>NW_027187380.1:14729744-14838017 GCF_028583685.1 Petaurus breviceps papuanus | reverse complement strand
GTGTGTGTGTGTGTGTGTGTGTGTGTGTGTGTGTGTGTGTGTGTGTGTAGGGCAGGGAAAACATCTTGTTACTGCTTCTCATGGTCTTTCTCTTCCCCTTTGTCAATAACCTCCAAATTATAGGCTCAGGACTGCCAGAGACCTCACAGAGATGTCTCATAGCCTAAGCCATATCTCTACTTTTCTCTAAAACTGGTGTTCACCAGCTACCCCCTGTAATATGTATTAATTATTTCGGGAGCTGGATGAATAGGAATGGGCTGAAAGGAGATATTAACAAGAATTCATGAAGGGCCTACTATGTGTCAGATGCTATCCTAAGTGTTTTGCAGATATGATGAGATGGGGAAAATAATGATGTGAAGGAAAAAAAAGTCAGGCTGTAACAAGTTTCAGAAAAAGAATAACATTTATGCTAGAAAAATTGCTTGGAAGGAGACATGGTAGGCTATGTAGGCTGATGTAAACATGTGAAAATCACTTGCAATTGTACTTGTGTCCGCTCTTTGCAACATGAAGATGTGACCTTTGGTAAACATTTTTTTAAAATTAACATTTAAAAAAATATTGATGGTCTCTTTTCCTGCTTGTTATCACTTCCCAATGACTCCCCCCCCCACCATACCCACCAGTGTCCTCTCTCAAAACAAGGAAGCGCACTGAACCAAAACAAAACAATAGGTTGGCCACGTTTAAGTACGATACGCCTCATGCTGCATCTAGGATCTATCATTTCTCTGAGTGGAGAGAAGCATGAATCACCAATGGTTTGTTGGAGTCACCATATCAGTCAGAAAGAAGGAAGAAGGGGAAAAGAGATGGGAACAAGCATTTATAAAGTACCTAATATGTAACAGACACCATGCTAAGAGCTTGACAAATATTGTTTCATTTGATCTTCATAACAACCCTGGGCAGTGGGTGCCATTATAATCCCTATTTTATCATTGAGGAAACTGAGGTAGAAGTTAAGTGACTTGCCCAGGGTCACACAGCTAGAAAGCATCTAAGGTTATATTTGAACTCAGGTAATCCCAATGTTCTGTGCATTCTGACGTCATCTCACAGAGTTCCCACGTCCTTCCATGTTGCTTTACTTTCTGGGATTGTGGTCAACATGCCAGTTATGCTTATGGTTCTACTTACTTGGTTGTCCATGGGTTCATACAGCCCCTCCTAAGTTTCCCTGAATTCTTTATGTTTGTCATTTCTTATTACATATTAACATTACGTTTTTTTCATATATCATAATTTTTTCCAGCCATTCTCCAGAAAAAGGAGACTCATTTTGTTTCTGATTCTTTGCCACTACAAAAAGTGCTATGAAATTTTTTGTATATGTGTGATGTCCCCCCCCCCCCCCCCTCAGTCCTTGGCAGTATATGTCACTAATTCAAAGGTTAATGATTTTTATAATATAACATTAAATTATTTTCTAGAGTGTTTGGACTAGCTCATAATTCCACTAAAGATGCATTATTGTGGAAAACTTCAGTGGAAGCCATGTCCCCGTGGCCAACAAAATTAGTACCAAGGCCTGTGGCAGCTCACCTCCCTGGACTCCTGACATCAAAGCCCTACATTTTAGAACTGGAAGAGAGTATTGGGCATTGACCTGGATAATAGAATCTTTTTTCCTGGAGGTCATTTTGAGTGTGAAGGCCTATGAACAACTTGTTCTCCAGTGCCCAAATCCTCTCTTCCTTCTCTCCTCCGTCTATAGTTACATCTAAAGGTGGGTGAAGTTTTAGTATTAGAAATTTTAGAACTGGAAGTAAACTGCACTTCATCCAGTTCCCTCATTTTATGCAGGAGTAGACTGAGTCACAGAGAGGTTAAAATGTCTTGCCCGAGGTCACATGGGCAGTTAATAAAACCTAGATTTAAGCCCAAATACCTCTGATTCTAAATCTACAGTAGCAGTGCAGAGGAGATAGCTCCAGAGCTAGACTCATGAAGCCGTTGTTAGCCATTTTTCAGTTGTGTGCAATACTTCATGACCCCATCTGGGATGATGCTGGAGTGGTTTTGCCATTTCTTTCTCTAGCTCATTTTACAGATTTACAGGTAAGTGATTTGCCCAAGGTCACACAGCTAGCAATTGTCTGAGGGCAGATTTGAACTTATAATGATGAGTCTTCCAAGACTTCAGACCTGGTGTTCTATCCACTGTGCCACCTAGCTGCCCAGACTCTTGAAGATTTGAGCTCAAATCTTCCCTAAGACACTTAAGAGCTGTGCGATAGCTAGCAAGTTATGTCATTATTTCCCTGATGCCATGGTCCTCTTCAAAAACGAAGGACAAACACAACCTGTGAGTAGATCAAGCTGACTGAATGGGGACCAGCTAGTTGAGTAACTCAGCTTGTCCTCTCTCTCTACTTCTCTTCTCCAAAGGAAGGTAAAATTTGATGGCCAGAAACTGCCCACTTAACTCAGAGTTTACTGGCTAGATTCTTTCCTTCCTTCCTTCCCTCCCTCCTTTCCTCCTTTTTCCTCCCTCCCTCCCTCCCTCCTTCCTTCCTTCCTTCCTTCCTTGCTTTCTTGCTTTCTTACTTTCTTGCTTTCTTTCTTTCACAAAACCTTAAACCCAGTTCACTCATAGTTCAGCTCATAGATTGGACCACAATAGATCCCTACCCAAACTTCACTTAATGACTGTTTTTCAATGGTTATTGTTTCTCTTTGAAACAGCAACCTTGAGGGTCTGCCCCTCCCAGCTTTATTAGCTTTTTCTTTTTTTCTAATTAAAAGGCCCATCCCTTGACTCACTTCTTAAAAAGGCCTATTTACTGTGTGAGTATTACCTCGTTCAAAGGCCTAAGCCTCCAAGAGTCAGGGTCTCCCGTTGCATCCTTAGTCATCTTCATCATCCTGACGTATACCTGGTCACTGGATTGTAGACGGCTCTGGAAGAGAAAGTGAAACTGGTGGCCTTGCACAGCCCTCACTCACTCAAATCAAAGTCAACTGCAAGTCATGTCATCATTCCCTGATGTCATGGTCCTCTTTGAAAATAAAGGACAGGGGGTGGCCAGGTGGCTCAGCAAGTAAGAGCACCGGCTCCAGTGTCGGGATGACCTGGGGATCAAATCTGGGCTCAGATACTTAGCACCACACCCAGATATAACTGGCCTTGTAACCTTGAGCAAGTTACTTAACCCTGATTGCTTGGAAAAAAAAAAAAAGAAAATGAAGGACAGACACAACTGAAAAATGGGAATAATAATCTTACTCCCAGAATTGTTGTGAGGATCAATTGAGTTAATATTTGTAAAGTATATAGTAGACTTTATTAATATTATTTACATTTACTTTATATAAGTTAATATTTTTCAAGGCATAGTATTTGACCCACACAGTAGGTGCTAAATAAATGCTCATTTCCTCCCTCCTTTCTATTACAACTTGCTGCTTCCATCTTTTAAGGACCATTCCAAATTCAGTGTTTATTTGGGCACAGGAAGCCAGGAAGCAGATATTACATGTCTTCTCTTTTGGCTCTTTGAAGAATCCTGGTTCTTGAGGCTCTTCACAGGTTCTTAAATTTAAAGCTAAAAGAGAAGGACTTTAGAAGACATTGGGTCAAGTCCTTTTCAATGAAAGCCCAGGGAGAGACTCAGAGTCCCGATGTTCTGGGAAGGCAGAAAGCAGGGTCATTCCCTTTGAGGTTCACTATGTGGGACAGGGGGAAGAGGAAGTCTCCCAGTTGGATAAAAGTATTCTTAAAAAATCTCATTGTGCCAAGTCCTTTAATCCTGAGCTAGGAGATGTGGCCACCTTGAAGCAACCCAAGCATGGGCTCTGAGCTCAATGGAATGGCCACAACCAGGAGATTGCAGGTGCCAGGTTATACCAGCTCGGGAGAGCCCATTATTAAATTTCCAGTGTGAACATTTAAACTTCAGAAATCAGGGCTTCATTAATTGCTTTGCTGATTGTCTAGACTTAAGAAAGCAATTAAGAAAATGTTAATGATGTAGATTAAGTGTAAAAGCATGTCAAGGGTACATTTTTCACCCCCCAGAGAGCTGGTTAAATATTTAACAACTGACATTTATTAAGTGCCTACTCTATGCAAAGCACTGTGTCAGGTACCGGAGATCTGTAGATTTAAAAAAAAAATGTATCAGGGGCGGCCAGGTGGCTCAGCGAGTAAGAGCATAGCTCTAGTGTCGGGATGACCTGGGGATCGAATCCAGGCTCTGACACTTAGCACCACACCCAGAAATAACTGGCCATGTAACCTTGAGCAAGTTACTTAACCCCAATTGCTCATTAAAAAAAAAAATGTATCTCTGCCTTCAAGGAGCTTACAAACTCATAAGGACAATTGAAGGAGATTTTTAGGAGCTTGAGACCCAAGGAAAGAGGTTTACTGCACCACTGGTTGTCTCTGAAGGCTGATGATACTGTCAACCAGACCTACCCACGTTGGTTTCATTTTTGGTTTCATTTTTCAGACACCAGGACCGTACAGAAAACAACTACTCTTGGCATGGGGGAGAAATGATTCATGAGGAAGTACAATGGATCCAGACAGATCTGGTCTGGGTGTCTCAGAAAATGATAGTAGTCAGAGGCCTTGTGCTTTTCATCTGAAACCTATTGGAAAAACCTTGCTAAGGGGATCATTCCCCCTCTGGGCTTCAGCTCTGAACTCTCCTCCCATTGGCTTTAAGGCCCTTTTAAAGCATTACTTCTCTGCTGTGAGTATTGTGTGTTCCTGACAGGATAAGCCCTCTACAAATTAATACTCAGGGCAGCTCCTAAAACACAATTCTTCTTGGCCACAATAATTCCAGCAGGTCCCTATATCAGTGGTGACAGACCCGCTACATCTTTCATCGTGGAAATTCAGACTTTCTTTTCCTGGGTCTCCCCCAATGACCCTGGAAATCACCTCTACCTCCTGTTAGGTTCCTAAAGGTGTGAGTTTTGCCAGCTAGATTAGGTGACAAAGATAGAGCCTCTGGGGTCTTTCAGCCGGGGTGCTAGTGTTTTTAACACTGGGGCCCTCAGCTAGATAATGGTCTGGAGCCAGGGAGGAAGAAAAGCAGTTTGGGCATCCTTTCCCTGGGTCAGTGGCAGGAAGCATAAGCCTATCTTCTGAGTGTGTTGGGAAGGAATCAGTCAGACTATTTCAGATGGCCTGGGGGTGGGGTGTGGTACTTGCCTGGTGGCCTGGGTAGTGGACCAGGATTTATCAACAAAGGGAACTATGGCAGTCCACTGCTGAGTGCCTCCAGGACCATCCCACTCCTAACAAAGCAAATATGCTCAGCTCTAGCACGGTTCTAAGAAAAGACAAGGCTTCTATGGCTGGATCTGCTGGGCGCATGTGCTGATGACTCCCCAAAGATGCCTTGTAGTTACTGGAGGCTTATGGCCTGTGGCAAGGAGGAAGTGGAGTGGGTACATTTACTTCCTGTGCCCCCAGGACTTCCCAGATCAAAGTGTGATAGTCCTTAAATTTCCCTAAACAAGCCTTGCTATTTTTGAAGTTATGAAACTTAGATCCCACAACATCTCTCTACTTTTACAACCACACCTCTTCTCCTTATCCACCTCAAATCCAAGGTCAAGGTCTTCTTATGAAGTTCTTACTTAATGACTGGGGGCTCCTACAGATCATCAGAGCTCAGTACCATTGATTATGCTCTGCTCTCTCCACTCCCCAACCACCAAAAGTGTTTTACATCTATTACACATATTGATCAGTTCTAAACCTATGGACCATGAGGTTTTTTTTTTCTATTTTAATAACTGTATTTCAGTATAATTTGTTTCTTTTGTAATCCTATGTATTTTTAAAAATAATTTAAAAGCATTATTCTGAAGAGTTCCTAGGCTTCAAGAGACTGCCAGAAGGGAGCATGCCACCAAAAAAAAAAGTCGAAGAACTTCAATATTATTCCATTTGATACGCACAGTAATCCTCTAAATGGGGAGTTCTCCATTTTACAATTGAGGAAACTGAAGCAAAGAGGGGTTAAGTGACTTGCTCAGGGTTCCATGGCTAGTAAGTATCTGAAGTAGGTTCAAACTCACATCTTCCTGATTCTATTTAATGCACCACATGGTGGTGTTGTTGTGATCCACATTTTACAATTGAGGAAACTGAGGCACACAGAGGTTAAGTGACTTTCTCAGGGTTCCATAACTAATAAGTGTCTGAGGTAGGATTCGAACTCAGGTCTTCTGATTCTATTTGATGCACCTACTAGTGGCTCTCCCAAATTCTTTTCCTATCTCCATAAGGAGATCCTGTTCATCAGCCCTGAGCATGCACCCATCTACCACCTTCTCCTCAGGAAAATTGTTTCCTGTTATTTCCTCTGCCATCAATTTCCACCTCCATCTTCTGGTCAGTAGGAGAAGGATGGCCCCATTTTAGCCTGTGCCTCCTGGGGCTTTTTTACCCGCTGCAGAGTGTTCCCATAGTTGCCATGAAGAAACCCATTACCAAATTACTCAGCTTAAATTATGTATTAAGTTTTTAAGCATCACTTTAAACTGACAAGGAGACAGATTTTATCAGCTATGAATGCCTGCCTTGGACCGTTAAATTCCTCTACGATGGATCTGATTGGTAATGCTCACTTTCTCCCCCTTCCCTCCCACTTTCCAATTTTTATTTGGAGTTGTCGCTTTTGCTGCCCCTTTAGAGTGACAGACAGGATTGGAACACAGAGAAAGAGGCATGTGGGTTCTTTTCTTGTTCCCAGGGGAACGAAGCTCACCTCTCTAATAGATCACTGCCACGGGCATGCGGGGTGATGGGGCTGGGGTATGGATGGGAGTAGAAAGGGGTGCAGTGTTCCCTCAGCATTGATTCCCAGACTCTCAATTGTTATTCTGGCAGGGGACGTAGTAATTCCCTTCTGTGACATGGAGTCATTCACTACACATCACCTTCTCGCCTGCTTAATTATAGGATAGAGGCAATCTTGTCACTTTTCCTTTAATTAAACCATCTCAACTTTGGTGAATCCTGGGTGACAGTCTCTATGGAAATCCCCAGAAAGGCAACCCTAGGGCCATCCTTCTGAGAACAGCTTTTGATCATTTCTGCTAATGTTGGCCCCTCCCCTCCCATTTTGTGTCTGATTCATCCCCTTCTGATTGGAGAGCAGAGGAAAAAACTCCTCCCAAAGTCTCCCTTTAAAGAGAGTTCAGAATTTTCCAGCCATCTCTCCATTTTCCACCAGCTTCTCTGCTTGGTTTTGACTCTTGGACCATCACACCCTTGTGCTGAGTAACCTCTGGTACTGCCCCCTCCCCTTTTCAGCTTCCTTTTGTAAGGCCTTCCCTCATTAGATTGTAAGCTTCTTGAGGGCAGAGACTGTCTTTTTTCCCAGGATTTGTATCCCCACTGCTCAATATAGTGCCAGACACTTAAATATTTATTGAACGACTAGTCCCATCCTCACAGGAAGGGTTCTTCTATCTTTCCTGTATTTTCTGGGCCCCCATTGCTCATTTCTTTTCCCTCCTTTATTTAGAGATGGCTGCCATTCCTGGATTTTCTTCCCCATCCCTTTCTCTTTCTCCTCCATGCCCCAGTTATGTCTTCTGCGTGCCCCTGCTAAAACCCAGTTTGTACCATAATATACGATATTTTTTTAATGCTTTCTTAACTTCTGATTTACATCATTCATTTCCACCAGATTTTGAGTTACAAATTTTCTCCCTGTTTTTCCCCTACCTACCACCCCAAAATAGCAGTCCCACAGGATATGCCCTCCTCCAATCTGCTCTCTCCCATATTTTCTCCCATACCCCTTTCGACTTTTCCAGTGGATCCCTATGCCTCAGTGCCTGTATGTCTTATTTACCAATTACATGTAAGATGTTATTAATAATAGTGTATATATACATATGCATATATATACATACATACATACACACACACACACATATATATGTATATATACATATATATTTGAATATTTTATTTTAAAACTTTCAATTCCAGATTCATTCCCTTCCTTCCTTGTCACCCACCCTTACTGGGAAGATAAGCTGTTCAGTATAGGTTATACATGTGTGGCTAAAGCAAACAATAACATAGTAGATACATTGTAAAAGACCGACTATATTTCTCTCCCTTCTATCCCATCTCCCACTTGTTCTATTCTCCACTTTGACCCCTCCCTTTTCAAAAGTGGGTGCTTCCAACTTCCCTCCCCCCCAGCCTGCCATCATCCTCCCTCTCATCCCCTTCCCCCCCTACGCTCCTGGAGGGTGAGATACCCTATTTAGTGTGTATTTCACTCCTTCCTTAAACCAGATTCAATGGGAATAAGGCTGACCCATTCCCTTTTGCCTTCCTATTCTTCCCCCTCCATTGTAACCATTTTCCCTTGCCTCTTCTGTATGAGATAGTTTACCCCAATCTGTCTCTCCCATCTCCTCTCATTATATTCCTCTCACCTCTTAATTTCACCTTTTAAGTGTCATCCCTTCCTGTTAAATTGGTCCTGTGCCCTCTATGTATACCTATAAACATATATACACACATTCTCATATGTATTCATATACCCATATACCCTCATATATATATATTTCTAATCCCTTCAACTACTGAGAAAAGTTTCATTAGTTACAATTATTGTTTTTCCATGTAGGAATGTTAATAGTTCAACTTTGATAAGTTCCTTATGATTTCTTTTCCCTGTTTACCTTCTCATGCTTCTCTTGCTTCTTGTATCTGAATGTCAAATTTCCTATTCAACTCTGGTTTTTTCATTAAGAATGCTTGAAAGTCCTCTATTCCACTGAATGATCATATTTTCCCCTGAAACATGATACTCAGTTTTGCTGGGTAGGTGACTCTTGGTTTTAATCCTAGCTCCTTTGCCCTCTGGAATATCCCTCAGTGTAGAAGCTGCCAGATGCTGGGTTATCCTGATTGGGTTTCCACAATATTCAAATTGTTTCTTCCTGGCTGCTTGTAATATTCTCTCCTTAATCTGGAAATTCCAGAACCTGGCTATAATATTCCTAGGAGTTTTCTTTTGGGGATCTTTCTCAGGAGGTGATTGGTGGATTCTTTCAACCTCTATTTTGTCCTCTGGTACTAAAACATCAGGGCAGTTTTCTTTGAGAACTTCCTGGAGGATGATTCCTAGGTTCTTACTTTGATCATGGCTTTCAGGTAGTACAATAATTTTAAAATTATCTCTCCTGGATCTATTTTCCAGGTCAGTGGTTTTTCCCATGAGATATTTCACATTGCCTTCTATTCTTTCATTTGTTTGGATCTGTTTAACAGCATCTTGATTTCTCATAAAGCCATTAGCTTCCATTTGCTCCAATCTAATTCTGAAGGAATGATTCTCTTCAGTGAGCTTTTGAGATTCTTTTTCCATCTGGCAAATTTGGCTTTTTAAGGCATTCTTCTCCTCATTGCCTTTTTGGGACTCCTTTGCCATTTGAATCAGTCTGTTTTTTAAGGTATAATTTTCCTCAGTCAGGCTGTTGACTCTCATTTCATAATTTTCTTGCATTGTTCTCATTTCTCTTCCATATTTTTCCTCCACTTCTCTTATCTGCTTCTTAAGGTGTCCTATGGCCTATAACCAGCTTGTATTTTCCTTTGAAGCTTTTGGTGCAGGAGTTCTGACTTCACTGTTTTCCTCCTGTTCCATGCTTTGCTCCTTTTTGTCCCCAAAATAGGAGTGTAATGTTGGAATCTTCTGTCTGCTTTGTTTCCTTTGCCTGCTCATTTTTCCACTCACTTACTTGACTTTTGGGCTTTTTGCCACATTAGGACTCTGCCACCAGACAGGGGAGCTTTCGTCCCAAACGCTGGGGTTTTCTCAGCTACCAGAGGTATTAGATTGGTGCCCTGTCTGAGGTCTCCGCACACTCTGGTAAGCTGCACACATAGCCCAGGACCTCCACCCTAGACTGCAATCCAAATCCAAGCAGGTTAAAGCAAGATCAATTACCCCTCAGACTGGTGCTTGGTCCCCCTACACTCTGCAGGGCAGGAGCTGAAACTGCCACGTGGCACTGGCTGGCTGTGCTGGAGTCTCAGTGGCTTCTCACCTGGGTGTAAAAGCCACACACTCCCACTTACTGGTCCCAAAGTCCAGACTGAACTGACCTCTCACTTTGTCCTTCGCATCTATGTGTTGATAAATCTGGAAACGGTCACACTTGCTGCTGGAGTCCCTGGATCTGGAGTCCCTCTAGCTGGTGACTGGTCAGGCCCGCCCTGGGGCTAAAGCCTCAGAGTGGGGCTGGGCTTGGCTCCCAGAGCACTGTGCTGGATTCCTGCCGGCCAGCCGGGCTGTCCTCAGCAGGAGGTTAGCTTCTCTGTGTCATTTTGTGGGTTCTGCAGCTCCAAAGTTTGTTTAGAGTCCCCTTTTTACATCAATTGGGGAAGGTGGAAGCCAGAACCAAGGGAAGGTCGTGCTTCTACTCCACCATCTTGGCTCTGCCCACCTTCCATAATATACCATATTATCAAATTTAGAGACAAATCCCCAATTCGTTGCTAAATGCAGATAAGGCCATTAGGGCTAAGTCTGGAGGCTTTGGTACTGCAAAGGGTGTTTTAAAGAGGAAATTCAGGTAAGAGGAGAATTTGGGGCATGTGACTTATAGCACGTGTGTGAGCCCGCATGCACGCTCACACACACACACACACACACTCAGAGGGCCATTTACCATGTGAAAGGCTCTGAGAAGGTATTTGTCCTAGATAACTTGTAAAAAAAGACCAGATTAATTTGCTCCTGAAAAAAAAAAAGATTGATAGTAGGAAGGGGATGTGTGCAAACCTCATGTGAGCAAGCTTGTGTACACAAGCAAACACACTTCCCTGTGCTGTCAATTCTATCAAGGCCCAGCTCAGCCTGTGCTCCCCATCCCCACAAGTTTATCCAGACCTTCTCTGTTACTTGATCTCTCATACCAGACAAAGCAAGGCTGCTGTCCTTGTCACTGTGGGTGGAACAAAGACTGAGTGCTCAAGTGAAGGGCTTATAATGGCATATGGCAAAGGTTTGCAGGAATATTTTACTGGCAGCATTATTTCTATTTTATAGATGGAGATAAGAGGGACTAGGAGTGAAAGAACATTCATTCAGAGCCTACTGTGTGCCAGATAGTGTACTAAGGACTTTACAAATATTTCATTTAATCCTCAAAACAATCCTGTGAGGTAGATTCATTTGTAAAATACAGGGGCATTTAGATGGTACAATGGATAAATGTCAGACCTGGAGTTATCTTCCTGAGTTCAAATCTGACTTCAGACAATTACTAGCTGTGTGATCCTGGGCAAGTCACTTAACCCTGTTGGCCTCAGTTTCCTCATCTGTCAGATGAACTGGAGAAGGAAATGGGAAACCACTCCGGTATCTTTGTCAAGAAAACCCCAAATGGGTTCATGAAGAGCTGCACCTGACTGAACAACAATAATAGATTTTAAAGTATCATAGAAATGTAAGCTATTATTATTTTTGAATTGTATTACTTTGCCCTTGTGTAATAGTAATAAAATTTAAAGATCCCCCTGTATTGGCTTGGTTTTTGGTTTGATTGTGTTAAAACCCAGAGCTTGTGAATCCCACTTGTGGGATGGACTTGTTGACATGAAAAGAGAGTGCTGAACTGGGAGGAGCTGGTGATGTAAATTTAGAGAGACACAAGCAAAGAGAGAGGCAGAAGAACTTTTTGGAAGCAGCACCTTTGGAGGCAAAGAGAGATGGAGAGGATTGCTGAGGGCCACTTTGAATTGCCCAGGACTTTTGAGAGCTGCCACCCAGAGCTGCCAAGGACTGAGGAGACATGGCTGTTATGCTGGTACTTTGTCTGTTTTGATATTGTTTTGCCAGATTTTTCCACCGGTGAAAGACAGTCCTGTTGTTGCAGAGGTCTTGGAACCTTGCTGTTGGTGCAGAGCTCCTGAGACTGTTCTGCAGACAGAGAGTGAATTCTGTCCACTGGTGAAGGACAGTGCTGTTGTTGCAGAGGTACTGTAACCTTGCTGTTGGTTCAGAAGCCCTGAAGAAGGATTTTCTTGTTGTATGTTTACAGAAATCCTGGAAGAGGGTTTTGCTAATGTTTTCAAGCGTCCTAGGACTGTTCTACAGACGAATGAATTAATGAAGACACTGGCAATGTATCTTGTGGCCTTGCTAAGCTTTGTCTCCCCAGGAACAAAGATTGCTGAGAACTTGACTTAGGTCAAGATGAAGAAAAGACCTCCATTTAGGTATTAAATGCTGAGCTTCAGCTTGTTGTAACTCTGGGGTAGATTCAATTGTGATCCAGGGGTGGGGAACTTTTGACCTTTTTGTGCTCTGTGATTAAACAAATGAATGTACTTTACTTATTATTGGAAACTAATCTCCATTTGAGAAGAGGGGCTTTGTGATGGACTAAATGAATGTACAGCCTAGGGGTGGAGTAGTATTTAGAAGAGGGACTTTGTGATTGATTAAATGAATGTAAGTCCTGGGGTGGGGTAGTACTTGGAGATTATTTAATTACACTTGGTAAATGCTGTATTTTGAATTATGCTATATGTTGATTCTCTCTGTTCTTAATTTTTCACTGAATAAAATGGAGAGTACCTATGCTGGTATTTTGAACCTTGGGAAGTTTCCTTTGCTTGGCATTACACCTTGCCTTACATGACATTAAAATTCATTCGACTTTCACAGGTTTTTCACTAAATACTTCCTGTGGGCCTAGCATTGTGCCAGGAAGGTACTATGGGAACAGAAAAAAGAGGAGTGTGGTGACCCACTCATAGGATCATATGGCTGGAGCTGGCAGAGACTCAGAGGTCCTGTAGCCCAACCTATTCATTTTTGCAGATGGGGAAACTGAGGCAAACAAGGTTAGGTAACATACCCAAGGCTAATCAGACCATGAATGGCAGTGCTGGAATGTAAACCCTGTTTTTTTTTAGCTAATGCTCTCAAGAAGCTTAAGATCAAGGACAAGGAGGGAGACATCCAGCTGTGGGGGTTTGGAGAGATTTTGTTGGCAGAGGAGCCAGCAGCTGCAGATGATTTAGCTACATCCCGCCTGTCATTCTGGCTATGCACAGAATCTCTGCTCAGGGAAATGATGATCGAGTAAGATTTTAAAACCTGGGGAATGGGCTATTATTCTTATCACCGCTAATAAAGGTAAAAGGATTTTATTTTCAGGCATGAGTGCCTCTGGGAGGGGGGGAACCATAGAAGCCTCATTCTTCCCTGTGCATATCCCCCTTCCCCCATGCTCTCCCTTTCCCTAGCTTCTTCTGAGGCAGCCCCGTTTCCTCCATATCTCTCAGACTTTTCCTCCATTTCCTTCCCTCCACTGACTGCAGCATTAGCTCTGTGGTGAGCAACTGCCAGTAAAAGTGATTATGGGATTGGGGTGGTGGTGATTAGAGAGCTGGCTGGCTCTAATTCACTTATGAATGTGGGCTTCCACTTTTGGGGAATGAACTCGACTTCCTCTGGGCCTAGTGGGGGCACATGGAGCTTTTGACTCACAAACTTTTTTTTTTCATTTTTCAAATGCTTTATTAACTTTTGATTTACATCATTCATTTTCACCAGATTTTGAGTTACAAATTTTCTCCCTGTTTTTCCCCTACCCACTGCCCCAAAATAGCAGTCCCACAGGGTATCCCCTCCTCCAATCTGCTGTCTCCCATATATTCTCCCATACCCCCTTTGACTTTTCCAGTAGGGCATGGTGGATCTCCATGCCCCAGTGCCTGTATATCTTATTTCCCAATTACATGTAAAATAGTATTGATAATAGTATATATATATATATTTTTTTTTTAATTTGATTTTAAAACTTTGAATTCCAGATTCATTCCCTTCCTCCCTTGTCATCCACCCTTACTGGGAAGATAAGCAATTCAGTATAGGTTGTACATGTGTAGCTAATGCAAAATATTAACACAGTAGATATATTGTAAAAGACTGGCTATATTTCCCTCCCTCCTATCCCACCTCCCACTTGTTCTATTCTCTCCTTTGATCCCATCCCTTTGCAAAAGTGGATGCTTCCAACTTCCCTCCCCCCAAGCCTGCCCTCCCTTCCATCATACCCCCTCTCATCCCCTTCCCCCCCTACTCCCCTGTAAGGTGAGATACCCTATTTAGTGTGTATTTCATTCCCTCCCCTAGCCAAATTCATTGAGAATAAGGTCGACCCATTCCCTTTTGCCTTCCTATTCTTCCCCTCCACTCTAAACATTTTCCCTTGCCTCTTCTATGTGAGATAGTTTACCCCATTCTGTCTCTCCCCATCTCCTCTCATTATATTCCTCTCTCACCTCTTAATTTCACCTTTTAAGTATCATCTCTTCCTATTAAATTGGTCCTGTGCCCTCTATCTATGTATACCTGTAAACATATATACACACATTCACATATGTGTTCATATGCCCATATACCCTCTGATATAAACATATATATATATATATATATATATATATATATATATATTTCTATTCCCTTCAACAATTTTCATACTGAGAAAAGTTTCATCAGTTACAATTATTGTTTTTCCATGTAGGAATGTTAATAATGTTAATGGTTGACTTTGATAAGTTCCTTATGATTTCTTTTCCCTATTTACCTTCTCATGCTTCTCTTGCTTCTTGTATCTGAATGCCAAATTTTCTATTCAACTCTGGTTTTTTCATCAAGGATACTTGAAAGTCCTCTATTCCACTGAATGATCATATTTTCCCCTGAAACATGATACTCAGTTTTGCTGGGTAGGTGACTCTTGGTTTTAATCCCAGCTCCTTTGCCCTCTGGAATATCATATTCCAAGACCTTTGATCCCTCACTGTAGAAGCTGCCAGATCCTGGGTTATCCTGATTGTGTTTCCACAATGTTCAAACTGATTCTTCCTGGCTGCTTGTAATATTCCCTCCTTGATCTGGCAATTCCAGAACCTGGCTATAACATTCCTAGGACTTTTCTTTTGGGGATCTTTTTCAGGAGGTAATCAGTGGTTTCTTTCAACCTCTATTTTGCCCTCTGGTTCTAAAACATCAGGGCCGTTTTCCTTGAGAATTTCTTGGAGGATGATTTCTAGGTTCTTTCTTTGATCATGGCTTTCAGGTAGTCCAATAATTTTTAAATTATCTCTCCTGGATCTATTTTCCAGGTCAGTAGTTTTTCCCATGAGATATTTCAAATTGCCTTCTATTCTTTCATTTGTTTGGATCTGTTTAACAGCATCTTGATTTCTCATAAAGTCACTAGCTTCCATTTGCTCCAATCTAATTCTGAAGGAATGATTCTCCTCAGTGAGCTTTTGAGATTCTTTTTCCATCTGACAAATTTGACTTTTTAAGGCATTGTTCTCCTCATTGCCTTTTTGAGCCTCTTTTGCCATTTGAGTTAGTCTATTTTTTAAGGTGTTATTTTCCTCAGTCAGGCTGTTGACTCTCATTTTATAATTTTTTTGTATCATTCTCATTTCTCTTCCCAATTTTCCTGCTTCTTAAGGTATTCTATGGCCTGTAACCAGCTTGTATTTTTCTTGGAAGCTTTTGGTGCAGGAGTTCTGACTTCACTGTCTTCCTCCTCTTCTATGCTTTGATCCTTTTTGTCCCCAAAATAGGAGTCCAACGTTGGATTGCTTTGCTTGGTTTGCTTCCTTTGCCTGCTCCTTTTGCAACTCAATTACTTGTCTTTTGGGCTTTTTGCCACAGTAGGACTCTGCCACCAGACAGGGGAGCTTTGTTCCAAATGCTGGGGTTTTCTCAGCTGCCGGAGGTATTAGTTGGGTGCCCTCTCTTGAAGGCTCCACCCACTCTGGCAAGCTGGTCACACAGCCCAGGACCTCCACCCTAGATCACAATCCAGATCCAAGCAGGTTAGAGCAAAAGTGATTACCCCTCAGACTGGTTGCTTGATCCCCCTACACTCTACAGGCCAGGAGCTGAAGCTGCCATGTGACAGTGGCTGTGCATAGCCCTCAGCGGCTTCTCACCCTGTGCGCAAAAGCCAACACACTCCCAACAACTGAGTCCCAAAGTCTGCCCTGCACTGACCTCTCACTTTGTCATTAACATCTATGTGTTGATAATTCTGGAAACTGCCACAGCTGCTGGTGATCTGGAGTCCCTCCAGCCGGTGGCTGGTCAGGCCCACCCTAGAGCTCAAACCTCAGTGTGGGGCTGGGCTTGGCTCCCAGAGCGCTGCACTGTCTGATTCCTGCCGGCCTGCCAGTAAGTCCTCAGCAGGAGGTTAGCTTCTCTGTATTATTTTGTGGGTTCTCTAGCTCCAAAGTTTGTTCAGAGTTCTCTTTTACATGAATTGGAGGTGGTGGGCGCTGGAGCTGTGAGGAGGTCCCATTTCTACTCCAACTCATGAACTTCTTCTACTAGTCTTTGTTGTAGCACAGTTTTCATTTACTTCTCCCACACATGCCTTTTTCAGCAGACCCAAGCAGTACATTTAAATTTATAGCATATAATTGGAGGTTGTTGTTCAGTCATGTCCTATTCCTTATGACCTCATTTGGGGTTTTCTTGGCAGAGGTACTGAAGTTGTTTGCCATTTACTTCTCCGGCTTACTTTACAGATGAAGAAACTGAGGTAAACAGGGTTAAGTGACTTGCCCAAGGTCACACAGCTAGTAAGTATCTGAGGCCAGATTTGAACTCATGAAGTTGAGTACTCTTAATTTCTCCAGAACTCTACCCACTGCATCACCTAGTGACCAGGTAGAAATATAGATCCCAGGTTATCAGGAGGTCCAGGCTACAGATTGGCAGCTAAAGGTGCCTTATGTAGAGAAGAGATTCTTCACAGAAGGCCAAACAAAACCTAATGCTGTTAGTGCAAGAGTGGACAAAGAACCAGGATGCTACAGGTCAGCTAGATGGCACAGTAGAAAGAACCCTGGACCTTCAGTCAGGGAGATGCATTCAAAGCCAGCCTCAGACATTCCCTAGCTATGTGACCTTGGCCAAGTCACTTAACTTGTCTGCCTCAGTTTTCTCATCTGTAAAAAGAGGATAATAATAGTATCTACCTCCTGGGGTTATAATCAAATGAGATTAATATTTGTAAAGCACTTTGCAAACCTTAAAAAAATGCAAACCTTTAAAAAACTTAAAACCCTAAAATACAAAGAAGGGAGCTAACTCTTATTGTTAATTCTTCCCTCTTATTGCTAGAGCATTATAATGTTAATCTTCAGGCCACCAGGAAATTATTCCCAGAGTCCCAGTTTAGATGTTGGTATAATGTACACCATCCAACTATAGAGTACGTAGGGCAGCGAGGTGGTGCCATAGAGCATTGAGCATGGGATCAGGAAGACTCATCTTCATGAGTTCAAATCTGGCCTCAGAGAGTAGCTATGTGACCCTGGGAAAGTCACTTAACCCTGTTTGCCTCTGTTTCCTCATCTGTAAAATGAGCTGGAGAAGGAAATAGCAAACCACTCCAGTACCTGCCAAGAAAACCCCAAATGGAGAGTCTGACATGACTGAAAAGGAGTGAACAACAATAACAGGGGCCCCCAAAGGAGAGCAACCTGAATGGGAAAAGGCATTGTGTCCTTACCGTATGAGGATTGGTTGGAGAAACCAGTGATGTTAAGCCTGGGAAAGAGAAGCTTTAGGGCAGTGTTATCAGACTGAAGTAAAAATGGATGCCTACTGGCCTCTTATTGATTTAGAAAATCACAAATTAACATTATCTATGTTGTATCACATTTTTTATTTATTTTTGTTCAATATTTCAAAGTTACATTTTAATCTAGTTCCTGTCACACTTGGAAGTTTTGCAGCCACTGGTTGCAAGTCTGACACCTCTAGCTTAGGAGATAAATGATTGTCCTTTTTATGTATTTGAAGGACTATCATGGGGAAGAAGAATTAGGCTTGCCCTTTGTGGTCCCAGAGGAACACTGGGTGGAAAGTCGCAGAGACAGATTTAGGCTGGAAGTCAGGAAAAAAAACATCCTGATAATTGGAGCTGTCCGAAAGTGGAATGGGCTGCCTCAGGAGGAAATAGATTTCCCCATAATTTAAAGTCCTCAAGCAGAGACTGGATAACCATTTTTCAGGTATGTTGTAGTGAGGATATGTTTAAGGGTATGGGTGGGGCTGAATGGTCTCTTCCAATTCTCAAATTACTATTCTAGCTATGCACATTCTTCAGAGCTCCTGGTAAAGTCTACGTAGCTACTCTGGGTCTAGGACATCCAGAGGACCAGGCTATGCTATGGGGTGCCCTGACACTCCTTCCTGCCATAACACTTGGAGACATCCTTCTTATAGAGAAAGGTTACTCATCTACTGACATTCATTTGACCATTGTGTTCTTTTGACCTGGGATCGCATTCCATGGTTTGGTTATCAAACCGATGTTCTACTCCATGAACATGGTGCCCTCTATTGGATCGGAATCCACTTGCCCAGATTCCTACATTTAATTTGACCAGATATTAGTGCGTATTATTCTCCTATGATGGGACAGGGGGAAAAGAACTCAATTTGGAGTCAAAGAAACTGGGTTCAAATGTGTTCTCTGATATCTGCTACCTGTGAGTCATTTTGGGGCTCATCTGGAAAGAGAAAGAGTTCGGTCTCAAAGGGCTCTTCTAGCTCTAGGTACTATGATTCTTTGCATTATTCCAATATTATGGCAGTAACTATGACTCTAGGGAATGTTTCCATGAGTTTTCAGCTCCTGGCTCTCTGGATATCTGGGTCCCTCATGAGGAATAAATGGATGTGGAGAAGGAAAAAAAAGGCAGTGGGGTGGAGTTTCTCTTCTATATGCCTTCTTATATTTTTATCTTGCTATGCTACTCAAAATCATGTCATTGGTTACCTTTGGTCATGGATTGTCAAGCCCTATATTAAGAGTATGAGAGATAGCTACTCTGATCAATACAGTGATCCAAGACAATTCCGAAGGACTCATGATGAAAAATGCTATCCTCCTCCAGAGAGAGAACTGATGAGTTCAGCACAGATTGAGGCATATCTTCTTTTACTTCTCTCATTATTCTTGCTTTTTTTTTGCAATATGGCTAAAATAGAAATATGTTTTACATGACTTCATATGTATTATTGACATCATATTGCTAGTGGATTGGTAAGGGGCTGGAGGAAGAGAATTTAGAACTCAAAAAAATTTTTAAACATTTAAAAAAAAAAGAGTATAGGAGAAACTATTCTCTTCCTGGGAGAAAGCGGTAAGTTATATGCTATGGAACTTTGTTGGTTGGCAAGAAGTTAGAGAGACAGGGACATAGACAGACAGGAACAGAGACAAAGAGATAAAAGACAGTGATAGAGACAGAAAGATGGAAAGAGAAGAGAGGTAGGAAGAAAGGGAGAGAGCTAGAGATAGGCACATAGAGAAAGAAATAAAGAGAGAGAGACAGAGAGACAGACAGAGACAGAGATGGGGAAGAGGAGAAAGAAAGAAGAAAAGAGATACAGGCAGACACAGAAAGACAAGGGAGGGTAGGGGGAGAGAGAGAAAGACAAATACAAAGAAAGAGAGGGAATGATTCTACCAGCCATATGAAATGGAAAGAGCGCTGGATTTGTAATCAGAAGCCTTGGTTTTAAATCTGGCTCGGCCACCTATTACTTTTGTGGCCTGGGGCAAGACCACCTCTCTCTCAGTCTCAGGTTTCCTCATACTTCAAGTTAGGGAGTTGGACTCTTTGACCTCTAAAGTACTTTCCAGTTCTGAATCTATGATCCTAGAATCCCCTCCCCCTTCAACTGGCCAATAAGTGTGGGTTCAGACAGGATGCTCTCCATGGTGCCTCTATGATGCACAGACCCCAGAGGCAGGAAACACTATCAACTCCTGACCCTCAATATGGAGTCTCCACCTCCAACCACCCTGACTCTTGTCTGAAGCAAGAGGGGAATGACCTGGAAACAAAACCCCCAAACTCAGAGCCTCCACTCAGCACAAGCATCCCATTGCTTATACTAAGTTATTGTTCAGTCATTTCAGTCACTCTGTGACCCCATTTGGGGTTTTCTTGGCAAAGATACAGGAGTGGTTTGCTATTTCCTTCTCTAGCTCATTTTATCGATGAGGAAACTGGGGCAAACAGGATTAAGTGACTTTCCCAGGGTCACTCAGCTAGTAAGTGTCTGCAGCCAGATTTGAATTCATGAAGATGAGTCTTACTGACTCCAGGTCTGGCACTCTGTGCACTATGGTGCCACCTAGCTGTCCTTGCCTATACCGAGAGGGAGTGGCAAATACCACATCTAATCACTCTGGTATTTGCAAACAAACCAGTCAAGATCCATTTCTCTTGATTGCTAAAGGGAATTCAATACTTAATCATTACAATTAAATCCCATTATGGACAATCAGAACAAAAAACAATTCCAGCCAGGAATATACCAACTCTGATTGAAGAGCATCACTCCAGTCTTCATTACTCAGTGTGAGCAGTGCCTTTGACATTGAATTCTCTGAGCTCATTGTAGGTGGCACAGCCAGAGACATCCAGAAGGAAACAGCTCACACACAAGATGCTCTGGAGCTGGCGTAGGAAACACCTGCACATAAGTGAGTTTTTCTTTGGGTCAGAATCCCTCCTTTCCCAACCATCCCTGGGAAAGTCAGAAATGTATTTATAGAAGAGCATAGTTGTTGAGTCACTTCAGTCGTGTCTATTTGTGACCCCATTTGGTATTTTCTTGGCAGAGATACTAGAGTGATTTGTCACTTCATTTTCCAGCTCATTTTACAGAGGAGGAAACTGAGGCAAACAGGGTGAGTGATTTGCCCAGGGCCTGGTCTGAGGATGAATTTGAATTCATAAAGAGGAGTCTTCATGATTATAAGCCTAGTTTTATCCACTGTGCCACCTTGCTGTCCCTAGGGAGTATAGACTGATGTACAAGTAGAGTTTGAATTTTAGCAGGTGGGAGTATTAGAATGAACAGCTGTCCTTTTTCTTCTAAAGTCATAGAGTCCTAGAATGTTAGAGTTAGAAGGACCTTTGAGGTCATCTAGTTATAGGATCATAAATGCATAGAATCATCTATCTAGAGGTGGAAGGATCTCAAAGGTCATTTAGCACAATACCTTCATTTGATGGAAGGCACCTTCCTACATTACACAGTTGATCAGTGGAGAGGCAACATGTGATCTGGAATCAGGAGAGAGGTTGGTTTAAGTTGAGACTTCAACTATTCCCAGGTATGTACCCAGAGTAAGTCATTGAACCTCTTTCTCTCCATCTGTAAAAAAGCAACAATTAGGGGCAGCTAGGTAGCAACAGTGAATAGAGCACTGGCCCTGGAGTCAGGAGGACCTGAGTTCAAATCCGGCCTCAGACACTTAATGCAAAACTAGCTACGTGACCTTGAGCAAGTTACTTAACCCCAATTGCCCTACCTTCCCCCCTCCAAAAATAAAAGGAAAAAGAAAAAAAATCTGAAAAAAAAGCAACAATTATGTTTATATCTTTCTTGCTTCACAAATCACCATGGCCAAGCTAATTCATTATCTAATGGCTAGTCTACTGGTGATTAATATGACCACCATCATCATCCTCAACTTCATCGTCATGGCTGGTATGTATATGACTTAATACAGACCTTTTCATTTGATCCGTACAACAACCCTGTGAGATAACCTATCATATCTACAAATGTTATTGCTTCCATTTTATGGATATGGAAAGTGAATCTAAAAGATTTTAATCGATTTGTACATATACATTAGGCATATCCACCAGAAAAGACAAAGGGAGGATACGTTATCAACTCTGGCATAGGTGTGGGGCAATAATTGCCTTCAAAAAATCCTGTTCTATGTGAGAAGAGAAGGCCTGAGTTATGGAGCTCCAAAGCATGCTCTACTCTGTACAAGCAACAGCAGGCCGTTCACTAGGTAATGAATTCTTTTGGCCATGAAATAAAGGATAAGATAGGCAAGAGACTGGTGATTTCAGTGATTTAAGGAGCTCCCAGATGAGGGAATTCTCTCAAATGAAGGTTATTTGCAACTTATAGACTGAGAGAGTTGCCTAGATAGATAGGTGGGTAGATAGATTGTAGATAGGTAGGTAGATAAATAGATGACATGTTAGATGATAGAGAGAGAGAGGGTAGATAGATGTGTGGATGACATATAGATAGATGATAAAAAGATGGATAGATAAATAGATGATGTAGATGGATGTATGGATGGATAGATAAATAAAATAAGTATAATAATAGCACATACCTCCCAAGATTATTGTTAGAATAAAATGTAAAGTGCTCTGCAAACACTGTGTAAATGTTAGTTGTTGTTGCTATTAATAGAGCATTTATTAAGTACTCAGTATGTTCCAGGAACTGTGAAAAGTGCTAAAGATATAAATACCAGTAGCCCACCCTCCAGCAGCTTACATTCTAAGGAAGGAAGATAAGAAATGGGAGGGGACTTTAAAGCCAGGAGTAGAGTCAAGGAGGAAGAGGCCTCCTTAGGACAATGTCACAGGTGAGGAAAAAGAGGAAGAATCTGAAGGAGAGTCCCAGAGTGAGATGAAACATGGCTAATTGTTGTTGCTGTTCAATTGTTTTCAGTTGTGTTCCCCTTTTGGGGTTGCAAAGAGTTGAACACAGCTTATTGGCTGTGTTAGAGTCTTTCCTTAAATTGTTATCTTGGGTAGAAAGTCCCCAACCAGAAGAAAAGGGCCTCAGGTCAGAGGGTTCTTCAGGGTAGCAATGTATCCGGTAAGGAGGAGAACTCTAGAGAGAAGAGTCTAGGCATGAGTGACTAATTGAGACTTTTACAGGGTTATATTGCCAGTATGTGTAAGAGGAGGAACCTGAATCCAGTTTCTGAGCCTTTGTGGCTCAGAATTGTTCTTTTGAAACAAAGACAAATGAAAAATGAACCTCAGTCCTCTGTGGGCTCTTTCCTACTTCTCCAAAGACAATGGCAGAATGGTGAGAAGGCAACAGAGTATGCAAAGGATAGTGCAAAGAAATAGTTTTTAGACTATCTCTACATATTAACTTAACTATCAGTCCTCTCCATGAGACATCCTTAACCAACTGAATCATATCAATATTGACATCTTTGCTATAAATGAAATCAGAAGATGTAAGGATGTTTGTTGCTAAATGGAAGAATGACTCACAATTTCTCCTGAGAGATGCTAATAAAAGAGTTGGCGGAGTTGGTTTCATCCTGTGCTCAAAGGCAACAAGAAACATCGTTTCATGGAACACTTAGTCATCTCACCTTGCGGTGCACTCATGATGAGCATTTGCAAAAGGACCACCAGGAAGATAATCACATCTTATGCACTGGCATCTGTTACTGAGGATGAAGAGGTAGAGAAATGCTGTGAATAACCCAACAAGGCAGCCCAAAGTCAATGCTCAGTTACTTCAATGTAGAGGTGGTTAGAACAGTGAAAAATACATTAGGAATTATGGTTCAAAGTTAAGAAATGAAAGAGGCCATAGGCTTGTATACTACACAGAAACCTCAAGCTATGTATTATGAACAAGTTTTTCCAGAAGAGAGCTGGACATGTTGAGCATTCAACATAATTTCAAAAAACAAAAAAGAGAAATTGACTATATCTTAACAGATGGGAAATAATCATTACCCATGTGGGAGTCCTTCTTAAATCAACTGTCTATATGTAAGTCAGACCATTTGAGTTGCTAGAACATCAATCAATATCAGTACCAAATTAAAAAGTCAAGTCAATAAGCATTAAACATTTTCTATGTCCCCAACACTGTGCTAAATGCTGGCAATACAAATACAAGGAGAAATAAAGATAATCTTTGCCTTCAAGGATTTTACATTTTAATGGTGGAAGACAACACATAAAAAGATGGAAAACTGTGGGAGGGAGGGTGGAAGCTGCCCAAACAGGTGGCATAGTGGAGAAAGATTGGAGAGTCAGGAATGAAGTCTGGAGAAGAATTAAAACATGGCTGGCCCAGGTACTTTCTTTAAAATGAAGGAGGAACTAAACCAAACAGAGCAAGGGACTGCATGGGTTGAGTGTACTTCAAGTGTAAAGAAGACAGGAATGAAATGAATTTCCAGTATAAGGAGGCTGCTATGACCTGGTGGACAAAGTCCACAGATGCAGGAGAGAAATCCAGGAATAAATGAAAAGAAAAAAAGATGAAACCATGCCTCCAAACTAATATTGAAACATGCTCCTGATGCCAGAAAAACTGGAAAAAGGAAAAGACATCAAAATCAAGTGTTTCTATTTCCTACAGAAGTTTTTTTTTTTACACTAGGGAAAAATCTACTTTATTTAAAACTGATTCATATCTAAAAGAATATCTTTCCCTGAGTTACATAATTTGTTAAAATAGTAACATACAATAAGTTTAAATATTTGTCTTCTTAATCATCGTTCTTTTATGTGATATATTTTGTTTTGTTTTGTTTTTCAGTGCTCCTGGAAGTGGTCCTATGTTCAAGTCAACCACTGTTACGGTGAGAGAGAATTTTAATGAAATTTCTCAAAGAGATATGGTAGATTCAGTAAATAAAGAAGAAGAATTCAAGGATACCTTGATTCACAGTTATCAGAATGCTAGAAAGATAGATAGATAGAAAGAGATTGCCACAATGAGGAGGCTAAAAAGCCCAGAAACCATTTTATGCAATGAACACTGACCTCCTTTCAAGAAGAGACACGTGGCAAGCAAGGACCTCACTGATTTAGAACACAAAGTCATCCACAAAAAGTTATGGAAGAAAGTGGTAGGACATTATGAGTAGTACTCACAAAATATCTAGAAATACTGGAAGGAAAAATGGATTTGCATAAAACTTGAGATGAAAACCAATTAAACCAGATTATTCCAAGAGCATTTAAAGATGAAACCGAAATAAAACCAGCAGACAAAAAAAAAATGCCAGGGGCCTTCCAACATTTCTGTAATATGCTATTTTCTTCATCAATGATAGGGGAGCAACCACATTTGAACTATATCATCTAAGACCCCGAATGTGCTATAGGAGGAAATGGAAATGTCCCTAAAGAAAATAAATATAGGAAGAGTAACTGAACTAGACCAAATATATGTATGTGTGTATGCATACATACATATATACATGTGTACACATATATTTGAAGGAAATACTGGAGACAACACAGTTTTGAAAGCATTGAGGAATTTCTTCTTAAGGCATATGAAAAAAGGAAATTCAAGTAAAGTCAACAAGCACTTAATTTGCTAATTACATGTCAGGCACTGGTCCAAACCTTGTAGATACAAAGAAATAAAAAACAAAACAAAACAAAATACCAGCCCTGCCCTCAAAGAACTCACATTCTAATGAGGGAGAAAACATGAAATTGTTTATGTACATACAAGAAAGTTAGAGGTAATCTCAGAAGTAAGGCACTGGCATTAAGGGAATTTGTGAAAGACTTCTTGTAGAAAGAGGGACTTAACCTATGACTTGAAGAAGCCAGGAGGCAGAGAGAAGGAGAGAGAGCATCTCACACATGTGGGACAGCCCATGAAAAGTCACTGAGTTTAAAGATGGAGTCTATTGTGTAAGGAGTACCAAGGAGGCCTGTGTCATGTCAATGAATTATAGAATAAGGTGGGCCAAGTAAAGTATAAGAAGACTGGAAAGGAATGAAGGGACTTGGTAAAAACCTTTAAATGCCAAGTAGAGAGTTTTAAATTTAATTCTGAAGATATTAGGGAGTCTCTGGTGTTTATTAACACTAATAGGGTGTCATGAACAAACTACTCTTTAGAAGGATCATTTTGACACTTAGTGGAAGGTGGCCTAGAGTGGTTGAGACTTGAGGCAGGGAGACCAATGGTCCAGGTGCATAAGAAGAGATATGGGGGCATGTATGAGAGATGTTGTGAAGATAGAAAAGAAAAAGTTGGCAGCAGAATGGAGGCAGAGAGTGAGAGTAAGGAGTCATGGATGATACCAAGGTTGTGACCTGAGTGACTAGGAGAATGGTGGTACCTTTGATAATGATAGGGAAGTTAGAAAGAAGGGAGGGATGTGAAGGAGAGAGAAGAAAAAGAACTCTGTTTTGAACATGGTGTGTTCAAGATGTCTAAGATATTTAATTTAAAATGTCCAATGGGCAGTTGGAGATGCAGGACTGGATGTCAGTTAAGGCTGGATAAATAGATCTGAGAATCATCAATATGTGTTGGTAAATCCATGAAAGCTTATGATATCAAGGGTAGAATCAATGTAGCAGAATAAAGGCAGCAAGCCAACTGAATTCTTCCAACATTCCCTTCCAAACAACCTTAATATGACTCCTTAAATCAAATTTTTTAAGTGGCTGTAGCACCAATGCAATATTTACAGTGTCAACGATCACTATAAATATGCCTGCATAGTGCTCAATGGCAAAATATATTTTTTTATAGACTCTCCATGTATAAGATAGAAGTAAAACATTTATTCAGATATTGGAAAACCAAATCCCAAAACCAAGAAAAACTGATTCCATCATAGTAGCAAAGAAGTTAATAACCCATAGCAGCACAGAGAGCCACAGCATCCTTTAGCCTTCCTAAAAACCTACACAAGTCTGTCACAGCAGGTGGCAAACACCAACATTTACTCACAGCTAACTATCTCCCTTGAATGCATCCTCTCCTCCCCATTGCCTCTAGCTGATCTCACAGCTTCCTGTGGGCTCTGCTCCACCCTTCAGCAAACTCCTCCCACCACAGGCTCCATGTGATTACATTCAGCCTATTAGGGAGCAGGATATATCTTCAAAGCAGGGAAGATCTTCAAATTACCATTACCATTACAGTGACAGAGCCAACAAAATGTCAGAGTGACACATTTTTCAAGCCTGGGGTAATTTAGAAGGTCCGCCAGAGAGATCTATGACACCAGGATGGAGGCTAACCCTGAATGTTTGAAGCAGCAGCATGAGTGGTGGGCCCTGGAGAAAGCTGCAGTAACAGAAGCTTCAGGAGCAGATTCAGGATTCAGATTCAGAAGATTTATCATCTCAGTACAGAGATGGTAAAGCAGTAGGGGGTGGGGGGAGGGGAGGAAGAGAGGGCAGGGGAAGACTCAAACAATTGATCAAAAAGAGATTACAGGAGATTCTTTGTGGGCACTGGGTACAGCTGGCATTGATTGGCAACTCTGTTGACCCTAAGCAGTTCTGGGTCACAGTTCTAGGACAGAAAAGAATATTAGCACTTGTAGCTGCAGGGAATTAGAGGTTCTTCCTGGTTAAAGACCAGAGCACAGACCAGGAGAGCAGTGACCACACCTCTCCCCACATCACACTACCTTGGAAGCACTGGAAACTTGCATACCCCCCAGAACAAGCTCTGAAAATAGCAGCATGAAAAAACCTGAAGATTGGGACAGAGCCTGCATACTCCCAGGTGAACCCAACTTTAACATAAAGTTCAAAGTCAAGAAATAGACTGGGAAAATGAGCAAACAACAACAAAAGAACTTGACCACAAAAAGCTACTATGGTGGCAGGAAATATGAAGACATTAAGTTAGAAGAAGACGGCAATGTGAAAACATATACAAGCAAAGCCTCAAAGAAAAAATGCTATTTGGACTCAAACCCAACAATAATTCCTGGAAGAGTTAAAGAAAGAGATAAGGATGGTAGAGGAAAAATTGGAAAAAGAAATGAGAGTAATCCAAGAAAATTATGAAAAGACTATTAATAGCTTGGTAAAAGAGGCACAAAGAAAAGAATTCCTTAAAAAGAAGAATTGACAAAATGGAAAAAGAGATACAAAAGCTCCCTGAAAGAACTTATTCTTTAAAAATTAAAATTGGACAAGTGGAAATTAATGATTCCATGAGACATCAAAAAACCAATGAGAACAAAGTCAAAAGAATGAAAAAATAAAAGCCAATGTGAAATACCTCATTGGAAAAACATCTGACCTGTGGAATATATCCAGGAAATATAATTTGAGAATTATTTAACTTCCTGAAAGCCATGGCCAAAAAATTAGTCTAGACATCATACTTCAAGAAATTATAAAGGAAAACTATTCTAATATCTTAGATCCAGTGGGTAAAATAGAAATTGAAAGTCTCTCAATCATCTCCTGAAAAAGATCCCAAAATGAAAACTTTCAGGAACATTGTAACCAAATTCCAGAACTCTCAGGTTGAAGAGAGATAATTATAAGTAGCCAGAAAGAAACAATTCAAATATCATAGAGCCACAGTCAGGGTCATACATGATTTAACAGTTTTCACATTTAAGGAGGAGAGGCCTTGGAATATGGTATTATGAAAGAGTTAGGATTTCAATGAAGAAGCACTATATGAAATATATTTATTTTACCTATCCAGTAAAATTATACATAATAATTCGGGGGGGGGGATGGATGTTTAATGAAATAGATGACTTTCAAACATTCTTGATGAAAAGACCAGAGCTGAATAGAAAAATTTGACATTCAAACACAAGACCCAAGTGAAAAATAAAAAGGTAGAAATGAAAACATAATCACAAGGGATTTAATAAATTTAAACTATTTATATTCATATGAGGAAAGTGATATGTGTAACTTCTAAGAATTTTATTATTATTAGGGCAGTCTACATAGACAGAGGGCATGAATGTGGATCAATTACATTGGGATGATTCCCCTTCCACCTGAAAAATGAAAGTGTTAGAAAAAGAGGTGCACTAGGAAAAGGGGGAAGGGAGGAGGAGGATGGGGAAATTTTTCTCATGTAGAAAAAAGTACACAAAGAATAACTTTTATAGTGGAGGGAAAAAAGAAGGGATGGGGGACAATGTTTGATATTATATATCAAATATATATAATATTATATATATCAAATAATATATATTATATATCACTCTCATAGGAATTGGTCCAAAGAGGGAAGATAGGATATAGACACACACTCAGTTGAGTATAGAAATCTATCTTGCCCAATAGGGAAATAGGAGGGGAAGGAAATAAGAGATCTGGAGAGAGGATGGCAAAAAGCAGGAGGATTAAGGAAGGTAGTGGTCAGAAGCAAAATAGCCTTTTGAGGAGGAACAAGATAAAAAGAGAGAGAGAAGGATAAATAGAAGAAAATAAGATGAAGGGAAAATAGGATGAACATAGCTAGTAATCATAATTGTGAATATGAATGGAGTGAACTCACACATAAAACAGAAATGAATAGCAGAATGGATTAGAAACCAGAATCCAACAATATGTTGTGAACAAGAGACACATTTGAAACAGAAAGGCACTCACAGAGTTAAAATAAAGGGCCAAAGCAAAATCTATTATTCTTAACTGAAGGAAAAAAGGCAAGGGTAGCAATCATGATCGCCCACAATGCAAAAGCAAAAATAGACCTAATTAAAAGGGATAGTCAGGGAAAATACATTTTGCTAAAACAGTACCATAGAAAATGAAGTAATATTTTAAAAATTTAGAGCAAGTTTTTCTGATAAAGGCCTCATTTCTCAAATATTTGGGGAACTGAGTCAAATTTATAAAAATAAGAGCTGTTCCCTAATTAATAAATGGTCAAAGGATAAGAACAGGCAGTTTTCAGAAGAAGAGATCAAAATTATTTGTAGTCATATAAAAATGCTCTAAATCATTATAGATTAGAGAAATGCAAATTAAAACAACTCTGAGGTACCACTTCACACCTATCAGAAATAACAAATGCTAGAGAGGATGAGGGAAAATAGGTACACTAACGAACTGTTGGTTTAATTGTGAGCTAACCCAATTATTCTGGAGAACAATTTAGAGCTATAAAGCTATGCATACTCTTTGACCCAGCAGTACCACTACTATATCTATACCCTGATGAGATCAAAAGAAAAAAATGAGGACCTAGATATACAAAAATATTTATAGCAACTCTTTTTGTGGTGGCAAAGAATTGGAAATTGAGGAAATATTTATCAATTGGGGAATGACTGAACAAGTTGTGGCATATGATTTGATGAGTACTATTGTGCTGTAGGAAATGAGGAGGGGAGTGATTTTAGAAAAACATGGCAAGACCTACATGAACTGATGCAAAGTGAAGTGAGAAGAACCAGGAGATAATTATGCACAGTAACAGTACTGTTTTAATTGACCACTACTATTTATTAGATTAGATTAGACTACTCTGATCAAAACAATATCCAAGGCAATTCCAAAGGATTCATAATGAAAACAATTCTATCCAACGCCAGAGAGAGAACTAATGAAGTCTGAGAGCAAATTGAAGTACGGTTTTCTCACTTCATTTTATTTTATTTATTTTGCTTTTTTTTGGTGATATTGCCAATATGGAAAAGTGTTTTCCAAGCTTTGTAAACATAATTGCTATCATTTTGCTTGTGTTCCAAATGTGTGAGGGAGAGGTGCAAGGGAGGCAGAGAATTTGGAACTCAAAATTTCAAAAGAAAATGATGTTAAAATAAATAAATAATGTTTTTTTTTTTTAAAAAGAAAGCTTATGAGATCACTAAAAGAGATACTATAGAGGGTCCAGGACAGAGCTCTGTGGGACTCATAGTTAGAGGGCGTGACTTGGATGAAGGTCTTGCAAAGAAGACTGAAGAATGATTAGACAGGAGTAGCACCAGGAGAAAGCAGTGTCATGAAAACCTAGAGAGAAGATGATCAGCAGTGTCAAAGCTGCAGAGAGGTCAAAGTTGAGGATGAGAAAAGGCCATTAGATCTGGCAGTTGAGAGCTCACTGGTAATTCTGCTCTGGAGGGGGAAGTTACATTTGCATGATGGTATCCGAAGCCAGACTGCAGAAAGTTTAGAAAAGAGAAAAGTGAAAGTATTTGTAGACTGCTTTCTCCAAGAGAAAGTCATGAAAGAGAGGAGACATTAGATGATGATACCTAGCAAAGATGGATGGATGAACTGAGGACATTTTTTATAAAGATTGGGAAGATCTGGAAGGATTTACAAGTAAAAAGGAAGTTGCCACTTGACAGGCAGACATTGAAGATTAGCAAGAGACTGGGGGATGATAGAAGGGGCAATTTGCTGGGAAGGGTGGCCAGGGATGCTGTGTCATCAGGAGGGAGTTATGTCTCAGTCAGAGAAAATGGAAGGAGTAGGAAAGGAAAATATTTAAGATGAGAGCAAGTTTGTTAACTATGGAACAGGCATTCCAGAGAGTACAGCAGAAGGAACTGGTAAGATCTATAATGGGACAGTGAGGAGGGATGGGGGTAAGGGAGCAGACAATGAGAAATGGGGAACAGGGTTTGTATAATGACTGCCAGGGGTTCAGAATCCTTGGGATGGGGAGAGTATGAATGAGTGACAGTATGTTAACTGAAGAGGAATGAGTTCAGACAGATTTTCAGTGACTAGAGAGAAGTTCATTGAGGGAGGAAGAGGCAATATTGAATGATCAGGGGGGAAAATAAGAGCATAGTTACTGTTTCAAAAGACAATGAAAATGTCAACTACTTACTCATATACTTACTTTCTCATTCCTTTTAGCTCCAAATCTATAATCCTAAATTCCTATCATTCTTATAACAGTTGAAACTTTGTCCTTAAAAACACTAACTACTATACTGTGTGGTATAATTGAGCTGGGAGTCAAGATGCCTGTCTTATAAGAATATTCAGTTTGCTTTGAAAAGTCTGTCTCATCCTAGAGTCAAGCTATTTATAAAACTAACATATCAAGTAAAACTATCCACGATCTGAGGAGGTGTTGGGTGTTACAGAGGGTCACTGTGAACTGCTAGGCAGGAGGAAAGTAAGCTTGTCTGGACCACAATACCCAGACACAGCAAGTTGGCAGTGAAAGATTGAGCACTTTTTCAACCCTGAACTGATGAGATTTTGCCACTGTTTTACTCTGGCATCCTATGACCTCCATTTTCTTTTTTAAATTACTTAAGGGGGTGCAGACACCTCTGAGGATTGGTATCTCCAAAGTCCTTGCCTGGGATTCCCCCTGAGGTGAGGTTCTAATGTATGTGCCTTGTCTTCCCAGAATAATAGTGTCATGGCTTTGGAGGATACACACACAGCTGGAACATGATTGTGTAACTGCATTGTCATTCATATTCAGTAAATTCAGTAAGTGAATATAGACCCATTATGCTTAGAGGCCATCAGTTAATAATCTCAGGAAAGAAAGAACAATGGACAGACACGTGGCTTGCATTTCTTGTTTAGCTTTTTTTCACAAAACCAGTTACTTATTGGTACATTTAGATAAAGGTTTCTTCTTTGATAATGGCTTTTGTTAATCAACCAACACGCATTTCTTGAGTACCTACTATGTACCAGGCAGGTGCTGTGCCAGGCCTTAGAGATAAAAATACACTGAATGAAACAATTTCTATTCTCAAGTATTTATGTTCAAATGGAGTTGACAAATACATAATATAAGTATATATGCAATTAATACAAAGAAAACAAATACATAGTAGTTAATTATAATGTTGTTACACAAGGAGAACATGGGGTTGAATCAGGAAAGGTTTCACATAGAAGGTAGTGCTTGATTATGTCTTGAACAAAGAGAGGGAATAATTATATTCCAAGGCATAGGGGATGGCCAGGGTAAAGGGATGCAGCCTGTAGAGGAGATGTATATGAGGAACAAAGAGGAACCAAGAGATCAATTTTATTTGCAGAATGCAAGCAGAAGAGAATGGGAGGGTACATGCATGAGGTTGGAAAGACAGATTGGGTATAGGTTGGGAAGAGTTTCAAGAGCCAAATGGAGAAGTTTCTCCTAGGAGCAATTAGGAGCCACTGAAGTTTATTGAATAAGGGATTGGCATGGTCAGATCTTCACTTAAGGAAAATCTCTTTGGCCAGACTGGAGTGGGGAGACTTAAAGCAGGGACACCAATTAGGACACCTTTGCAATTATCTAGGCAAGAAATGATGAGGGCTGGGGCAGCTAAGTGGCACAGTGAATAGAGCACCGGCCCTGGAGTCAGAAGGACCTAAGTTCAAATCTGACCTCAGACACTTGACACACTTACTAGCCATGTGATCTTGGGTAAATCGCTTAACCCCAATTGCTCTGCCTTCTCCCCTCCAAAAAGCAAGAAATGATGAGGGCCTGAACTGAGGTGGTAGTTGTGTGAATAGGGAGAAGGATACAAGAAATACGTAGGTAGAAATGGCAAAATTTGTCAACTGAGTGGATATGTAGAATGAGGGAAAGGTTAACCCAAGGCTGCAAACCTGGGAGCCTTGAAAAATGGTTGTGTCATTGATAGAAATAGGGAAGTTTGGAAGAAGGGTGTGTTTGGGGAGAAAGGGAAGCTCTTTTTTAGATATAATGAGCTTGTGATATCTCCAAGACATGCAGATTGAAATGTACATTAAGCAATTTGTGAGGTACAACTAAGACACAGAAGAAAAGACCAGGCCAGGTTATATAAATCTGGGAGTCATTTGCACAGACATGATAATTAAGGTCATGGGAGCTTATGAGTTTACCAAGGGATAAAGTATAGAAAGAGAAGAGGGCCCAGCACAGATTTGCCAAGAAAACCCCAAATGGGGTCACGAAGAATCGAACATGACGGAAATGAAGTGACAAAAAGTTGTTCAACAACAACTTCTTGACTCCAGACTCAGCTTTCTATCCACAGAGTCATCTGCCTGCCTCCTTGCCATTTATTCCTCCAGTGGGTTAAGGCAAATAGGGTTAAGTGACTTGCCCAGGGTCACACAGTTAGTATGTGTCTGAGGCTGCATTTGAACTCAGATCTTCCTGACTCCAGGTCCAGTGTTCTATCCACTGAGCCATCTAACGGCCTTGTCTGGCATATAGTAGGTGCTTAATAAATGTATACTGACATTCATTTCAGTTGAGTGATGAAGTTGGAAGTCAGACTGTAGAGGGTTAAGAAGAGAATGAAAAGAAAAGAAGGAGAAGCAACAAATATAAATGTAAAATGTTTTGAATTTCTCTAAGTGCTTGAATTTCACGTTTCAGTTTGATTCAATTCAATAAACATATATCCAGGGCCTACTGTGTACATTTCAAACTAAATAATGGGCTGAGCAAATTCACTTTCATGACCTTTCTTCTCTAATCAAGGTGGAAATCTTCACTTACTAATTGAAAACTGAAGGCTTATTGGAAGCACAATGAGCAAGTTTGTTAGTTATTCTTCCCTCTTTGCACAGAACAGGCCTCTGATTATGATATGTGTTCAACCTTGATCCACCCACCCAGTGGAGCTGCAGCTAAAATCTTCAGTCAAGCAACTGGGGAAGGAAGAAGTTGGATTTGAATGTGGAGTGAGAACCACAAAGCCAAGACTGAAGGACCAGCCTGAATGTGAAATCAGAGGAAAAAGAGGGGAAATAGAGTCAGTATTCTAGAATGGAGAGATACCTGGACCGGTAGTCAGGAAGACCTGGGTGTGAATCTCACCTTGGACACTCATTAGCTATGTAACCCCTGGCATGTGACAACCTAAGCTTCTGTTTTCTCATCTGTAAATTGAGGATAATAATGGCACCTACATCATGGGGTTATTGTGTGACACCAATGAGATTACTTTGCAAATCTTACTTTGCCATGTGCTTGGGTCAAGTTCACAGAAGACAGAAAAGAACATAAGCCAGGATGAGAAAAAAAAAGTTTCAGGATGAGCAAGAGATGACGAAAATTGAATCAAGCAGGGGTCAAAATTTATGACTTGAGACAGGATGAGTTGGCATGTGAATTGGTATGTGCTGGCCAGGCTCCCCTCTGCTTTCCCTGAATCTGGACCTCAGGTCTTCACCAGATATCTGCCTTAACCATCAAACAGAATCAAAGATGCACCAGGCTGCTGTGCATCATCTTCTACCCCCTGCTCAGGGACTGATAATCAAATCAGCATTACCCTTGCTACTGTGAATAATCTATTTACTGTCCTGTGGCTATACTCAGAATCTCTGGGATTCGGAGCCCTGGGCTGCTTAAACAAAGCTTCCTTCTCTGCCTACTACTCCTTGTTCCCTCAAATCCTCCATCCCTGATCCACTCGATGCTACAGATCCATTGTGCTCCCTGGAACCAACAATCTATTATTAATAAATTGCCCTTCCTAGTAGACCTATGCTCCCCCCTCACACCATCTTTTCCCCAACCCTGGAATTCAGTTTGTGTATATTTTATATTTAAATTTCTGTGGATTTCTTCCCCATAAAATTACTGTTTGGTACCCTACATTTAAGTGAATTCTTTCTTTCTTTCTTTTTTGGAAGGGGGAAGGCAAGGCAATTGGGGTTAAGTGACTTACCCAAGGTCACACAGCTAGTAAGTGTGTCAAGTGTCTGAGATGTCATTTGAAGTCAGGTCCTCCTGACTGCAGGGCTGGTGCTCTATTTACTGTGCCACCTAGCTGCCTCTAATTGAACTCTTAATGGGACAGAGCAGTCAGAGGCCAACCTCTCTACCATGGACCATTATTCATACAAAGCATAGCCCTACAAGACATAGTAGGTTCTTAAAACTACATATAATGGAGTTGTTGTTTTTTTAAGGTCAATCAGGGTTAAGTGACTTGCTTGGAGCATACAGCTAGTAAATGTCTGAAGTCAGATTTGAACTCAGGTACTTCTGATTCCAGGGCTCGTGCTCTATCCATTGTGCCACCTAGCTGCCCCCGCTTCCTCTTTCTAAAACTGGAGAATACTTAGAGATTTCAAATAACTAGTGACTAGGGTAAAGATGAAACCTTCGTGTGGCCCAAATCTAACACATGAATACACATGAGTATCTGTGTGGTCTCCAGAAGGTGCCTTTGTTGGGGGTGAAAAACTCAGAAGGTTTTACACCACATGCAGTAGAAAATGGAATTCCACATACTTAGAACGTGTTGATGCTGATCTTAAGCAGTCTTCACGGCATATGTCTGGACCTGAGCAAATGTAGATGAAGCCAGCCTCTATGGGTTGGCAGGTAATAGTAATAAATGCTAACATTCCTATAGCACTTTAGGTTTGCAATGTGCTTTATAAATATCCTGCTTTATTCTCACAACAACACTGGCAGAAACATGCTACTATTATCCCCTCTTTACGGACGGGAAAATCAAGGCAGGCAGAGGTTAAATGATTTGCCCGGGGTCACACAGCTAGTACATGTCTGATATCAAATTTGAATTCAGGTCTTCCTGACTCCAGGCCCAGTGCTCTATCCACTGTGCCACTTGGGTGGCTACCCTGATTTCTCTAGTCCAATGCAAATTCACAGGGAAATCATAGTTGCTGAATAGAATGATAGAAGTCATTGGGATTAATACATTGTAAAATCTTCCCCATAGGGGCGGCCAGGTAGCACAGCAAGTAAGAGCATCGGCTCCAGTGTCAGGATGACCTGGAGATCGAATCCCAGGCTCAGACACTTAGCACCTACCCAGAAACACCTGGCCATGTAACCTTGAGCAAGTTACTTAACCCCAATTGCTTAGGGGTGGCCAGGTGTCTCAGCGAGTAAGAGCACCGGCTCTAGTGTCGGGATGACCTGGAGATCGAATCCCGGGCTCCAACACTCAGCACCACACCCAGAAATAACTGGCCGTGTAACCTTGAGCAAGTTACTTAACCCTGATTGCTTAAAAAAAAAAAAAAACTTCCCCTACAAGAGGGAGTGAGCATTTCAATTCAACAAAGATTTATTAAGTGTCTGCTGTATGCTAGACACTACATGAGGCACTAGGGGTGTAAAGACAAAAATGAAAACAGCCCGTGCTTTCAAGGAGCTTACATTCTATCTGACTGGGAGTGATGGAGGATAGATGGAGGGCATGTACATAGATATGAATTAGACACAAATTCCTCAGTTAGATACAAATTACTGATTGTGCACCACGATTTTTGGGACACCTTGTGTATGCAAAGTAAATGCAAAGTAATTTCTTCAGGGGTTTTGGGTGGGGAAGAGAAGCACAAACAATGGGGAGCACCAGGAAAGGCAACATTTAGAAGGCATTTGAGCTGAGCTTTGAATGAAGCTAGGAATTCTAGAAAGAGTTGATCTATTTGGGTGGCCCATAAGATCAACCAATTCACCTTTCCCTGTGGCAACTTTAGCTGACTCGATTTGCATATAGTGCCAATAAAGCTAAAGTCTCAATGCCCAGGCTGTGGCCACAGACTCATCCCTGAGTCCTGTGAAGTTATTTTTCAAATGTCCCATTGGCAACATGGCCACATTGCAGGTGGTGAAAGAGAGAATCCTTCATTATTTACTTGAAAAGCAATCCAAAGATCATAGAACCATAAAATGCTGGAGTTGGAAGGTATTTTTTAGATCATCCCTTATTTGACAGAGGAGGAAACTGAGGCCAAGAGAAGAAGCAATTTGCCCAATATCATTCAGCTAGTCAGAGACAAAGCCAAGAATATGCCTGACATAGATTTCTTGACTTGCAGGTCGGGTTTTCTTCTACTTCATTACATTTGAACAGAGAGGACAGCATATTATTGCAAATAAAGAGAAAATTCCAGAAAGTGCATCAGAAAACCAACCCATAGCTAACCACCTGAGTTCAGATTCCGATTCTGCCATTTAGCTATTGATTCAGTGTAAATCAATCATTTCACTTCTTTGCATCTCAGTTCCTTCATCTGTAAAGTGTGCCGTTTGGGCCAAATGACCTCGAAGGCCATTTCAGGCTTTAAATCCTATGACTCACTTCTGCTACCTTTCCTTGTGAAAAATGATTGACACTTGCTGCCAACCCATATCCACCAACCTGAATAACCACTCAACAGTCTCTTGATAAATCTTCTTCCTTATTAAAAGTGTTTCCACAGTTATCAGCACCCTGATTGCAGAATATAAAAAAAAAAATCACAACAAAAAAAGAGTTTTTCCCTTAATTTAGAGATATTTATGTCACACTTTGAAATATCAAATGTTTTCATTAAATCTTCTCTCACTTGGGCTGACAAAAGGATGCTGAGATATTCAGGAGACACTTTAATCTCAATCAATTAGGAGAAAAGTCGTCCTAGCTGGAATAGCAATAAAAAAGGAAGGCTTTAATTTTAGAGTTAATTAAATATCAACAATTGGAATGCAGCAACAGACATTTAACCTGCAGTAACCCATTATTTATTAGGAATATAATGCATTGACTCTGGATATGAAGTGAGTTGTAGTCATTTTAATATCAGCTGTCACAGTCTAACTGTTCCCTTTTGTATCGCACCAGTAGAATCATCTCCTCAGCTCCATTGGGACCACTCTGGCTCCTGCACACAACAGAAAATTAATTAATCTGAAGCCCCAGAAGAGGGTGGGTGGGAGTATATCCCAGCACTAGGCCTTGGAGCTTACAGGATTTTACACAGAGAAGTAGCATTTAGGTGGGCAAGGGGCCAAATAGTCACTTGGGGATGAGAAGTTTTTTCGTTGCATAGTTTCCTTTCCTTCCATTCTGCAGGTCCCAATATGCCAGCCTCTCTTGGTTTATGGCTCATTACTGATCATGAATTATTTATTCCAAAAACAGACATGCAATTGTGTTCCCTGGATCTCTTGGGGGTGAAAATAAAACTTCCAAGGGAGTACAGAGATGGCATGAGAATGCCAGTTTTGATGGAGGAGTTCTCTAGGGTAGAAATGCAAGGCATATTCACTGGAGGCTTTGCATAGGCCTCCATTTTCAAAATAATTCCAGGTCTCTACAGAGCAGTGGGGAATTTTCCCAGTGAGGTATGGAGTCCCCTGCCCTCTATACATTTCCAGATGGGGAAAGGGACTTCCTTGTTCATGAACTCTGAAATTCCTTTGTTTAATCATAATCTCTTATCATTCTGTCTTCTCTCCATTTCACAATCCCAATCCTGTTCTTCACCCTCACTGTGACACCAATCCCTCTACTTTTCAGTTCTTTCCTAGGCCATCATCTCAGCACGGAGATACAGTCTTGACCTTTTGGTGAATCACTTTAACCCTAACTACATGGCAAAACAGCTAGAGCACTGCACTGGAAAGGGAAAGACTCATCTTCCTGAGTTCAAATCTGGTCTCAGGAACTTACTGGTTGTGTGTTTCCCTGGGCAAATCACTTAGCCCTATTTGCCTCAGTTTTCTCATCTGTAAAATGACTGGGGAAGGAAATGGCAAACCATTCCTCTTTGCCAATAAATTCCCAAAATGGGATCATGAAGAATCAGACATGACTGAAATGACTGAACAATGACAAAAATTCTCTATGCTTAAATCCGTTTACTCCTTATCCTGTAACTGATCATTCCTTGCCAAAGCCCAACTTTGGATTATTCTCACCATTCTTTGCATTTGCTCTTATTCATGTGCTGTTTAATAGAGTTGGAGAAAAATCACAAAACCATACTTATTGGGTCCACTATGAACCTATGTTGTATAGTTTTAAGTGGACTCTCGGTGTAGCAAGGCAATCTTTTTATACATCCCTAAGCAATTTGGTGTTATACTTACCATAGTAACTATTCCAAACTTTTTTTTTAAATCCTTCCTTAAACCTCCCATAGCAACTCACTCCCTATGCCTTTGGCTGAGGATTTTGACTCATGCTTCACCAAAAAAAAAATGATCATTTGCAAAGAGTTCTCTCCTCTCCTCATTCTCATTTTGCATTACTCAGATGTCTTCTCCTACAATCTCTTCCTTCACCCTGACTTACATGAAGAAGGAGACTTTTTCCCCACCAAGACAAATTCCTCTACATGTTCTCTTGATCTTATCCCCTTTTCTATTTTATAGGTCTTTTCTGGTCCTCCTCTCTTACTCTGTCTCTCTCTGTCTCTGTCTCTGTCTCTTTCTCTCTCTGTCTCTGTCTTTCTCTGTCCCTGTCTCTCTGTCTCTGTCTCTGTCTCTCTCTGTCTCTCTGTCTCTCTGTCTCTCTCTCTCTCTCTCTGTCTCTCTCTCTCTGTCTCTGTCTCTCTCTCTCTCTCTGTCTCTCTCTGTCTCTCTCTCTGTCTCTCTCTCTCTCTGTCTCTCTCTCTCTCTCTCTCTCACACACACACACACACACACACACACACACCTACACACAAGATTAGACTTGGTCGTCTTGAGAGCACCATGATAGTTTCCTCTTAAGAAGACTATAGCCCAGAGCAAGAATGGGAACCTGTGGCCTCTGAGGCCACATGTGGCCTTCTAGGGCCTTGGGTGTTGCCTTTTGACTAAGTCCAAGTTTTATAGAACAAATTCTTTTATTAAGGGGATTTGTTCTGTGAAGTTTGGATTCCGTCAAAGGGCTGCACTTGAGGACCTAGAGGGCCACATGTGGCCTCGAGGCCACAGGTTCCCCACTCTTGGCCTAGAGAATCTGTGAATGGAAACTATTGTTATAATATTAGGCCTGATGGTTTTGAGGTCATCATGACAGTCTCCCCTTAAGGGAAGCTGTAAGCTTATAGAATATACTGATGGAAAAATACCAATAATATTTTTTCAAAGGTTAGTATAGCTGTGTCCCCTAAATGATAATTCTCTATAGCCTTCTCACTTTTCTCCCTAAACATGCAAACCTCTAAAATAGTATTTTACCTACTTTTAGTTTGTTTTTTTCCTTGATAACATCCCCACCCCCATAGTGATATTTTGCTCTGACCCCTGATATACGACTTGAGCAGCTTTAGGGGGCCCACCCAAAATCAGAGTATAAGAACTCCATTCTCAGAAGGGCACTTTGGAGCATCCCTTCCCCTGCCCAGGAGCACACTCTCCCTTTCAGCAGGGCCACACCTTCCTGCTGGAATACCCCCTTTATGCTGAATGGATCCCTGTCTCTGTGGTCCCCAATGCAATGCTACCCTTACATGAGTCATACTCTACGTCAGTGTGTATGCCCAAGTTGTATGTTGAGTCCCTCTTTCCTCTTTCTCCTTCCCCTTCTTTCCCATTGCTGCAAAGAAACTTTGCATTGACTGACTCTCATTGTTTTGCATGTTATTTTCAGCACTCAAACTCAATAAGAGGTTGTTTTCCCCAACATCTCTTGCTAGGCCACAGGCCTTTTCTTACATATGAACCGGGTACCCAGAAGGATGTAACCCTTTTGATGGCCTCACCTACACTAAGGGAGTGTGATGCTATGAACTTAGTTTTAGAAAGCAAGGGTCAATGGGGGAATCTTAAGTCCTCCCTGTCACAAAATAGTTCTCTCAGTTTACCTTTCATTCACACTGTATGTCTTTAAATGTTTACATCTTGTCTCTCTTGTTAGAATGTGAGGTCCCTGAGGGTAGGGACCTATGTTTTTGCCTTTCTTTGTATTGCTAGAACTTAACACATAGTCAACTCTTAATAAAATGCTTGTTGACTAACTCGCTGGTCAAAACCATTTTTATTCAGTTTGATTCAATAGAGATTAATTGGGAACATATTCAAGTAGGACAGTTAGGTGATATAACCAGAGTACCTGGCCCGAAGTCAGAAAGACCTGAGTTCAAATCCAGCCTCAGACACTTATTAGCTGTGTGACACTGGATAAGTCACTTAACCCTGTTTGTCTCAATTTCCACATCTGTGAAATGAGCTGGATATGGCAAAAAAAAAAAATGGGGGGAAAACCACTATCTTTTCCAAGAAAACCCCAAAAATGGACACAGGGAGTCAGATACAAACTGAAAAATTACTAAACAAAACCAAAAAAACACTCAAATAAAAACCAGTGCAAGTCATTTCAGCTATGAAATTTCCCTAGAGCACTTTGTTGGGGATTTCCTTTTTGACACCATCATATTTATGGTAGTCTGGCAACTGATTCAGAAGTAAAATTAGTTTCAGCTGGCAACAGCTAATGTGATCAGAGATGCTTTGTATGGAGAGACATGGAGAGGTAAGAGGCCTCTCTGGGGATGTAGGCACTGCCCACTGATGCCAGAGAACTTCTTAGACTTGATGGGCTGAATCTCCAGCTTTGAGAAAAAGAGTGAACCCCTCCTCAAAGAACTAGAAATGAAGGTGGTGCCGATCAATCAGGAAATGGCTGGATAAAGAATGGCATATGAATGTAATAGAAAAACTATTATGCTATAAGAAAAGTTCAAACAGATCGTTTCAAAGAAACCTGGGAAGACTTATGTGAACTGATGCAGAGGGAATCAAGTATAATTAGGAGAATAATTTAAATTATAAAAGCAACATTGTAAAAAGAAATGAGCAACTTTGAAAGATTTGGGAATTCTGATTGATGCAATGATTAGTCTTCTAGAAGGTGAATGATAAAACATGCTACACTTACTGACCAGGAGGTGTTAGACTCAATATGTAGAAGGAAACACAATTTTTTGGATATAAGCAATGTAGGAATGTGTTTTGCTTGACTCTACATATTTTTCATAAAGTTTTTGTTAGCTTTTTTTTCCCTTTTTTACAGTGTGGGAGGGGTTAATGGGGAGGAAAAAGAAACTTGTGTTGTTCAGTCATTTTCAGTCATGTCTGACTCTTCATGATCCCATTTGGGGTTTTCTTGGCAAAGATACTAGAGTGATTTTCCATTTCCTTCTCTTTCTCATTTGATGGATGAGGAACTGAGTAAACAGAGGTAAGTGACTTACCCAGGGTCACACAGCTAGTAAGTATCTAAGACTGGATTTGAACTGAGATATTCCTGATTCCAGGCCTGGCATCTATCCACTGTGCCACATACCAACCCTGGAAAGAAAATAAATACTTGTTAATTTTTTTAAAAATTAACAAAAAAGAGAGAGCATCCCAGGGTAGGGGTGATGATGGTAGTGGTTGTGAATGAAAGCCAAGAGGACTATTACATTTTGTGGGTTGGCTCACATTAAGTTGGCACTATACAGGGTGTACCAAAAGTCTTAATGGAATTTTAAACTTCAATAGTTTAAATAATAGCTTTAATAGCTATTAAATGTAACTTTAAATATCTTTATTAGCTGTTAAAAACTTAAAATTGCACTAAAATTTTTGGGATACCTTGAATTTGTCCAAGTATGTACATTTGTATTATACTTATGTGTGTGTGTGTTTTATCCTTGACCCTCCTTAATTAAAGTTAATTAAAGTTAAATCCTTGAGAGCAGAGTATAAGTCAATTTGTATCTTTATACTCCCATTGCCTAACCCGGTGTCCTTCAAGAGAGGCAACATGGTGAAGTGGCCGGGGAGGTATTTGGAATCTAGAAGACCTGAGCTGAAATGCCAGGTCTTCCACTTACTTGGGGGGTGACTATGGAAAAGTGACCTCTCTGAGCCTCAGGTTTCTGAGCTAGAAAACTCAGGAGCTAGTCAAGATAGTATTTAAGGTCCCTTCTAGGTCTAATCTATGATCCCATAGTAAAGTCAATGCCTAATAAATGTTTGTTGAATTGAATTTTTCTTATGGGAAATGCTAGCAGCCCTAATGAGCTGCCCACAGTTGAGTTCATACAAAGTAATAGGGAGAGGTGTTATTCCTGAATACTAGGGTTCAAAATGAGAAATACAAGCAAACTCACCATGCTGAGCAAGCCAGACTACAAATGTTGGTCTTGCATTCTTGAATGCTCAGCTTCACAAACTCTTGTCTGCCCTTAGATCCTGGCTCCCTTTTTGACCCTCTGCAAAGCAATGCCACCATGTTACCCAACCTATTCTTAGGATCTTTCTCATGTTTCCTTCTTTTGGCTTTTGCTTGCTGGCTACTCACTATCCCACTCACCAGAGTGGTTCTTCCAAACTTCTTCATTATTGTTGTTGTTCAATTATTCAGACACTTTATTACCCCATGGACCATAGCATAGGAGGCCCTTCCATCTTCCATTATCTCCTAAAGTCTGTCCAAGCTCATGTTTGTTGCTTCCACGACATTATCTATCCATCTCATCCTCTGCTGTTCCCTCTTTCCTTTGCCTTCAATTTTTTTTCCAACATCATGGTCTTTTCCAATGAGTCCTGACTTCTCATTATGTGACCAAAGTATTTAAGCTTCATCTTCAGTATTTGTCCTTCCAATGAGTAGTCTGAATTAATTTCTTTAAGTATTTGTTTTTTGCCCTTTGGAGGGCAATTGGGGTTAAGTAACTTGCCCAAGGTTACACAGCTAGTTTATTTGTGTGTGTGGGTGTTAAGTGTCTGAGGTAGAAACTGAACTCGGGTCCTCCCGACTCTGGGGCTGGTGATTTTTACTCACTGCGCCACCTAGCTGCCAAATTTCTTTAAGTATTGATTGATTTGATCTCCTTGCTATCTGAGAGACTCTCAAAAGTCTCCTCCAGCAATCTAAAGTGTCAATTCTGCAACCTTCAGCTCTCCTTATAGTCCAACTCTCTCACAGTCATATATTGCTACTGGAAAAATCATAGCTTTGATTCTATATGGACCTTTGTCAGCAAGGTGATTTCTCTGCTTTTTAGTATGCTGTCCAGATTTGACATAGCTTTCCTTCCAAGGAACAAGCATCTTAATTTCATAGCTACAGTCACTGCCTGCAGTGATCTTTGAGCCCAAGAATATAAAATCTGAAACTGCTTCCATTTCATCTCTCTCTGTTTGCTGGCAAGTGATGGGACCAGGTACCAAGATCTTAGTCTTTTTTTAGGTTAAGATTCAAGCTAACTTTTACAGTCTTCTTTTTCACCCTCATCAAAAGAATTCTTAATTCTTCACTTTCAGTCATTAGATTGGTATCATCTTCATATCTGAGATTGTTGGTACTTCCAGCAACCTTAATTCTGACTTTTAATTCATCCAGCCTGGCATTTTACATAATGTACTCTGCATATAAACTAAATAAATAAGGTGACAATATACAGCCCTGTTATATTCCTTTCCCAGCCTTAAACCAATAAGTTGCTCCATGTTTGGTCTTAACTGTTGCTTCTTGGCATACAGGCTCCATAAGAGACAAATAAGATTATCTGGTACTTTCATTTCTTTGAGGACTTGCCACATTTTGTTGTGATTCACACAGTCAAAGGTTTTAGTGTAGTCAATGAAGCAGAAGATGTATTTCTGGATCTCCCTTGCTTTTTTCCATAATCCAATGAATGCTGGTAATTTGGTTTCTAGTTTCTTCTGCTTCTTTGAAAACCAGTCTGCACTTCTGGTGATTCTTGGTTCCCATATTGCTGAAGCCTAGCTTACACAATCTTAAGCATCCCCCTGCTGGTATGTGAAATTAGTGTAATTGTTTGGTAATTTGAATATTCTTTGGCATTGCCCTTCTTTAGGATTAGAACTTAAACTGATCTTTTTCCTCCAGTGACCACTGTTGAGTTTTCCAAATTTGCCAGCATATTGAGTACAGCACTTTAACAGCACCATATTTTAGGATTTTAAAAGCTCAGTTGCAATTCTGTCTCTTCCACTAGCCTTACTGTTGGTGATTCTTCCAAAGGCCTACTTGACTTCATTCTCCAGGATGTCTGGCTGTAGATCAATAACCACACCATCATGGCTATCAGTTATGTTAAAAAATCTTTTTATACAGTTCTTCTGTTTATTCTTGTCACCTCTTCTTAATCCCTTTTACTTTTCTCAAGTCCCTGCCTTTTTTGTCTTTTATCATGCCCATTTTTGCTTGAGACATTCTTCTGATGTGTTTAATTTTCTTGAAGAACTCTCTTGTCTTTCCTATTCTATTGTTTTTTCCTATTTCTTTGCATTGGTCATTTAGGAAAACCTCATCTCCTCTGACTATACTCTGGGATTCTGCATTCAGTAGGGTATATCTTTCCCTTTCTCCTTTACTCTTCCCTTTCCTTCTTTCCTCAGCTATTTGTAAAGCCTTATCAGAGCCATTTTGCTTTCTTGCTCTTCTTTTTCTTTGGAATGATTTTTTTGTTGCTCTCTCCTATACAGTGTTGCAAACCTCTGTCCATAGTTCTTCAGGCATTCTACCTACTAGACCTAATCCCTTAAGTATATTCATCACTTCCATTTCATATTCATAAGGGATGTTATTTAGGTTTCATGTTATTTAGCTTATATGGTCTGATGGTTTTCCCTACTTCCTTCAACTTAAGTCTGAATTTTTCAATAAGAAGTCTATCATCTGAGACACAGTCAAGTCTAGGTCTTATTTTAACTGACTGTATAGAGCTTTTCCACCTTTAACTGCAAAGTATATAATCAATCTGATTTCTATATTGACCATCTAGTGATGTTCACATGGAGAGCTGCCTTTTGGGTTGTTGAAGAAATGCTTGCTATGAACAGCAAATTATCTCATCTTCCCTGCTTCATTCTGTACTCTAAGGCCAAACTTGCTTGTTATTCCAATTATCTTTTGATTTCCTACTTCAGCAATCCAATTCCCTATGATGAATGTGACATAATTTTTTGGTGTTATTTCTAGAAGATGTTGTAGGTCTTCCTAAAATGGACCAACCCTGGTCCCTTCAGCATCAATGGTTGGAGGATAGACTTGCATTATTACTGTGATGTTGAATGGCTTACCTTGGCTTCAAATGGACATCATTGTGTTATTTTTGAGATAATACCCTTTTATTGATTGTGAGGCTCACTCCATTTTTTTCTAAGGGATTCTTGTCCATAGTAGTATATGTATAAGGATCACTTAAATTAAATTCACACATTCCCATCCATTTGAGTTCACTGACACCCAAAATGATAATGTTTAATCTTCTCATCTCCTGTCTGACCACATCCAATTTACCTTGGTTCATAGATCTTACCCTCCAAGGTTGCTATACAATATGATCTTTACAGCATCAGACTTTCCTTTCATCACTAGGTACATCCACAGCTGATCTTCCTTTCAGTTTTGGCCCAGTCACTCCTTAGTAGCGAAGCTACTTGTAGTTGTCGCCTGCTCTTCCTCAGTAGCGTACTGGACACCTTTCCACCCGAGAGGCTCATCTTCCAGTCATCTCTTTTATTATTTTAATACTGTCTGTAGGGTTTTCTTGGCAGAGATACTGGAGTGATCTTACATTTCCTTTTCCAGTGGATCATCTTTTATTAGAACTCTTCACTATGACCTGTCCATCTTGGGTGATCTTGCATGGCATATTTCATAGTTCCATTGAACTATACAAGCCCCTCTGCCATGACATGGCAGTGGTCCAAGAGGAAGCTTCTTCAACCTTCCTCAAACCTCTCATGGTTCCCTATCCCCCTGTCCTCTCCTCTGAGAATCTTGCCACATGTTTCACTGAAAAAAAAAAAGAGCATTCACTGAGAACTCCCTCTTTTCTCCTTCTTATCTCACGTTACACAGATGCCTTAAACCACTATCTCCTTCTTCATCCCCTCTTACATAATGATGTGGCCCTTCTCCCTCCCAAGGCAAACCCCTCTGTATGTACAAGTGATCCCATCTTCCCTGGCAGATTGTTCACTCTATTATCTCACTTATCTTTAATCTTTCCCTAACTACTGGCTGCTTCCCTACTGCCTCCAACATGCTCATGTCTCTCTGTGAGTGTACCCCAAGGCTCTGAATTGTGATGAAGAGGCAGCCTTACTCTTTACCAAGGATAACTCTATCTGCATAAGCTATCTCACCATCCTATTGTCTGTAACAGATTGCCCTTTCTGTCATCCTCACTCTATCCCTTGTCTTCCATGTCTCCCCATCTATTGTCTGGCTTCCTTACTGATTACAAACATGCTCATGTCTTTCCCATCCTTAAAAAAACTCATTAAATCCATCCATCCCTACTAGCCATAATCCAATATTTCTCCTCTCTTTCTATGGCTAAATTCTTTGAGAAGGCCAGGTACCATCAATGGCCCCACTTACTTTCTTTTCAGCATCTTCTTAACTCTATGTATATTTGTTTTTCAAGTTCAGAATAAAGTTAACAACATTTAATTAAAAAAAAACTCTCTATGGCCTACCTTCTGACCTCATCATTGAACTGAAGCTGCTCTTTCCACAGTTGCCTGTGAACTCTCAGTGGCTCAAGCTTCCTTCTTGACTTCTCTGCAGCCTTTGGCACTGTTGATTATCCTCTTCTCCTTAAGAGTCTTTTCTCTCTCTGTTTTGATAAGAAGATTCTTCCCTGGTTCTCCTACCTGTCTGACCACTCCTTCTTAGTCTCCTTTGCTGGATCTCTGTTCACATCATACCCGGTAAAGATGGATGGATCCAGGCATCCATCCTGGACCCTTTTCTCTTTGCTCTCCATATTATCTTACCTGGTATTCTCCTCAGCTCCCATAGTTTCACATCTCTTTGCGGATGATTCTCAAATCTACTTATCTAGTCCTAACTTCTATTTAAATATCCAGGCTAACATCTCCTACTACTGATTGGACATCTTGAATTGAATGTCCTATAGACATCTCAAACTTGACATGTCCAAAACTGAACTCATCATCTTTCCCCCAAATTCTCCCCCTTTTCTAGCCATCTTCCCAGTCACCCAGGCTAACAGCCGACTTGTCCTCCTCAATCCCTCGTCTTCTCTTTCTCCCCATGTGCAACTGATTGCCAAGTCCTTTCTTTTCTACCTTCACAATGTCTCTCTCCTGAAACTAGCACCCCGCTCATCACCTAACACTTGGAGTATCCAAAAGCCCTCTGGTTGGTCTACCTTCCTTCTCCACTCTAGGTTGTCCTCCATACATCCATCATACGACTGACTTTTCTAAAACACAGATTGTATCATGGGATCCCTTTATTCAATCAATACCAATGGCTATCTATCATCACCAGGATCAAATTTTTAAAATTGTCTATTTAATGTTCATATTCCTTCTGACTTTAGCCCCTTCCCACCTTTCTAGTCCTCTTACCCTTTACTCAAAACTGAAGTACTCTGTGACCCAGTGACACTGGCCTCCTTATGGTTGTCCCACAAGACCATCTACCTCTCGACTCTCAAACAAGACACTCCATCTCTACAATCCAAGCACTTCCCTAACTGTCCCTTATTCATGGAACAGTCTCCCACTTTATCCATATCTCTTGGCTTCCTTCAAGTACCAACTAAAACCATACTTTTTTTTTGCTTTTTGGAGGGCAATTGGGGTTAAGTGACTTCCCCAAGGTCACACAGTTAGTTTTTGTGTTAAGTGTCTGAGGGCAAATTTGAACTCAGGTCCTCCTGATTCCAGTGCTGGTGCTCTATTCACTGTGCCATTTAGCCTCCCCTAAAACCATACTTTCTACAGAAGATTCTCCTGACCCCCCCCCCCTAATTCTAGTTCCTTCCCTCAGTTGATTATCTTCAATTTATTTTGTACATATCTTGTTTCTACATAAATATCTACATGATATCCTCCTGACCCCCCCCCCCAAATAGGTTGTGAACTTGCTGGGTACAGAGACTATCCTTTACCTTTCTTTGACTCCTCAGTGCTTATCATAGTGCCTGAGGCAACTAGGTGATACAGTGAATAGAACAAGTTCAAATCTAGCCTCTGACATGTGTGTATGAATGCATAAATATATACATGCACACATATGTAAGTATATGTATGTGTGTATGTACATACATATATACATATATATACACATGTTACCCTGAGCAAGTCATTTCACCCTGTTGGCCTCAGTTTCCTCATCTGTAAAATGAGCTGGAGAAGGAAATGACAAACTACTCCAGTATCTTTGCCAAGAAAACCCCAAATAGAGTCATGAGGAGTAGAACAGGACTGAAACAGCTGAGCAACAATAAATGCTTGTTGACTGTTGTCTTCAAGAATCCACCACTTCCTAGTCCTCAACTAAGTGAACCAACACTGCTATGGACAGTTCAAAGCAGCACAAATCATGCAAGATGGACTACTAGCATCATAGAGGACATGAAGCCATAGACACTAAGTATACCCTGCCCTGGCATCACCCTAGGGTGGAATGTGGGAGAACAGTATTCTGTACTAGGTATAGTCAGCCTAACAACTATGGATCATAAAAATCTTCCTGGCCCAATTATTAGGAGTTTTCTGTGCTTCTAAGTCTTGAACCTCTTTATTTATACTCAAGGAGAAAAGTGCCATAAATTCCACATTTGGAACATCCATTCCACCAGAGATAAAACACAGGTTATCTCTATTATGAATACATAGAAGAAAAACCATGGGAAGAAGGAAATATGTGGTATGTGGCCAGAATTGGTGGTTGCCATGACGGCTGCCACTGAAGGCAATGAATGTCTTGCTTAGAAAAAAAAAGGTAAGGGGAAGAGAAATCAGGGTGGCACTTAGTTCTTTGTGCTTTATTCTCTGTTCATCTCATGGTATAGAAGGAGAGGCTCCAGGAATGTGTGAGCAGCTGCTGACTCCAAGTTGTAAAAAAAAAAAATTACAGAATCATGAATCTAAAGAGAACTTCCCGGGGTCATTTAATCCATCCTCCTGAAAAACAAACAAACAAAAACTACTGTCAAGACTGGATCTATGTAACCCTTAAAAAGCAAGGTGCCTTTCAAGATCCCCAGAGAAAAAGGATTCTAGAAACCTCTTCAAGAATCCATTGCATGGGGCGGCCAGGTAGCACAGCAAGTAAGAGCACCGGCTCCAGTGTTGGGACGACCTGGAGATCGAATCCCGGGCTCAGACACTCAGCACCACACCCAGAAATAACTGGCCGTGTAACCTTGAGCAAGTTACTTAACCCCAATTGCTTAAAAAAAAAAAAAAGAATCCATTGCAGTAGGGGCGGCCAGGTGGCTCAGTGAGTAAGAGCACCAGCTCCAGTGTCGGGATGACCTGGATCAAATCCGGGCTCAGATACTCAGCACCACACCCAGAAATAACTGGCCATGTAACCTTGAGCAAGTTACTTAACCCCTATTGCTTTAAAAAAAAAAAAAGAATCCATTGCAGTGAGGCAGCTAGGTGGTGCAGTGAAAAGAGCAACAACCCCGGAGTCAGGAGGACCTGAGTTCAAACCCAGCCTTGGACACTTGACACACTTACTAGCTGTGTGACCCTGGGCAAGTCAATTAACCCCAATTGCCTTGCCTTCCCCCATAAAAAAATAAAGAATCCATTACTGTGACTTGAACAACACAAAAGTAGAAAAAATTTTGCATAGGGAATTCTGCATGGTAAGAGTCAAGTTGGGGGTTCAGATCCTTCTTCAGATACTTACTAGCTATGTAATATTGGGCAAGTCACTTAACTTCTCTCATCCTCAGTTTTTTCACCTGTAAAGTGGGGATAATAGCACAGGGCTGTTGTGAAGATTGAAAGAGATAACCTATGCAAAGTGCTGCAAACTTTAAAGCATCACATAAACACTAGCTATTATTATTAGCTATTATTATTTTGGAAAGCCTTTTCAAGATGGCAGCCACATCTTGCTGAATTAAGCCAACCCATTCAGCATTTATCCATATTCTCCAAGGCTGCAATTTCCCCATAAAACTCTTTTTACTCTTCTTCTGGGTAGCTAGTTGGCACAATGGATAGAGCACTGGGTTTAGAATTGGAAAGACTCATCTTTGTGAGTTAGAATCCAGCCTCAGATGTTTACTAACTGTGTGGGCAAGTCACTTCATCCTGCTTACCTCAGTTTCTTCATCTTTAAAATGAGCTGGAGAAGGAAATGGCAAACCACTCCAGTATATTTGCCAAGAAAGCACCAAATGGGATCATAAAGAGTTGGACATGACTGATACAACTGATCATCATTCTCAACAACAACAACTATTCTTCCACATGCTGAGGTAAAAAGTGCCCTGTTCTTTGGCAGTTTGGGGGGGGGGGGGGGGGGGGAGAGGTGCATGGTGGCAGAGAGACAATTGGACAAACATTTATTAAGTGCCTACTATGTGCCAAGCCCTGAACTAATTTCTTTATAAACATTATGTCTTTTGATCTTGTAATGGTAAGGGAATTTGGAGATGTTCCCTGCCCCTTAATAGGCTTAGGGAATTTGAAGATCTTCCATGCCCCTTAATGGGCCTCAACTGGAGCCCAACAAGAGAAACTTGCTTATGGGAGGCTTGTTTTTCAGGAAGGCCCACACCTTTTATTACTTTGTAATTAGGCAGTGGGTCATGAAGGTTGTGATGCCCTCTGACCCTGGAGAAGGCTATATATACCCTGCTGTGAGGTTTTGCTTTTCGGTCCGCTTACTGGAAGAGTGGTGTGATTTTTTTTTTAAAGCAATTGGGGTTAAGTAACTTGTTCAAGGTTACACAGTGTAATGTGAATGTAAATTTTAAAGATCTTCCCTGCCCCTAGGCTAAAGTGCACCTGGAGCCTGGGGTGGGAGGCTTGTTTTTCAGTAGATACTTTTTGATTGGCCAGTGGGTCCAAAAGGTTGTTACATTCTCTGAGCCAGGAGAAGGCTATATAAGCCCTGATGTGAGGCTTTGTTTTGGGGCTCACTTTGAGAAGTGTTCTGTGATTTGATGTGGATTCTGGGAAGCTGTTGTCCAGAGACCCCCGGCTTTGAAAAACCCAGAATGTGGAAACCCAGATGTTGATTGGGTATGGATATAATGGTTGGACAGTTTGGAAATCTGTCTACTTGATCTATTTCTCTGACTTGATAATTCTGTGTATTCTGAAGTTCAGGGTGCTGACCTTTTTCCCCTGAACTAGGTAAAAGATACATGTTTGACCGATTAAAGTAAGCTTGTTAACCCATTTTGAGTTGCTTTCCTTTATCAAAGCAGATCCAAGAACCTGTGTGAGCAGCCACCCTAGAGACTCCGGGGTGCTTGCTGCTACACGTGGCCAGTTATTTTGTGTGGGTGCCAAGTATCTGAGGCCAGAACTGATCCCAGGTCTCCCAAAGCTGGGGCCAGTGGTCTTATTCACTGTGCCACCTGGCCACCCCTAAGAGTAGAGTGATTTTGCCACAAGAAACTCTGGGCAGCCGTTGAGTCCCCTGGCTTTGAAACCCAGATGATGATGCTTTTCTCTCTGGTTACTAACACTGTATGTATGGTCAGACTGCTAGAAGCCCTGTCTGTTGGTCTGTTGAATTGTGTTATTTTCTCTATTTTTCATCTGCTTGTAATTTTTGTTTGTATTCTCTGAAGTTCAAGGTGCTGACTTTTTCCCCTGAACTAAGTGAACGATATATGTTTGATTAAAGTAAGATTGTTAACCCCTTTTTGAGTTGCTTTCCTTTAGAAAAGCAGATCAAAGAACCTGTGCTAGCAGCCATCCTGGGTATGCTAGGGTATTTGCTGTTTCAGATACTCATGACAACCCTGTGGGGTAATTACTATTTATAATACCCATTTACAGTTGAGACAATTGAGTCAAAGAGAGGTTAAATGTTTCACCAGGTCACACAACTAGTTAGTTTGTGAGGCTGAATTTGAACTCAGACCCAAAAGAACTCTGCTGCATTACCTACCTGCCCCAGAGAAAGTTACCCCCCTAGAAGAAGCATGGAACAGAAGAAAATCCTGAGAGCTAAGACATATGAGTTCTAATCCTGGCTTTGCTACTGTCTTTCTATATAGTCTCAATTTCCTCCTCTTTAAAATGAGGAGATGGATTAAAGACTGGATTTATGATTTCCTTGGCAGATGGGATTCCTAGTTGAGAGGATTCCCTCTTCTAGTGCCTCCAATACAGCTCCAGGGTCAGCTCTCCACCCAGTATGCCAAACAAGGGCCCTTTTAGCGCTGAGGTCCTGTGGTTCTTTCCATTCCCTGTAATGACTTTTGGATCCTCCTTCCTCTAACCCAGTCTATAACCACTTTGTTTATATCTCCCTGAATCAGGCAGATTTTTTATACCACAGAGTCATAAAATCAATGTTGGGAGTTACTGGTGCCCTTCTGCTTCCTCTATTAATCCACGTCCCCTCAGCATTTATATAGACAATTTGCATTCTATTAATTCACACTTATTCATGTGTAATAATAACTGACATTTATATGAGGATTTAAAGTTTGCAAAGCATTTTACATACATTAACTCATTGAAGCTTCACAACAACACTCTGAAATAGGTACTTTTGGGGTGTACTGACCCGTGACTTCACAGGTGAGAAAACTCCCAATGGGAATCTTACTTCAAGTAATGAAGATTGGCAACTCATCTGTAATTATTAGAGGTGCCTGGGACATTAAAAGGTTAAATTATGTGCCAGTGGTCACACAGCTAGAGTATGTCAGAGATAAGACTTGAACTCCAGTTCTCAGACTTATGGCTCTCTAGTCTTATACGGTTTGGGGGAGGAATGGTTTTTGCAATCTTTCATTCAGCTTGGTATTTGACATGACACAGTGAACAGATAGCTAAACCTGGAGCCAGGAAGTCCTTAGTTCAAATCTAGCCTCAGACATTTATTAACTGTGTGATCCTGGGCAAGTCACTTAATCCTATTTGCCTCTGTGTCCTTAACTGTTAAATGGGGATAATAATAGCGCCTACCTCCCAGGGTTGTAATGAGGATCAACTGAGATAATTGTTGTAAAGCACTTTGCACATTGCCTGGAACATAGTAAGTGATATAAAAATGTTGTTTAGTTGTTTTCAGTCATGTCTGACTCTGTGACAACATTTGAGGTTTTCATGGCAAAGATACTGGAGTAGCTTGCCATTTCCTTCTCTAGCTCATTTTATAGATAGGGAAATGGAGGCAAACAAGGTTAAGTGACTTGCCCAGGGTCACATAGCTAGTAAGAGTCTGAGGTTAGATTTGAACTCAGGAAGATGAGTCTTCCTGACTCCAGCCCCTTTGGGCTATCCACTACAACACCTAGCTGCCCATATAAATGTTAGCTACTATCATTATTGTTACTTTACTCTCCTCAAGTATTCTGCTAACAATACAGGCTGCCATGCTGTTCTTTCCACAAAACACTAAATCTCTCAATTACCTGCCTTTTTATTAACTACACCTCATGCCTGGAATTGTCTCCCTCTTCATCTCTGTCTCCTGGATTCCTTTAAGTCTCAGCCAAAATCCCACCTTCTAGAAGAACTTCTCTCTTAACGTTCTAGTGCCTTCCCTCTGAAATTACCTCCAATTTATCCTGTCAATATCTTGTATGTATGTATATGTTCACATGCTGTGAACAGAATGTGAGCTCCTTGAAGGCAGGGACTGTTTTTGTCTTACTTTGTATACCCAGGGCTTGGTACAGTGCCTAGCACATAACAATAGGTCTTTATTGATTTCTTGTTGAGTTAACTCGAATCTATCCCCTTAAACTGGAATCAATAACACCAAATCCTATTCCTTTGTATCTTCCCATTACTCCTATGACCATACTCGAATATGCTTAACTCTAGGTACTGTAAAATGAGCTGGAGAAGGAAATGGTAAACCACTCCAGTATCTTTGTCAAGAAAACTCCAAATGTGGTTGCAAAGAGCCAGACATGACTAAAATGACTGAACAGTAACAAACTAATTGATTTCACTGACTAACCAAGGTACCATAAGAACTGAGGTTTTCCAGGGTGAGTATGTTGCTTCCTAACACGCTGTGTCCAGTTGTATGATTGAAATACCATTGGGGCATGACTCTTGATGGCAGGACAGGAGCCTTCTGCTATGATTCCTGAATTTAAGCAGTCTTGCTATTGTACATGGATAAGAGCTAATAGGTATGTGAGAATCCTTAGGGTTCTGTTGATGTACACATTCACAGCAGAAGTCTGGGTACTCTAGAGAGCATAAAGAATTTATAGGAATGTGAAATTTTACTTGTTTAGGTATGGGTTGGATTAGATGATCACAGATGAGAAAGAATGTCCAGTTCTGAAATAATGTGATCCTTATGAAGATATATTGAATTAACAAGAGACTGTCACTTCTCAACCTTTTCATCTGAAAAGTGGAAGGATTAGAATAAAGGATCCATAAAGTCTAATTTCAAATTAGTAGCTCCTGGCCCTGCCCCTCCCCAGAGTCTGAAGGTCTAGAGTTCTCATCCAAAGAGCAAAAGATACATTGGTACATATCATCAAGGAAGCATCCACCAGAACACTACCAAATTCTGTCTGATATCCTGGGGCCAATTAACTCTTTAAATCCTGAGTTGATGAAACAAGCCAAACCATGGATAACTTTCTGTTGTCTTGTTTCTCTCATCTTTGTCATCTTATCACACTGCCTTCATGCCCACGCTACCTCTCATGATGTGGTTTATGGTGTGAGGACTTATCAAGCCCTTTCCAGGGTTGCTCATCCACCTTTGATATCCACTCTTTGATATCACTCAACTCTTACCTGTGTTGAGTTAAGAAGCTATAATCTGCACAGCCACCATACCCTGGTAAAGCTGTCTCAACAGAGAGCTAAACCAGGTTGTTCAGCAAGATTCCATAAAATCTCTTGTAATCTCAAAATGTTCAGCCAATAGCCTTTCTACCTCCTTGCTTTAACAGAAAAACTGGTTCTCTCATGAGACTATAGCAAAGTAGATTTAAAGTCAGAGGAAACAGGTTGAAATCTTGACTCTTTGTTGTGACTGTGGACAAGTTATGGGCTTTAGTCTCCCCATCTGTAAAATAAAGGATACCTTATTTTAGACTGAGCACACTTTAAGGTATCTTCTAGATCTAAATCTATGTTTTGTTCTGATTTTTTCTGTATTCCTAGAGGAAACTAGCCTTCATGACTTCAGATGTTCACCACCTTGCAGACTTTTTTTTTTACTGTTGCTGTTTTACAGATGGACTCAGTGTGTTTTTTTCCAATGTCAAAGTTTTTTTTTTTTTCTGATGTGGTTATCATTACCAGAAACAGCAGTGTGAACCTAGGCCTATGCCTGCTAATCATGGTAAAAAAAAAAAATGCCTGGGCCATCCACATTTTTTCAGTGGTGGGCCCCAAGATCAGAAATCCATATGTGTAGAGACCATATGCATTCTTATGAATAGTCATAAAGCATAGGCTGTTAGCTATTCAGAAATATGGATTTTAGCAGTAATACAATCGCAGCCCAATGACCATTTTGATCACTTTTATTTGTACAAAAGTACACAGCAATAGAGCTGGCGCTAGTCTTTGATCACTTTTGCTCAAGTCGATAAGAGCACTAGTATTTAACAGACTGAATTATTCTTGGGAATTGGAGGGACATATTCTGTTGGGGCACCTACCAATTCAGAGGCTAGGCTTTCATCACAGATTGTAACTTTCGGTCGGAGCCATGTGCAGCATTTCGTTGCCTGGAGCAATTCTGTTCATATATGTGTGGTGGGGACTCAGATCTCCCTTAGGTTGTCATTTGTGGGGGTGGGGAGGGTTCAGCAGAGCTCCCTTGGGTAAGCTGGGGTGATGTAATCACAAAATCTAAGAGCTGGAATGGATCCAAGTATCCATTTAAATTCAATCTGTATGCCAAAGGAATCACCATTGTAATATGGCCTGAGAAGTGGCCATTATGCCTCTCTGCTCAAAGACTTCTGGGAAGTGGGAGACCCTCTACTTTTTAAGGAAGGCCATTCCACTTTGGGACTGCTATAACTGTTAGGAGTTTGTCCTGACACCAAATCCACACTGACCTCTGTAACTCCTACCCATCACTCCAGATTCTGTCCTTTTAAGGCTAAACAAAAATGATAGCCCTTCAAATACTTGAATATAGTTGTCTATTCTTCTCCATCTTTATATATATAGTTCCTTCCATGGGTTCTCATATGGTACAGATTCAAGACTCTTCCTTATCCTGGTTGTCTCCTTCTGGACATCCTCGAGCTTATCCACATCTGTCTTAAGTAGGGGCATCCGGACCTGAATCTAGTACTCCAAAGACAGAGTCAAGTGGGATTATAATGATAGTAACTGGCATTTCTATAACACTTTACAGTTTGCAAAGTGCTTTATAATTATTATTTCTTATAATACAACAATCCAGGGAGGTAGGTGCTATTATTATCCCCATTTTTGTTGCTTTTACTGTCTAGTCATTTTTCAGTCATGTCTGACTCTTTGTGACCAGTTTTGGGGTTTTCTTGGCAAAGTGGTTTGCCATTCCCTTCTCTAGCTCATTTTACAGATTAGGAAACTGAGGCAAATAAAGTTAAGTAACTTGCCCAGGGTCATATAGACAATAAGTATCTGAGGCCAGATTTAAACTCAGGAAGTGAGGTCTTCCTGACTCCAAGCCAGGCACTCTATCCACAGTGCCATCTAACTGTCCTTACATTTTGCAAATGAGGAAACTGAGGGAAACAGAAGTTAAGTGACTTGCCTGAGGTCAAACAGCTAGTAAGGGTCTGAGGTAAATTTAAACCCAGTTCTTCCTGACTTCAGGCTGAACACTCTCTTCACTGATCTTTTTCCAGACAACTGCTATCTGACCATGCCTTCCCCATCTTGTGCTGGTGGAGTCTGTTTTATTTTTTTAAATTTTACATTTTCTCCCTATTTAATTTCATCTTATTAGATACAACCAAATGTTCTAGTCTGTCAAGACCTTTTTGGATCTTAACTCTATTGTTCAGTGGGCTAGCTATCTTCAAGCTTTACGTCATCCACAAATTTGATGAGCGCGCCGTCTATGCCTTTCTCTGTCATTGATAAAAATAGTCAACAGCAGAGGGCTGAGCAGAGATCCCTGGGGGTACATGCCACCAGATACTTACCACTATCATAACACTGAGCCATGAACAATTTCTCCTTGAGTGCCAGCCATCCAATCAGTTCTGAATACATCTAACTGTATTGTCATATAGTCAACATCTCTCCAAGTTCACAAGAATAATATGAGGTACCTAAGATCTAGGTAAGCTAAAGCTACATCATTCCTTTTGTCTGCTAGCTTGATAATTAATAACATGAGATTATTCTGGCATGGCTTGTGCTTGATGATTAAGATTTTATGGTCCTTTGTAATCACCACTTCCCTTTATAGAGGTTTACCAACCATCCATTTGTAACAAGAGATCAGTGATTGTTGGGGAAGCTGAAGTTGCCCTGTAATGGGAATGTAAATTTTTAAGATCTTCCCTGCCCCTAGGCTAGAGTGCACCTGGAGCCTGGGGTGGGAGGCTTGTTTTTCAGAAGATACTTTTTGATTGGCCAGTGGGTCCAGAAGGTTGTTACATTCTCTGACCCAGGAGAAGGCTATATAATCCCTGATTTGAGGCTTTGTTTTGGGGCTCACTTTGAGAAGTGTTCCGTGATTTGATCAGATGAAACTCTGGGAAGCCGTTGTTGAGAGTCCCCCAGCTTTGAAAAACCCAGATGTTGATTTGGTATGGATGTAATGGTTGGACAGTTTGGAAACCTGTCTACTTGATCTGTTTCTCTGTCTTGATAATTCTGTCTGTATACTCTGAAGTTCAGGGTGCTGACCTTTTTCCCCCTGAACTAGGTAAACGATATATGTTTGACTGATTAAAGTAAGCTTGTTAACCCATTTTGAGTTGCTTTCCTTTATCAAAGCAGATCCAAGAACCTGTGTTGGCAGCCACCCTGGGGATGCTGGGGTGCTTGCTGCTACATGCCCTCATTGATTAAGGAGCCCAAACTGTGGGCTTATGTTTATTTCTTCATTTAAAATTTATTTTTAATTTTCAACATTCACTTTTATAAGATTTTGAGTTCTAAATTTTCCCCCTCATCCATCCACAAGACAGCATGCAATCTGATATAGACATTACACATACAATCATATTAAACATATTTCCACATTAGTCATGTTGTAAAAAAGAATTAGAACCAAAGGGAAAAATCACAAGAAAGAAAAAAAGAGAGAAAATATTGTGCCTTGATCTACATTCAGACTCCATAGTTCTTTTCTGGATGTGGATAGCATTTTCTATCATTAGTCTTTTGGAACAGATCATAGCATTACTGAGAAGAGCTAAGTCTATCAAAGTTGGACATTGCACAATGTTGCTGTTACTGTGTACAATGTTCTTCTGGTTCTACTCACTTCATTCAGCATCAGTTCATGTAAGTCTATCAAGGCTTTTATGAAATCCTTCTGCTCATAATTTCTTATAGTACAATAGTATTTCATTACATTCATATGCCACAACTTGTTCGGTCATTCCCCAACTGATGACTATCCCCTCAATTTCCAGTTCTTTGCCACCACAAAAAGAGCCTCTGTAAATATTTTTGTACATGTGAGTCCTTTTCCCATTTTTATGATCTCTTTGGGATATAAACCTACAAGTGGTATTGATGAATCAAAGGATATTAAACTAATGTTTAAACCAGATTTATTCCTAGGAGATCCTGACCTCTGAAGAGAGGTGTCAGGTTCTTTTTCTCTCACTTTCTGGCTCTTTACTCCTAATCAATCCCCAGGGAAAATCAAGTAAAGTTTAGATTGGCTTGTGCTGAGGTTTTTCACAAAAAGGAATAGGAAGGTACTTGATTTAAAATGTTGATCAGCTAACATGACAGCTATTTATTTCCTTTGCACAAAAGAAATATTTAAGACACAAAAGATTCAGAAGTACACATTGACAAAGAAATCACATATGGAACAGTACTCTGACTTCTAATACACTCTCCCAGTTATTAACATCAAAATACGAAATATTTGATGGTATTGCTGAACAGTCCATTCATTTTCACCTTAGCTCTGCACTATCCAAACAGCTCCTTACAGCTCCATTTTTCTGTTACCTGACTGGAAATCACATCTTCTGTACAATTCTTTTAAGAAATCTAAGTTGGTTGCATATAATGGTACACACCTATGGTCTTTGCTTCTGAGGAGGTCAAAATTACATTAGAACTAAAGCTGATTAAATGTCTACACTAAGTCTGATGCCAATATGATGAGCCCCAACTAGATGGGAAATGGATAGAGCACTGGGTCTAGAATACCAAAGACTTGAGTCCAAATCCAGCCTCAGACATTTACTAGTTATATGATCCTGGGTAAGTCACTTGAACCTCTGTCTGCCTCAGTTTCCTAAACTGTAAAATGGAAATAATAATAATACCTACCTCATAGGATTAGTGTGAGGATCAAATGAAATAATATTTGTAAAGTACTTAGCACAGTGCCCAGCATGTTGTAAGCCCTCAATAAGTGCTTATTTCCTTCCTTTCTTCTGAGAATAGAAGGTTATCAGGTGTGAGGACAGCTCCAACTGGTGTTAAAGTTTCCATGCCAATCAGCATTGGATCAAGTCCAGGGATGGTCATTGTACTTCCAACCTGGACAAGATAGGGGGATCCAGTGCTAAACAAATGAATGAATGGGTAGATGGATGGATGGATGGATGGATGGATGGATGGATGGATGGATGGATGGGTAAATAAATGAATGAGTGAATAGATAGGTAAAGACAAGTTAGGTGGTAAGTTCTTGTTACATTCTTATTGGTCCCTTCAGATAATTCCAATTTTTCCTCCTCATTGGAATTGTTCCCATTCTGTCTTCAGAATTTCATTCTTAAATATCTCCTATCCCCTCCTAGGTCAACTTTCCTTTTACCATTTTAGTCCATGGGATAATAATAATAGCTAGCATTTATATAGTGCTTTATGACTTGCAAAACACATAACTATTTTTGAATAATATTTTATTTTTATTCCCACTTACATGTAAAAATAATTTTTAATATTCACTTAAAAATTTTTGAGTTCTAAATTCTCTCCCTCTCTCTCTCCCCTCTCCCTTCCCTGATACGGTAAGCAATTTTATATAGATTATACATGTGCAATAATGCAAAATGTATTTCCACATGTTGTGAAAGAAAACACAGACCATGAAAAAAAGACAAAAATAATGAAGAAAGTGAAAAATAGTATGCCTTTATCTGTATTCAAACTCCATCAGTTCTTTCTCTGGAGATGGATAGCATTTTTCATCATGACTTCTTTGGAATTGTTTCAGATCACTGCGTTGCTGAGGGTAACTAAGTCATTCACAGTCATTCATCATACAATATTGCTATTACTGTGTATGGTGTTCTGGTTCTGTTCATTTCATTTTGTATCAGTTCATGTAAATCTTTCCAGGTTTTTTTTTCTGAAATCATCCTGCTCATCATTTCTTTTTTTTTTTTAGACAGATAATTTTACTAAAGAAAATAAAAACAATTAGTTAACATACAAACATTTTTGTGATGCATCCTATATATCCTTAGAATAAAATTTACATTTCCAAACACATTCATCAACAAAAGAAAAAACAAATCAGCAAATTATACAATAGAAAATCAAGTTTTTAAGAAAGAAAATTGAATTCCGAACTAGAAATATTGAAATTAAAAATGAGATGAACAAAACTGAACATAAAAAGAAAAAACAAAATCAGTTGTTTTTTTAAAAGCACAACAGTCAAACCAACTAATTTGATTGTTTTTAAAGGAAGAAAACAAAATTAACAGTATGAAAAATGGTAATTTCCTGCCTTGGGAAAAATTATTTCATGGAAATTGTGTTTTAGGATTAAAATTAGGCATAGTTTTCCACCATTTGTTTAAAAACCAGTGGATAATGTCCAGTGAATCAATAAGGGTTGCAAAACACTAAGTACAGAACATTATGTGTGGGGCAAAGAAGCAAAATTGAAAAGTTTTAGAAAAACAGGTTCTGCCTGCTACAAAAGGGAATGAGATCTTATGTTGTATGAGCTCTTTTTGTCCTCAGTTCACGAAAGTCACTCTTCCTCCTCCCCAGCAATTTAAATACCATCAAGTCCAGCTCTATCACTTTTGCAACATCTCTCCACTAGGCACTCTTCTCCTCTGATCCTGCCCCCAACCACCCTAACACAGGCCTTCCTTACTTCTTGCCTGAAACACTTCAATGGTTTATTGGTTTATCTACCTACACATGTCTCTCCCCATTCCAGTTCATCCTCCACCCTGAAATAACCTTCTTCAAGTCTGAACCATGTGCTCCTAATAATAAGCTTCAATAGCTCTCTCACCTTCAGAATCAAATATTAAATTCTTTCTTTCAGTGGACAAAGCCCTTCATAATCTAGCCACTCCCTACCTTTCTAACCACTCACCTCACACTTCTTCCACACATATATTCTTTTTATTTTTTTACAAATTTATTTTATTTTCAATTCACAGAATAAAATAAACATTTCCATAACTCAATATAATTTTAAAAATATATGATTGCACATGAAATTGCAAATCTACCATGATGTACAACTTGCTGTTCTCTCCAAATATACAACAAAGTTGTCATGTAAATTTTTTTTACCCTTTTTTTCTTCCCTCATCCTGATCCCCACCATAGAGATGCCTACCATTAGAAACAATAGGTATACATATATAAAATTATTCTATACATACTTCTATTTATCAGATACTGGCCTTTTTTCTATTCCTTGAACACAATTTTCCATCTCCCAATTGCTAGTGTTTTCAGTGGATGTTCCTTATGGCTAGAGTGCTCTCCTTCCTTATCTCTGTCTTTTGGATTCCCTACCTTCCTTAAAATCCCAAGTAAAATTTCACTTTCTTCAGGATTGTTTTTTTTTTTTACAATAGTTCCTAAATCAATTGCCTTCATTATGTTGATTCTTCTCTATTTATCCTATATATAATTTGTTTATATATAGTTATTTGTATATTGTCTTCCCCATCTGAGCTCCCCAAGGATAACAACTTTTTTTTTGGAGTATTTATCAGACCCTAGCACAATGTATAGCATATGGTAGGTGCTTCCTAAATGTTTGTTTTTTCCTATTTAATAGTATTTTATTTTTTCCAATTATATATAGTTTTCAACATTAACTTTTATAAGATTTTGAATTCCAATTTTTTCTCCCTCTTTTCCTCTCCTCCCCTTCCCCAAGATGGCAAGCAATCTGATATAGGCCATACACATACTATCATATTAAACATATTTCCACATTAGCTATGTTGTGAAAAAAGAAACAGAACAAAATGGAAAAACCATGAGAAAGAAAAATAAGGGAAAATAGTATGCATTGATTTGCATTCAGACTCAATAGTTCTTTCTTTGGATGTGGATATCATTTTCCTTCATGACTCGGAATTGTCTTAGATCATTTTATTGCTGAGAGCAGCTAACTAAGTTTACCAAAGTTGGTTATCACACAATGTGGCTGTTACTGTGTACAATGTTCTACTGGTTCTGCTCACTTCACTCAGCATCAGTTCATGTATGTCTTTCCATGTTTTTCTGAAATCCACATGCTCATAATTTTTTACAGTACAATAGTATTCCATACATTCTTATACCACAACTTGTTCATCCATTTCCCAATTGATGGGTATCCCCTCAATTTCTAATTCTGTGCCATCACAAAAAGAATTGCTATAAATATTTTTGTATAAACAGGTCCCTTTCCCATTAAAAAAAAAGTCTCTCTGGGCTACAGACCTAGTAGAAGCACTTATAAATATTATTTTATTTTATCTTCACTACACCCCTGGGAGGTAGGTGCTCCCAGTTTTATAGATGAGGAAGAACAGGCAACAGAATGATTTATCTGACATCACATAGCTAGGAAGTATCTGAGGTTGGATTTGAACTTGTATCTTCCTGACTCCAGGCCCAACACTCTACCTGCTGTACCATCTAGCTGTTTCCTTTAGTGAGATTCCCTATCTTTCCTCTGACCCTCTAGAAATGTGTTTTCTCATAATCTAGGTTACCTTTCAGACCATACCAGGCTTTCCCTCTTCTTGTTTGTCACAAATCCTAGGATGGAGTCATCACCTCCCCCAAGTTTGTCTTCATTTCCACCCTAGCAACCAGTTTCTCCCTCTTAGTAAAAATCATGTCCATGATAGAATTTCCCTTTTTTGGCTTCATCTCACTTTAAAGAAGGAAATCGTCAATAAAGCAAATCAATGTCATCAGCTACTCTGATTTTGGCCAAGAGAGAGAACCAATAGATGTCTGTATAATTAATCCCTCGGTATGACTCTATCCCAGGCTTCCTTGTTTCCCAGTCTCTTCATTTAACTCTTCTTTCTGTCCAGGTGGCCTGTATTAGACTCCAATGACAAAATCCCTTCTTTTTTCTCTCTTCATTGACCTCCACTCAAATATTTTCCATTATGCTTCCTCCCTCTGGCTCTAGGCTTTCTTCACATGAATATGTGCCAACTCAATCCCCCCTTTACTCATCTAATTACTTGCAAACAAGGAATACCAACCCAGAACTAAGTCCCAGTGATATCTCTCCTTTTTTAGGTAGCTTGGTGGTACAGTGGATAGAGAGCTGAACCTACAGTCAGGAACAACAGAGTTCAAATCCAAGTCTGTTTGACATACCTTGAGCAAATCCCTTAACCTCTGTCTGCCTCTTTTCCTCATTATTAGGACTAATAAAGCACTTACCTCCCAAGGTTGTTGAGGATAAAATAAGATATTTATAAAGTACTTTACAAACCTTAAAACACTAAATAAATACCAGCTATATTATTACTACTTCTATTTGTTTCCTGAACTTCATGTGCTTGTGTCTAGACATTGGAAACCAAGGGTTTTACTACTGGACTCTTGGATTTTTTCTTTTTTTTTCTTTTTTTTTTTTGGAGAGGAGAAGGCAGGGCAATTGGGGTTGTGACTTTCCCAAGGTCACATGGCTAGTTTTGTGTTAAGTGTCTGAGGTTGGATTTGAACTCAGGTCCTCCTGACTCCAGAGCCAGTGCTCTATTCACTGTGCCACCTAGCCACCCCTGGATTTCTTTTTTTATCCTGCAAATGTCTGAGTGTCTCAGTTGCTTCTCTTTCTTCTTTGTAGATATTCTCCATGTTACTTAACCTGGAAAATATACATAGGTAGTGTTCCCCCAACCTTTTTATTTTAGAAATTTGTTTTATTACCCAGCAAATACATTCTTACCAGTTTTGTTAGATGTTTGCCATCTCTGGCCAGGAATCTGTCATTCCTATGTTTTAGGCTGTGGTCCAGCAACACAAAGCACATTCTCAGACAAAGCTTCATAACCAGCTGTTCACTTCCCAAATTGATTTTTCTCTCTTTCCACCCTTGCCTTCAATGAACTACAGTAAAGCAAACAGAGCCTGTGCTCCCATGGTCTTCATGCCCAAGATTTCCTGAGGGTTGACGATGCTTTTCAGGATCCTTCTGTCACTGTCTTTTGTGCCCACAATGAATCACCAGAAGTGGGTTATTATTATCTATTTTAAAAAGCCTCAGAAAGTTTTCTGTTATGTTTTGGATTTATGCTCCAGGAAGGCAAAAGATTTCTCCATCGTTGATAGCGGGTTGACAAAAAAGACCCTCACTTCCCCTGAGTGGGGAATCTCCAGTTCTTCTCTTTTTTCCTTTTACCTTTATTGGGTGATTCCTTTCCTGACAGATTCTGTGGGGAATAAGTACCTTCTTCCTGTCTCTGCCTCAGTTTCCTCAGCTACTTACTCAGCACCCAGCTCCCTTTTCTTCGGCAAGAGCATCAAATCAGTTTGTAAGTTCCAGTTATGGAGTTGTCCTCTTCCTTCTTTTTCTCCTCTGAGTAATGCCTTTCCATTCTCTCCCATCTTGACAAGGACCAAGTCTTTCCTCCTGCTTTCTGGGAATTACTTTCTTTCTCTATTAAAGCTCCATTTCTTTTCCTTTAGGGACACTTTCACGGTCTGGAACAACCCGGAGAGCGGAATGACATTCTTCAAGCTCATTTGCCTGATCCTTTCAGAGGTAGATCATTGAGGCCACACTCGGAACACTAGACAATAATTATTCAGTGGGAGACAGAAATACAGACATTGTACCTTTGATTCAAATCGTCATACTCCCTATTCTCCTGTCTGAGATTTTCAGCCTTCTCAGACAACTCAAGTCCACTTCTCCTGCTGTTTATCCCACAGTATGTCTTTCATACAAGCCAGGAGTAGGATGATGAAAATAGGAAGGAAAATGACCGAATCAGGAAGTCGATGACAGGGTAAGAAATGTCCTATTAGCTTCCTATTTGAATGGACTTTTCTTGCTAAGTGCTAAATTTCATTGTTTCACTGCTGCAGAAAGGGTGCTAGCACTGTCAACACCCTCTAAATGGTGGTACTCTGGCACAAAGTCCCAGTTGCATTGCTTTAGTTATAGCTTAATTTTCAGGTTCAAATTTAGCATGACAGAGTATATATTTTCACAGAGCAACATGCAGTGAAACATTTCCCGGAGTTTTGCCACCCAGAAGCTTTAGGTTAGGCCCTACTCACCCACTAACTTCTGTGCGCTAGCTAATTAGCTATAATGGTGACTGTAGGGGCTCCCATTGACTGAAGGTTGAGTGTGTTACAATTCATCCCTCTGTAGGGTTCTCCAGTATTCTTAAGGGTATTTGAGAGTTTCTAGCCACTGCCATTGGTTCATGCCTCTACCAATGGGTGTTTCCCCAATTTTAGGGGTATTCTTGCACCACAGTTTCATTTTACCATTTAAGAGTCAAATTATAAAGGAATATTTACTTCAAAAGGCAAATATCCCTTCAAGACATGGTAGCACAATCAGCCCCAAACCAACACAGTCTCTGGAGAGGTAAGGGAGATTAGGATCACATCTTAGTTATTATAATTATATAACATCAAGTTTCAAGTTCAAAACTTCCCCCTCCCCTAACTTGGTCTTCATCCCAGCACCCTGGTTTTCAGGGATTCCCTGCTAAGCTGGCAACAACATTTGGCCTGGAATTTTGCCTGCAAAGTTACCATGTCTCATTCTCTTTGGTCTGGGGACTCTACCTAGATCTGAAAAGAATGAATGAAACAGACCCAAACCCCAAGCCCAAGCCTCAGCACCACATGACATGAAAGGGAGAACAAAGCAGCTCTTTCCCTCTACCTGGCTTAGTTCCCAGAGTTCATGCTGCATATGAACAGGACTTTGGTCCCCTGGACACAGCTGGAAAGAGATACTTTTAAAGAAGAATCCTATCTCAGCAGTGTAGCCAATGGTCAGCAGCTACTAACACCCACAAGGTAGAAAAATGGGAATATCTTCTCCCAGAAGCAAGTCTCTGCTGTTTCCCATATGGGTGCCCCCATCTTAGGTGATATGGGCATCTTCAAAGACTTTAGGCAGTTTTAAAAATGGTTTTTTTATCCTAGAAATCTCAGGCAAGCCACACTTTAAGGTCAGGCCACCAGCATCTGGCCCTTGGGATACATGTTTCAACCTTTTCTTGGCCACCACAGCCTTCTCTTAGGTCCAGCTGAGGCTTTAGGACCATCTATTGTGAAAGAAGTATGAGCCACATCCAAATCCAAAGGATGTCCATTAGTCTAAATGGAAGTCTCAAGGCCTAACATTTTAGCTGGGGGAAGGAGGAATAGGTTGAAGAATGGTGATTAGCCAACTGGCCTTGACTAGCCTAAGACTGAGTTGGAATCCTGGTCAGATTCAGTGAAGGCAGTCACTCACCTCATTTTTAGACATTCTTCAAGGAAACAAGACTTGGTACAGTCAGAAGGCTGAGCAGGATATAAAAATAAGGCAGCTAAGCAGCACTGTGGAGAGAGGGCTGGACGTGGAGTCAGGAAGATCTGACCTTACAATTACTCCCTTAGTTACTGTGACCCTGGCCAAGTCATTCTCAGCCTGTTTCTTCATTTGCAACATGGTGATAATAATAGCACCTAACTCCCAGGATTGTCATTAGGATCAAATGAGATAACATATGTAAAATGCTTTGCAAACCTTGAAACACTATATAAATACTTTTTCATCATCCTCCTCCTCATCAAAGCAGCTGGGTGGTACAGTGGATAGAGCCTCAGGCCTGAAGTCAAGAAGACCTGAGTTCAAATCCAGCCTTAGGCACTTACTAGCTTCGTGATCCTGGGCAAGTTGCTTAACCCTGTTTGCCTCAGTTTCCTTATCCATAAAAAATGAGCTGGAGAAGGAAGTGGCAAACTACTCCAGTATCTTAGCCAAGAAAACCCCACATGGGATCAAAAAGTGTCAGATACAACACAACAACAACAATTATTATTATTTTTCTAGAGTTGAGACCCAAGACTCATGGTGGGAGTTCTCTAACCCTCAATCCTTACCTCTCACTACAATTCTGATTTTACTTTTCCACTCCTCCAGAAATAAGTAACTGCTAGGCTCCTGGTTCTGCCTTGGGACAGCTAGGTGTTAGCATGTTAGACCTGGAATGAGGAAGACCTCAGCTCAAACCCCACATCATACATTTACTAGGTGTGTGACCCTGGGCAAGTCAACGAACCTCTATCAGCCTCAGTTTCTTCATCTGAAAAATGCAGATAATAACAGCACCTGCTTCCCAGTGTTGTTGTGAGGATCTAATGAGATAAACTATGTAAAAAAAACCATCTTGAGAACCTTAGAACGCTGGATAAAAGATGCTGTTGATCAGTCATTTCTGATTCTTCATGACCCCTTTTGCTGTTTTTTTGTTGTTGTTTTTGGGGTTTTGTTGTTGTTGTTTGCTTTTTGGAGGGCAATTAGGGTTAAGTGACCCACCCAAAGTCACATGGCTAGCAAGTGTGTTAAGTGTCTGCGGCCAGATCTGAACTCAAGTCCTCCTGACTCTAGGGCTGGTGCTCTATTCACTGCACCACCTAGCCGCCCTCACCTTTTTGCCATTTTCTTGGTAAAGATACCAGAGTGGTTTGCCATTTCCCTCTTCAGCTCACTTTACAGATGAGGAAACTGAGGCAAACAGGGTTGAGTGACTTGCCTAGGGTTGCACAATTAGTACTTGTCTAAGGATGGATTTGAACTCAGGTCTTCCTGAATCCACACCCAGCACTCTCACACAGCACATTTAAATGCTAGCTCTAACCATTATTACCTCCCCTCCCCTCCCTGAGATTTGTTCCCCTTCTGTCCCACATCTTCAATTGTCCCTTTCTGCCCTGGTTCAGCCCTGCTTTCCAAAAGCCTTCCTTTCTCCAGAGGCTTCTCTCCCTAGAAGCCTTAGCAGATCTGTGCTAAACATTAATGGAGGAGCCCCAGCTACAGCACAGAGCTTTTCCTTCCCTCTGGGAGCCTGCAAATTCTCCTCTGCCTCCATCCCTATTTATTTTATCTCGATGATTGTGCTTTTCTATTCAGCCAAGTGTTGAGGGAGGGATAGAAACTGAATGGAAAACCAGGCTGTGAAATGAAACCGTATTGTGTTCTGATGAGGCTGTGGGGAACATGATGAATGCAAAAGGGGTCCAAACCCTGAACTCTCACCTTCACATTGCCTGGGCTGCTCTATTTGTTTTTTTTTTTTTCTTTCTTTCTTCCCAGGCTGAGGTTTGCTTCCCTTCCTTCTTCTTCTCCTTTTTTTTTTTTGTTCTCCTTCCCCTGACTCCCCATTCCTAATCTCCTTAACAACTTGATTGGTAAAGCAGGCAGAGAACAAGCCATCTCCACCCGAGGAACCAGTTAATCTTCACGGTCCTAATAGGCGAGCCACTCCTGCATTTAATAAAAGACGCTGACAGAGAAATTCAAGGTAACTGAATTATTTCTTTATTAGAGCAATGGGCTGATATCCCTGTACTTTGTACTTGCTGCAGGGTCTGGCACCGCCTCCCACCCCTGCTAGGGTGTGCTGCTGCAATTAAGAGGTGAGCATCCCAGGCCTGGTGTAAGTTGGTGGCTAGGAGAGGGGGGCTGGGAGAGCAGGGAGGCTTCCCCTGGGCAGTGCTTCGGGCTCCCAGAGCCACCTGGGACCAGCAGCTTTGTCTGCCTTCCTCTGGGCCCCCTCCAGAATCAGAGCTTCCTTTTTCCTGAGTACTCCAGATATTTCTCCCCTCTGTTGGGTGCCCTCATCTTGAGACTAGTCATTCTCTTTACCACTTTACTCTCCACTTACTCTGCCTCTAGGGCGTGGGACCCCAGGGTGAGTTTGCAATGCTAAAGTCTCTCCAAAACTCTTTTACTTGCTTGGAGGGTGCCTCTGGCAGGAGCAACCAGTCAGACTGTCCCCATCAGGCTTAGAGGGGATTTGTAAGAAACCTCAGCCCAATCCACAGAGGATTTCAATTCAAAGTGCATGTGACATATTTATACCTGGGGTTCATTTTTCTTTCTCAATTGGAGGGTTGGGTATGGTGTGAGAGAGGGAGAAGGCAAATGGTCTTATGGTCTTAATTTGAAAAAATAAGTCAAATCTAATTAAAAAAACAAAGTATGTGAGCCCAGGTCTGTGTTTAGTATCTACAGGTGTATTATAGTAGTCAGCATCCCTCTGAGCACAATGTCCCAGAGCTGCTACATCTTCCCTTAGGGTTCTAGGGTTAGTGCTAATGGTCAAGTTGGCACTTCCATGATCCCACTGGCCTGAGCTCCCATTCTAAGTGTGTTCCCCCCACGCACACAGTTAGCCCAGCAGTGATTAAAGGCCTGGTTTCATTTAACATTTAGCATCAATTAACTTTAACAAAGGGATATGTACTTCAAATATGTGACAAGACAAAAGTACAAACACCTCGGAGGCACCTCCATCTTCGTACCACTCCAGTCTCTGGGGAGAGTGGATTCACACTTAGTTTCTTAGGATAGCATTGATCTCACCAAGTCCATGTCCAAATGTGACATTGCTGCTGGGATGAGCCAGCTGTATCTCACCTACAACTGGGTTGGTTCCTAAGGATCTCTCCTCAATCCTTCCTCAGGCATTGATTCTGGGTTGGCTAGAAAATCCAACACAGATTCAACTCTTAGACTTCTTGACCTCAGATGGCTCAATCTCCTGACCTTTTGAAAAGTCCAAGGTAATGGCCTCTAATTTCTGTCAACTAAAATAAAAAAGAACAAACAAAGAAACAAGTAAAGGTCTGTTTCTAGAGGGTCATATCAAGCTCAGAGGAAGAAGGTATTTTCTCTCAGTGAATATCATCATAAAAGCAGTTAAACCAAGAGCAGAGGCTTAATCAAGAAAGAGGCAAACCAAAGCCTTCAGAAGGCACTTCTAGTTTCATTTGCACAACTGCATTCAATTGAAGAGGCTGGGAGATGAAAAAGCATTGCAGACTGTCTACACATTCACCAAAGTCTCTTCCATTACAGATAAATGTGATTCTCCTAGGAGCAGATTCCCCTAGCCTCTTCTGCATGGGGAACAGCATTGGCCAATCACATTGATACACTCTGTGTACACTTAATCACTAGCTTCTCATTACACTATAATCATTACCGCAATCATTGTCATCATCATCATCATCATAGCTACAATTTAAAGTTTGAGAAAAGCTTTACATACGTTGTCTTATTTGCTATAGGTGCAGAGGGCTAAATATCTATCTACAGCAAAAGGGTGTCTATGATTATTGTCTCAATGTAAATTAGTAAAACATTAGAGTTGGAAGAAAGTCCAGTGGTCATCTCTATATTTCAAACTCCCTGCCATGCCCTTATGCTCAACCCCTAAGTATCCTGGGCTCCCATGAGTGTGGGGATGATGGCTTGAAGGCTGACCCCAAAGGCTTATTTTCTCTCTTTTCTACAACAAAAAACTCTGGAGGTTATCTATCTATCTATCTATCTATCTATCTATCTATCTATCTATCTATCTATCTATCTATCTATCTATTTGTATATATGTATACATATGTGTATATATAGACATATATATATATATATATATATATTTCTCCTCTGTTCCTGACCTCATTGGGATACATGGTTAATAATAGTACTGATGAGTAAAAAAAAATGTACAATTTAGTGATTGCTTGGATATAATTCCAAATTGTTTCCCAGAATGGAATGGGCCTTCACAGATTTGCCAGCATAGTATAAATGTGCCCATTCTCCTGCAACCTCTCCAGTAATGGCTATCTTCTTTTATTATTATCTTTGCCAATCTCATGGGCTGGAGAAGGAAATGGAAAACCTCCCTAGTATCTTTGCCAAGAAAAACTCACGAACAGTATTGGTGTGCTATGGGCCATAGGGTCACAAAAAGTCAGAAATGACTGAATGACTGAACAACAGTCTCATGGATATGGAACCTCTGAGTCATTTTTTCTTGCTCAATTAATCAATCAGCAAACATTTTTGTTGTTATTGAGTTGTTTCATTCCTGTCCAACTCTCCATGACCCCATTTGGGGTTTTCTTGGCAAAGGATATTGGAGTGGTTTACCATTTTCTTTTCCAGCTTATTTTACAGATGAGGAAATAAGACAAACAGGGTTAAGTGACTTGCCCAGGGTCACACAGCTAGTAAGTGTCTGAGGCCTGATTTCAACTCAGGAAGATGAGTCTTCCTGATTCCCAGCCCAGTGCTCTATCCACTGAACCACCTAGCTGCCCTAAATGTTTATTAAGCACCTACTATGTGCTGGGCACTACGCTAAGTTCTGGGGATGAAAAATAAAAAGACAAAAAAAAAACCCCTCCAGTCCCTGCCCTCAAGGAGTTTACAATCTAATGGAGGAGTATTAGATTATACAGAAAAGTTTGCTAGTATTTCCCTTTGGTTTTGTTAATCACTTGTTTAACCAAGTGTCCTTTTAAAGCTTTCCTGGAATGTTTGTTGTGGGCACTGGGCTCCTCTAGAATCTTTCATGTTATCTCCTTAACTCCTTTCCAAAGCACCTGGGATGTCATCTCTCCACATGAAGAATTTAGGAAGCCCATTTCTAGAAGAATCATTATGACATGAAAGGACAGTCCCTTGGAGAGACTGTGGAGCATGGATAGACCCTTTGTAATTGGTTTCAATCAGCAAACCACATGTTTGAAGAAAGAAGAGGCTCTTTGGTTGTAGAGACATTCAAAAAGGCCTGTCAACTTAGGTTACTGTCTATCTGTCTCATTCTTCTCTGGAGTATTTCAGTTACAGTATTTCATGGTGTCTAGTGAAGGGAATTTCAAAAGATCTAAAGCACGGGTGTGGAACCTTCAGCCTCAAGGCCACAGGGGGCCCTCCAGGTGCTCAAGCACGGCTCTTTGACTGAATCCAAATGTCACAAGACAAATAAAAGGATTTGTTCTGTGAAGTTTGGAGTCAGTTAAAGGGCCACACTTGAGGACCTAGAGGCCCACCTCAAGGTGAGGCCTCAAGGCTGAAGGTTCCACACCCCTGGTTTAGAGAGACCCACAGGAACCCGGGATTCAGAACCCAGGCCAATTATTATAGTTAGTCTCAAATTTATGCCCCTAAGGGCAAGGAGGAATTTTTAGGAAGGACCTTGGGTTCCCCAATCAGAAGAAACTGAGATGAGGCCTCATTCAGCAGACATGAACATGATCATGAACCTGGTGAAACTAATGCTATATAGGAACAAAGATAAGTAGAGTCTATTTCTCCCCCCCAACACTGAGGTGGTATAGAAGAAAGTATGTCCTAGATATGCTGGGGGAAATGTTTTGTATTGGCTATGTCTTTGAAGTTAATGTCCTTTTGTAAATAAAAATAATTGATATTAAGTGGTTAAATGGAACTGGAGTTCTAGTCGCTGGCTCCCTAACAATGGTGGGAACATGGCCAATAGGAGCTCAAGTCAATGACAGAGAAGACATGCCCCCAAACCCTTCAGAATACCCAAGAACCCAGAGGAAGAGATATAGCCAGCCTGGTCCTGAGAATGTAGTTCTTACAATAGTCCAGATTAGGAGTATTTTAGGATTAAATTCCAAGGATCTGTAATTTATCAATTCTGTATTCTATTTTTGTTGTTGTTTAATCATTTTTCAGTTGTATCCAACTCTTCATAACCCCATTGGAGTTTTCTTGGCAAAGATACTGAAATGGTTTGCCATTTCTTTCTCCAGCTCATTTTATTGATGAGGAAACTGAGGCAAACAGGGTGAAATGACTTGCCCAAGGTCACACAACTAGTAAGTATCTGAGACTGCATTTGAACTCATGAAGATGGATCTTCTGGACTCCAAGCCCAGTGCTCTATCCACTGTGCCTTTATTTTTTCTCCTTGGTTGCTAGTAAAGTTTCTTTGAAATACTAACTTCTTACCTCATGTGACTAAGGAGAATGGAATCCATCCACATGGAGGACAAGAAATTCTGGAGGAAACAGTATAGCCAAAAGCAAGAATTAGTAGTAGGAATACAGAAGGGGCAACTGTACCAAGAGTTCCAAGGGGAGGGGCCTTTGGAGAAAATAAAGAAAATACCAGGCAGTACATGCTAAATCCTCCTGACTGTGGTGATTATTTCACTTTTTCCTGGTTGACTGTAGGAGTGAGCCCATAGCAACAGTATGTTCACTGACATTTTCGGTCATATCAGACTCTTTGTGACCCCATTTGGGGTTTTCCTGGCAAAGATACTGGAGTGCTTTGCCATTTCCTTCTGCAGCTCATTTTACCAATGATGCAACTGAGGCAGAGTTAGGAAGTGTCTGAGGCTAGATTTGGATTCATACAGATGAGTCTTCCTGATTCCAAGCCCAATGCTCAATCTATTGCACCATGAGGGACCTTACGCCCAGCAGCTCTACATTGTCAGTCAATATAGATCCATTATGACAGAGTGTAGAAAATTATTTCTCTCCTCTCACCCCTATTTCACTGATGGCAAATTGGAAATCAGAGACTCAGTGTGAGCAGCTCAAAGTCACATTGCCCAGTGGGGTGACAGAGCTGAGTCAACAGGCTTCCCAAAACCTGCCTGCCTGTCTCCCCCTCCATGCAGATCAAGTAAATTGCTAGGGAATGGGGAGCAGTTGGAACAGGGAGGAGAATTAGGAACTGACTGGAGGAGCAAGCTCATTGGAGCCTTCCAATGGAGAAAGAAAAGAGGACCGCCTAGGTTGCCCCTTCTGTCCTACCATTTCATCCCCATATAGCCCCTTGCCTAGCAACCCAACCCAGGTTCTTTATAGGTTATCAGGAAATCCAGTTAACATTTGGCACTTTCTTTACCTGGGGAAAGTAGCCAGGAGTTCTGAAGCCTTTACTAGGCTCTGCCCCTTAGAGTAGCAACAGTAAAAAGAAACTGCTCCTTAAACACCAGTTCCCCCCCCCTTCCCTGCTCCCTCCCCACTCTTCCTCCCTCCTTAAAAAAGTCTCAAGCTGTGATTAAGCTGAGATCAGACATGCCTTCCAAAATGGATCTAAGGCCCAAGGCTAAAGCCAGAGGATGAAAGGACTTGAAGGGAGGTGGAGAATGGGAGAGAAAGAGGGAGGGAGAGTTAAATTTAAAAATACACAGACACACACACATAACACCCGCAGGTTTGGAATTTTCAAAGTGAAGTTGTCTATGGGATTCATCAAACATCTGTCTCAGTCTGCTCTCCCCTACCCCCTCCTCTTTCCCCACTCCCCACCGCCTATGCCTGGATAATCTTATTGAGCCAGGCAGGAATTGATTTGCTAGAACTTCAATTTTTCAGGCCGAGCACAGGGCAGGAGTTGGAGTCATAAGGCTGCTTCCAGCTTAGGAGGTGGGGAACTGAGTCTGAGTTATGCCTCCTTGGCACCCTCTTGGGTCCCCTGCCCAGCCTCCCCGCCTCCTTTGCTCTGTCCTCAGGGACTTCGCATTCTGTACCAGGAGCGATGCTTCCCAATGAAAGGCAATATTACCGTTCACTTTGCATTTATCCTGTCTCTCAACAGAGGCTCACAGAGAGAAGCTGGGATGGCCTAAGCCAATCTTTGCAGGAGGACTGCCCTGTACAGGAAATAGGGGGAGGAATGCAAGAGGGACTGGGGAGGAGGACAGGTGAGGAGACAGAGAGTTGGGGGCTAGCAAAGGGGAATTCTCATTCAATAGGAAAGCATTTAATTTTAATAACAGTGCTTACCTCCCAGTGTTGCTGTGAAGATCAAATGAGATATTTGTAAAATACTTAACCTGGCCCATAGCAGGCCAGGCATTAAAAAATGATTATCCCCTCTCTTCCTCCCATTGATGGAGCTCCTTCTTTGTGCAGCCCAAAATGCTAGCAGGGGTGGTCTGGGGGAAAGAAGGGAAAAAGCACTAGTACTTATTAAGTGACTACAATATGCCAGGTACTAAGTGCTTCACAATTACTCTCATTTAATGCTCACGACAATCCTGCAAAGTCGGTGATGTTATTCTCCCCATTTTACAGTTGAGAAATCTGAGGCAGACAATGTTAAATGATTCATCCTGGGTCACAACAGTCCACATTTGAACTCAGGTCTTTCCAACTTTATGCCCGGCAGTGTATCTGCTGCCTCTTCAACTTGGATCCATGAACTTCCTGTTGCTGTTGTTTTAAAATCCTTTGATAACTGTATTTCATTATTATTGGCTTTCTTTTTAATACTAGATGTCTTCATTTATGTATTTTAAAAAAGATGTCCTTAGGCTTCCACAGACTGCCCAAGGGGCTCATATCACACACCCAAAGGTTAAGAATCCCTACTGCTAGATAATGTGAGGGACTGAAGTATAAAACAGTCCCTGCAGTCAAGGCGTGTTCAATCTAGTCGGAGATTAGATACCTGGAGACCATTTTTCAAGCACTTTTCCATCTAATTCATGTCTATATAGCACTTTAAGGATCACTGGAACATAGATTTGGAGGTAGAAAGGACCTAAGAGATCATCCAGTGTAACCCTTTCATCTGATTTCATTCTATTTTTATGTTTAAGTTTTATTGATGTCTTTTGTTTCTAAATCCCAGCCATTCATGAATATTCCCATTTGCTCCTTTTTCCCCTCCCCTGCCAGCTTTCCTTAGTAACAAAGAAGAAAAAAAATAATTAAAACCAACTAAGATGGATTACATCTGACAGCATATACTGGCACCCTGTGTCCACAGTCCTTCCCTTGCCTCTCCAGTGGAATAAGGGAAGTGAATTTCCGACTCTCTTTTCTTAGTTGCCTTTTGTTGTTCTTTTAATTTGCACTGTTGTGGTTCTCATATATATAGGGAGCCCCTAAAGCCTTAGTGCAGTTTTAAGCTTTAATCGCTTAATTAAATTAAAGCTTAAACTTCACTAAGACTTTTGGGACACTGTAGTATTTTCTTGGTTCTACTTGCCTCTCTTTTCATCAGTTCATATAAATTTTCCTATGCTTTTCCAAATTCTTTGTATTCATTGTCCTCCTAGCACAATAATATTCCATTGCATTCACAGAAGTAGCTGGTGGCATTGGGCCTGAAATCAGGAAGTCCTGAGTTCAAATTCAGCCTCAGACACTTTCTAGATACGTGACCCACAGCCAGTCACTTAACCTCTGTTTGCCTTAATCCACTGGAGAAGGAAATAAAAATCACTCCAGTATCTTTGCCAAGAAAACCCCATGGCCTGTATGGTCCATGGAGTCATGAAGAATCAGACACAATAAACATTCACACACCACAATTGGTTAAGCTATTCCCCAATCAACATGTGCCCACTTTGTGGTAGCAAAGAACTAGAAACAAAAAGTACCACTTTGAATATTTTGGCACATGTGGGACCCCTTTTTTTGTCTCTCCTTGGGGTATGTACCTACCAGTAGAATTTCTGGGTCACTTTTTTTCTAGCCTAATTACAAATTGCTATCCAGAATGATTAAACCATTCACATCTCTACCAACAATGCATGACTACCTCCTACTATTTCTTCCGCTGTTGACAATTTCTATCTACTGTTCCCTTTGCCAACTTGCTAGGCATGAGGTAAATCTCAGAGCAGTTTTGATTTGCATTTCTCTAATTATTGGGGTGATGTGTAATGATCTTTCACAGGGTTGTTAATAATTTGTGAAGTCTTCTTCTGAGAATCAATTGTCCCTATCTTCAGATCAGTATGACCTGACCCCTTCATTTTTCATGAGGAATCACAGGTTCTGAGATTCTGGGCTATTGCAATAGCCTCTTATCAGGTCTCCACTTCCAGGTTTACATTCTTCCCAGCCATCACTTAAGGATAATGTCAGAATCTTTTTTCCATTGGCACCACTAGTCTTTATTTCAGAATATCATCCAACAAAAGGGGACAAGAGGGAAAAGATGCTGAGAGTATTTGGATAGATAATCAACGGACAACCCAAGTGGTTTGGTGGCATCCATATAATGTCAAAAGAATGAGACAAGGCCCTGAGTATATCAGGTAGATTCGTGGGAGAACATGAACAAGAGTCACACAGAATACATCGGTACTATTGGCCTGTGATCTAAATCACTGAAGGGAACATTCATATCAATAATTAGAATAAAAATAGCTAATGTTTATGTAGCTCTTTGAGATTTCCAAAATTTAACATGTTTTATCTTATTTGATTCTCACAATACCCTTGTGAGGCAGGTGCTCTTATTAGCCCCATTTTACAGATAAGGAAACTGGAGCTGAAAGAAGGTATGTGACTTGCCCAGGGTCACACAGCTAATAAATATCTTGGTTAGGATTCTGCCTCCCTTCCAACCACCCAATGACAGGTATTACCGTTGGTGGGCTGCCCTAATCCTGGGGTCTTTCCTACAGAATTGAATTGTATGGTAACCTCTGTCTTATCTAGCTTTTTTGTTTTTGTTCAGTTGATTTCCAGTTGTGTCTGACTCTTCATGGCCCCATTTGGGGTTCTCATGGCAAAGATACTAGAGTGGTTTGCCTGTGAACTCCATGAGGATAGAAAACTTATTTCATCTAAACTTTCTTTCTTTCCTAAAATCTAGTGCAAGATTTTACTCTGGGCTAGGCGCTTAATGAATGTATGTTACTTAATTACTGCCCATTGAATGAATGAATGACAATATATCTTGCATCAATCTCTTTTCTCCTCTTTCACAGTCATAATCATCCCTCAATTGTACTACTGAACAGTAACCCCCTAGTTGGGGCTCTTCTCCCTTTATTAAAATGTAAGAAATTCATAAATATATAATTATCTCCTTCCAATAGCTCAAATGGATTTATTTTGTTTTTCTCTCTGGGCAGTTAGATGGTGCAGTGAATAAAGCACTGGGTTTACAATCAAATTCCTTTTCCTAAATTCAAATCTGGCCTCTGACACTTACTAGCTGTGCAACCCTGGGATTACAAACTACTCAGCAAACTACTCCAGCATCTTTGTCAAGAAAATCCCAAATGGGATTACAAAGACTCAGACCTGAACAACAACATTTACCTTTCTTAGTTTCTTATGTTTGCATTAAAAAATTTTTACTCACCTAAGGTTTTATCATCCATAATATTGAAAGTCCTCTATTCCTTTAAAAGTCTACAGACTTTTAGCTGTAAGTCTTTATCTTTCACCTTCTTGATTATTATGTTTCAAGATTTTCTCTTGTTTATAGTAGTTGCTGCCAAATCTTTTGTGATCTTAACTTCTTTCGACTCCCTGCAGTATTTTTTCTTTGACCTAGAAGTTCTGGATTTTGGCCCTGACGTTCTTTGGAGTTTTCATTTTGAGATTTCTGTTAGGATATTCTTTCTATTTTTGCTTTTTGCTATTTCCAACAACTCTGGGGCAGTATATATGATTTCTGAAATATGGTAACTAAGCTTCATAATTTTTAATCACATTTTTAGGTAGTCTAATGAGTCTTAAATTACTGTTTTCCTCCTTTTCCAGGCCAGTTATTTTTAAGAATAGATACCTTATATTTTCTTCTATTTTTTACTACTTTGTTGTAATTTTTTTTTCTCATGGAGTCATTGGGCTCTTTTTAATCATTCTAATTTTCAGAGAATCTATTACTTGAATTGAGGTTTTCTTCCTTCTGGTCTAAGCTAGCTATTTCTTCTTCTAATTCTTTATTCTATTTATTCTATTTTTACCTCTAGCTTCATTTCTTCCAGGTATTCTTGTAGTCTTTATGGCCAAGCCATTTTTTTCCCAAGGCTCTGCTTGCAAGAACCTGTTAAGTTACTCTCTTCTTCTGGGTTTTTTTTTTCCCTTAGGCATCTCTTGATTCATAATATTTCCTCACAGTTATCTGTGTCTTCTTATTTATATTTATTCATATGTCCAGCCTGAGTAGACAATTTGTTACTTTGTGCAAGAACTAGGTTCTTCCCCCTTCTGTACTTTTGAATGGGTTGATCAGTCCCTATTTGGTCCTAATCTTAATTTTTTGGGTTTCCCTGCTGCTGGCTTCCTTCTCCCCTTGTGTGTGACTCTTAGAGAGCTAACTGGCTTCAGGGTCGCTAGTCAATCCGATTTGATCCAATAAACATTTATTAAGCTCCTACTAGGTGGTGCAGTGGATAGAGTGCCTCCTTGGAGTCAAGAAGACCTGAGTTCAAATCCTGCCTCAGACACTAGCTGTGTGACCCTCAGCAAGTGTAATGGGAATGCAAATTTGGAAGATCTTCCCTGCCCCTAGGCTAAAGTGCACCAGAAGCCTGGGGAGGGAGGCTTGTTTTTCAGTGATACTTTTTGATTGGCCAGTGGGTCAATAAGGTTGTTACATTCTCTGAGCCAGGAGAAGGCTATATAAGCCCTGATGTGTAGCTTTGTTTTGGGACTCACTTTGAGAAGTGTTCTGTGATTTGATCTGAATTCTGGGAAGCCGTTGTTGAGAGTCTCCCGGCTTTGAAAAACCCAGATGCTGATTTGGTATGGATGTAATGGTTGGACAATTTGGAAATCTGTCTACTTGATCTGTTTCTGTCTTGATAATTCTTCCTGTATGCTTTGAAGTTCGGGGTGCTGACCTCTTTCCCCTGAACAAGGTAAACGATATATGTCTGACTGATTAAAGTGAGCTTGTTAACCCATTTTGAGTTGCTTTCCTTTAACAAAGCAGATCCAAGAACCTGTGGTAGCGCCAAACCCTGAGGATGCCGGGGTGCTTGCCGCTACAGCAAGTCACTTAACCCTGCCTGTCTCAGTTTCCTCATCTGTAAAATGAGGAAGTTGGAGAAGGAAATGGCAAATCACTCCAGTATCTCTGCCAAGAAAACCCCAAAATGGGATTGTGAAGAGTCAGACGTGGCTGAAAAGCGACTAACAAAACCAGAAAGCTCCTACTATGAGTCAGGGCTAAGTGCTTGAGATACAATTAATAAAAAGAAAGACAATACTTGCCCTCAAGGAGGATACAGTCTAATGGGGAGGGGGCGGAGGGAGATTGGTGATAACCCACAAAAAGCATTCAGAAAGGGCAGGGAGAAGAGAGGGAGACCACGGGGTACCCAGTGTACGGGGTCTCTTGTTCTGTGGAGTTGAAATCAAGAAGGGTGGCAAATGCAGAGATGAAAAGAGCAGTTTCTGCCCTCCATAAAGGAAGACATCTGGAGGAGTGCATAGTCTGTCCTACAGTCCTCCAATCACAGAGGAGAGGAGACTGAGGGAGGTGGTGTCAGGCAAGGCTTGAGTTAGCACTAAGGTGACAAGATGAGACGTGATGAGTGGTACCTGGGAGGCGCATTCTGTTCTGGTAGAGGTGAAACCAGGCAGGGCAGTCAAGCAATGACCAGAGTTCTCTGGTCTGCTATCTCCCTTGGGTGTTCCATTCTGGGGCACTTCCATGGTCTTCAATCTCCCTGGTGTATCCCTGGAATGAATACTACTGCAGGCTTTCAGACTTTCTCAGGCATTGAGGGCAGGGTGTTGCTGTAGTTTTCCTATCCCTCCTGAATGAGCCCCTCTCGGAGCTCTTCTGCCAGCGCCTCACTTGGACACCTCATCTTTTGCTGATTTCCCTGTCAGGTCACCACCCTTAGCTAGGCACAAGCCTAGCTTCTGCCTGTCTTGTGTAACCTTGGGCTGGATGAATGAGTTTATTGATATTTCCCTTTAGATTTCTTTATTGTTATTGATTCTGGTTCTCCCACTTCCCCCATACCTTTCTTCTTTTTTTTTTTTTCCTGAAATGTACATAGGAGACCTGGTTTCCTCTATGACTTTTCATGCTACTATTTTAACCAGAAGTCCCCTGGGCTAGAGGATTTTAAAGCTCCTTTTCAGCTCTAAGACTTGTTTCTATGATTCCCCATGCTACAGGACTAGGAGTCACATAACTCAGGCTCAGGATCAGATTGCTTCAGATTGTCTCTTTCTCTTTCAAGGCTGAGAAATTCAATTTAATTTAATACAAAAATATTTATGAAGAATTGGTGAGTCAAAGAATAAATCATAGAAACAATAGATGATTTCATCAAAGTAAATGGATTTGAGATAGAGCCAAATTAGTTCTTAAGAAAAATACATATCTCTAAACATGTGAATAAACAAAAGGAAAAACAACAGATCATTGAATTGATCATGTAACTAAAAAAAAACCTAGAAAAGCAACAAATAAACCCAACTAAACACAAAAATAAAACTATGAAAATCAAAGAAGAGATTAACAAAATTTAACCCTTCTCCCCCACCCAAAAGGCAACCTACTATATTGTATTGGTTTTTTTAAATACTTGGAGCTAGTTTAAAAAAAATAACAAAACAGATAAATCATTAGCTAATTAGTTTTTTTTAGCAGTAGAAATACCAATTACTAGCATTAACAAAAGGACAGCTAGGTGATGTAGCAGATATAATGTCAGACCTGAAGTCAGGAAGATTCATCTTCCTGAGCCCAAATCTGGCCTCAGACACTTACTAGCTGTGTGATCCTGGGCAAGTCACTTAACTCTCTTTGCCTCAGTTTCCTCATCTGTAAAATGAGTTGTAAAAGGAAATGTCAAATAATTTCACTATCTTTGCCAAGCAAACCCCAAATGATGTCACAAAGATTCAGACAGGACTGAAAACTGAACAACAAACATTTTTTAAAGCCACAAAAAGTGAAAAGGAAATAGAAAATTATTAGAAACTACTTGTTCAATTATATACCAAAAAATTGATAAATTAAATTGATGAATATTTACAAAACCATTCAGATTAACAGAATAAAAAAATAGAAAATTTAGATAGATTTATACCAGAAAGGTCCCAAAGGAAAAACCAGATGGATTGCCAAGTAAATTCTGCCAAGTATTTGATAACCAACAAGTAATTTGATAAGTATTTGATTGTAATATCACATGAACTATTTGGATTTTTCCAGTTTTTTGGTTTTTTGTTTTTGCTTTTTTGGAGGGGCGAAGGCAGGGCAATTGTTGTTAAGTGACTTACCCAAGGTCACACAGCTAGTAAGTGTTAAGTGTCTGAGGTCAGATTTGAACTCAGGTTCTCCTGACTCAAGGGCTGGTCCTCTATTCACTGCACAACCTAACTGCCCCATGAACTATTTGTTAAAAAAATAAAATGAAATAAAAACAAAGAAGTGATCCTAACAATTTTCTTCTGTGACACAAATATGTTCTTGATACTTACACAAAGAAAAGCCAGAGAAGGGGGAAAAACTATAGATAAATAGCCTCAATTAACATTAACATAAAAAGTAAAAAAAATTAGTAAAGAGGCTAATTAAAAGGCTATTTGAAAGATTAAAGAGTATGAATAGTTTGGACTTATACCAGGAATACAGAGTTGGTTCAGTATTAGGAAAACTGTAAACAAAATAGGCCATACTAATAATAAAAACAAAGCTACATTATTTTACTAATAGCTTCAGGAAAAAAAAAAAGCTTTTAACAAAATAATCATTTATGTTAAAAATATTAAAATAGATAGCCCGGATGAGGAGTATCGCCATTACCGCCGAAGCCGCTGTAGGAGCCTGTGGAGGCTGAAAAGCCTGCTGGCCACACCATGAGATTCCTCTCCAGGTTGATCCTGATAGTGCTGCTCATCTTCCCCACCGAGCTACTGCTTGGGTGTGGCCCCAGAGGGTCAGTAGCTGTGGCCCAAGATGCTACGGAGGATGAAGAAGCACTAGAAGATACAATAATTGAAGATGAAGATGATGAAGCAGAAATAGAAGAAGATGAACCCACAGATTTGGCAGAAGAAAAAGAAGATCCTTCTGGTGAACCTGAAGCCTCACCAAGTGCAGACACAACTATCTTATTTGTAAAAGGAGATTTGCCAGAAAATAACATTGTAAAGTTCCTGGTAGGCTTTATAAATAAGGGTACAGAAGACTTTATTGTTGAATCTCTAGATGCCTCATTACACTATCCTCAGGATTACCAGTTTTATATCCAGAATTTCACAGCTCTTCCTTTGAACACCATAGTGCCACCCCAGAGGCAGGCAACATTTGAGTACTCTTTCATTCCTGCAGAGCCCATGGGTGGGCATCCTTTTGGTCTAGTCATCAATCTGAACTACAAAGATTTAAATGGCAACATGTTCCAAGATGCTGTCTTCAATCAAACAGTTACAATTATTGAAAGAGTAGATGGGTTGGATGGAGAAACGATCTTTATGTATATGTTCCTTGCTGGACTTGGACTACTAGTTCTTGTTGAACTTCATCAGCTTCTAGAATCTAGGAAGAGAAGATCAGCCCAGAAAGTAGAAATGGGTACATCAAACCAAAATGATGTTGATATGAGTTGGATTCCCCAAGAGACTTTGAATCAAATCAATAAAGCTTCTCCAAGGAGGTTGCCCCGGAAACGGACACAGAATCACACAGATCTGTGGGATCTGATGAGTAAATGTTCATTTGTGCAACAATTCAATCTTTACTAAACCTGCCCTAACATATTTTGGCCTGATGGGAATTAGTGCAGAGAAGCCATATCAACATATGAGGAAACTACTACTTCTGTTTGGACTGACTAATCAGAGCTGTGGTGATAATATTGCTGAAAATACACTGCATATGTTTTTTCTAAAGTAACAAATTTGGGTTTTTTAAACCATTAAAAAATATATTAAAATACACAGGAATGAATAGGCCTTTCCTTAATATGAAAAATGTCATCTATCTAAAACCAAGAACCAGCATTGTATAACATGGAGAAACATTAGAGACCTTTTTCTTTAAAATCTGGAGTAAAGGAAGGATGTTCATTACCACCAGTGTTATTTGACAGAGGGGGTAGGGAAATGACCTGACATTTTATTGGTATAAGAAGATCCCTATAAGAAACTTCATTTACCAGTGATGATTGGCACCTTCTCTGCCAATTATCATCTGAAAATGTTGCTGAGAGCATTAAGAGGCTAAATGATTTGCTGGGGATCATAAAGCCAGCATACATTAGAGATGGGACTGGAACTCAGATCTTCTTGGTTCTAAGGCCATCTCTATATGGAAATATCATTTTTAAAAATTAAGTTGAAGTAATAAAAAAGAAAAAGGAAGATAAATTATTAATTTTTGAAGATTATATGTTAGATAACAATAGAAATTCAAATTAATTTTAAATGAATAATTTACCTCAAACAGATCATAAAATAAATCATCAAAACCCAGGAAGAAGAAATATTGAAATTCTATTAAAAATAAATAGAGAATCTATAAAATAGCAAGGAGTCCTCTATACTAAGACACTTGTGAGAATTAGATTCAGGAAAATATAAAAAATAATTATATACAATATGAAATAAATATAAATAATAAGGGAGATAATAATTGCTCATGGTTGGGCCATGCCAATATAACATTTGTTTTTTTTAATATATTACCTAAATTAATTAACATATTCAGTGTTATACTAGTTAAATTATTAAAGAGTTACTATACAGGTAGAAAAATAATAACAAAATTCATTTAAAAGAACAAAAGATCATGAATTTCAAGAAGAAATAATTTTTTAAAATGGGAATGAAAGGGGCTGAGAAGTACTGGGTCACAAGCTATAATATAAATCAATAATCATTAAAACAATTTGGTATTATGTATTTTAAGAATTAAAAAATTGAATAGTGGGGCACATTAAGAGAATAAGATCTAAAACCAAATTAAAATAGTAATACATCGTTTATAATAAACCTCAGCTACTGGGTTAAAAAATTCTATAACAACTTCTGGGAAAATTGGAAAGTGGTATAGCAGAAATTAGGTTCAGATCAAAATCTCACAACATAGAACACAATTATCTCCAGATGGATGCTTGGTCTAGATGTAAAATATTATATCATAAGCAAATTAAAGGAGACAATAAAAGAGATACATTTTGCAATGATGTATGGGAAAAAGTTCTTGATTTTTAAAAAATGAGATACAGAGGGTTACAGGATATAAAATAAACAATTAAATTACATTAAATTGAAAAACTTTTGCATAAAATCAATGCACCTAAAATTAGACAGGAGACAGCTAACTTAAAAAACTCTTTGCAACAAATCTCTCTGATAGGGCTACAGTATACAAGTTGTATCAAGAACTGATTCAAATATATAAAAACAAGAGCTATTTCCTGATAAGCAAAAGTTTGAAGGCTATGAATAGTCAGTTCTCAAAAGAAGGAAAGTAAGCTATTATATCAATAATAATATAAAAATGCTCCATTTTACTAATAAGAAAAATTCAAATTAAACCCTACTGCTTTTCTACAGACAGAGAATATTACCATTCTGAGATTTTTTCTTTTTGGAGGGCAATTGGGGTTAAGTAACTTGCCCAAGATTACACGGTTTTTTTTGTGGGGGTGTTAAGTGTCTGAGGCCGGAACCGAACTGGGGTCCTCCTGACTTCGGGCCGGTGCTTTACTCACTGCGCCACCTAGCTGCCCTGAATATTGCCATTCTGAAAAGCAATTTGGAATTATGCCCAAAATATTTATAGATGCCCTTTGATTCAGCTATAATACTACAAGGAATATATCCCAAAGAGATTAAAAAAAAAGAGCAAAAGGATCCATGTAAAAATATAATCATAGCAATAATTTTTGTTGTAGTAAAGAACTAAAACTCAGGGCCTTGCCCATCAATTAAGAAATGGTTAAACCGATGATGACATATGAGTGTATTGGAAAATTATTTTATTATAATGAATAAGAATAGTGTTGGATTCAGAGAAGCCTAGGAAAACTTGTGTAGTACAGGCTCAGGTCTCACTATCTCAACTCCCACAGGTACTAGTAGGTTGGGTAACCAGAAGGTGGCTGGTTACTGCTTCATTTAGTGTTTAACCCTGAAGAATTGAGGACAGTTCTATAGTACTCTCTCACACAATCCCCTACAAATGTGTTCCCCCAATGATTGCCCAATTGCTATCAATTAGCTAACCAGTGTTTATCAGCTTTCAGATAAGGGAATTGACTTAGGTAGTATAATAAAAATAGTTGGTATAAACCAATTCTCCCAAAAGTCTAGGACACTCTCCCTGATAAATACATGTAGAGTCTGGGGTTAAGTGGGTTCAATATGAAAGCCCATGTGGCAAAGGAGCAATTCATAGCTCCTTATTGGATGATTATTGTATGACTCCCTTTATGGAGTCCTTATGAAGTTTCACTTAGGTATAGCTTTTCAGTGGGTTCCTTTGTAGAATTCTGAATCTGCCTTTCCCCAGAGTATCTGGTTTGTCCTTGGTTCTCTACAAGGATGATGCTATCAACCACTGATGTTGGAGGATTCCAGGAAGTCAATATCCTCTGACCTTTCAAAATTCACAAGGAAGGTCATCCTCTTGTCAAAGGGTAGAGAAAGAGGAGGCAGAGACTCAAACCCCCTCCAAAAAAACAAAACAAAACCCCACTGACTATTTCCTCTCAAGGGAAATATTCTCAAGGGAAATTTTCTCTCAATCAGATCTACCACTAGGCTGGCCTGCTAGATAATGAAATTCCTAGGTTCTGAACCAGCTTTCAGGTTTTATCTAAGCTCCACAAAGCATGATTGACTTTCCTTAACCAACCACAAGAGATTTCCTTTGTGTCAACATTTGCTTTCATCCAATGGCTCAAAAGTGTTTCACTCTTCCTTTGATTGATTGTTTGTACCTAGTTTATGATTGTGATTGATTTATAGATTCAGTAGAGATACCTCAGCTTTGTTCATACCTAATTCAAATCTCTGATTAATTCAATGGAGAAGTCCAGGCTCTTTGTGATTATTGAAGTAGGGGTATGGAACACCCCTCTTAACACTTATATGAGCTGATACAGAGGGATCAAAACCAGTAGAATTTTTTACACAGACTAAAACATTGTAAAGAAAAACAACTGAAAGACTTAAGAGTTCTTATCAAAGCAGTGCTCAACCAGGAATCCAGAGAATTAATGGTGAAGCATGCTTCCCACCTCTTGTCAAAGAGGAGATGGACAGAGGTGCCAAATGAGACATGCATTTTTGTTCATGACCAATGTGAGGATTCGTTTTGCTTAACCATGTTTATTTGTCACAAAGAAGATACTTTTTTTTCCTATTGGAGAGAGAGGAAAGAATAAGGAAAAAGAAACTAATGATATAAATGCCAGAAAAAAAAGAAAAGAAAGACAAGAATATTAATGAAGCAATTTTTTAAATGTATAGAAGAGAACAGAAGGAAATTCAGAGGGAAAAAACAGACAAGCGGGACAGTTTGGGGATTAACAAATTTATTATACAGTTTAAAAAAACAGTCTCTGTCATGATTTGTGCATTAGTATATAATCTTTTTCTAGTCTTCTTCATATATGAAAACATGCATGATTGTTCGTGGAACTTATGTTGAGAATAACCAAGAAAATCTTAAAATAAAACCATAAAAAAAAAGAAATCAGCTAGTTTAACCATTTCACTTTCTAGATTGTGTAGGTCCAGAGAGGAAAAGTGATTTACCTAAAGTTGCACAGCTAATTAGTTAGTACTATGCTACTTTAGTTTCCAAACTGCTGCAAATTTTGGAGGAGACTGAACCACTAAAATTCCCAGAGAGACTAAGGGTTGATGCTGACAGAACATCTGTTATGAGGATTGTGGCTGGGCTTTATCATTTTGGGTTGAGTGCTTAAAATACAGTTATTATGTGCAGGGCACTGTTGAGAAAATGGCCCCATACATCATTTTTGTCTGTTTGCATATTATATATTGCTTATTAATATAAATGCAATTTGCATTTGAGTTGGTTTGTTTGTTGAGGAACACATTCTTTGCCTCCTGGAAGGACAAAGGATTATGCAGACTTTTCTGACCTTTCCATGTTTGCTACTTATAGTTTGGAGAAATGAGCTCCTTAAAAAAGAACATCAATAAAATATTTATTTCATTTAAAAAAATAAGAGAAATGGACTCTTTATATATAAAGATTGGCATTAGCTTGATGGAGGTTTAGTGGAAAGCACATAGAGGGCTTGGATTTTTCAATTCCATTCTGCCAAAAACCAGATTGTGACCTTGGGCAAGTAACCTCCGCCATTTTTGCTTCAGTTGCCTCATCTGTGAAATGAAGATAATAATCCCTCCCCTGCTGGCCTCCTTGGGTTGTTGTGAGGCTCAAACAACAAAACAGATGTAGAAATGCATTGAAAAAAGGATGAGGCTGTACAGATAAGAGGGGTAATTCTGTTGCCCCAGCAATTGGTTTCCATGGTTGGTTTTTTTTTCTTCCAAATGCCTAAACTAGCCCATCCAGCATACCAGCTGCTTGTAGAGAACATGCTGGCCCAATGACCAGATAGTCACTTCCCAGCCCCCCGGGGAGCTCTTGCTGCTATCTCCATAGGCATCCTCTTCATCAGTTGTAATTGTGACAGCCTAACAGAAGCTCTTTGAAACTAACTGCCTCATCCAGGGAAACCACAGACAATATAGGAGGAAGAGGGTAGAGACAGAGAGAGCTTGCTTGGCCTTTTTGCAGATAAAGTTATATGGTACAGTAGTGAGAATATTGATCTTGAGGTCTGAAGTCTTGGATTTTAGTTTCAGGATCACCAATAACCAGACAAGTTATTTCAGCCATTAAGGGTCAGTTTCCTGCTCTGCAAAAGAAGGAGTAAGTAACCTACCTCCTTTTGGGGGGCTCCTGCTGAGACAATGAACAAATTGCTTTGTATACCCTAAAGTATTACATAAATGTAAATTATGATTTCAGAAGGGGCATGTTTTCAAGGGCAGCTAGGTGACACATTGGGTAGAGTGCCAGATTGGGGTCAGGAAGACTCATCTTCCTTAGTTCAAACTTGGGCTCAGACACAATCTGTGTGATCCTGGGCAAGTCACTTAATCCTGTTTGCCTCAGTTTCCTGATCTGTAAAACGAGCTGCAAAAGTGAACGGCAAACCACTCCAGTATCTTTGCCAAAAAAACTCCAAATGGGGTCACAAAGAGTTGGACTCAACATAAGGCCTTTAGTGTTTACTTTTTCTTTTTCTTTCTTTCTTTTTTTTTTTTTAGAGTGGGAAAGGCAAGGCAATTGGGGTTAAGTGACTTGCCTAAGGTCACACAGCTAGTAAGTGTCTAGTGTCTGATGCCAGATTTGAACTCTGATCTTTCTGACTCCAGGGCTGGTGCTCTATTCACTGAGGCCACCTAACTGCCCCAGACCTTCAGTTTTTAAAGCCATAAAGCATCACATTCCTTGTTTTACTTCTTTTTTCTCCCATGCTTTCCACATAGCTCTGGGTAGAAAATGAAATAGCTACTATGCTTTTTTCAAGCTGAACTATTGTAAGGTTTTGTTTATGAAGCTTCTGCTTCTCTAACTCTCCCTGCTCGTTGCATTATATTACTAGCATGGTTCCCAGCACAGATTAAGTGCTTTAATAAATGGTCATTTAAAAGTGTTTTGTGGAAGTTCTTCTAAAATTAAAATATTCCCACTTCCCAATGACTCCCCATCTTCCTGTATTCCTGTACTCTGCCTCTCCTAGAACAGTCCTAGGTAACAGAGAACCACCATTAAACAGATCAATACGTTGACCATGACTGACAATACATGAATCATTCCTCACCTCTCTGACAAGAGGCATTGGTCTTCTGAAGTCCTGATTGGTCACTGCATAAATCAGAGTTCTGGGTTATTTTCTTTAACCATGCAGCCTGTTCAACTTGCCCTATCTATTAACTCTTCATCTGTTTACGCAGTTTTAGTATTATAGAGGTTGAGAAAGAACACCAAAGTCCCTCATTTTGAAAATGAAGAAACTGAATCCCAGAGACCTGTGTATATGTATGTGAATGTGCATGTGTGTGTGTAAAACCATGTGTAAGTGTATGTGTATGTGAATATGCATATGTAAGTGTAAGTGTGAGTATATGTGTGAGCGTGTGTGTATGTGTAGGGACAGTCTACCAGCCCCATGCCAGGAGACTGAGTGGCTTTCATTTGAATTGTCTTAGGAAGATTCTGAAGATCATCTGGCAGGATAAGATACCAGACACTGCGGTCCTTATTCAAACTAAACTGCCAGGCATTCAAACTCTGCTTGAGAGAGTGCAGCTCCGATGGGTCGGCCACGTTGTTCAAATGCAAAACATACATTTGCCAAAAAGACTATTTTATGAAGAACTCATACGGGGCAAGAGTTCACATGGTGGTCAGAAGAAGCAATGTAAGGACACTCTCAAGGTCTCTCTTAAGAACTTTGCAACTGATTATGTGACATGGGAGACACTGGCACAAGACCGCTTAGCATGGTGAGTCCATATCAGAGTCCATATCATTTACTCTATGAACAAAGCAGAATTGAAGCAGCTCAAAGGAAATGCAGAATGCACAAATTTGGAGATTCCACCCCAAATGTTCACATGGACTATTTGTGCCCAAACTGTGGTAGAGCATTCTGAGCTCTTATTGCTCTGATCTGCCACAGTCAGACACATTGAAACTTGCCTTTAGCATGGTGATGGCATTTTGGGCCCCTCCAAGAACGAAGAACAACAACCAACCAACCAACCAACCATGTGTATGTGAATATGCATGTGTAAGTAAATGTGTAAGTGTAAATGTATGTATGTGTGTGAGTGTATGTGAATGTGCATTATAAGTGTATGTGCACACATAGGTGTAATACATGTGTTTTGTGTGTATGTATACATAGAGTTTAATTACTTTGCTATTATAATTCCAAGTTTGTATATATAGGCATATGTATATACATATGCATATACCATGTGTATATATAGTATATTCACATGTATATACGTGTGCACATATGCTCTTGTACAATACACATACATACATAGAGTTTAATGTCTTTTCTATTAAAATCCCAAATTGATGTGTTTATATATGTGGGTACATACATGCACACACATATACACATGTGTATCTATAAACATATGCATATGAATGGTTTAGTATCTTTTCTAATTCCAAAGTATTTTATGTATATACATGTATATGTCTTTTCTATTACAATTCCAAATTGCAAGGGTTGGACTAAGTCACGTTTCACATATTATATTATTATGTAGTATTATTATTAGGTTATGATATTATTATACATGCATTATATTAGTATGTATTATATATTAGTATGTCTGGCTTCCTACCACCCCATAAAATTTAACATTTTCATCTTTTGTCATCTTTGTCAATGGGTATGAGGTGAAACTATAGGTTGTTTTAATATGTATTTCTTATTGTTACAGATTTTGAGCATTTTTCATATGACTCTTGATAGTTTGCAATTCTTCACTTAAGAATTGTTTGTTAATAATTTGACCATTTATTTGTCTTGGAATTTGTATTGATTCTCCATATAGAGTAATCCATATGTAACAGTGCCTGCCTTAGCCTCCAGTGCCTGAAAGCTAGGTATGTTACATTTTACCACCATCACCACCCCCATTCTCTGGTACCCTTAAGAGGTTCTAATCTCTGTCATTGGCTCAAACCCCCATCAATGGAATTTCCTCAATTCTAAGAGTATCATGTACCCCAATTCCATTTAACCATTAGGAGTCAAATTAGCTTTTACAAAGCTAATATTACTTAAATATATAATAAGTACAAATATACAAACATCTCCCCCTAACGCATGAGGGCATAATCTCCCTTTATACCATTTTAGTCTCTAGGGAGAATGGGACTAGGTTTACAGTTTAGCTCGGGTCTTATATAGCCAAAGTACCACCAAATTCCAAATGCAAAGGCCCCCTTGGGCTTGAGATCTGGGCATCTTAGCTTCTCAGGGTTTCCATGCTTGACTGACAACACCCAGCCTGGAATCTTGCCTCCAAAGTTGCCTTGACTTGAATCTGGATCCAGTGGGGATTCTGTCATACTGTGCCTGGAACTGAAAAAGACAAACCAAACAGACCAGAACAGAACTCCAAGTCCATTTCTAAGGGCCTTGAGACCCAAAAGGAAGAGAAGAAGAGGTAGTCCTTCAATATCACTCCCACTTCAATCCATGGTACATGCTATGAGTGAACAGAACCTTCATCCCTTTTGGGCCCCACAGGGAATAGAGACAGAGAGACTGTCCCAATCTTGCCAGCCCATCCAGGTCCATAGTCAAGGGAAAGAGGCTACTACTCTCACCATGTGGTAGGGCAACAGAGAATGTCTTCCCTGAGAAACAGGTCCCAGGTATTTCCCATATGGCCTTGACCCCAAGACCCCAAACTCCAAACCCAGCACTATTTTCCACTGTAATAACTCTTTGACCAATGAGAGCAAGAGCCAAGAATAGTGAGAATCAGTCACAATGTGGAAGAGTAAACCTGGATCTTGCTTTTCACTGGTATTGTGAGTTGTGTGGACTGTGAGGTTCTGGGGGAACAGTCAACTCTATATAGATCTGGAGCCATTTCTTCTCTGATGGGAAGTCTAAACATAAGAGTCGAACCTATGTCTGAAAACCTGTATTGGTCCCTGAGAAAATGGGAATCATCAAAAGAAAGTGCTCTAAAGACCCAAAGTCTTTTACTTTTTGGGGGGAAGGGGTGCCTCAGATTTAAAGTAGTATCATAAATATGAAGGACCATATTGGTCCCAGAGTATATTGGGTTTACTTCAGAAGTGAGCTGCTTGACATTCTAACAACCTTTAGTAGGTTTTTATTTATTGGAGGCCTCAATCCCAGAGTAGTGTTTTTTAAGTCTGGAAGACTATTATAGATCCTTGGGGGATGTGGTAATCACTGGAGAAAAAAGAAGAGGTTTTTTGTTTGTTTTTATTGTTTATGGGCTTGGGTGTAAGTGATTGTGTTTTCTGTAAGATGAAATAAAATCTGTCCTATATTTTATGTATTGTTAACCTGAGTGCTTACATGGGATCTGACAGCTCTTAACCTTTTCTGTGGAAACTTAGACAAGAGACAAAAAGCCTGATATTCCCAGGAAAAACCCTGGGTGAAAGCAAAAAGAACCAAAGAGATTTTTTTTTAAAAGCAATCAGGATTAAGTAACTTGCTCAAGGTTACACAGCCAGGTGTTTCTAGGTGGGTGCTAAGTGTCTGAGCCCGGGATTCAATCCCCAGGTCATCCCGACAATGGAGCCAGTGCTCTTACTCGATGTGCTACCTGGCCACCCCGAACCAAAGAGATTTCAATGGTTGAACTCAGGCCATATAAAGGGGAGTGATGGTTGGTTCTAGGTCACTGTTTACATAACAATATGGAACTTCAGAGTTTCAGCACGATTTCATATCTACTCTCTCCATTGGAATCAATGTCAAGGCCAGGGGAAGAACAGGATAATGAATTGCTGGAAAGCTATAGACTATAGAAGAATTGGGCATCTAGGTGGCACGTGGATAGAATGCTGGACCTGGAGTCAGAAAAACTCATCTTCCTTAGTTCAAATCTGACTTCAGATACTTATTAGCTATGTTACCCTGGGCAAGTGACTTCACCCTATTTGCCTCAGTTTCCTCATCTGTAAGATGATCTAAAAAAGGAAATGGCAAGTATTTTTGCAAAGAAAACCCCAAATGGGGTCACAAAGAGTCAGACACAACTGAACAACAACACAAATTATATTTGTGAATATCCACAAGAAGGAATCACCATGGTATAATGGAAAAAGAATTAGACTTGGAGGCAAGAGGGAACTGGGTTCAAATTCCACCTCTGACATTTATTGGCTGTGGGACTATTTTCAATACCTACCTATTTTGCAATACAAGGTTAATGTGAAGATCAAATGATATAGTGTATGCACTCTATTTTGTCAACATTAAAGCTCTCTATAAATAACAACTCTTATTGTGAATGCCAGCCTCTCCTCTAGCCCCCATCCTTTAAATATTGCCTACTAATACTAGGCTAGCAAACTAAATTCCCAAGGTGCTGGTTTCAGGTCACTTTTTTTGCCTCCTGTCTGGTCCTTGGGCAAAGGTCCTTGGGTCCTGTGGTTTCTAGGAGAGATGCAAGTCTGTATCTCCTGTATATATACAAAGTGGTTCTTGGACCAACTTCCTATCTATATACTACCAGGGACACACAGTCCATTTTAGGAAATCTGACTGCTGCTGTTAGATGTATTGATATCTGGAATCCTTCTGTAAAAACAAACTTCTGACCCTTTTGGGGTACAAGGCCTCCTTCAGCTTCCTTCAGCACAAGGGTAACAGCTGGTGTTAAAAAGTGTGTGTGGGGGGAAATTGTTTGAGCTCCGGCATCCCAGGAGCTCTGGACTGGGAGCTAGGAGCCCTGTACCCTATGCTGTATCTTAAATGTGGGCTGCCATTGTAGGCTCAAATTCCCCTCGTGCCTTGGGGTTTCCTCATCTGCAAGACAGCTGTGCTTGCTACCTCCTTCACTCCCTTAAGTAGGAGTAATGAGGATTAACGGGATGACATTTTCGATTTGAGAAAAGTATGAGAAAAATCCACCCTGGTATACTATTAATACAGATATTATTAGTGTGATTATTTCCAGCCTAGTCAGATTCGATGAAAGCTACTGTTAAACAAGCCAAATGAAGTCTTCAGGTAAGAGAGGCCTAGTAGCCTTCTGTGGTACAGAACAGCATGGATAATGGCTTACTGCTCATGCCTGCCTTTGCTGCCCTCACCGGAGGACTTGGGACTCTTTTCCCATTGATGTGGGTCTCTAACTCCCTCTTCTTTATAGCTTATCCTCCTCCTCCTTGGGACTCATGGCCATGTGCTGAAGTCAGTCATAGAGTATAGAAACAAAGACATTAGTCACCAGTCAAGTACAGACTTGCCTATAGACAGTGAGGATGGCATGTATGAGCTATTTACAGGTGAGATAATCACAGGTATACAGAGAGGCTTCAGAATCCAGGATTTAGTCCATTTTGGTCTTTTCCTATTGCTTTCCCTTTGTGTGACAGTCACTAGATATTTGATAATAAACTATCACACCCTTAGTCTCAGTTTTTCATTCATAGAATGGGAATGATGAGGGCACTATGTACCATGCAGTGTCATGAAGTAAATACCTCTGCAAGCCTTAAATAGATGTTCAAAACATTCTCTTCCCTCCTTGAGAAAATAAAGAATGGTAGCCTTAAACTTCCTCTTTTAGAATACTCTGCATTTTATAACACTTTAACAATATCCCCCCCCCCCTTCTCCCCTCCTTTAATCTGTGATAAAGAGATTATCTCGATCTGGAAGGCTAACTCCTTCTACTTGTACCCTTGATCCCATCTCCTCTTGTTTTCCTATATTCATCCCCTTCCTCTTTCTCTCCATTATCCAATTTCGCTATCTACAGACCCAGGTGTATGCTGGAACCAGCTTATAAAGGTTCACAAAAGCCTACTAATTGAGGTTGGATTTATTGTTTTATTCATTGTCTAGACTCAAGAAAGTGATGGAGAAAATGTTAATAATGCAAATTAAACTTAAAAGTGTGGCATGCAGCACATCCCCCCCCACCCCAGAGCTGGTTGTCAAGCATTTGCATGGGACCCCCTTTTCAATTCAGTTCAATAAACATTTCTTAAATTGCTAAGATCCTCCAGGCATTGTGCTAAATGCTAGAGATACAAGGCAAAAGACAGTCCCTGCCCTCATGGAGCTTACAGTCTAAGGGGAGAGATAACATGCAAATAAGTATAAGAGGGGTTAGGGAAGGCTTCCCATAGAAGGTGGGATTTTAATTGAGACTTAAAAGAACAAGAGAAGTCAGTCGTTGGAGTGGAGGAGGGATAGTGTTCTAGGTATGGGGAATAGCCAGAGAAAATGCCTGGAGCCAAGATAGGGAGTGTCTTGTTTGTGGAATAGCCCAGGAGGCTGGGTCACTGGATCAGAGTACACGGTAAAGTGTTAGAAAATTAGAAAAGTCGGAAGGGTCTAGGTTAGGAAGGGCTTTGAGTGCCTAACAGAATATTTTGTATTACCTGGAGACAGTGGGAAGCTGCTAGAATTTATTGAGTAAGGGGGTGACAGGATTGGACCTGCCTTTTAGGAAAATCACTTTAGTGGACAATGGTGAGTGGATTAGAGTAGGGAGAGCTTTGAGACAGGCAGACCTACAAACAAGCTATTACAATAATTAAGGTGTCAGAGATAATGAGGGCCTGCACTGGAGGGATTGCAGTGTCAGAGGAGAGAAGAGGGTGTATTGGGGAGATGTTGCAAAGGTGAAATTAAGAGGCTTTGGCACCAGCTTGGATATGTCGGAAGAGGAGGAGAGATAGATAGTAAGGAATCCAGGAAGACTCCTGGGTTGTGAGCCTGATGGACTGGAAGGATGTCATAAAAGGGAAGACTGAGGGCTGTCTCCAACCATCCTGATCTATATCTTGACACTGGACTCAGATGGTTCCAGAGGAGAAAGTGAGGCTGGTGATTTTGCACAACCCTGCCTCACTTAAATCCAATTCACTTGCAAGTAATGGCATCACCTTCTTGATGTCACACTCCTCTTCAAGAATGAGGGACAAACAACAAGACAAGATTTGGAAAAAAAAGATAATGGATTCTGTTTTGGATATAATGAGTTTCAGATGTCTACTGGATGAAGATGTCTGAAAAGCAGTTGGAGATGCCAATATGGGGAAGCCTGTGCACACCTTTTTAGAATAATGCTTGTAAATGCATAAAATAAAATGTCTAGGAGAACAGAGGAAACCTCAATTGCATTGAAATATATTTACCAAAATCAAATTTTTTAAAAAGTTCATGGATAGATCTCAGGTTAAGAACCCCTTACTTATTGATATTCCTTGCTGTCTACAAACACACCCAGGTTGCCTCCATCCTTAGGAGGAAAAAAATTTCACTTAACTCTTCAGGCTATGATCCTAAATCTCTCTTCCATTACTCAGTCCAACTCCTTTAAAAAAAAAATTGTCTATAACGACTTGTATCTACTTCCTCTCTTCTCACTTCTCAACTCTTTACAATCTAGATTCCTGCCTCGTTACCCAGTCGAAACTACCCAAAGTCATTGAATCTGATGGTCTTTTCTCAGTTCTCATTGTTTCTTACATCCCTCTAGCATTCAGAACTAGTAACCACCTTTTTCTTTTCCATATGATGCTGCTCTTGGTTCACTTTGCCTCCATCTTAGTCTCTTTAACTAGATCAAAATTCATCTTATGCTCCATGACCTTGGGTGTACCTCAAGGCTCTTTACTGTGACTTTCCTCATACTTAGATACAAACTATCCCATTCCAACCCCTCTTCTCTAACAGATTGCCCTCTCTGTCATCCCCATTCTATTCTTATCTCCCATCTCTCCCCATCTTCTGGATCTTTCTTTACTGCCTATAAGCATGCCATCTACCATCCTCTAAAAGCATGTCTCTACCATCCTCTAAAAACCTGCACTTGGTCCTTCCATCCCTGCTATCATTTTATATCTCTTCTGCTCTTTGTGGCTAAATTGGAAAAGGTATCTACAATAGAAGCCTCCAATTTCTCTCCTCTTACTCTATTTTTAACCCTTTCTAATCCATTCGGATTCCAATTATATCATTCCACTAAAACTACTGTCTTCAGAGTTACCAATCACCTCTTACCTGCCAAATCTAAGGACCTTTTCTCAGTCTTCATTTATCTTGATCTCATTGCCTTTGATACTGTTGATCACCACCTTCTCCTTCATTGTCTGTTATCTCTAGGTTTTCAAGACACCACTCTCCCTGGTTCTCCTCTTACCTATCATCAGACTGCTCCTTCTCCGTCTTCTTTCCTGGATTCTCATCCAAGTCACACCCTTTAACCATAATTAGCCTGTGGGTGTACCTCTTCTCCCTCTACACTATTTCATCTGATGATCTTATCATCTCCCATGGATTTAATGATCATCTTTATCCTAATGATTTTCATTCTACCTATCCTGTCCTTACCTCTCTTCTGACCTCTAATCTGCCATCTTCAATTGCCTTTCAGGCATCTTAGACTAGATGTATAGAAGACATCTTTAACTCAGCATGTCCAAAACAGAACTCACAATCTTCCCCCCTTACAAACTTCCTACTGTCAAGTATGACACCATCTTCCCCATCCATCAAATTCACAACTTGGGTGTTTTCCTGGCCTTTTCATTATGTCTTACGTCTCACCTGCCATATCCAATCTGTTGCCAAGGCCTGTCCACTTTACCTTCAACATTTTTTCAATATGTCTGTCCCCTTCTCTCCTTTGATACTGCCACCACCTTGGTGTATGGCAAGCTCTCATCACCTCATGCTTAGAATACTGTAATAGCCTGTTGTTGGGTGTACCTGCTTCAAATCTCTCCTATCCCATTATATCCTCCATTCAGCTGCCAAAATGATTTTCCTAAAACTCAAGTCAGATCATGTTACCACCACCCTTATTCAATAAATTCCAGTAGCTTCCCATCACCTCCAGGATCAAATACAAAATCCTCTATTTGACATTTAAAGCCTTTCATAATCTAGCTCCTCTCCATCCTCCATCTTTCGGTCTTCTTGTACCTTATTCCCTGCCACATACAAACTCAGTGACATCAGCCTCTTTGAACAGACATTAGTATTTCTTGACTGGCCATTTTCCCAGGCTGTTTCCCCATTCCTGGAATTCTCTCCCTCCTCATAACCACCTACTGGCTTTCCTGGCTACTTTTAAATCCCAATTAAAATCTTAAATCTTCTATAGGAAGCCTTTCCCAAACCTTCCAAATTCTAGTGCCTTCCCTCTGTTAATTATTTCCTGTCCAGAGCTTGTTTTATGCATAGCTGTTTTCATGCTGTCTCCCCCATTAGAGTGTGAATTTCTTGAGGCCAGGGATGGTCTTCTACATTTGTTTCTAGCACATAGTAAATGATTAAAAAATATTTGTTGGCTGACTGATGGACTAACATAAATTCAGTTTGAGAACTGAATGGCAACCTGAGATTGGTAGTCAGAGGGACCAGCATTCCCTTCCAGCCCTGAGAGTAATTTGAGACTATAAAGATCTTTGAGCCTGAAGGTGGATTTGAGTGACTCCCAGGAGTTCTTAAAGTCTCACGCACACAGTCTGTGAGAAACTGATTGAGAGAAAAGAGTGAGAGCAACAAAAGGTGAGTGGCAGCAATAACAGTGACAGTGTGGAGGCAGCGTCCCTGCCCCACTTGGGACTTAGCAGGCTAAGCTAGAAAATAACAATGATGATGATGGTGACGGTGAGGGTGATGATGTTTATATAGGCACTGTGCCTAGTGCTTTACAAATGTCTCGTTTGATCCTCAGGTCAATCCTGGGAGGTAGGTGCTATTATTATCCCCATTTTGCAGTTGAGGAAATTGAATTAGTAAGTGTCTGAAGTTGCATCAGGTCTTCCTAATGCACTACATAGAACTGAATAGATGGCACAGAGAACAATCATCACATAGAGAAGAGTGGGGCCATAAAAGCGAAGAGAAAAAAATGGAGGCAGGTCATCAGTCTTTGCAAGGCATCTTGGAGCAGAGGACTCAGAATTAAGACATCAGTGGTATTTACCACTTCAGTGAATGAAGGAAGTTCCTCAAAAAGGAAGCTTTCCCTCCCTGGGCTGCTCCAGTAATAGATACTATACAGTACTTAGGTATTTTACCTAAATATCTCCTGTATCTGTATTTTTTGTCTCAAACATAAAGAGGCCAGGGCTTAACTAGAGATAACAAAAATGTAAATTAGGTCAGAGAGTCCAAACTCTCTGAATATTAGGAATTATCTCAACTGGTGCTCTAAACTATTGTGATTTATTTCTAACTTTTGGTCTCACAAAATGCCATGAAATTAGAGAAAGAGACTGTGTGGACCCTTTTATTTCCCCTAGATTGAAGCAAGAGAATTGTTGTAATAAGGTATGACTGATTAAATGCCTAAGGGATGGGGTAAAGAGGAGAGGGCAGTGAGTGGGGAAGAGATCCCACCCTACATCTGAGATGTCAAACAAAAACCTGGGTTGAGGCTGCAGCACTACAGAGTGTAGCCTGAACCAGATTAAAACATAATATATTTACCATCACAAATATCACAAAATAAATAAAAATGCAATAGAATATAAGTAATATTAATATGTGGTTTTCTAGGTCAATATGCCCAAAGGGATCCTTACATAGGGTATGATGAGTTTTGTTTCCATTTGAGAATGACACCACTGCCCTAAACCACCCCCACACCCCATGCCCCAGGGAAGAGAGGGAAAAGGCCCTATTCAATAAGGAGGAGGGAAGACGGAAGGAAGAAGGAGCAAAAAAGGATCAAATAGCTAATCAACTATACTTTTCCATGATAACACCTACAAGTGTTTCACTAGCTATACAGACCTTTGAACTTGATAGTTTCTTATTCTGAAATAGAGAAGTTCTTGTACTCCCAAGGAAAACTCCTTTTCTTGGCTGGTATTGAAAATGAGAGCATCTCATTCAAGAAGGCAGTTGGTGGCACAGTGGAGAGAACCCTGGACCTGGAGTCAGGAAGACCCAAGTTCAGATCTAATCTCTGACACTGTGTGACCTCAGGCAAGTAACTTATCCTGTCTTCCTCAGTTTTCTTCTCTGTAAAATGGGTATTAAAAAAACCCTCCTTCTGAGGGTTATGAGAATAAAGTGGGGAAAAGCTCTTTACAAATCTTAAAGTGCTAGTCGTTATCATCATCATCATCATTATTGCCTTCAGGAAACAATTTCTCAATATAAGGAAATTAATCTAATGGAGGAATTTTTAGGCACTGTGGTGGTCTGGTACTGAGCCTCTCTGGACCTCAGTTTTCTCATTGTAAAATAAGGTACTTGCATTGCCTACTTCACAGGATTCTTGTGACAAAAACATTTCATAAATGTTAAAGCATTATATAAATATGGGCTATTATTGTGTTTGGGGGACAGATAGGTGGGGCCATAGTGCACAGTGCACTGGGCCTAGAGTAAGGAAGACTCGTCTCCCTGAGTTCAAATATGGTCTCAGACACTTCCTAACTGTGTGACCTTGGGCAAGTCACTTCACCCTGTTTGCCTCAGTTTCCTCATCTGTAAAATATAAAATAAAAGAAGGAAATGGCAAACCACTCCAGTATCTTTGCCAAGAAAATTCCTAAAAGGGGTCACGAAAAGTCAAAGATGAATGAAAAATGACTAAACAACAAATATTTACTTAAATGATACAGCAAGAACAAATGTACATTTCCCTTAAACTTTGGGGTTGGGTCATAATCTATACTACTACTAATAATAATCTATACTACTATAGTCTTTGGGGAGATTGGCCCATTTAGCTCAATTACTACAGAGCATTGGTCTTACATAACTTCCAGAGGGGTCCTTCTACTAGGCTGGGGTCCCAAAGGTCACTTTTGAAGATTTCTCCTTGGTCTGTGGGGTATCAGTGCTGTGCTGGCTGAAAAATCCAGCCTGGATCACAATTAGAATCCTGTCCCTTACTCACTAGGCCAAGGTCTGAAATTCCACTCCTTGCATCTAGAACAGAAAAGGCCAAACAAAAAGGCCCAGGACTAAGACTTGTGTCTGAGGGGGCCATTTCGGTTCTAAAGTCCTTTCTCTTACTGCATGGCCTCTCACTACTAGAGAAAGAGTCAGTTTGCTTCCCCAGACATGAACAAGGAGACAGCTGAAGCTGATCCTGGCTTGTCTGAGGTGACCAACAGTCCTGTCTGTACTGTCAATCAAAAAAGCCTCCTCCCAAACATGTCATTTAGCCACTTAAAACCAGCTACAACATGTCCACAGAGGTTGTACTATCTCCAAGGGACTTCTCTTTCCCACCATCACCACTGTCCAGGAAGCAAGCTCCTAGATTCCTCCAAGTAGAGAGATTACACTAACAAAGCAAGCTAATGGGGTCTGTTCATGGGACAGACCCCATTACCCTAATATGTTGACATTTCTGACAGAACATTATAAGGAAAAAAATTAATTGCTTGTGAACATAGACTTAAATTAGTATTGTCTCAGAGACTCTGAGAAGCCTATAAAATTATATCACATACAATCTAGGCTGTCATAGAAAAAAGAACTCTCTCTCTCTTCTCTGTCTCTGTTTCTCTGTCTCTGTCTCTCTCATCCCTATGTTCATTCCATCCTTTCTACCACACCATAGCTGTGTGTTGGCATTTTGTCCTAAGGGACCTCAGAAATAAGTTATGGGGTACATAAAAATGTAAGGGAAAACTGCTCCCTCTCCTTCTTTCGACCTGTCACTGTCTGGCCAACCTGCCAGTCAGTGTCAGGCTAGCCAACAATGGTTTTAATTGGTTGTTATACAGGTTGACTGATATAATGCTGACTGATCACTTAGCTATCAGCGAATGAAGAGAATGCTGCAGGATGTATATTCTTGAGCTTTCCTCTGATGATTCAACATAAGAAGAAGGTCCCAGGTCTGAGGGCACAGAGTGTCTTTTTGATGCTCTGGGAGTGCTGGGGCTCTCTGATTTCTGCTTAGCATCACTCTCACCAGTTTGTGGAAAGCTCTAAGGAAGAGAGGAAGCTAGGATCTGTTGTCATTGTTAAGTTGTTTTAGTCACGTCTCTTTTTGTGACCACACTTAGGGTTTTCTTGGCAAATATATGAGAGTTTGCCATTTCCTTCTCCAGCTCATTTTACAGATGAAGAAACTGAGTCAAACATGGCGAAGTGACTTGCCCAGAGTCACAGAGTTAGTAAATGTCTGAGGTCAGGTTTGAGCTCAGGAAGATGAGTCAGGTCCATCAATCTACCCACTATACCACTTAACTGCCCTATACCGGGGTCTAGGAGTCCCCTAATCAAGCAATGTTTCCAGATGTCCCATTGTAATTATAGTCATGTCTTACACCCACCAGTTGGAGAATCTGAAACCTTCACCATAAGAAGATGGTGCAGAGATATAAGCACACACATGCTTATATGCACATGCATACACAGAGTTAAGAAAATTATAAAGCGAGCTCATTCACATTTAAATCCCTCACAATGAGCTGGAGGTAGGGAGGGGTAGTCAGTCATATTTACTACTAAGTGGATGCAAATTCACTTACTATTCATTTAGAAAAGAACGAGTCTCACACTTCCCTACTTTGATATTGCTTTTCCCCTCATAAAATGAGGCCTATGCTTTGTGATTTGGCAAAGCTGTCAAAACAATCAGATCAGGGAACAGTTATGGTATTTCTATCCCTCCATCCCAGGAGTAAGATCTTAATGGATGCCTCAGGCTCTTCCTCTCTTAAATTTATACATATTAAGGAGTGGGAAAGTTGGCATAGCAGGAAGGGCTGGGGGAGGGGGTTAGACCATGGGAGCACCTTGGAGAAATGATGTGAGAAGAGGATGTTTATGTACAAACAAACTTATCTGACTTAGTTCTTGAATAGTAAAGTCAACTGCCCATAGGAGAGCCACTGGAAATAACACTGGACTGAGAGCCAGGAGATCTAAGTTCTAATTATGATTCTACCACTAGCTTGCTGTGTGACATAGGGGAAGTCATTCAAAGCTTCTCTGAACCTCAGGATCCTCACCTATAAATTGAAAAGGGGAAAGAGAATAAACAAAAACATTTATTAAGCACCCACTGTATGTCAATTCAATAAATATTTATTAAGCACCTACTATGTGTCAACCCAATTTTATAAACATTTATTAAGGGCCTACTATGTTTTGATTTTATTCAATAAAGCTTTATTAAAGACCTACTGTGTGTCAATTGCATTCAATAAACATTTATTATGGGCCTACTACGTGTCAATTTTATTTAATAAAAATTTATTAAACACTTCCTGTGTGCCAGGAACTGTGCTAAGCACTGGAGTTCCAATAAGAGGCAAAAGACAGTCTCTCCCCTCAAGGAGCTTATATTCTAATTGTAGAGACAACATGCAAACCAATATATACGAAGCAAACCATATACAGAATAAATAGGAAATCATTAACAAAGGGAAGACACTGGAATTAAAAGGGCTTTAGGGAGGCTTCCTGCAGAAGACGGTGTTTTAGTTGGGACTTAAGGGTAGCCAAGGAAGTCGGTAGTCAGAGTAGAAGACAGAAAATGTCCCAGGCCCAGGGTAGGGGACAGCCAGAGAAAATATTTGGAGCCAATAGATGGAGTGTCATGTTAATGCAATGGCCAGGAGACCAGTGTCACTGGATCAAAGAGTGTACATTGGGGTGTAAGGTGTAGGAAGACTGTAAAGTTAGGAGGGGGCAAGGTTATGAAGGGCTTTGAATGCTAAACAGAACATTTTGTATTTGTACTTGGAAGCAATAGGGAGCCACTGCAGTTTATTGAGTAGGGGAGGAGAGGAAATGATCATCTTGTGTTTTAGGAAAATCACTTTATTCCCCTAATGGAAGATAGATTAGAATGGGGAGAGGCTTGAGGCAGGCAGACCCTCCCACAGCAGGCTATTGCAATAATCCAATAAGGGTTGCACTAGAGCGGTGGCTGTGTCAGAGGAGAGAAGGGGACATATCTGGGAGATTTTACAAAGGTGAGATTGACAGGCTTTGGCATATTATGTGCATTGTGTGTGTGGGGGGGGGATGCAGGGTGAGGAGAAGTGAAGAATCCAGAATGACTCTCAGTTATTTAGTTATATATTAATTATATATTATCTATGATCTTGAGGGACTGAAGATGCTGATGTCCTCTACAGTAATAGGGGAGATAGGAGTATGGGAGGTTATAGAGGGAAAGATAATGAGTCCAGCGCTATCCAACACTGATTATTTTAATAATTTAATAATAATGATGATATTTAATAATATTAAGAGTCAGGAACTGTGCTAAGCACTTTTTACAAATATCTCATTTGATTCTTACAACAACCCTGTAATGTGTAATGTAGGTGCTGTTGTTGTCATTCAGTTGTTTCTCTTGTGTTTGACTCTTTGTGACCTCATTTGGGGTTTTCTTGGCAAAGATACTGGAGGAATTTGCCATTTTCTTCTCCAGCTCATTTTACAGATGAGCAAACTGAGGCAAACATGGTTAAGAGACTTGTCCAGGGTCATACAGTTAGTAAGTATCTGAGGCCAGATTTGAACTCAGGAAGATGAGTCTTCCTGACTCTAGCACTCCAGCACTCTATCCACTGGGCTACCTAGATGTCCAGTGTGATATGAAATATGACTGGGGTCCCTCTATGAAACAGTGGCCTGAGGCAGGCCACTCACCAATTAGGAAAATGGGGCTTCAGAGCAGAGTTTGCCCTGGGTGAGAAGATAATCTGTAAAGAGGAGTTAAAAAAAAAAAAAGAAAAAAGATAAGTAAAAATATCCTACTGTGGGGAAAAAAATATTAAATCTCCATTTTAATGCTTTCTTCTCCATCACTAAAATCTGGGTACTAAAGGACAAGATGGTGTCTCTGACCCATCTGAGAGTGTACTCACACCTCAAACTTCACGATTCTATGATAGGCTCCTAACTCTGACTTATCCTGTGTGGAATAACTCTAAGGAAAACAGGATAGGTAGTTCTGAGTGTAGGCAGGCAAAGGGACAAGATGAGCTCTTTCTAAACCAAAGATTCTATAACTTAGTAACAAATGGAAAAGGGAGAACCCCAGGGGTTTCCTGTATAATATGTCAATTCTCTGTATTAATAGCCAACAATGAAACATGAGTAATCATTACCTTCTTCACAAAACCTTACCTCAGCCCACACTGAAATCCCTCTCCTCTGAAAACCACTCATGGCACTTGGCTTCTCTTAACAACATTAAAGCATTATAATATAACATCACTGCCTAAAAAAACCCTCTAATGTTGTTCCCCTAATCACCGCATTTGTAATAGTTATAGCATTGTTCCTAAGGCACTCACTGCTACCTGTAATATTATTGTGCCTAAATACCTAGGAACCAATTCACTCTGGCATTCATGCCCGGGCTGCCTTGAAGTGTTAATCATATTTTCATGGGTGTATGTCTCAGTTCCCCAACTATATCATAAGCTTTGTGATAGTATGGACTGTTTCTTACGTCTCTTGTATTTCCAGAGGAAACTTACAAGGAATTGGTGCTCAATAAATATTTGTTGATTGATTAATTCATAGCCTCGAGGTCAGGTGGGCCCAAGGTCCCTCTGCTCCTTTGCCTTCTCCAAGAGTCAAAGGGAATGGTCTCCCTGGGTGTCTTAGCATACTTGGACCATGAACCTAAATCCATCTGTAATTCTTAATAACAATAATAATTATTATACAGGATCCCAAACAGGTCAAGAAATAGAATGACCAACAGTTATCATTGAATTTTGGGAAATATTGCTCTCCCAGGCTTATAGAGTCTCCTTGGCATACAAACCCTCCAGGCTGCTCATGAAGCTCGGAATCCCTAATGACTCCAGGCACAGCAAATGGGGCAGGAGATGCTTTTAATTACCACAGGGAGGAGGGGGACATCAGTTCATTAAAACCTCCCAAAGGGAGGCATGTTAATACAGAGTCAAAATGTTATTTCTCCTCAAGGTCAAGAGATTTATTACCCAGAGTTACTTTTTATCATGTACAACTAAATAAAAATGATAGCTGTCCCTGCCCTCCTTGTATCATTCTTCAATAGCTATAGTCATTAAAGTCTCTAAAAATGTTTTTTTTCAAAGATGAGATGGAGGAGATAGAGAAATAGAGGAGGAGAAGGAGGAGGAGGAGGAGAAGAGAGAGAGAGAGAGAGAGAGAGAGAGAGAGAGAGAGAGAGAGA
>NW_027187380.1:14705411-14729644 GCF_028583685.1 Petaurus breviceps papuanus | reverse complement strand
GAGAGAGAGAGAGAGAGAGAGAGAGAGAAACGGCAGTTCTGTTGGATCCTGGCAAATGATGGATTGCTGAAGATAATCCATCTTGTCAGCCTGGGACTACATAACCTTGATGTCACTATATTTTCCTCTCAAACCTAAATTTACAATTTGCCAATGAAGAAGATGGAAATGCTGAGCCTCCCCCACCTCTATCCCCTTGAAGGTGATGTTTGGGATATTCTTAAAGGGTCATTGACCAGGAGAGCCAGAACTGTCACCAAGAAGAAAAAAAAAAAAAGAAAAAAGGCAAACCTTTCAATCTGCTGAAACTTCCTCTAGCTTCTTTCTTTCCTTGAGATGAAAAAACAAGGCTTAAAATTCAGTGATAAGCTTAAATTCTGGGCCCCCAAGTAAATATTTGCAAAATGGTTCCCTGACTCTTTGTCCATTATCAAACTACCAGAACTCCAGTTGGCAGGGGATGTCTCCTTTTCTCCAGCTTGAATTCTCTTCATACCTATGATGTGATCTGTTTCCTTTATTGTTGTCCTTTCCTTCCACTTCTTAAAGTATAAAGGTAGTCAGGTATACACGTAGAGGATTCATGGAGACGAGAAGTACCTCATAGGACTACTCCTAGTCCTGGGAGCTCTTTTCTTTTTTCAGGGAATCCTCTCCCAGTTTTCTTTTGGACATGGCATAAGCAATGCACTAGTTACTCCTGTTGCTCAAATTAACTGATTCCTTACAATACTGGGATGGGTCAAGCAGGAGGCTGCCCAGCTACTATGCAGGCTCCTCATTGGACTCATCCATTGCTACTAGCTCTGGCTGTCTTTGCTATTGACCCCAATTACCGAGGGGGATCTCTAATGGCTCTTCTGACTTGACAAAGCTCACAAGGTCGCAACCTGGTCAAATCTATCTTTGCATATTCATTGGAATGAAAGAAGATAAAAGAAACTGTCACCACATGCTTAGAAACACATGACAACTGGTGGTGGGAAGGTGGGAAATGGTCAGGTGTTCATCTCCTACCTTTTAATCTATAACAGTTCTTCCTAACTTAAAAGCCACCAAGGAAGACAGGTCTAAGGGGTAAGGACAACCTTGTCAGTATCTCCAGGAAGCTTTGGTTAAGCAAGCAATTAAAAGGCTTAATAGTGTGGCTCACAGATTCCTCATTACTGACAAGAAACAGTCAGAGGTTGTCTGTGTATATTCTGAAGGGAGAAAGTGGACCTTCCACCTTGAATGCCTAGAAACAGACCCTCCCCAAGCTTCCATTTGCTTGCCTCAAATACTGGTTAAGCACAACCCAAGGAGGTGGGGCACTTACATACGAAATGATGCAATGTGAAGCTAGCAGACTCAAGGGACCTATATATGCATTATCTGCAAGGTAAATGGAAACAGCAACAAAGTAAAACTAAATATTGTGTAATTATGATGATCAAGCTTGACCCTTGAGATGAGAAAAATGAACTTCACTGTCTTTGACAGGTGGGGGACTATGAATGTGGAATGTTTTATATACTGCCAATCTGTGTGTCAGTTGCTCAACTAACAAATTTGGGGATTTAAGAAAACATTGGTGGAGTTAAGCTAGCCTGAGAGACTGGGTTTCTTGTTCTAGGAAAGTCCTGAGAGCCAAAAATAATGTCGGTCTGGTCCATGCACAGATTACTTGGGATCCTGTCCTTCCATGTCAGGAGATTAGGAGGCTGCTTCTTGGAAAGTTTGGATGATATGTAAAGTGCCTTGGAAAGACCTAGGAGTATGGGCAGACATTCTGTAATTGATTCTGGTTGGCTTATCACATGGTAAAGAGAAATGCTTTTGATTGGCTACAAAGACAATCAAAAAGGCCTATCAGTATCAGCCTAACCTTTTTGGCCATTTTCTTTATTTCGGCTCTTTTAAAGGATCTCGGCAAATTGCGCTCTTCACCTTCAGTTCCTCTAACCCTGGGAGTTCAGAAGATCTGGAGGGTGCCCTAACTAACCTCATTACACTTGTGTTGTTTGAGAAGTCCTGTGTTCTTAATGATGAGTGAAGGGAGCAGAACCAGGAGAACGTTGCACATACCAACAGCAACCAGCTTTGATAGACTTAGCTCTGCTCAGCAATACAGCAATCTAAAACAACTCCAAAGACTCATGATGGAAAATGCTGTCCACATGCAGAGAAAGAACTATCAAGTCTGAATGCAGATGGAAGCAGACGATTTTCTCTCTTTTTTCTTTCTTGTGGTTCTTCCCTTTTGTTCTGATTTTTCTTTCACAACATGACTAATGTGGAAATATGATTGGACATGTATAGCCTATATCAGATTGCTTGCCATCTTGGGGAGGGGGGAGAGGAGGGAAGGAGAAAAATATTGAATCTCAAAATCTTACAAAAATGAATGTTTAAAACTGTCTTTACATGTAACTGGAAAAAATGAAATACTATTAAGTGAGGGGAAAAAGAAAATAGGAACCAATTTTTTTTAAAAAGAGAATTAAAAAAAGAGAGAGAGACAGAAGTCCTATGTTCTGTATTGTGTTCCAAGCTTCCCAAAATTTAAGGAACAGGTAATACCAAAGGACAGTAAACATTTGTGCCACAAAGTCAGCAGCCCTGCAGCCTTACCAGTCTTTTCTGATTCTCCTGAGTATATCTTTCCCAAAAGTTAAGGGATCTTGAAAATCAAAGGTCAGTACCCTGACACACTCAGTAGATTCAAATACCTTTCATGATGGTGGACATGCTTTTTGATGCTGGCGAAATGTCCTTAGCTTATACGGAATTTCCTTTGGCCATTCTCATGTCAGAATTGTTTTGACATTGTTTATCTCTGAGCTGTTTGTTCCTTTATGACTGGTAACAAATTCAGGTTGGTCGATACATATTTCTTCTGTATATTCTTTCACAGGGAGCACAGTACTGCATACACATCAGGTACCCAGGAGGTGCTTGTTGATTGATTAATTGGCTTGCCCAAGATCACACAGGTAGTGAGCTTCAGAGGCAAGATTTCAACCCATGTCATCTGAACCCAATCACAGAGTCCCAGAATTAGAGCTGGAAGTGACTTCAGTTTATCTGGTCTGCTTCTCTTCATCTTACAGAAAAGGAAACTGAGATCCAAGGAGATTAAATGTCACACAGGTAGGAGATGTCAGAGGTGGGATTAGAATTTGTCTTGTTAATCCAGAGTCAGTGATCTTTCCCCTGAATACACAAGTTAATAAATAATAAGCCAGGTGATGTACCAAGTAAAACTATAGTCTGCAAAAGATTGAAGAGGATCACCCAACAGGCAAAGTTAAGGTGCATGATGGGAATGAACAGCCTGTAACATATTACAAATGAGGCAGCAGGCAGGAGAGGCTGTGTAAAGGATGTCAGCAGAGAAATGTACAACCAAGGGGGAAAAAAACAACATAGGTCAGTCACATAGCAAGAGTAAGGTATAAAAACTGAATGACAGCCTATGGCATGTCGAGAAAAATGAGAGTAAGGTGCCTAGCCCCTTGTGTGGATCCACAGTGCCAGATTTGCAAAAGAGGAAGGGGGGGTCATTTATTAATCACCTACTATATTCCTGACACTGTGCTAAGCCCTTTACAAATATCCTTTCATTTGATCTTCACAACAACCCTGAGAGATATGTACTGGTATGATCTCTATTTTACATTTGAGGAAAGTGTGGCAGACTGAGACTTACATGACTTGCCTAGGGTCCACACAAGTAGGGTCCACACCATCTGAGGCTGGATTTGAGCTTAGGTCTTCTTGACTTAGGGCTAGTAAGTCAGCCAGGAGTCTGGAAGACTTATCTTCCTGAGTTAAAAATCAGCCTCAGACACCATGTTTTCCTCAGTTTCCTCATCTGTAAGATGAGCTAGAGAAGGAAATGGCAAACTACTCCAGTATCTTTGCCACAAAAACTCCAAGTAGGGTCACAAAGAATCAGACAAGACTGAATACACTTCTTGACTCTATACACTAAGGGCCTAGATGCCCCTGGATTAGTCCAGAAGAGCATGGACAGGCAGCTTTCAATCTGCATTGTTGAAAAGGTCCTCACCTCATAAGATTGCAGATCCATTAGAACACTGAGGTATAAAATAAAACTCCCTAATCATAGAATAGAAGCCTTGCTTCTAAATAATTTCATTCAGTTATGGTTCCCTAGGCCTAGCTTGACCCATTATGATTTCCCTAGGCTGTAATCTACCTATGCAATAAGAAGGTATTCTCCATTCCAGAAAAAACCCATGCTCTCTTGGAGATAGAATCCCTTGAGTCTTAACTACTGTGTTTTACCAATCAGAAAGGCTTCTGGCGGAGTGACAGGTGGTTGGTACTCTACCTTTATTACTACATAGCCACTAAATTAAATATCTTTTTCCTCTCCTAACAAGAATCATATTGCTTAGAGGTGGATAAAGGGAATTTAGGGTTCAATTAGCCAACCCACTAATTTTAACAAAAAAGGACACAGAGAAGGCAAATGACTTATCCAAGGTGATACTGGTATTTGCATGCACAGTTCCTATAATAATGCCTGACACATAGTAGGTGCTTAATAAATGCTTGCTTCTTTGACTCATCTATAGTCTACAGTAAATGATCCTAGAGTACCAGGATTAAGGAGGGAAGGGGATAAAAATTTGTTAAGGTACTACTATGTGCCAGGTACTACACTAAGCACTTTACAAATAATCTCATTTGATCTTCACAACTATGAAGTAGGTGCTATTTTAATGCCCATCTTCCAGTTGAGGAAACTGAGATAGATAAAAGCTAAGTGACTCACCCAGGATCACACAGCTAGGAAGGGTCTGAGGCCAGATATGAGCTCAGGTGCTATTATGATTCCTATCTTACAGTTGAAGAAAATGAGGCAGACAGAGGTTAAGGGACTTGCCCAGGATCATACATCTACTAAGCGTTTGAGAATGGATTTGAACTCAGGTCTTCCTGACTCCAGGTTCTTCTCTCTACTTACTTTACCACCTAACTGGTATTAAAATGCTTATAACTGCTATTACTGAAATCAAAATCATCAGATTATCTCTCAATCAGCTCAGCTCCCGATTGGGTCAGGGTGACGGGGAACTCTAGAATTTTGGACTGAGATTCAAATGACTGTATCCCATAAGCTATTCACTGACTCATTCTATTCCTGGTTCTCACTTAACACAAACAAGTCACAAAGCAATTAAAGCATGTCATAGGTTTTTTTTTTGGAGGGCAATTGGGGTTAAGTAACTTGCCCAGGGTCACACAGCTAGGTTGTGTGTGTGTGTGTGTGTGTGTTAAGTGTCTGAGGCCGGATTCAAACTCAGGTCCTCCTGACTCTGGGGCCGGCACTCTACTCACTGTGCCACCTAGACACACCGTATGTCACAGTTTTATATTAGACTTTTAAAAACAACAGAAATCAGGAATTATAATAACTTTAAAAATTCCATCTTGGAATGCAGGCAAGAAATTAAAGTCTCTAATAAGCTTTTTGGGGGGGATCTCAGCTCCAAACCAGCCAGACTGTAGCTTTCTCAGGAGACTATAGCAGGAAGAGTTCACGTCATCTCAGCAGCCAAGATCGTCCTTGGTTTCTCATCTCAAAATATCCACTGGAGAGCCCTTCTCTAGCTATATGTGACCCCTCCCTGTGCTATTCATCATCAACCTGCCCCTACCACAAAACCTTTTCTCCTTCCTCCTTCCATCCAATCAGGAGCAGTTCTAATGCTAAACTACATTTCCCAGAAGCACATACATTCAGCCCTTAGAGTCTTTTCTTATTTGCAGAGAAGTTGGTCTGAATACCTAATCACCTTCCCTCTTCACCTCAAGGAAGAGTAAACAAGGAAAGGCAGCCAGCATAGATAGAATTACTTTAAAAATCAAAATAATTCATCTTGATACACAGGTCACCCCCAAAGTTCACAAGTAACAATATCTGTTATGACAAGTCACAGGGGTCCTGAGGAAGAAAAATAATAATTGCTAGAATTTGTATAGTACTTTAAGGTTTACAAAGTGCTTTACATATTTCATTCATTTAATCCCTATAACAATCTTGTGAAATAGATGCTATTATTATCCCCTATTTAGAAATGAGGAGACTGAGGCAAGGAGAGGTTTAAGTGGTTTGCCCAAAGTCATACAAGCTGGTGAGTGTCTCAGCCAGGATTCTAACTCAAGCCTTCCTGACCACAACTCCCAAGCTCTATCCACTGCACCACATAGCTGTCTGGATTGTGTATATTTTGTTGAGGGAGGAGAGAAAGGAAGGGAAAAGCAACAGTACAAGATACTGGGGAATTTACCTTCTAGTCCTGGGTGCTTTGCAGCAAAAAGCATTTTGGTGCCAACCATTCAAACTGTACTGCAAAGAATGCAGCTCTGATGGCCTGGTCACCTTGCAAGAATGCTAAAGGTATGTTTGTATAAAAGACAATTTTGTGGTCACAAGACAAGAACTCACTTGGAGGTCAGATGAAGCAATATAAGGACATTCTCAAGGCCTCTCTGAAGAACTTTGGAATCGATTGTGAGACATGGAAGACGCTAGCATAAGACCACCCAGGGTGGCATGCCTGCCTCAAAGAAGGCTCTGTGCTCTATGAGAAAAGCAGAATTGTAGGAACTCAAAAGAAACACGAGAAGCACAAATTTAGAGACATCTGCCCTCCAAATGTTCATGTGGACTATTTGTGATTAGCTTGTGGCAGAGCATTCTAAGCTCCTATTGGTTTGATCAGTCACAGTCAGTCACAAGGTACCTTGATCCCAATGTAGTGACGTCATTTTGGTTCTCTTCAAGAATGAAGCACCAACAACTAAGCCAAGCCTGATGTGTCTGTTTCATGTGTCTACTTCACAGGCCTGGGGCTGTTGTGAGGCTCAAATTAGATAATATAGATAATTTATATTATATACTATATATAGTACATACTATATACAATATATCATTTTATATATACACATATGTACATATACACACGTACATATATACATACACACATACATATATTTGAGATAATATGTATATATATAATATATGTAAAGTGCTTTTCAAACATCAACTCTCTACATAATTGTCATTGACACGTATATGTAATAATCATTTTGCAGTTCTTACCATGACCCCAAGCTTCTCCCAGAAACAAAGGTCCATCTTTTTTGGATACGAATGTTCTTCTGGTGATGTTGTATGACCGCAAGTGCTGAAGTCCAAACATGTCTAAGGAAATGAAATTGAGGATCATCAAAGGACAATGTAAAAGTGTGTTGCAAGCTGTAACCCATTACAGACAAGGATGCCATTAGTAAAACGTATGACTAGGAATTTTAAAAGGCTGGTCCCGTCACATTGTATGTATGTTCAGCAATTTTCAGTTATGTCTGACTCTTCATGACCTCATTTGGTGCTTTCTTGGCAGAGATACTAGAGTAGTTTACCATTTCCTTCTCCAGTTGATTTTACAGATAAGGAAATTGAGGCAAACAGAATTAAGTGACTTGTCCAGTGGCACACAGCTAATAAGTATCTGAGGTCAGGTTTGAGCTCACAAAGATGAGTTTTCCTGACTCCAGAACAGTTACTCTATCCACTGTGCCAGTCAGATTCCCCAGTCCTTTCACATAGCATGGGATAAATGATGGACAGCCTACATTCTCCACTGGTAATTGCCTGATTCAAGAGATTTGGAGGAAGACACCCTGCATATTGGGTGCATCCCCTGTGGTAGATTTTTTGAAGAACGAGGATAAAGGTTGCACAGAATTGGCAGGCAAAGATAAGTGGAAATATGCATCATTGGAAGGAGTATTCACTTTGAGAAGATCACAGCTTCAATTTGTACAGAATAGATAAAATCACATATGGGATGATGATGATTATTTTTGTCATGTAATGGTGGTCTGGGACATTCATAGACAATATCAGCAACAAACTGATATTGCCTGTCTATGTGTAGGATGCCAGGGAAGCTACCTTCAGAAAAAACAAGATGAGGTGGAAAATTGCCCCTCTAACCACCACTATTTTCCCCTATTGCTCCCTTTCTGACTCTCTCCTTTCTCATGGTGGTTTCTCTAGGGGTTGAATCTGAAAGCATCTCAGCTTCTTCCCATGCTGGAAAATTCACAATTCACCAGTCTGGATGTCTGCCTGGAGTGACTTTTGGGGGGACAGAACTGACTCCAGTTGGATGCCAGACTCTTTCACACAGGCTTAACAGAGTGCTTCACAGACCTCCCACACATGGTATCCTGTTCAATTCCATCTGTTCCTCAATTCTCTGACCCAACAGTTCAGAGTACTACCATGCTGGTACTATCATAACCTGTGTAGATTTGTGAAATTTGGAGTTTGCATCTTAGAGAATCTGGAAGAAAGGGGGAAGGATTCAGGGTGTGGGGTTAAGATCTTTTTTAAGCCTACACATACATGTATTTTACTCCATTTCCTCTATTCCCCTGCCCTGCAGAGATCTTTTGCAGCACAGAATGCTGCCAGGGAGTTGGTTATTGTCGTCTCAGCAAATGTCTACTATTTGGAGCTTGGATCTCTATGGGATTGGAGAGAAGGAAGAGGGACTTGGGTGAGAGGCTGAATTTTTTGCAAACTTGTGGGTCATCTTGGTAGCATGGTAGGCATGGGGAAGGGACTTCTGAGTGAATGCAAGTTTGGCATTGGAGTTCTTAATGGGATTTTTAAATCTTCTTTTGGGCTCCCCACCCCTGTGGATCCAGACCATGGAGACAACTAAAATTGCTTTACCTTTTCTGTTTTGGACAGATCTGAGCTGTCATGGGGATTGGAGAAAATGGCGTGGAAATAGAATGATATGTATAGAAGTATGAAGGAAATGCCTTGGAGAGACTGTGGAATACATGTAGACATTCAGCAACTAGTTTCCAGTCTTATGACCTAGTAGTAAAGGGGACGTTCATTGGTTAGTTTCAGAGACATTCATAAATGCCGGTCACTTTCCGCTACTTCTTTGCCTCTCTTCATTTCATTTGGGCATTACTTTCCTTGAAGCATCCAATGAATGATCATGCAATAAAAAATGGGGAAGGTGTGCCTAAGACTTCCTTCCCTCTCTGAGGTCATATGGCCTCCAAGAAATAGACTTTTGGTCTTTGAATTTCCTGTTTCAAGTCTTTTGGTCTGTGTTTGAGGCAGCTAGCTGGGGCAATGCTCCAAGTGTTGGACATAAAACCAGGAAGACTTGAGTTTGAATTCTATCTCAGACATTTTATCTATGTGACCTTGAACAAGTCAATTAAACTTTCTCTGCCTCAGTTTCCTCATCTGCAAAACGAAGTCAATAATAGCACTTACCTTATAGCATTATAGTGAAGACCAAATGAAATAGCATATGTAATGTTTGGTGGACTTTAAAAATATTATAAAAATATTATTTTTTTCCATTCTAGGTGAAGGGAGTCAAGCCTTATCACTTGGTGAGTCTGAAAGGTCATCATGAGTTTGAAGAGCTGTCTGTGAACCTGGGGCCCCCCTCATCCTTCCCACACCTCCCCAAGCTGATGTTGCTGCCACTCCAGCATTGTTGGCTTTTAGAACAACCTTCTGGGCCCATGTTAATAAAACCTTAAACATAGACTCATTCAGCAGTGGTGCTACTTTTGGACATGAATTTGGGGAAACTAATGTTACATAGGAACTCAGTTAATATTTTGATCTATTCTTCCTAGAGACTAAGGTGGGGTAAGGGAAAGTATGACCTGGGAGTTCTAGGGACAATGCTTGTAGATTCGTTCTTGCTATTTCTTTGACATATAAAAATCCCTTTTTAAAAGCCCCTCAGTGTTAAATGATCAAGTGGTTAATTGGACCTGGAGCCTAGTTAAAGACCCCTAACAATGTAAAGAACACAACTGATGGTGGTAGAGGAAAGTCACTCCCAAGCCTTTCAGGCTAGCATCCTAACCAGGAGATTTCATTTGTTTCAGTGTTGTCTGACTCTTCATGACCCTATTTGGGGTTTTCTTGGCAAAGATACTGGAGTGATTTGCCATTTTCTTCTCCAGCTTATTTTACAGATGAGGAAACTGAATCATACAGAATGAAGTGACTTGCCCAGGGTCACACAGCCAGCAAGTGTCTGAGGTCGAATTTGGTCTCAGGAAAATGAGTCTTTCTCACTACAGTCTCTATGCTCTATCTACTGGGCCACCTCATTGCCCCTAAGGGGAAGGTAGAACAGGCTTAGTCCAGAGAGAATGGGGCCAGAACATACTCATTACATCATTATTATGCTGAACAAACAGCTATACACCTTTGTGCTCTGCTTTCTGTCTCTGTAAAAGGAGAGGGTTAGATTAGAAGATCTAAAGGATCCTTCCGGTTCTGACATCTTTTTCCCTATCCCTTTGCTTCATATTCACCTTCTCTCTGTTGCTCTTCAGCACTCCCTCAAAGTGACTAGTTATCATCTCACACTACAGGTGAGGAAACTGAGGCCCAGAGAGGACAAATGATTGGGCCAAGGTCAGGTGGAAACTCATCAATGAATCACATTTCCAGGTACCTCATTTTCAGTTAAGGCCCCTGGCCACAAGTTATGGAAGTGGGAAACTGAGAGACTTCCTCCATCACTCTGGAATCTACTTAGCTGAGAATGTGATTTTCCCTGAGAACTGGGGGGCGAATTCATTTCTCCTACTGAGATGAATTGTTACTGGCAGGTCACCAAGAACAAGAAGAGGAAGCCTGCAAAAAGGGGAGGGGGAGAGAAATTCATAATTCAACACCCCCCCCCCAGCAATCTCCCTCAGGCTAGTTGCTGTGTCCAGTCTTTCTTTCCCCTTCCTTTCTCCTTCTCTCTTTACATCACCATTCAATCATTTTTTCCCATTCACTCCATCTCTTCCATTTTTATCTAATGCTGCCTGTGGAAATAGGTATAAAATAAAAAGGCAACTCTGCTTACAGATGTAATCAATTGATTTGGCAGGTAGCCCATGGACACCTAGGAAGAAGAGATCCAATTTACAGTGTGGACACTCTCCCTCACCAGTTTTTTTCTCCCTCCTCCATTCTTTTTTTAATGTCTCTTTCTTACTTTGCTTTGATCTTTTTGTTATATTATGCTTTATATTTAATGGGAATAAACCAGTCTATCTTGTCCCTTTTTTTTTCTCTCTTGCTGGTCAGAGGGAGGCAGGTATGTGTCTGTTGTTAACAACAGGCTGTGCTGAACTTGACAGTAGGTTCGAACCTCTATGGTAGAGCTCTGAGAACAACCTGGTGACCTCAGAACAGGTTAAGCATCCAGAAAGACTCTACTCTATTGACCCAAGGACTTTTCTGAGTGGGTGGGTGATTGAAGGAGGGAATGAATAAATAAATGAATTGATGAATGAAGGCAGTATAGATGAATGGAGCAGTAGGAAGATCAGTGAAGCAGGCTTGAACACCTGGGTTCAAGTCTCGGCTCTATTTTACCTGTGAAAACTTAGGAAAGTTATTTCACCTAGGCAACACAGTGGATAGATTGCTATCAGAAAGATAGTAATCGTGGTCAGGAAGATCTGAGTTCAAATCATGCTCAGACACTAGCTATATGACCCTGGACAAATTCATTTGTCTTTACCTTAGTTTCCTCAACTGTAAAATGGGGGTAATAGTAGCACTTACCTCCCAGGATTGTTGTGAAAATCAAATGAGATAATGTTTGTAAAATGCTTATGGCATCACCTCCATGATGTCATGCTCTTCTTGAAGAGCAAAGGACAAACAGCAAGCAGCAACAGCACAGTGACTGGTACATAGTAGATGCTTGTTATCTTCCTTTCCTCTCTCTGAACTTTAGTTTCCTCTTCTGTAATATTTTTAAGTTGGGCTAGATGATTTCCAGCTCTAGGAATCTATGAATATATAAATGGGTGGAATGGAAAACACCGCTCCTTAAATACTTCCCTGGTTGTATTTGTCCTTCGTTCTCATAGAGGACCATGGCATCAGGCTTAAATCTTGACTTCGATTTAAGTGAGGCAGGGCTGTGCAAGGTTACCAGCCTCACTTTCTCCTCCAGAGCCATCTGGATCCAGTGGCCAGATATTCATCAGGACAACTGAAGATGGCCCAGGATGCAATGGAAGACCTGACCCTTTTAGGCTAAGGCCTTTTCATGTACCCACTTAGAGTGAGGTAACACCCATCCAGTGAATAGGCCTCTGAATACTTCCCAAGCAGCCCTTACAGGTTCATGTTGAAGTTAAGGTCAAGATGGGGGGAAGGGAGGATATTGAACTCATGCCACTGGTAAAGCCCTTCCAAGATGATCTTGCTTCTTGTCCTTCCTCTGGACAGGGTGATACCTATATCAGATAATTGCTGGAGAACTCCAAGGAATGGAATGGTACAAACTTTCAGTCACCCAATCAAGTATCTGGCATAATCCGTGCATTCAGGAAGGTCTCCCTCAAGTCTAGCTGGAATCTCTGCAGCTATCCTGCCACATAAGTATCCTTTACCTCCAAAACATCCCCTTCCCTCTTCAAGGTGATGTAGTTATATTCTACTTAGTTAACCTGGTTTTCTAGTATTTCTAATATTTTCCTCTGTGAGCTAGAAATAAATTAACTTCACTATTTAGAGAAATATAAACCATTGGATCAACCTCATGGGTGTGTAGACAAGCAGCAGGACATTGGACTTGGAGACAGAAAGACATGGATTTTAATCCCATTTCAGATACTTTACAGTTACTAACCTTTTCAGTTACTCAAGATTTCTCATCTGAAAAATGAAGATGGAAACAATGGCTTCTATGCTCCTTTTCAATTCTAAATCTATGATAATAAGATCTTATAGTCACTATTCCATGTATTGAAAAGACAAATATATTACTGAGGTCATCCACTGCATCCTGGGTCATCTCTGCTCATTCTGACTTGTGTTTTGCCACTGAATTTTGGATTTTGATAACTATGGAAGAGAGAGGGAGTTCGGTGACTTTGTCAGCTCTCCCTCACTTAAATCCAATTCCCTCATGAGTCATGACAACACCCTGTGATGACATTGGTACTCTCCAAGCACAGAGGACAAACAAAAACAACACTGCTTAGTGCCTGGTACCTCGAAGGAACTTAATAAATATTTACTGACTGGTTGGCTTAATGTGTTGGCAGTTGGCAATTAGTCCATTGGGAAACTTCTCTTATTTGGGAAAGGAAATTCAAAATCAATGTGACAGGATAGAACTTTCTCCTCTTCGAATTACTAGTGAGTTTGTTTGGGAATAGGATATTCCAAGAAGATTAGAATAAGAACTCTCAAAATAAGATGAAGCAGCCATCACAGGAGGCAGCAATTCAGACCCATACCCAAAGTTCTAAAAACCCAGCTCCTGGAAGGACTCTCTAGTATTCCCATATTATCATTTTTAAAGTGAGGAGGCCAATATTAGATTAGCTTGCAAGATGGTCTCAAGGAGCTTGAACTCTCCCAACACCATCATCATCATCATCATCATCATCATAGTATTTAATGTAGCACTTTAGGTTTATAAAGTGCTTTATGGGGCGGCTAGGTGGCACAGTGAATACAGCACTGGCCCTGGAGTCAAGAGGAGCTGAGTTCAAATCCAACCTCAGATACTTGACACTTACTAGGCATGTGACCTTGGGCAAGTCACTTAACCCCAATTGCCCTGCTTTCTCCCCTCCAAAAAGGAAAAAAAAAACGTACTTTATATATGTCATCCCCATTTTATACATAAGGAAACTGAGGCACAGATATGTTAAATGACTTGCCCAGGATCAAACAGTTATATGTGAAGCAAGACTCAAACTCAGGTCTTCCTGAGCCCAGAGTCCTGTGCTCTATCTTCTGTATCACTTGTCCTTGTATCTCGGTAAGGCTTTATATTTTGCAAGGTGTTTTCCCATGTATTTCATCGTTGTTCAGTAGTGTTTAACTCTTCATGACCCCACGGATCATAGGTGCTGTCCATGAGGCTTTTTTGTCAAAGATACTGGAGTGGTTTACCATTTCTTTCTCCAGTAGATTAAGGTAAACAGAGGTTAAGTGACTTGCCCAGGGTCACATGGCTAGTGTGTGGGGCTGTATTTGAACTCGTGTCTTCTTGAATCCAGGCCCAGCCCTGTATCCACTGAGCCACCTAGCTGTCCCATTATTCCAGTACTAATGTGCTATTTTAGTACTTCATCACAGTATGGGATCCTACCTTGGGATCTCAAAGACTATGCTGCTAAAGCATGAGCTTCTGGCAGGTTCTGCGAAGATTGAAAAGGCTTTGTGTGCGGGCCCAGAAAACAGCTGGGTCTGTTATTTGACGACCAGTCGGTTATGCTTGGTGAGGCTCATAACCAGAAAATTGGCCACCAAGCAATTATTTTTTTTGTTTTTTCACCCATAGCAACCCACAAAGATTGTCGCAAAGGCATCAAAAGAAAGCAATTTGTGTCACTGGAGAGAGTACTCATAGCAATGAAATCATTCCCTGGCTCTGGCTTCCTTTTCTTCCCTTTCTAATCTTGACCCTTTTCTAAGACAGTATAATAGGAGTTTTTAAGCTGTTTTGTCATGTGTCCCTTAAGCAGACTAGTAAAGCCCATGGACACCTTCTCAGGAGAATGTTTTTAAATATATAAACTATGTAGGATTACAAAGGAAGCAAATCATATTAAAATTCAGTTATTCCATCCCCCCACACCCCCACAAATACCACAAAAACTCACTGACCCCAGGTTAAGAACACTTGCTCTATACTATCTTCTAAATCGTTTACTTCCTCCTCCTATCTTTGCTCATACCTTGTTAATCCCTGATCCTGGATTACTCCCACCAACCACCTCTTCCATTCTTACTCATAAGCAAGATAAAGAAAGTCAAGTAGTCATATAGACTGTATCTTCAAACTTATCTCATCTAATCATACCTGGACCCTCACAAGACAATTTCATCCATCACTATTTGATTCTCTATTTCATAGAAGCTGTTGCAAACCAGATAGAGAGACAGACAGACAGACATAGATATTAAAGATAGATAAGTAGAATAATAGATAGATAGGTAAGCAGAGATAGAAAGAGAGAGGAGATAGAGACAGAGAGTCGGAGATAGTTTGTTAAAAACTATGTTCCAAGGGGCGGCCAGGTGGCACAGTGAGTAAGAGTGCCAGCCCCAGCATCGGGAGACCTGGGATCGGTTCTGGCCTCAGATACTCGGCACCCACACAAAAATAACTGGCTGTGTAACCTTGAGCAAGTTACTTAACCCTGATTGCTTTAAAAAAAATAAAAATAAAAAGTATGTGCCAACCATCATGTTAAACACTGGGGGTACAAAAGGAGAAAATTATCTCCACTCTCAATGGTTTTACTGTCTAATGGAGGAAGAAAAACACATGAAGAAGAGGTGGAAAAGGACAAAGGGATGGGGCCAGAAAGGGAAGTGGGACACCTAACCTCATTTCCTATAGTATTTCTTCCCTCCACCCTCAAAGCTGAAAACCTTGTCTCATAATGTACTAAGAAAGTAGAAGCCATTTACTGTGTGCTCTCTGCCCCTTCTCCACATCCCACAAGCTCTGGAAATCATGCCTTATTATCACCTCCTTTATTTCTTTGTCTTGTGATTATGTGCCCTTCTCAACAGCACCTTTCCATGTACCCTTCATCTCATTCTCTCCCATATTTTCCAGAAGATTTCACTTTCAACCCCCTTCCCCAATCACCAATCTCTCTCCTGTCTGCTGGCTTCTTCCTACTTGTATTCATTCTTCTCATGCCTCACCTTCTCACTTTCTGGACTTTGCCACTATGCCTCAGCTGCCCTCCCACTCTGAAACTTCTCTCCACTAGGCCTCCCCCTTTCTCCCTTTCCTCCTTTTCCTCCTAAGGCCTCCATTTTAGAGAGAGGTTCAGGCCCATAAGCTTTCGTTCCTCTCCTGCCTTTGTTCTGACTTACTGAACATCAGCACCATGCCATTACGGGCTTACCTTCTCTGACCCAGGCTTTTTCAGTTCCCTTTTGTGTATTTAATTCCACTGTTAGAATATAAGCTCCATGAGGACAAGGATTATTTTTTTTCTTATATTTGTATCCCCAACACACTAGCCCATAGTAAGTATTTAATAAATGCATGTTGCCTTGCCTATAAATGCATACAAATCTCTTCAATTCTTAAAACAAAACAAACAGCCCTCCGGAGATTTGACTATACTATCCATTTACACTATCATCCCTTACTCAACCAAATTCCCCTCAAAAGTTGTCTAAACTAGTCATCCTTGGTTCTTGGGGCTTTCTTATGGTTGTTGTTGTTTTAGAGAGGGAAAGGTAGGGCAATTGGGGTCAAGTGACTTGTCCAAGGTCACACAGCTAGTTTTGTGTTAAGTGTCTGAGGCCAGATTTGAACTCAGGTCCTCCTGACTCCAGGGTCAGTGCTCTATTCACTGCGCCACCTGGCCACCCCTCATCTTTGGTTCTTTCATTCACTTTTCTCACTTTTTGCAACCTAACTTCCAGCCTAATCACTCAATTGAAACTACTCTTCCCAAAATCATCAGCTATCTCTTAACTGGCAAATCTGATGAACTTTTCTCAGTTCCCGTCCTTCTTAACTCCTCTGAGCCATTAGACAAAGTTGGCCTCTTTCTTCTCCAGGATGGTCTCTCCTCTCTGGGTTTTCATGACACTTCTCTCTTGGCTTTTCTCCTATTTGTCTGACCATTCTTTCTCAGTCTCCTTTCCTCATCATCCATATCTCATCCACTAACTGTGGGTGCACCCCAAGGTGCTATCCTAAACTTTCTCTCTCTAGAGTCTCTTCCTTGGAAACCTCATTAGGTCACCAATGCTTGATTGTCACCGTTATGCCGTTGACTCCAGGTCTTTCTAGGCATCTAGGTGGCGCCATAGTGCATAGAGCGCTGGGCCTGGAGTTAGGAAGACTCCTCTTCCTGAGTTCAAATCTGACCTCAGACACTTACTAGCTGTGTGACTCTGGGCAAGTCACTTAACCCTATTTGCCTCAGTTTCCTCAACTGTAAAATGAGATAGAAAAAGGAAATGTAGCTTTACAAGGAAAACTCCAAATGGGTCACAAAAAATCCCAAATAACTGAACTTGAACCAGATCTTTCTATCCAGCCTTAGTAGCTCTCCTGAGCTCCTTTCCCACATCACAAAAAAATATATTGGATATTTTGAACAGAATGTCCCAGACATCTCAAACTCAGCATATCTAAAGCAGAATTCATCGTTTCATGCCCCTTCCAACTCACCCTTTTTCTGAATACTCTTATTTTTCTTCTTGTTGTTCAGTCATTTTTTAGTCATGTCCAACTCTTCCTGAAAAATACCATTTGGGGTTTTCTTGGCAAAGATACTGGAGTGGTTTACCATTTCCTTCTCCAGCTCATTTTATATATAAAGAAACTGAGGCAAAAAAGATTAATTTTGTGGTTTTCCCAGGGTGACAGGGTTAGTAAATATCTGGGGCCAGATTTGAACGAAGGAAGATGAGCTCACCTGACTCCAGGAACTGTACCACAATTCTTCTAATCGCCCATGTTTGTAATCTTGGCATCGTCTTTGTCCTCTCACTCTGACCTACCCCATATATACAAATATTAAGTACAAATACAAATATTGGATCTGTATTGTGTAAGCCAAGTAATATTATTATATATACTATATAAGTCAACTATGGTGGCCTTACTCTGATATCATGCCTCATATCTATTCTCTCCTTCCTACCCACACAGACACCACTGTAGCTTGGGCCCTCATTCTCTCTTGCTTATACTATTGCAATAACTTCCTAATTGGTCTCCCTGCTTCATGTCTGTCCCCATACTTCACACAGCTGTCAAAAGTGATTTTCCTAAAGTGCAGGCCTGACCATGTCACTCTGCTATTCAATAAATTCCAGTGGCTTCCTATTATTTCCAAGATCAAATATAAACTCCTCTCTTTGGCATTTAAAGTCCTTCACAACCTGTTTCCAACCTACTTTTTCAGCCTCATTACACATTTTTTTCTTCCCTTTAACACAGTCTACAGTCTAGCCAAACTGACCTTTTTACTATTTTTCATACATAGAACTCCAGCCCCCATTTCTGTGCTTTTTGAATTGATCACCCTCCATGCATGGAATATGTTCCCTTCTCACCATTCTCTCTCAGAATCCTCACTTTTCTCTAAAGCTCAATTTAATACCTTACCTTCATAAAGCCCATCTTAATCCCTCCCCACCCCCAGCTGATAATATCCCCTCCCCCAATTTTTTGTTGTTGCTATTGAGTCATTTTTTGGTTGTGTCTGATTCTTCTTGATCTTGTTTTGGGTTTCCCTGGCAATAGATACTGGAGTAGTTTGCCATTTCCTTCTTTAGTTCATTTTACAGATGAGAACACTAAAGCAAAGAGGGTTAAGTGACTTGCCCAGGGTCACAGAGCTAATAAATATCTAAGGCCATATCTGAACTCATGAAGAGGAGTCTTCCTGACTCCAGATCTGGCACTTTATCCACAATACCATCTAGTTGTTCCACTTATTACCCTATGTACCTATACCAATTACCATATACAGAGAAAGAAAGAGAGAGAGAGAGAGAGAGAATTCTAGCACAAATAGCCTCTCTCACAAAGATTGTAGATACCATTAGTGAATCTTTAAGAGAAAAGAAATAGAAGTTTGGGCCACTATGGTGTAGTGGATAGTGTGCTGGACTTGAACCAGATCTTTCTATTCAGCCTTAGTAGCTCTCCTGAGCTCCTTTCCTGCATCACAAAAAATATATTGGATATTTTGAACAAGCTGGACTTCAAGAGGACCGAGGTTCAAACCCTGCCTGAGACAATGTGTGATTGTGGGCAAGTCATTTAACATTCTCTGAACTTCAGTTTGTAAAATGAGGGGGATTGAACTCGATGACATCTAAAGTCCTTTTCAGTTCTAAACCTCTGATTTTGTCATCTTGGGAGAGTTAACTGTCATGGCTGAGAGTCTGTGTGAGGATTGAGAGAGGGCTGAGAGAATTTCTTGAAGAGTTAACTGTCATGGAAAATGAGATTGCAAGAATCCATGAGAATTAGCTGTCATCTCAGAGAGTGTGAAGAGACACTTTGAGAGAACTGAGTTTAACTCTTATTCTGTGTAGAACACATAGTGAGATAATGGAATTGTTGGATTGGGATTCGGATTCCATTGCTATGGAGGAGATAGCATGTAACAGCATTGTTTATAGTTGACTAGGGTTGCAACCTTTCTCAAGACCAGTATAATTATTGAAAAAAATGTTCTTTGAGCAACATTTTTGTTTACATGTTTGTTTAAGCCCATGATAATAGTATCATGGTTTGATCAAAAAGGAAAAACCTCATGGAAAAAGAGATTTCTCTTTTAAAAAAAAACCAATATGGGAGCTCACAGCTAATTAATTAATTACTTAGGTTACCGTTTGTAGGAATGCATGAGGAAATATCAGCACCTACCCCTTGATTTGCCTTCAAACCTGTATTAGAGAGTTTAAAGGCAACAAGTCAAATAATTGTATGAGTGGTGGGAGTTTGCTATGTCTGTCCCTGAGAAAACCCTACTGGTTTATTACCTGGGATCTGTGAAAAAAATTTTTTTGATAACTCTATATTAAGATTTATTTATATTATTAATATTTTAATTCTATGTATTTCATATTATGCTTTAAAAGAATATAGTGGGAAGGAGTCCATAGACATCATCAGATTTCTAAAGGGGTCCATAACACACAAAAGGCTAAAAATTTCTACACTGGAGATATTGCTCTCATCTAGCAATAACAACTCTCCTCCCCCCCCCCCCCCCCCCCGCCCCCAACCCCTATAGCCTCTTTCATGGAACATCTGAAAAGTGGATTAACAAAAAGCCTGTCTTCACATTGGTTATAAGCACAAAGTTTGATTATAACTATGTATAAATGTCATCTCCTCTAGTGAGAGTATAAATCCTTCAAAAGTAGGAACTTTAAACATTTTGTCTATACATCCTCAGCATCTGGTACAGACTAGTCACTTAATAAATGCCTATTGATTAATTTATTTGATTGATGTATATCTGAATGTTCACATTAGTTAATTTGCTCCTCACAACACTTCTCTTGTGTAGGTAAGGTGATATCATTATTGCCATTTCTCAGAGCAACAAATTGAATCTCAGAGAAGCAATTCACCCAAGATCATACCACTAGTCAGTGGCAAAGGTAGAACTCTCATATCAGAATTCTTTTGACTATATCCTGAAGCCATCTTCAGGATCCATTTCACAAGACTACCTTGGAGGTGCAATTCCTAAACATCTTCCCTCAGTATTTCAGTAACTGAGCCCACCCATCCTTGAATGAGATAACAAAACAGACCCACTTTATGAAAACAAAGTCAACAAACATTTACTGAGTATTTACTGTACAGATATTTACATATTACTGTGCTTGGAATTGGAATAGATATAGTTTATATAAGACATAGGCCCAGTCTTCATGGAGTTAACAATCAAGTGGAAGATATGAGACATAAATAAATATCCATACAGAAGGGCAGCTTGGTGACGCCATAGTGCACAGAGGACTGCATCCAGAGTCAGGAAGACTCATCTTCCTGAGTTCAAATCCAGCCTCAGACACTAACTGTGTGACCCTGGACAAGTCACTTAATCCTATTTGCCTCAGTTCCTCTTCTGTAAAATAAAGTGGAGGAAGAATGACAAACCATTCCAGTATCTCTGTCAAGAAAACCCCAAATGAAGTCAAGGAGCATTGTATGTGAATGAAACAACAGCAACATCCATACGTAATAATGACACCAGAGAGATATAAAGTACTATTAGAAATTGGGGAGATAAATGGAGGGAAGGTGTCATTGCCAATTGGGGAAAACAGTGAAGGCTTCCTGGATAAGAGAATATTACACATCAATAATTCTATACTTTCAGGTTTCCTAAGCCCTCTACATGTGTTATCTCATGTGATCCTCTCAGCATACTTGTGAATCAAGTGCTATAAGCAGGGATGTGCTGGTATATGTTTAACAACCGGCTCTTTGAAAATTAAAGGACATATTTTTAAGTTTAATCTTTACTATTGACATTTTCTCAATCACTTTCTCATGTTAAGTAATCAGCAGAACAATAAATCAAGCTCTGATCATTAGCTTTTGTTGATTTCTTTTTTTTTTTTTTAAAGCAATCAGGGTTAAGTAACTTGCTCAAGGTTACACGGCCAGTTATTTCTGGGTGTGGTGCTGGGATTTGATCCAAGTCATCCCGGCACTGGAGCCAGTGCTCTTACTCACTGAGCCACCTGGCTGCCCCTAAGCAATTGGGGTTAAGTAACTTGCTCAAGGTTACACGGCCAGGTGTTTCTGGGTGGATGCTAAGTGTCTGAGCCTGGGATTCGATCTCCAGTTCGTACTGACACTGGAGCCGGTGCTCTTACTTGCTGTGCTACCTGGCCGCCCCTACTTTTGTTGATTTCTGAGTTGCAAGTGCTCACTGCTGAAAATTTTACAAGTGGCTCTCCCAAGCCAGTAAGAGCTGGTTGTAGCATATCCCTAGATTACAAACCCAGTTGTCAGATGAGTAAACTGAAACTCAGAAAGGATAACATCTGGAAGAACATACAGCTGGTGTTGGAAACAGATTGTAAACCGAGTTCTCTCCTGGTCTTAAATCTAACACTTTCTCCTATATCATGGTATCTCAATCAAGCACCCTCAAGGTGTAAGATACATTTCACTTGAGCTTAAGGGATAAGAATTCAATAGGAGACAGAGATGGAGGAGAAAGGCATTGGAGATACAGGGAACAGTGTGAGCAAAGGCAGGAAGGTGGGAAATCATGGTGGTGGCTATGGGGTACCATGAGTAAAGCCCACTTTTCACAGAAGCAAAAAAATGCATGGAGGTAAGTGACAAAGTGTGTCTTACTCTAAAGATAATCAGCATCAGAGGAATGCTCTAGGTCCTAGTGCAGTTTACTCAAACATTCATTAAATACCTACTATATACAAGGTCTTAGGAAAAGGGTATTTAAATGATAAATTATACAATACAGCGGAAGACAGAATGAAGAGAAGCAGAGAAGGATGTCTGAAAACAATTGCCAAGCAAAGGAAACAGCAGCAAGATGCAGAGGAAAGAGTATTGGATTTGTAGTGCCAGGACTGTGATCCAAATCCTGAATTTTACCTGCTGGGCATTTCTTCTTTCCTTGAGACCCATCCCTCTGATTGGCTGCCTCCTGGAACCTCCTTAGTAAGGAAGAGCCCCAGGGCATCCATGCCTTCCTTATAATCCAGGCTGCACTCCTTACACTACCAGACATTCTCTATAACGCCCTCATGTTGGGGACCTTCCTCTTTCCCTTCCTATCCCCCACTTTTCAGTTCCCCTTTACATGTTCTCTTCTCCCATTAGAATATAAGCTACTTGAGGGCAGGGACTATCTCTCTGCTTGAATCTGTATTCTCAGTGCTGAGTACATGCCTGGCACATATTAACCACTTAACAAATACTTGTTGACTTGACCTGTGTGACTTTGGACAAGTCACTTAACTTTTCTGGGCCTCAACTTCCTTATCTGCAAAATAAGGGGGCTGGACTGGATGACCTTTAACTTCCCTTCTCTTTCTATTATCCTATGATCTTGTCTACATGATAGTTGAGTGCTAGGCCATTGCCAGTTGTCTTGACCTGTATCTTGCTGCTGAACTCCATTGACTCTGGAGTTAAGTTGTGCCTCACTTAAATCCAATTCACTCGCAAGTCAAGACATTGCCCACCTGATATCATTGGTCCTCTTCCACAGCAAAGGACCAATGATTGAGTACAGACTAAAGAAGACCTAAGGGCTGAAGGATGCCAAGTACAGAAGTGAAGAGAGTGAGAGGAGGGAATTTTGAAATCCTTTCTACAAGGCCAGAATAGTCTTGGGTTATAAGAAAGAAACATCATTCCTTGCTGACTATTGGACTCGGAGTTAGGAAGGCCTGAGTTTAACTTATGCTTCAAATGCTTCCTTCCCAGTGTGACTCTGGGCAAGCCACTTAATCCCTCCTGCTTCAGTTCTGTATAATGAGGATTGTGCCAACACCTAATTCCCAGGGCTGTAGAAAGGATCAAAGATAACATGAGTAAAGGGTTCTGCAAACCTTAAAACACCATATAAGAGTTCACTTCAGCAGCATGTTTGCTAAAATTGGAAAGACAGAGAAGTTTGGCCTGGCCCCTGTGCAAGGATACCATACAAATTCATGGAGAATTCCATGGTTTAAAAAAAAAAAACATCCAAATGTGAGCTATTATTACTGGGGGAGTGGTTTAAGAAAAGATACTGAGATGTTACTTAACCAAAGAGTGGTGGCAAGGTTGTGGGGAATGGAAAGAACTTTGGATGAGGATTCAGATGGCAGAGGATTGCATCTGAGGTCTACTACTTACAATATATCTTTGGGCAAAACATACTTTGTCTGAGCCTCAGTTTCCTTAGGGGTAAAATGGGTTTTGAACTAGATGATCTCTAACATATTATTTTAATTCTTTGATTGTAACAATGTTAAGCAGGTTGGTTACCCTAATCTCAGGTGACTAGATTATCTATCCCAAGGAAATTGTGCTATGTTCCTAATACCATTTAGTAATAATATCATTAGGATGCCAGGTTCTTTTGGGATACTGACTCTGTCATAGAATTCATTAGTTATTCCTTATTCCTTCTGGCTCTAATCCTCTGAGAGGCTGTGTGATAGATTGCTGGATCTGGATCCAGGAAGACATAGGGTCAAACCCATCTCTGACACTTACCAAGTATATAAACACATGCAGGTTGCTTAATGTCTCTAAATTTCAGGTGACCTTAAAGATTGTACAGATGAGGAAACTGAGGCTCAGAGGAGTTAAGAAGACTAAGTACATAGATGGGTTTTTTTGAGTTGCTTCTGGGAAGGCACAGAGAATATTGAGAGCCAGAGAGGTTAAGGAGATTAAGTTGATAGAAGGATTTTTCATGGCCCCTTTGTGCCTTACCTGGGTGGGTCTTTATCAGATCTGTGGGTCCTAAACCCTGCCTTAACAACCTGAAATCCTCAACCAATCCACAGCCCTCACTTCAGGACCATAGTCTCATTTATCATAGTTGTCTCCATATCCTTGTTTGTCCCAATATCCTGCTTGTGGGGAGTAGGGTGTGCCTATAACTTAAAGTCTTTTCTGTCTCCA
>NW_027187380.1:14671087-14705401 GCF_028583685.1 Petaurus breviceps papuanus | reverse complement strand
GGATGAGGATGCTGAACCAGGAAGTAGGACCTGGCAGGCAGTGGGGGCAGAGAGGCTCTATTGAGCAAACAAACAGTACTGGGAAGGCAGAAGTCAACTGAAAAACCTGTTTGCTATATGTAAAGAGTCTTCCTTAAAAGAAATATACTGTGAAAATTCCCTTTTAGCTGAGTAAATAATACACACACATGTAGGAAAAAAAAAACTGGGAGAGAAAAGGCCCAGATAGTTAAGCTGAAAAATAAGATGCTTGGGTTCTAGCCCATCTGGGTAAATCTAAGGCATATATAGTTTTTTTTGTTTCCTTTCAAAAGGCAAGTTTTGGGAAGGAGAGGGAAAAATGCCCCCAGTACCATCTCCTTGGAGATTTGGACCCAGGATGAAAGGGATAACTGCCAGATTGCATATGCATACAGAAGGAGTGGACCATCAGTCCACCATTATTGAATCTCCATCCTTATCAGTGGACATCCTTCTAATGGAACTCTGACACTCACATAAGTTATGGTTTCATCTGACTTCCCCCCTCCCCCCAGCCCATGTCTTGATTTTCATTCTCATTCCCCAAATGGTCCTCATGGGGCACCTATGAATTGGACCATCCTGATGGCTCTTCAGGTACCACCCAGGCTCAGAGAAGAGACCTCTACTTCACAGGGGAACTTATTAAAGTTCTGCTTTCAGATTAATGCTCAGCTATCAGATTTTCAGAACTTATTAATGCTCAGCTTTCAGGTGGCTGTGTCCACCCTAAAAGAAAGCGAAAGGAATTAAAATGAAAGATTCACATTGGACCTGAGTTATTCAGAATATTTTTTTTTACTTTTATAAAAGGAGTCAGACAATTCAGTTTAATACATGCCAAGTGGGAAGAACTGCTGTCTGAGATGGATAGAAATAAGGATGGAAGGAAGGAATGAAGGAAGGAAGGAAGGAAGGAAGGAAGGAAGGAAGGAAGGAAGGAAGGAAGAGAAGGAAGGAGGGAGAGAGGAAGGAAGGAGAGAGGAAGGAAGGAGGGAGGGAAAGGAAGGAGGGAGGGAAAGGAAGGAAGGAAGGAAAGAAGGAAGGAAGGAAAGAAGGAAGGAAGGAAGGAAGGAAGGAAGGAAGGAAGGAAGGAAGGAAGGAAGGAAGGAAGGAAGGAAGGAAGCCAGGAAGGAAGGAAGGAAGGAAGCCAGGAAGGAAGGAAGAGAGGGAGGGAGGAAGCCAGGAAGGAAGTTTTATAAAGTGTTTAATATCTGTAAATTACTATGTTAATCTCTGGAGATAGAAATAGAAAAACAAGACAGACCTTGATCTCAAGGAACCCACATTCTAATAAGGATAACAACACATTGACAGTTCTGAGCTCCCTCCATTCCTTTGACATTAATTATTAGTTCTATTTGGAAGTTTCGTAATCTTCAAATTCCACATCTCCACCTAGACAACCAATCATTCCTGAAAACTTGACTATAAAACCAGACTTATTCTCTCTCTCACAAATTAGCTTTTGTATGTCAGTCAACGAATCATTTCCCTGTTTATCTAATCATTTCCCTGTTTACCTAGGCTCCAGACCCTAGAGATCTCTTTTCCTCTGTCCCTCTCTGCCTCTTGCATCAAATCAGTCCCCAAGCAAGCCCTGTGGATTCTTCCTTACCAGTGTCTCTGGCAGTTTTTTCTTCCCTTATCTTCCCACTGTTGCCCAGGTTTTTATCACCTCATGCTTAGTTATTGGAATAACCTCCTAAATAATCTTCTGCTTGTAGTCTCTCCTCCTTTCCAACCAATATAGCAAAGTCAAATGAATATTTATTAAACAGAACTTTCATCATGCCATCACTTTACTCACCAACCTTTAATGATTCCCCATTTCTGCAAGATAAAAGTGTTCCCCTCCCCCCATTCAACACCTTCCACAATCTAGCACTAATTTATCTTTTCAACCTTATGTCCATCTATTATCACCAACATAAATCCTCTCTCCAGTCAAACTGGTCTACTCACTGTCCAGAAAATATTCCTTACTCTTTCCTGTCTTTGTTCATGATGTTTCCCCCTCTTCTCCAACTCTGCAGGAATTCCCTCTTGTACAATTCATATTGCCATCCATTCTTTTTATAGAATCATAGAATTGGAAGGGACCTTAAATATTATCTAGTCTAACTCCCTTATTTTAATATATGAGAAAACTCATCAAGTCACAGCTGGGTGGAAGATAAAGTAACTTTTGAGAGGTCCCTCAGCTCAATTTTTAATATTAATTACAATAATTTGGAGCATGTAGATCCCCCTGTATTGGCTTGGTTTTCAGATTGATTGTGTTAAAACCCAGAGCTTGTGTATTCCACTTGTGGGATGGACTTGTTGATGTGAAAAGAGAGTGCTGAACCGGGAGGAGCTGGTGACGTAAATTTAGAGAGACACAAGCAAAGAGAGAGGCAGAAGAACTTTTTGGAAGCAGAGTCTTGGAGGCAGAGAGAGACTGAGAGGATTGCTGAGGTCCAGTTTTAATTGCCCAGGACTTTTGAGAGCTGCCACCCAGAGCTGCCAAGGACTGAGGAGACATGGCTGTTATGCTGGTACTTTGTCTGTCTGTTTTGATGTTGTTTTGCCAGATCTGTCCACTGGTGAAAGACAGTCCTGTTGTTGCAGAGGTTCTGGAACCTTGCTGTTGGTTCAGAGCTCCTGAGACTGTTCTGCAGACAGAGAGTGAATTCTGTCCACTGGTGAAGGGCAGTGCTGTTGTTGCAGAGGTCTTGGAACCTTGCTATTGGTTCAGAAGCCCTGAAGAAGGATTTTCTTGTTGTATGTTTACAGAAATGCTGGAAGAGGATTTTGCTAATGTTTTGAGGGATCCTAGGATTGTTCTGCAGACAGAGAATGAATTAATGAAGACACTGGCAATGTATCTTGTGGCCTTGCTAAGCTTTGTCTCCCCAGGAACAAAGATTGCTGAGAACTTGCCTCAGGTCAAGATGACGAAACCTCTCTTTGGGTATTAAATGCTGAGCTTCAGCTTGTTGTAACTCTGGGGTAGATTCAATTGTTATCCAAGGGTGGGGAACTTTTGACTTTTGTGCTCTGTGATTGACTAAGTGAATGTATTTTACTTATGATTGGAAACTAATCTCCATTTGAGAAGAGGGGCTTTGTGGTTGACTAAATGAATTATAATGTCCAGGGGTGGAGTAGTACTTGGAGATTATTGAATTATACTTGGTGAATTCTGTATTTTGAACTATGCTATATTTTTATTTTCTCTGTTCTTAATTTGTCACTGAATAAAATGGAGAGCACCTATGCTGGTATTTTGAACCTTGGGTAGTTGCCTTTGCTTGGCATTACAGCCACACCCTAGTAAAACCATCTCAGCAGATGGATTAAACCAGGTTGAGGGTAACTGAGAATCTCAAACTCACTGGTGAGTTAGGGTGATGTTTACCCCCCAGCAGGTGAAGACTTCCCCTGGTGGAAGGAGCAGAAAAAAACAATTTGCTTCAATGACCATAAAGGCAGCTAAAGCAGGCGCTGTGGAACCCTTAGTGCACTGGAGATGCCAAGGTCTTCGGCCGTATCTTGGGTCATCACTAGTCATCTTAATTTTTGTCTTGCCACTAGACTTTTATGAGAGAGTGAGGTGGATAACTTTGCACAACTATGCCTCACTTAAATTCATGCATGAGTCAAGACATCACCCAGTACTTGGTCCTCTTCGAAGATGGACAAACCACAACATTAATTAAATGTCTATTATATGCAACAGAGGCAACAGGATCTAGTAGATTGAAGGCTGACCTTGGAGTTCCAAAGACCCTTAGATAACTATTGTGGTATAGTGGACAGATAGAATTTTAACCCAATTCTCTTCTTGGAGATCAAGAGAAGAAGAAAAGCTCCTAGCCATAGCCTCCCACCTGTTTTCCACAAAGGAGAAAATCACAGTCTTTCTTAGACAGGGATGGGGCACAGCCTCCTTCAGATATCAATTGATGCCACATGCAAGCTGAGAGTCTTGATATTATACAGTTCAATCATACATATATCTTATACTAAATCCAGTGGTTTTTTTCCTCATCTTTCTGGATCTCTCTGTGCTTGACATATTCCCTTCCTTCTGGATATTTTCTTTTCCTTGGATTTACATGACACTACTCTATAGTGGTTATCTTTCCTGTCTGACTAATCCTTCCGAATCTCTTTTGCAGAATAACATGCAGATCCTATCCACCTTGTATGAGTGTACAGTGTTCTGCCTTGGAGACAGAAGACAGCTATGAGGTAGATAGAATGTTGCCCTTGGAGTCAAAAAGACCTGAGTTCAAATCCTCAGACAAATACTTACTAGATAAGTGACCCTCAAGTCCATGGCTATTTTTCCACCTATAAGATTGGAATAACCCTAGAACTTATCTCCCAGGGTTGTTGTAAGGAGTGAATGGGGATAGCAGGCTTTGAAAACCTTAAAGTGCTATGCAAATGCTAGCTATCATTATTATCATCAGACACTTTTCCTTGGTGGACTAATCAGCCTTGATGGAGTCACCTATCCTCTCTAAGGAAATCAGTCTAAAATCTAAATATCCAGCCCACATCTCTCTGCCTCTCCTGGGCACTAGCCTGAACATCTCTAACATCTGCTAGACGTTTCCACCTGGATGTCCTCATCCGCCCTCACCACCACTGCCCATATACAATCATCTGCCAAATCTTGTCCACTCTACCTCCCTAACATCTCTCACATTCATTCTTTTCCTCTGCTTATACTATGGCTACCCTGGTTCACCTGGCCTTCTCACCTCTCACCCAGATTATTGTCATGTCCTCTTAACTGATCTCCTGGCATCTGACCTCTCCTTTTCCAATCCTTTCTCCACACAGCTGCCAAATTGATATTCCTAAAACATGAGTCTAACTGGGCCATTCCCCAGAGTAAGAAGCTTCACTGGCTCCCTATTATCTTTTGGCCAAATACCAACTCTGTCTGGCATTTAAAATCCTTCACAATCTGACTCCAAGTTCTCTTTTCAGACTGAATGTACCTCACATTGCCTCATGCATGCCATGTGCCAGCAGAAGTGGTGAGCTTGCAGCTTCTTCTCCACTATATTCCACCTCTTGCCTCCTTTTGCTCAATTTTTGAAATGCTCTTATTCTATGCCTAGAGGCAGATAAGGGGTGCAGTGAATAGAGGACAGGAAGATCTGAGTTCAAATCCAACCCCAGACACTTAGCAACTGTGTGACCCTGGGCAAGTCACTTAATCTACCTGCCTCATTTCCTTCAGGTATAAAGTGGAGATCATAATAGCACCTGCCTCCCAGAGATGATGTGAAAATCAAATGAGGTGATTTTTGTAAAGGATTTAGCCTTGTACTTGGCACAGAATAGGTATTTAATAAATGCTTGTTTCTCTCCTTGTTCCTCACCTCCACTTCTTGGAAGCCTAGCTCCTTTTCAGCTGAGCTCAAGTATTATGTCATTTCAGAGGCTTTCCTGATTCCCCAATTGTTTGTACTGCCCCCCCCCCCAATAACTTTGCATTTATATTGCATATATCTCCTACTTAATTTTTTTTTTAAATTAAGCAATCAGGGTTAAGTAACTTGCTCAAGGTTACATGGCCGGTTATTTCTGGGTGTGGCGCTGAGTGTCTGAGCCCGGGATTCAATCTCCAGGTCGTCCCAACACTGGAGCCGGTGCTCCTACTCGCTGAGCCACCTGGCCGCCCCTAAGCAATTGGGGTTAAGTAACTTGCTCAAGGTTACATGGCCAGGTGTTTCTGAGTGGGTACTAAGTGTCTGAGCCCGGGATTCGATCTCCAGATAGTTCTGACACTGGAGCCGGTGCTCTTACTTGCTGTGCTACCTGGCCGCCCCCCCCTCCTACTTAATTTTATGCAGTTCCTGTCTTTCCCCTCTCCTGTCCTCAAAATGGAAACTTTGGGAGGGGTAGGGGGTGGGGGGGAAGGAGGGATGTTTAAGGGAAGGAAGGGGTCAAAGGCTGTTCCTGTTTATATTTGTAGACCCAGTGCATGACATAGCCCCTGATAATTCATTAATTAATTAGCACTGATAAATGCTGGTAGGTTGGTTGGTTGATTCCCCTATGTGAGTGCAAATACCTCATACTTCATAGCCATCTAATTCATAACAACTAGCCCCCTTGCCCAGAATAAGGAAATAATGTAAGTGGGAGAATAAAAGGGAAAAACTTGATATAAGTTATTGTAGGGGCAGGTGCTTCTAGCTACTTCTTACCTTTGAATCTACCTGCATCATCCCCAACCTCTACCTACACACAGACAACAGATACAGGCACACACACACACACACACAGACACACAGATACACACATACAGACACACACAGGCACAGATACACACACACAGGCACACACACACACCCTCTATACTTCTAATCAATATCATCTTCTTTCAAAGTTGGCTCAAAACTTACTTCATATAGGAGGCTTATCAGCCTGATTTACCTGAACAAAATTGCTAGATCTGTAGTTAGGAGAGAACTGAATTTGAATACTGACTGATATCAATTAGCTCTATCAGGTAAGGCAAGTGACTTAGCCTCTCAAAGTCTCAGTTTCCTCATTTGTGAAATGGGTATTATAATGCTTGCAATACCTACCTCACAGGGTTTTTGTGAGGAGAGTGCTTTGCAAACAAACATTAATGCATGGGGTAAATGTGATTCATTATTTTTACTACTTCAATGTGCATCCCCTTAGCACGTGTGTATTCAGTTTGGGACATATATATTCAGTTTGGACTATATTGTTTTGCAAGAGTTCCCAAGTAGTTCACTATATACAGAGATATAGATATATATGTGTGCACACACATATACACATATGTGTACATACACATATACATATATGTGTACATATATTTCCTTTTTTCTAGCTAGATTATGAGCTACTTGAGAACAAAGCTGTCTTCATTCAGAGGAAAGAAAACAGAATGTTGAAGGGCCCCCAGATCATGCCAAAGGAGGAGAGGTTGAAGGAACTAGGGATTTTAGCTTGGAGAAGAGGGGAAATATGTTAGCTGTCTTCAGGTGTTTGAAGGACCATCACGGGAAGAGGTATTAATGTTGTTTTGTGTAGTCCTAGAGGATAGAACTAGGAATAATGGGTACAGGCAGAAAAAAAAAAGCAAATTTAAGCTTAATAGAAATGTCATGAGTATGTTCCTGGATCAATTTCCCAGAGCCAGGCTGGTCACATTTCCCACCTTGGGGCTCTAGGATTATGCTAGAGGGGTTGAGAGCTCTTTAACATATGTATGGTTCGGCGACCAGGTGGCTCAGCAAGTAAGAGCACCGGTTCCAGTGTCAGGATGACCTGGGAATCAAATCTGGGCTCAGATACTTAGCACCACACCCAGAAATAACTGGTCGTGTAACCTTGAGCAAGTTACTTAACCCTTATTGCTTAAAAAAAAAAACATATGTATGGTGCTTTGCAAAACATAAAGTGCTATGTAAATTCTTTTGTTGTTCAGTTGTTTTTCTGTGGTATCTGGCTCTCTGTAACCCTATTTGGGATTTTCTTGGCCAAGATACTGTGGAGTGGTTTGCCATTTTCTTCTCTAGCTCATTGTACAGATGGGGAAACTGAGGCAAACAAGTTTGAAGTGACTAGCCCAAGGTCACATAGCTAGGAAGCGTCTGAGGCTAGATTTACATTCGAGAAGATGAATCTTCCTGACTCCAGGCTGAACATTCTATGCACTGTGATGCCATCTAGCTGTCCATATAAATTCTAGCTATTATTATACTATTATCTTGAGCCCCCATTCCAATATGACTCCCCACTAGACTTATACCCCTTATTAGCCATTAGTGGACTACAACTCCAGTTTCATTTACCCAATTAACATAAGTTAACTTTTACAAAGAGAAATTTACTTTGAAGATATAGCAAAGACAAAAGTAGTTAAGTCTTCCACACAGCAATTTTCCCCATAACTGTGGTTCAGTATAAGAAATTAAATGGGAATTTGGGGGGAGTTTTGTGGAAGCTGCAGACAACATATGGCCAGTAGATGACACAAAAAAAGTTTTTAAAAACTCAGAAATGCATAAAATATATGTACAGTGTTGTATAATTTTGACATTTTCTTTTTAATACCATAATAATTCAGACTTCTTCCCTGGAACGAAGGGAGGGTCAAAAACTTTTATAAGGATTTTCCAGATCACTGGAGGGGGGGGGCGTGTCACACCCCTAACTCCACTGTGTGGAAGGAATAACTATACAAACATCTTCCCCAACACCTCAGGTGTACATTTTCTACCATACAACCCCAGTCTCTGGGGGGAAATGAAGTGACTTAAAACTGTTTCTAAATAAAATTGGTCCCCCCAATTTCATGTACAAATGAGCCATTTCTGCCAGATGAGTCCTTGTCTCAGCTATTACTGGGCTATGTCATAAAGGTTGTTTCTTGAACCTTAGGATGCTAAGGCTGGGCTGGCTGCCAAACCTGGCACAGATTCAATTTCCAAACTTTTTAAACTGGGGTGGCTTATTCTCCTGATCTTCCCAAACTCCCAAGGTCATACAATCCAGATGAATCTCCTACACCAAAAAATGAATGAATAAATGCCAAGATAAAGAGCTAAGGCTGGTATTCACAGGGTCACATTTCCTCTTACTAGATTCCATGAGGCACAAACAGTTATACCAAGACAAAAAGACCAAGGCTCCCTCTCTATCATGCCTTTTGCATGCATCTCTGGGTCATCAGCAAGTTTCTCCTTACCATGTGTCTAGCAGACCAGAGTCAATCACAGAAAATCTAAATATGCTCAAAAGACACCCCACCACCACCACCACCAAGGCATTTTTGTTGCATCTCCATGATTCCCAGAAGCAGGTTCCCCAGCCTCTTCCACATGGAAAATTGCATCAGCAGTATTCTGTACATGCTCATAGACTGGGCTTATGGGCCTCTCCTCCATATATAAGGATAAAACTTCAGGGCATTTAGAGCTTTCCAAATGTAAAATGGGCTGCCTCATAGGGTAGAAAGTTCCCCATAATGGCATGTCTTCAAGCAAAGGTTAGATGACCATTTGTCAAAGACATTTTATGGGGGATTCTTGATCAGTGGGGACTGAAAGAGAAGGCTTTTAAAGTTCCTTCTAACTCAGAAATTCTCTCTCCCTCTTTGAATGATCAGGTACATACTTACCAGTCCCAGTAGAATATGCACAGGGACTATTTTCCATTCAGTCCTTGTATCCAGAGTGCCTTGCATGCAGCAGGTATTTAATTAATGCTTGTTGTATTGATCTGGATTTTGTACCCTTCCCATACCTTCTCTAGGTTCCAGCAACAGCAGACCCTCAACTAATTCTTGTTACCAGCTTCTGATTGTAGGTTGGTAAGACATTATTGTGGGTGTGTATTGTGTCATTGTCAGCAACAGGCAATCACACTAAAGACTTCCACTAGTAAATGATAGAGGGAAGGGGAAAGGAACAAGAATTAAGTGTCTACTGTATTCCAGGCACTGTGGCTAGAATGCACTCCCAATTTACCTTCATCACTTAGAACCCTTAGCTACCTTCAAGACTGAAGTTAAGCAACTTGCTCCGGGCTATAAACCTATTGAGTGGAGGCTGTATTTGAATTCAGATCTTCTTGACTCCAGGTCCATTGCTCTGATCATTCTGACACCCAGCTGCTTATGAGGGTCACATAAACTTTGAAATTTCATGATCCATCGTCATTGTCCAAATGGGTGCCATGTCAAAAATAAAAAAGATCACTAATAATATCAGTATACTTTATTGCTGCAGAAGACTATCTTCAAAATCCATGCTACAAAAGGGGTGGGGAGGGCACAGCTAGATGGCACAGTGGATAGAGCATCAGCCCTGGAGTCAGGAGGACCTGAGTCCAAATCCAGCATCAGACATTTACTAGCTATGTGACGCTGGGCAACTCACTTAAACCTGATTGCCTCCCCCACTGTCCAAAAAAACCCTCCATGCTATGCCTTTCAAAATGTTAAATAGCTTAATTTGGAAACTATCAGTATATTCTACTGATTGCACTCTAAGACACATATATAACAGTAGTTGGCATGGGGGGAATCTACTCTCTTTTTATATTAACTTGCCTCAGTTTCCTCATCTGTAAAATGAGCCAGAGAAGGAAATGCCAAACCAATCCAGTTTTCTCTGTCAAAAACAAAACCCACCCAGGTCAAGATGGTGGAGTAGAAGCAGGACCTCCATGGCTCTTGCTTCCACCTTCCCCAATCCATGTAAAAAGGGAACTCTGAACAAACTTTGGAGCTGCAAAACTGACAAAATGACACAGAGAAGCTAACCTCCCACTGAGAACAGCCCTGTAGGCTGGCAGGAATCGGCCAGTGCAGCACTCTGGGAGCCAAGCCCAGGCCCCCCAGAGGTTTTAGCCCCAGGGCGGGCCTGACCAGCCACCAGCCAGAGGGACTCCAGAACACCAGCAGCTGTGGCTGTTTCCAGATTTATCAACACATAGATGCGAAGGACAAAGTGAGAGGTCAGTGCAGTGTGGACTTTGGGACCAGTAGTTGGGAGAGCTCGGCTTTTGCCCCTGGAGCGAGAAGCTGCCGCCCCCAGCCCCTACCTGGCAGCTTCAGCTCCTGGCCAGCAGAGTGTCAGGGGACCAAGCAACCAGTCTGAGGGGTGCTCTTGCTTTAACCTGCTTGGATCTGGATTGTGGTCTAGGGTGGAGGTCCTGGGGTGTGTGACCAGCTTGCCAGAGTGTGTGGAAGCTTCAGAGAAGGCACCCAACTAATACCTCCAGCAGCCGAGAAAACCCCAGCGTTTCGGATGAAAGCTTCCCTGTCTGGTGGCAGAGTCCTACTGTGGCAAAAAGCCCAGGGGTCAAGTGACTGAGGGGTGATATGACCAGGCAAAGAAAACAAAGCAAACAGAAGATTGCAACATTAGACTCCTATTTTGGGGACAAAAAGGAGCAAAGCATGAAACAGGAGGAAGACAGTGAAGTCAGAACTCCTGCACCAAAAGCTTCAAAGGAAAATATGAGCTGGTTACAGGCCATAGAGGACCTTGAGAAGCAGATAAGAGAAGTGGAGGAAAAATTGGGAAGAGAAATGAGAACGATGCAAGAAAATTATGAAATGAGAGTCAACAGCCTGACTGAGGAAAATCACACCTTAAAAAACAGATTAACTCAATTGGCAAAAGAGGCTCAAAAAGGCAATGAGGAGAGGAATGCCTTAAAAAGCTGGATTTGCCAGATGGAAAAAGAAGCTCAAAAGCTCACTGAGGAGAATCATTCCTTCAGAATTAGATTGGAGCAAATGGAAGCTAGTGACTTTATGAGAAATCAAGATGCTGTTAAACAGATTCAAAAAAATGAAAGAATAGAAGGCAATGTGAAATATCTCATGGGAAAAACCACTGACATGGAAAATAGATCCAGGAGAGATAATTTAAAAATTATTGGACTACCTGAAAGCCATGATCAAAGAAAGAACCTAGAAATCATCCTTCAAGAAATTCTCAAGGAAAACTGCCCTGATATTTTAGAACCAGAAGGCAAAATAGAGGTTGAAAGAATCCACTGATCACCTCCTGAAAAAGATCCCAAAAAGAAAACTCTTAGGAATATTATAGCCAAGTTCTGGAATTCCCAGATCAAGGAGAGAATATTACGAGCAGCTAGGAAGAAACAATTTGAATATTGTGGAAAAAAAATCAGGATAACACAGGACCTGGAAGCTTTAACACTGAGGGATTGAAGGGCTTGGAATATGATATTCCAGAGGGCAGGGGAGCTGGGATTAAAACCAAGAATTACCTGCCCAGCAAAACTGATTATCATGTTTCAGGGGAAAATACGGTCATACAGTGGAATAGAGGACTTTCAAGCATTCTTAATGAAAAAACCAGAGTTCGATAGAAAATTTGACATTCAGATACAAGAAGCAAGAGAACCTTGAGAAGGTAAACAGGGAAAAGAAATCATAAGCCACTTATCAAAGTTGAACTATTAACATTCCTACATGGGAAAACAGTAATTGTAACTGATGAAACTTTTCTCAGTATGAAAATAGTTGAAGGGATATATATAATCAGAGGGTATACGGGCATATGAATACATATGTGAATGTGTGTATATATTTTTACAGGTACACATAGATAGAGGGCACAGGACCAATTTAATAGGAAGGGACGATACTTAAAAGGTGAAATTAAGATGTGAGAGAAGAATATAATGGGAGGAGATGGGGAGAGACAGAATGGGGTGAATTATCTCATCTAGAAGAGACAAGGGAAAATGGTTACAATGGAGGGGAAGAATAGGAAGGCAAAAGGGAATGGGTCATCCTTATTCTCATTGAATTTGGCTCAGGGAGGGAATGACATACACACTAAATAGCGTATTTCACCCTACAGGAGAATAGGGGGGAAAGGTATGAGAGGGGGGATGATGGAAGGGAGGGGAGGCTGGGGGGGAGAGAAGTTGTAAGCACCCACTTTTGAAAAGGGACGGGATCAAAGTAGAGAATAGAACAAGTGGGTGGTGGGATAGGAGGGAGGGAAATACAGTCAGTCTTTTACAATATATCTACTATGTTAATGTTTTGCATTAGCTACACATGTACAACCTATACTGAACTGCTTATCTTTCCAGTAAGGGTGGATGACAAGGGAGGAAAGGAATGAATCTGGAATTCAAAGTTTTAAAATCAAATGTTTAAAATTATATATATATTATTAATACTATGTTACATGTAATTGGGAAAGAAGATATACAGGCACTGGGGCAAAGAAATCCACCATGCCCTACTGGAAAAGTCAAAGGGGGTATAGGAGAAGATATGGGAGAGAACAGATTGGAGGAAGGGATATCCTGCAGGACTGCTATTTTGGGGTGGTGAGTAAGGGAAAAACAGGGAGAAAATTTGTAACTCGAAATCTGGTGGAAATTAATGATATAAATCAGAAGTTAATAAAGCATTTGAAAAATGAAAAAAAAAACCACCCAAATGGGGATCACAAAGAGTCAGACATGACTGAAAAAACAACTTAACAACAACAAAATAGTACCAGACTTCCCCAGGGAACACTGGACGTGTCCCACTGGGCCGGGTATTCAGAGGCTCAGGAGATGTTGTTTTTTTTCCTTCCCATGGACAATTCTCCAAAGTGAATACCCTTCCCACCCTCAGGCCCATTTCTGAGGCATTACCTTAGCAGTGTCCTTCTAACTAGGCCCTTGGGAATTGTGACTCTTCAGTTATCAGCCACTAGAACCTCACATGATGCCCAGACTTCATATAGGAGAGTACAATTACATAGCACAGGAAATTTAGCAGGGACTGGGCCCTGCTTATCCCTACATCCTCAATGCTAAGATCAAAGTGTATTGCTTATTATTTGTAGAGTGACAACTATGTTGGAGGCATTAGACCCCACAGCCTTGTCTGACTGGGGTCATATCAAGGGGCTCACATTTATATAGTATTTTATGGTTTATGAAGCAATTTCTTCACAATAAAGCTATGAGGTGGCCAATGCAAGTATTATACTATTTTTACAGGTGATGAAACTAAAGCCCAAAGTAGCTGAGTAATTTATGCAAAGTCATATGGCTAATAAGCAACAAAGCTAAGACCAAACAAGTTTGTCTAATTCAAATCTAATCTTATTTCTACTATAGAATTATTATGTGTTTTATGTGTGTACACACACACACACACACATCTTCTCTGAAAATTCCTTTTCTTATTCCTAGGTACGATAGCTCAGGAGACAAAGGCCTTGAGTTCAAATATCACTCCTGTCTTATTCTACCTATGTGACCGTAGGTGAGTGACTTAATCTATTATCCGTAAAAGGAGAGAGTTGAATTAAACAGATATTTCAGTCCCTTCCAGCCCTATATCCATGATTTTCTATGATCTCTCCATGGTCCACATTCTTGCTGAACAAAGGGGACCACTACCAGCAAGGATGATCACTATATCTAGGACTACTTGTTCTTAAGGTAGTCTGAGAAGCTATGGAAAGGGAAGAATAGTACATTTCCCCCCTGGAGACCCTTAAGGACAAGGCTCCCAGTGTTATGTGGTTTATAATATACATGGATATAACTTTAAGGATTAGAGATTTCTCCTCTGAAAACCACACCCATGGATATCCACTGTCTTGTCCCTTTCCTTCTCTCAGTCCCCTCCCACCATAATTAATCTCTAGCACAACAGGCACCTAGCCAGCTGGTAAAGGTGAAAAAAAAATGCTATAGTATGGTAGATGAAAATGTTGGTGTCCAAATCTTAGGGAATTTGCAGGTGGGATAGGGGATAGAATTCTGGACTCTCTCCACTCAGATTAATTCTGAGCAATACATTTTGGCATGCAAGTTCCTACTTGTTCTGAAAACAAGGCCTCTGTAAAAATGGATTATTCATTTCTGTGTGATGCTCTTAGTACTCAAATCAATCTAATAGTAGTCACTAGTAAATATCTTACCATGTTTCCCCGATAATAAGACCTATCCTGAAAATAAGCCCTCCCCGTACTGTGTAAGATTCCTCTAAAATAAGCCCTCCCCCGAAAATAAGCCCTATTGAGATTGCTACTGTAGTGAAGGTGATCCCCTGAGCTACACGCTACATTACGGTACCCTCTGTATGCACCGGGGCCCCCCTCCTCCGAACCGTGAAATGCACGCCACGCTCCGAGCTGCATCCAATCAGAGCTGCAGCAGTGAGCGCGTCATCCTGTTCTCCCCCAGTGATTTGCTTGCTGGTACATTTTTTTGTTCACATTTACCTGTTTATTAAAATTGCTGTCAATGTTCATTAAAATAAGCCCTCCCCTGAAAATAAGCCCTCTGGTGTTTTTCTGTCCAAAAAAATTAAGACGACAGTGTCTTATTATCGGGGAAACACGGTATTACCAAAGGTTTAAATCTGGCCTCTTATACTTACCAGCTGTGTAACCCTGGGCATGTCATTTAACCTACTTAACTCAGTTTTCTCATCTGTAAAGTGGGGATAATAGCCTCCCTCCCAGAGTTGTTGTGAGGATCAAATGAGTTAATCTATGTAAAGCACTTAATGCAGTGCCTGGCACACAGTGTATATAATCATTTCTTTTTAAGTCTTGCCCTAGATACTAGCTGTAAGTAAAAAAAAAAAAAAGAGTAAATAATTCTCTGAAGTCACCCAATTTTTCTACACACACTTGTAGAGACAGCATGGCATAGTGGATAGAGTACTGAACATGGATTCAAAAAGATATGGATTCAACTCTTGCCTCAGACATTTAAACTCTCTGAGCCTCAGTTTCCCGATCTGAAAAATTAGAGGTAGGACTTGATGGCCTTTAAGATCTCTTCTAGCTCCAAATCCAGAATCCTATGAGATTTATGCACTCAGTTTGCCTTCTCAATTCAGTTTCCCTTTTTAAAAAAAATTATTCTTTTTACAAGCATTTATCTCCTTCTTCTCCTCCTCACTGAAAAATAAAAAAAAAAGATCTCCTATAACAAATATGCGTAAATCAGCAAAATAAATCCCCATATTGGCCTTGTCCCAAAATGTATGTCTTGTTCTGCATTGTAAGCCCATCCCATCTCTGGCAGGAGGTGGGCAGCATGCTTCATTTTCAATCCATTGGAATCTAGGTTTATTATTGCATTTCAATTCAGTTTCACTTACCTTAAGATTTTATAGTTGCTTCCTGTTTCTCTTCCTGGCTTCAGTTTTGCTTCTGCTCCAAGTTTCCCATTATGAGTACAAATTATAGCACTCAATTCAATTCAACAGACATTAAATGCCTACTGTGTGCAAGATACAGTATACTCCCATAGGTCAAACTTGGCTGCTAAATGAAGATTGTTTCTGGCTTGGATCACAACGCTTTGTCTCCATGCAACCCCATGTTCATACTTCATCTAGGGTATGCTAGGAAATGTTTAACAACCCCAGCTCTCTCTCTAAAGAAAAAAAAAAAAGGAAAAGAGAGAAAGAGAGAGACAGAGGAAAAAGGAAAGAAGGAAGGAAGGAAGGAAGGAAGGAAGGAAGGAAGGAAGAAAGATGGATAGATAGATGTTATAGATAGACTGACAGCTAGAAGACATACTTTTAATTCTAATCTGCATTAATAACATTTTTTCAATCACTTAAGACTGGACAATCAACAAAACAATAGATCAAGCCCTGATTTGTAGCATTTGTAGATTGCCAAACTGGGCACCTTGGTAGAGCAGTGAATAGAGCATTGGACCTGGAGTCAGGAAGACTCATCTTCCCGAGTTCAAATCCATCCTCAGACACTTACTGGCTGTGTGACAATGGACAAGGCACTTAACCCTCTTTGTCTCAGTTTCCTTATCTATAAAATGAGCTGGAAAAGGAAATGGCAAAGTACTACAGTATCTTTGCCAAGAAAACCCCAAATGGGGAAAGAAAAAGTCAGACACAACTGAAACAACTCAACAAGCTGTAAATGTTAATGCTGAAAATTTTAACATTAGCCCCTGGGAACCAGTTGGAGATGGCTCCAGCACATCTGTGCTCTCACCTCTTTTCTCCAGGTTCAAGGTCAAAGTCGAACTCCTAGAAGAGCTGGAAGGCCCCTTAGAAATCATCTAGCCCAACCTTCCATTCCAATTTTGCAAGTGAAGTCACTGAGTCTCAAAGAAGGGAAGGTCACCAGAGTAGTAAGAAAACTTGGATCTGAGCCTCACAGTCTTCTGGCACCCCAATCCATTTTCTCCTTACTTTTCTTTCTTGGCTGCTCTCATAACTACTCTCTTGAACTATTCTCCCTTTCTGGCACATAGCCCAGGATAATGTTCAAGAGAGGCTTCTCTGCCTTCTGTAACAATTGATTGCTTCTCTTCTCCAGAAACTTTATTTCTGCCTAGGGAAATTCCCCACAGTGTCTGCCCCCATTTTCTAGTGTAATGAGGGTAATCATAAAGTGGCCCCCACCACTACCCCAGGGCACTCTAGGGTGCTCAGGGTTCACTCTCCACAGAGCAGGCATGGAACAGAGTGGCACTCTCCTGGGGACTTCTAGGCCCTGGGCTACTCTGACTCCTCATTAAAGAACTTGGAGCTTCGGGATGGTGAAGCAATGCCTTGGTCTTCATGACTCAGAGAGCCTCTGAACCTCCACCAACTCTGTGGACTTGCAAATAGTGTTCATCCAGTGACATTAGGAGGGTGATGTCTTGACTTGCAAATGAATTGGATTTAAGTGAGGCCGAGCTATGCAGAGTCACTCTCTTCTCCACAGTCATCACAGTCCATTGGCAAGATGTAGACCAGGACAACTGGCAATGGCCAGGATGCAGTGGGAGACATTGGCCTTTTTAAGCTAAGGTCTTTCCCAGGACTTGGTTTGTCTGAGGCAACACCCATTCAGTGATTTAAGGCTAGGTAAGAATTGAGACAAGAAATATAAGACAAATAACTTTCATTCTTGTTTTCTTTTGGGTTTGTTTGTGTTTTTTTACTCTCACAGACTCTTTTTTGGACTTCCAGTAGGGAATAGGGAGAGGTACCTCCCCTTGCACCTGGGGAGGGCAGCTAAAGCAGGTACACACCCAGGTGTGCTTGAGTAAGGGTCTCAAGGCCCTGACTGCCACTTCTCTTTTTTTTTTCTTTCCATAAGCATACATGACCAAACAGCAATCCTGAAAATCATATGCTTTAGCTGCTATGTACAAGATTCCCCCAGATTTTCTAGCTAACTTGAGGTTAACTAATTAGTTAGGGTGATTGCATGATGCAGTGAAAAGATCCTTGGAAGCAAAGTATCTGGGTTTGAATCCTAGCTCTGCCACTTTCTACCCGGATGACATTGGGCACATCTCTTCACTGCCCCAGTTCCTTCATCTGTGAAATGGTGGTGGTGGTCATTGTGGGGATGGACTAGATCAGAGGCTTTCACACCTACAGTCACAAAACTCCCAGTCAGTTCAGTGCTACCTGAACCAGATTAAAATGTAATTGGAAAGTGTATAACCAAAAAATATATAATTTCTGTTGTTTAATTGTGAGTCAAGTTCAATACTTTATGACCCCATTTGGGCTTTTTGGGCAAAATTTCTGGAGTGGCTTGCCATTTCCTTCTCCAGCTTATTATACAAATGAGGAAACTGAGGCAGAGTTAAGTGCCTTGCCCAGGGTCACACAGCTAGTGAATGTTTGAGGCCAGGGAGGAGTCTTCTGACTCCAGGCCTGGTGCTCTATCCAGTACACCACCTAGCTGCCCTTCAGAAATACACAATGCAACACAGATGTTAGTTTGTGGTTTTCTAAGCCACCATCCAGCATGCAGGGATCCTCATTAACTATTTCATGGCCCCATTTCTATTTGAGTTTGACAGTACTGGACTAGATAATCTGTGAGGTCACCTCCAATTCTTAATCCAAGATTCTTTCTCCTTGCACCCTGTAATCTCCATCAACTCATTGTTTTATGCTGCTCCTAACTTTGCTTCATTACTAACTTTGCTCATTGCTGGCCATGCCCTACTGTAATGTAATGCCAAGGAAAGGCAACTTCCCAAGGTTCGAAATACCAGCATAGGTGCTCTCCATTTTATTCAGTGACAAATTAAGAACAGAGAAGATCAAAATATGACATCATTCAAAATACAGCATTTACTAAGTGTGATTAAATAATCTCCAAGTACTACCCCACCCCAGGACCTTCCATTCATTCAATCAATTATAAAGTCCCTCTTCTAAATACTACTCCACCCCTAGGCTGTACCTTCATTTAGTCCACCACAAAGCCCCTCTTCTCAAATGGAGATTGGTTTCGGAATCATAAGTAAAGTACATTCATTTGTTCAATCATAGAACACAAAAAGGTCAAAAGTTCCCCACCCCTGGATCACAATTGAATCTACCCCAGAGTTACAACAAGTTTAAGCACAGCATTTAATACCCAAATGGAGGTCTTTTCTTCATCTTGACCTGAGGCAAGTTCTCAGCAATCTTTGTTCCTGGGGAGACAAAGCTTAGCAAGGCCACAAAATACATTGCCAGTCTCTTCATTAATTCATTCTCTGTCTGCAGAACAGTTCTAGGACCCCTGAAAACATTAGCAAAACCCTCTCCCAGGATTTCTGTAAACATACAACAAGAAAATCCTTCTTCAGGGCTTCGGAATCAACAGAAAGGTTCCCAGACCCCTGCAACAACAGCACTGTCCTTCACCAGTGGACAGTATTCACTCTCTGTCTGCAGAACAGTCTCAGGAGCTCAACCAACAGCAAGGTTCCAGAACTTCTGCAACAACAGGACTGTCTTTCACCAGTGGACAAATCTGGCAAAACAACATCAAAACAGACAAAGTACCAGCAAAACAGCCATGTTTCCTCAGTCCTTGGCAGCTCCGGGGGCAGGTCTCAAAAGTCCAGGGCAATTCAAAGTGGCCCTCAGCAATCCTCTCCATCTCTCTCTACCTCTGGAGGTGCTGCTTCCAAAAAGTTCTTCTGCCTCTCTCTCATGTCTCTCCAAATCTACGTCACCAGCTCCTCCCAGTTCAGCACTCTCTTTTCACATCAACAAGTCTCTCCCGCAGGTGGGATTAACAAGCTCTGGGTTTTAACACAATTAATTTGAAAACCAAGCCAATACAGGGGAATCTTTAAATGCCATTACTATCACACCTACCCTCTTTTCCCTTTAGTTCACCTATCTGCCAAGCCATTACCACTTAGTATAAACTAAACCTATGCACATTTGATATATCCTGCCCCCAGAACAGCATTACAATTCATAGTGTCCTTTAGAATTGAAAAACTTCTTAGAGATATCTAGTCCAATTCCCATTTTGCAGATGGGAAAACAAAGGCCCAGGGAAAGAAAGAAGCAGCCTGAGAGCTTAAATCATCCCTATCTGAGGGAGAGAGATACACAGTCAATGAGTTCTTCAGACTTGAACAGGGTTTAGAAATGCCAAGCTCCACTCCTTCCCTTTGTATTTTCTGCATGCAGGAGATGATAGGTAGCATCTGGGGGCTGGGAGACTCACCCCACTTCTCTACGTTTCATGCCGTTTCCATTGAGCTGGTCTCAAGTGAGTCTTGAATGCATTTTTTTCCTTATTGCTTGTTCACCACAGGGCTCTTTGCTCTCCTAACTCCTGATACAATGGGGACATAAATGTGATCTGGCATAGCTCACACCCCTACTCTCTATTCATGCCCCTGGGTTTATTTTTTCCCTGCTGTTAAAGACCCACAAAGAACTTTCAAGTTTACCCTTCCTTTGTTGTTCTTCTTATTAGTAATGTTATTGAAAGCTACAAACAATATAGCCCCCTCCTTTACCTCATCTCTCCCAGAGGTTTATTTTTTGGAATTTTTTTTTGTTCTGATGAAAGAATTCAAGAGAGACTTTAATTACTTTCTTTTATTTTTAGGCAAGTATAAAGTTGGAAAACAAGACACCCTAGTTGGGTGACTCAGTGTTGGGGGGAGAGTAGAGAAGACAGGGATTGGCAGATTTGGAGTTAACAGTCTGAAGCATAAACTCATGCCTAGTATTCATTTATTAAACAATAGATTTTGGGGAGATCGAGCTGCTGTTCAAAGTGCTCTAGATAAAAAAAGGATTCCATTCATGGAATCCTTCCCCCATGACTACAACCCACATTGACTGGAATTCCCAAAGCACTGAATGTCTGCACCGCTCATTGGGCACCTAATAAGTTACCATCTGGTATTTTGGGGTCTCTTCCATGTTTGTTCATCATATCTCTTGTCTTAGAAACCAGAAGGAACATTTAAGAAAAATGGGGGGAAGGGAGATGAAAGGGGGTAATAGAGGGTGATGGTAGAGGGGGGAAAGGGCATTTAACCTGGAGAAAAAAAAAGACTTCAGGGAGACTTGAGAATTGCCTTGAGGTATCTGAAAAGCAGGCATATGTGAGGAAGATTATTTTTTTTCTCTGCTTGACCCTAGAGGTCAGCTTTAGGACTGATTGTCAGAATTTATGCTATTGTTCAGTCTTTTTCAGTCATGTCTGACTCTCTGTGACTCCATTTTGGGGGTTTCTTGGCAAAGATACTGGATTGATTTGTCATTTCCTTTTCCAGATCATTTTACAGATGAAGAAATAGATAAACAGGATTAAGTGACTTGCCTAGGGTCACACAGCTGGTAAGTGTCTAAGGCCAGATCACAACTCAGAAAGATGGGTCTTCCTGACTCCAGGCCCAGAACTCTATCCACTGCACCATGTAGCTGCCCATACAAACAGAAGACACCAAATGAAGACACAATAAAGAAATGCCATAGGGTTAGGGGAATACAAACAGTAAATCCGAAGGAAGGAAGAAACCCTACACCTGCAAACAGTCATAGAGGAAAAAAAAAGATTTGGACCCAAGGACTATAAGAGCAATTGAAGCAAGAAATAAGAGATGAAATGAGAGTTTGGGAGGACAAAATGGAAAAGAGAATCAATAGCTCAGAAGTAAAGGCAGAAAATATGAGCAAAGTAGTAGACTCCCTGAAAATAGAGTGGAGCAAACATAATTCAATCATTCCATGAGACAACAAGATATATTAGAATAAAGTTAGAAGATGGAAAAAATAAATGACAAATGTGAAGTATCAACTATCAAAACAAGTAGAGGAATAGCTTAGGTCCCCTTCATTCTTTTGGGCACATGCCATATTGTATAATGTGGAGAGGTTTCCATTAGAGAAGAACAAAAATAACCAGAAGCTAAACCAGGGATTCTTAACATTTTTTTGCATCATGGACCCCTTTGACAATTTCATGAATCTTGAGGGCCCTTTCTCAGAATAATGTGTGTTTTTTTAAAAAATTCACAATTAAAGAAAATGCTGTTTCATTTAGAAGTTAGTGAAAATAGAGGTGTAATTTTTTTTCCAATCCAAGTTCACAAATTTCCTTAAAAACTCTCAAAAGTACCAGAGGGGACTAGCCAAAACATCAAATCCTGACCTGAGGCCTGAGACTGAAAATATGAGTAAACAAAAGAAGACACAATAAAAGAACATCATAGGGACAGAGGAACACAAGCAATAAACCCAGAAGAAGGGAGTAACCCCACACCTATAAGAAAAGTTTCAGAGGACTCTGAGGTCTGTGGGCCCCAGGTTAAGAACCTTTGACAACAAGAAAACAGATAGTGCAATAAAAAGAGATGTATTTTGATTTATCTGAAATATATTTGAAAATATATTTTTTATATTTATATTTGAAAATAGAAGACCAGAATTCAAACCTTTACTACTATCTACTGTGTAACCTTGGGCAAGTCATTTTCTTTTTTTGTGGCTCCATTTGATCCTCTGTTAAAATGGGGGAAGATTTGAACTAAATTCAACCAAGGGACCAAAATTTCTTCTAGCTCCAAATCCTATGATAAAGACCCATGGGTCATTAAAAAGAATTAGCAGATTAAACCCCCATCAAAGTACTTCTTCAGTGCCCTATCACATTATTGATAAGTGCCCTTGAACATTTTTTTTTTGCTTTCAACCATTAGAACTCAAGCGCTGGCTGGTCCTGCCCAGGAATAAGATTTCACAGCAATAGATTATGTCTGCCATCAATGACCAGTCCCACGAAAGTCAGAGAGGCTCACTATACTTCTGAAGACTGGCCACAAGGGAATGATTTTTTCCCCAGGCACAGCAACTCACCCACAGTGGTGTTCAGGGATTGTAATCTACACTGGTGGAAAAAGATCCCACAAAAATAAAATCATAGATCTTTGAAATATTGAAGAAAATAAATAGATTAAAAACCACAAACAACTCTGCTGGACCAAAAGAACAAATTAGACATGCTAATATTGATGTAAGTGTGTGTTGTTATGTCCACCCAGAAAGGCAAGGATTTAGGTAAGCAGGCAGAACACCTGAAAGCCCTCTTTTCTCAGAGATGGTGTTGTGGTTACCACCTCCATTAATGTGGCTTCTTTTAATGGAACCAGCTTTCAAATTCTCTTCTCCATCACCCAAAGAGGGCTATTAATGACATTTGCCAAACCAACAAACTAAGAGAGATGTCTTAAGATTTAAAACCAACTCTTCTCTGATTTGGCTTCCCCCCAGGACACTGATAAGAGGGAGTAGCAGAGGAAAACCAGCCAGCCCACCTGCTCTCCATCTGGGTAAATGACTCCCACTGGGAATTAGTTGGGTAATAAACTGAAAAGAGATGTTGCATAATGGAATGGGGATGGGGGGTTGGTCAGTGACTCCAGTGAGCTTTTTGAGAAGAGCTGAAACTGGTATTTCTGGGCCAGGCACTTGGCAAACAGAAAATGAGGATGTAAGTGCTTAGGTCCCCTAATATTCCTTTGCCTAGAAGGTTTCCTTCTCCCCACCCCCTCCCCAGCTCCAGGACCTTCCCCCTCCTCTAAAATGAAACTAAATGGTCCAGTGGCCATCTATCTTCCTGAAATGCTGTAATGCTGGGAAAAGAAGGAGGAGGCAGTGATACTGGCCTCCTTGCTATTACTTGCAGTAAACACTTTATATCCCAACTCTGGGCCATTCCATCCCTGAAATATTCTCTTTCCTCACCTCATCTCCACTTCCTTGCTTCCCTAGCTTCTTTAAAGAATCAGCTAATATCCCACTTTCTAAAGGAAGCTTTTCCTAATCCTCTTTAATTCTAGTGCACTCCTTGTGACTACTTCCAATTATCCTGTATACAGTTTGTTTGTACATAGTTATTTTCATTTAGTCTCCCCCATTAAACTATGAGCTCCTTGAGAGTAGGAACTGTTCCCTTCCTTTGTATCCCCAGTGCATGGCACATGGTAAGTGTTTAATAAGTATTTACTGACTGATTGACTAACTGAGGAAGAAGATAAAACAAAAACAAGAACAGGACACATTCTCCCTTTGCACACAAAAGACCTCTACAGAGAGTGAACTTAAGCTTAACATAAAAAGGTAAAAGGTACATATTTGGAGAACACATGAATCAGAGAGTATACCTGGCAATTCTTGGCATCAGGAGTCCTTCTTTTTCTTTTTGTGGAGTCCTCACCAAGTTCCCTTTAAATGTAACTCCCTGAGGGGGTGGTGGGGGTGGGAGGTGGGATGGGCACCAGGAATCCAGCTGGGCTCCGAAGGTCCTTGCCTCTGTTTGGCCCATACTTAACATGTCTCAAGGGGTCCTGCTCCATCAAGAAATTTTTCTTCCTCAAGTGACCATCATTCCACATCCATCTGTAGTCCCTTTTAGTGCTATCAACTCTTCTTCCTCCAGGGACAATTGCTATTACCACCAATCAGCTCTGACCACCAGTCTCCTGAACTCACCAGGTCAAGTGGACACTGTTATCCTAGAACACTTTGTCTAAGATCATGAAAGAATAAACACAGGGGTGGCTAGGTGGCACAGTGAATAGAGCACTGGCTCTGGAGTCAGGAGGACCTGAGTTCAAATCTGGTCTCAGATGCTTGACACACTTACTAGCCATGTGACTTTGGGCAAGCCACTTAACCCCAATTGCCCTCCAAAAAGCAAAAAAAAAAAAAAAGAATAAACACAAAAGAGATAAAGAAGGCTCACATACACACACCCATAGCCAGGCAGAAGACAAGGTTGCTACCCTGCCCCTCCATGACTCTTGAGTATATAGTCTTGACTCTTTTGAGGGGCAGGCAGCTTCTTTTTGTACCCACTAAATTCTGGCTCAGTAACCTCTGCATCATCAGTTCTTTTGATTCTATAGCCTCTTAGAAGACTTTTTATGAGTTACCACATTAGCACACCGCTTTGTCACACATGACCAGAAAGTAGCCTCCAAAGCTCCAAGTGCTGGATCACAACCAAGTGGGAATATCTACTAATGCTTAGTACAACCTTTTAAGCTATAGCAATCCAAGTCTGCTTCCTCTGTTATGCTAGAAAATGCTGGTGCAGAGTTAAGGCTGTTCAGAAGGAGAAGTGGGGATCAGTCTACACAGAGGAGGGAAGGCATGGTCAGAGAAGGGGAAAACTCGGTCCTTCATTCTCAGGGTTACATTTCTGATATTTTTATTAAATGTCAACTAAACAACTGAAAGGTCCAAGGTGCAGGGGGTGGGGAGATCATTCTAAAAGCCCACCTCCTTGATGTCACCACAGTTCTACTACTGTAGCACTTAGAAAACAATCATATTATCATTTATACTTGTCAGTATAGGCTACTTTGAGAGGAATGAAGCTTGGGATAATAATAATAAGGTAAAAAAAGACATCAATTCTAAGGATTTAGAACTGAAAAGAACTCTGTGATTATTTAATTCAACCCTCTCATTTTACATATCAATAAACTAAGTCCCAGAGAGGTTAACTGACTTGCCTACAGTAATGCAAGTAGTATGTGAGAGACAGGTGGTGCACTGGAGAGAATGAGAGGCCTGGAGTCAGGAAGACCTGAGTTCAGATCCAACCTCAGACACTTACTAGCTATGTGACCCTGGCCAAGTCACTTTACCTCAGTATCCTCATTTGTAAAACATGTGGATGATAACAGCACCTACCTCACATGTTGTTGTGATGGTGTTGTGATGATCATGCTGTAAAAAGTGCCTGACACAGAGTAAAAACTACATAAATCTTATTATCATGAAGGACTTGCTCCTACATTTTATGGTTCCACACCCAGTGCTTTCCCCACTATACCATGTTTGCTCTCAGGTTTGGACAAATTAATATTTTTATATAAATGGATAAATCACCCATACCAATCTGGTCTTGTTTTCTTTCAGAACCTGAATGTAAAGTCCAATAAAGAGCATTGTGGTTACTGAGTTAGAATTCTGCCTCAGACACTAGCTGTGTGTAATCTCACTTACCCTCAGTTTCCTCATCTGTAACATGGTAACAGTATATTGCCTTAAAATGCTATCCAAATACTAGCAATTGTTATATTAGGATTAAGTGTCAGAAAACATGGTCTGGTTTTAGCTTAGCCTTCGACTTTATGGCCTTTACCCTTCCATACTTCTGTTTCTCCCATTTATAAAATGGGGGGGGGGGGGTGAGAGACTATCTGCTGTTCTTCACTTCCCTCTATAGTCTAAGGATTATGGAGCTGGGGATAGAGGACAAGCACAGTGCTTTTGGTTAATAGGGGAAGTAGAGTTATCAGTCTCCCAAGATCTACCCAGTCCTTTCCATTCTTGCTCCAGAGTTGACTTGTGTGGCATCCAAGAGCATGTTGGTCATTGAAAAGAATCTCCTCATCATCTTTTCCTAGCTCTGTTGAAGTTATTTAAAGTGGGGTCCCCAGGATGATTAGGAGATCCCCGTTATCTACCTGGGGTATAATAGGAGTTAAAAGGAATTTTAGACCTGAACTCAAATAAGAATTTCAGTTGAGAAAGCTCAAATAACAGACTGTATGATGCCACATTGAATGTGATTGGTACAAAGAGCTATTTGAAATAAGGGGCTCAAGGTAAACTTTACCAAAGGGGCAACATCTGAACTGAGTCTTGACAGAAAAGAAGGATTTCCTCGGGGAGAGTAGAGAGTACATTCGAGAGGTGGGAAAAGGGAGAAAGCTTCCAGAAAGCTTAACAAATAGCACAATGTTTTCTCCTCCTTTTCTTCTTTCTTCTCACCTTTAGGTGGAGGTGTTAATGATCAGTGACATAGCCAAGAGCCCAGAGAAAGAATTCTGGGATGATGTGAAACCTGGGAAAACTACTCTGCTACAAGAGAATATTCGTTCTTTGCCCGACACTGGAGCCCAAGCACTCTGCTCAGCATGGAAAAGGCCAGGGGGACATTTTGTTGCCTGATAGATTTTTGTAGACTTACATGCAAACCCCTCTCTGAGAAACTGCAGAGAAGTACTTATGTCTGGGTAGGATGGGGTGCTCATGGATTGTTGTTTGTCCTTTGTTCTCCAAGGGGACCATGACATTAGGAAGGTGGTGCCATGACTTGCAGGTGAATTGGATTTAAGTGAGGGAGGACTGTGCAAAGTCACCAGCCTCACTTTCTCCTCTAGAGCCATCTGGGTCCAGTGGCCAGATATAGATCAGGACAACTGGAGATGGCCCAGCTCTGCTAATGAGACTTAACTTGTAACAGGAGAGATTTAGATTAGCCATCGGAAAGCACTTTCACATCTGAGCAACTCAAAAGATTAACCAAGAGTGTAGAATCTCTTGGGAGACTCAATGACAAGCAGAAGATGGAAAAAAGATGAGCCTTGGTCCAGCTGCCCATATTCCGTAGAGGGTGTGGTAGAATAGACTTTGTGAACCAGTGGCTGAGATCTCAGGTGGAGATTTAGGGAAGCTACGAAATATCATCAAGTTTAAAAGAATGATTTGAAGACAGTCATTTCCAAAGACAAGAGAATGGATTCGAATAGGAGCTCTTAACCTTTTTTGATGTCATGGGTCCTTTTATCAGCCTGGTGAAACCTAGGGACCCTTTCTTAGAATACTAATTTCTGCCTGTATTCAGAATTGAAGGAAATAGTAAATTTTGGTTGTAGGTTGCAGAAAATGAAGAGGTAGCTTTGTTCCCATCCAAGTACATGGACCCTCTGTGAAATCAGTCCATGGACTTCTAAAGAGCCCATGGACTCCAGGTTAAGAATCCTTGGATTAGATTGCCATACTTTAAAGCAAACAATAAGAAAGCTTTTGCCATTTAATCAAGACTTGAGGATGCTTCAGGTTCATACCATTTGCAGATAGCAACAAAGGTCATATAAGCTGGGGGCAGCAGCTACCTGACTATCATAGGAGGAAATGTAGACTAGTTGAGAAGAGAGACAAACTGTCCACCCACAGTGGCAGAAGAGAAGAATTAATGGGGTCCTGAATCCAAACACGGTCCTAATTTAAGGAAGGAGAAAGGAAGAAAGAGACAAAGAAAAGACTGCAGAAAGGACATGAATGAAGCCTAAAGAAATATGGTAAGTGTGAAAGGAAAAAAGAAGATGAGTAGAGTCAAATGTTGGCACAGTGTTCAGGAGCACTATAGATAAGTAATTTAAATAATTTGTTCAAAATGAAACTGGCCATTTGCCCATCAGAGGCCTGGGGAATTTAGGCCATGATTTTTAAGGATAATTGCAGCTGTGTATATGGCCGTAATCAGCCTCCCCCTGGCTTCTGCCTCCCCCAAGTGGCTAGTTTTCATACACACCTAAGTTCCCCAACCTTGCCTTTAGCAAAAGCTTTTGGGTTTCTGAAGACAAGTGAGCTGTTGTTGAGCCATCAGACTGCCAGAGACAGAGACTGACAAATTTCTCCTACCTCTCAGCCAACAAAGGAGGGGAGGGCAGCAGGAGAAATAGATGTGAGTTGGAGTTATCGATGAATCAAAGACCCATTAGCCCATAGACCTGTATTCCAAAGAGATAAGACCATTCTAAGAGACACAGACAAAGTCAAGAGGTCTGAGCTCTAGCCCTGGGCACTGAGCTGGAGATCCAGGCAGCTCTTCAGAGAGCAGTAGCTAAGCAACTGTCTTGCGTTGCCAATCCAGTGCAAGCAATAGTTTCTCTACACTGGAGGAGGAGAGGCAATTAAGCACATCTAGATGTCAGTTGGACCCTTCCAGAAAGAGGAGAAAAGAGACCATTGGATTTCTGAGTAGGGGGGAACACAAGAGAGAGGAAATGAAAGATGTTTCCAAGCAGAGGGGGAAAAGGAAAAAAAAAAAGCCATCCCCTGCCCCCACCCCCCCAAGACTTCCTCTTTCCTTAGCTTTGTAACAACTCCTCCTCCACTGGAGATAGACTTCAGACCAATTATTCCATCAAGTTAGATATTCTAGAATTCAACTTCATTAGAGCTTCAAGGCACATGAAACGTTAATCATGGAAACCCTGATATTCTGCAGGAGAGATTTACCCCTTGGGGGGGAAAAACACTTTCATTTTCCTTTGAGGTTAATAGAAGGCTAATTTGAAATCACTGGGTTAATGAGAAAGCTAAAAATATCCCTCTTACAATCACGTTCCTGGCATGGGCCTCAGCTACCTCCAGCCTCTTCCTAACGGTGAAGCTGCCTTTGGGAGAGAAAGAAACAATTCTACCACACTCACAATCAGCCCAGGCTGGCTCTCAAAGCAGGGTAGAGGGTGGGAGTCTGAAATGCTTGTAGCAGGGAAGAGAAGGACAGGGTTGCAAAGGAGGTGGAGAGGGCCATAACAAACTGTCTTTCATAGGACCTAGAATACAAAGTTCCCCGATGGAACAACTCACTAGGGCACTGAAAGAATAAATTACTTTCCCTGGGTTACATACCCAGCATGGTCCAGAGACTGGCTGTTGTTCGGGTGTTTCACAGTTAAGTGACCCTACTTGGGGTTTTCTTGGCAAAAATATTAGAGTGGTTTGACATTTTCTTCTCCAGCTCATTTTACAGATAAGGAAACTGAGGTAAGAAGGGTGACGTGACTAGCCCAGGGTCACACAGATAATAAGTGTCTGAGGTCAGATTTGAAATCAGGAAGAGTGGTGTTCCGGACTCCATACCCAGTGCTCTATCCACTGCATCATCTAACTGCCCTGAGGCTGGACTTGAACCCAGATCTGTCCTGCTCTAAAATCACCTCTTTATCTACCACACCAAACTGCCTCTTCAATCTTTTATACGCCCAAGGGAGAAAATCACAACTGGAGAAGGATTGTTATGTCAATCCATCCACACTGTGTCCCAGTTGTTCTTGTGACCAGTAGCTCACATTTATGAGATGACTGTTTAGGTTTCAGATGTATTCTGAATAAAACCAACAGGATGTTGACTTCTTGGATGTTGGTTTAATCTCCATATAAGCCTGCTGTTATTAGCTCTGGTTTGTGTTGTCCTTTGTCATCACATTATACATTGTGGCATTGGATCCTAACAAAAACCCCAACTCTGATGAATGGAGCAGAATGTGCCCATTTTAAAGATGCGCAAATTGAGTCCAGAGAGGTGAAATCACACAAGTAATAAATGGTAGGTCAGAATTGTAATCCAAGTGTTTTTTCCATAGTTCCACTGGACATTAACACATAAGAATTGTTTCTTTGGGAAAGTGGGAGTTGAATCATTTCATAGGATAATAGATTGAAAGCTGGTCTGTCATTTTTCAGTCATGTCCAAGTCTTCATGACCACATTTGGAGTTTTCTTGGCAAAGATACTGGAGTGCTTTGCCATTTCCTCCTGCAGCTCATTTTACAGATGAGGAAACTGAGGCAAACAGAATTAAGTGACTTGTCCAGGGTCACACAGCTAGTGTCTGAGGCCAGATTTGAACCCAGGAAGATGAGTCTTCCTAAACAATGCTCTATATACTGAGCCACTACCAGAAAAAAAAAAAAAACAACAACTTTGGATCCAACCCCTTCATTTTGCAGATGAGGAGGCACAGATTGAGTGATGTGCCCAGGATGACATAGCTAGTAAATGTCGGAGGCAGGATTGGAACTTAGGTCTTCCTGACTCCAAGTCCAGTATTCTATCCACGACTCCACCTAGTTGGACTGCAGGTATTACTATCTCCATGGCTCCCCATAGAATGAGCATCAGACCTACCCAACGAGGGAAACTTGTTCTGAAGCTGTTTTCCTTCTAGCAGTTTAAGTCCCGACCCATCTTAAACTCAATCCTTTCCTCTGAAACCTGTTCCCCTAATCTCTGCTATTGCTACTCTCATATTTCTGTTTAATATCCATTCTCCTTTCACTTGCCAGATCAGAGGTATCATGAAAGAAATATAGCCATCCTCCCAGTGTAAATTCATTGATAATACAGAATGAAGTGTGGAAAATACAATTGACCAGTACCTCCAAATGACTGGTTGGACAACTTGATAAATCTGCTTAAATTTTCCTGAGGCCTCATGGTGCTCACCATGTTAATCACAGCAGACCTCTGGTCTCTTTTTCCTTCTTCACCTCATTCGCCTTCCTTGCTCTTCTTTGGTGCTACCAAGACTCTCTTCTCCAGGCTTTATCAGATAACCTCAGTCACCATCCTAGGGAGCAATCTTTGTGTTGATGTAGACTGGCAATTCCTCTTGCAGGTGCTATAGCCATAGCTACAGAAAAAAAAATCTTGTCACCAAAGTCCATTGCATTGTCAACACCAGAAAGTGATGTTTTATCATTATAAACAGCATTAAATAAGAGGCAACTAGTGGCAAAGCAGATAGAACAAAAGCCCTAGTTCAGATCCTGCCTCTGACACTTACTAGCTGTATGACCCTGGGCAAGTCACTTAAACCCAATTGCCTTAAAAAAAATAGTACAAGGCATTACTATCTACTTTTTCACTGTACCCTAAGGACCATAAGAGCAAAAACTCCAGAGTCCCCACGTACAACTTCTCTAATCCCCATCACACATCAGAGAAGGAGAAGTCAGGAAAAAATACAGAGATTTGGGGTCCCAGTGGTCTAATGGACATCTTCCTTCCTGAAAAGTTGCATCTAACTTGCAACTGAAATTAACCATATATATTGTCTCCCATCTTAAAATGTGATCTCTTTGAGGGCAGGGGTTATCTTACTTTCCTATTTGTATCCCTGGAGGTTAGCACAGTGCTTTGCATGCAGAAAGCATTTAATAAATACTTCATTTGTTCATCCATTCATTGATGATAGTGTTTAAAAGACCTTATCAAAAGCAACTACTATGTTGGTTGATCTTGCTTAACTGTATTTCATTGTTGCAAGGTAAAGTTGAAGTTGAGTTGTAGAATGATTATGGTGTAAAATGGTTGTTCAGTCATACTGAACCTTCATTACCCCATTTTGGGGTTTTCTTGGTAAATATTTGAAAGTGGTCTGCCGTTTCCTTCTCCAGTTTATTTTACGGATGAGGAAACTGAGGCAAATAGGGTTAAGTGACTTTCCAGGGTCACTTAGCTATTAAGCATCTGAGGCTAAATTTGAACTCAGGTCTTTCTGACTCTATCTGGGTACTCTATCCACTGCACCACCTAGCTTCCCTGGTGTAAAGTCTAGCATCAATTTAAATCTCGGACACAGCCTTGGTCAACAGAGAATTGTGACCAACACTTCTCTGGAACCTAAGGTTTGGCCTATACATTTACATGTGACCAAAACCTACCTCAGTGGAGGATGGGGTCAAGAGAGAGAAAAGCAATGGACTCACTGAATGTGAGTATATCAAACAGATTACAATTTCTAGGAACCAAAATACACTCTCTGGAGCTCCTAAGCATTGCCTGGTTTCTTTACAATCATACTGACAATTTCCTTCTATTCATCCAGACAGGTTTATGATTGAATAGAAAAGAAACCCCTGGGACTGATGACTTTGAAAGCTTGGTGTGGTCCTTGTGCATCTGAAAAAATAACTTGAGGTGCTGCACTAAAAACACATCACTATTTACAGCCATCTATGAAAGAAATCTGCGCTCTATATTTCTAATCCTCACTGCTATGACCCAGCACTGGCGCATGGACAGCTCCATGTGAGAGGAACCTACTTCAATGACCTCATGAGAGAAGTCTCCAGAGCCCCCACATACAACTCCTCTAATCGCCATCACAGATCAGAGAAGGAGAAGTCAGGGAAAAACACAGGGCTTTGGAGTCCCAGTGGTCTAATGGGCATCTTCCTTCCTGAAAAGTTACAATTCCTCTCTCCCTTTGGAAGACTGGTTTAAATTTAGAACTCAAAATCTTATAAAAGTGAATGCTGAGAACTAAAAAAAAAAAAAATTAAGACTGATTTTTCCCTAGGGCTGTGAAAAGTGGGTAGAAAAGAACAAAGGTAAAGGAAGGAAGAGGGCAGCTAGGTGACACAATGGATATAATGCCAGGCCTGGAGTGAGGAAGACTTGTCTTCCTGAGTTCAAATCTGGCTTTGAACACTTATTAGCTGTGTGACCCTGGGCAAGTCACTTCACTCTGTCTCAGTTTCCTCATTTGTAAAAGAAGCTGGGGAAGAAAATGGAAAACCACTCCTGTATCTGCCAAGAAAATTCCAAAAAGGATCACAAAGAATCAAATACAACTGAACAATAGGAAGGAAAGAAGGAAGGAAGGAAGGAAGGAAGGAAGGAAGGAAGGAAGGAAGGAAGGAAGGAAGGAAGGAAGGAAGGAAGGAAGGAAGGAAGAAAGGAAGGAAGGAAGGAAGGAAGGTAGAGAAGGAAGGAGGGAAAGAGGGAGGAGGGAAAAAGGGAGGAGGGAAAAAGGGAGGAGGGAAGGAAGGAGGGAGTAATCAGAGTATTGGGGGTGTGAGTGCTGGCAAAAGGGGTGATAAGGGACAATCCCCTGCTGGTTTCATTTCCTTTTATATTCAGAGCTTCCAGAATGCCAGAGATCAGAGATGGATTAAAGGATTAACTGAAAGCCCAAAGGGGGAGTTATCTTGGGTAATCCCCTCCCCTTGTCTGAAAAGTCCCCAAACCCATTTTGCACTTTTAAAAATCCCTGTAAAGGAGCCAAAATTAAGCAGTGTGATGTATATATTGTAGCTTTTATTTTGGTTTTATTTGAGCATTTATATTTTAATATATTAAATGGCCCTTTGTGACTGTTGCTCCATAATGCAACCAATTCTTAATCTGTCCCTGCCTTGATGCCCACTGCCCCTCCTCCATCTTTCCTTCTAGAACTATGTCCTTAGTAAACCCTTCATCTGAGAAGGGAATGGGTTGGCTTCTCCTGAAGAGCATAGATAGAGCAGCCAGAACCAAGCACCTCATACACACATGCATAAACACACATATACACACATAAACACTCATGTACACACATGCACACTCATACACTTGCACATGCACACACCCTTACATGTGCATACATTCACATGCACTCACATATGTATGTACACACACTCACAGGCACACACACATGCATGCAATGTATAGACATGCACACACCCATACACACTCACATACACATATGTATGGGCATATACATACACACTCTCATGAATATTCACATGCACACTCACATGCATATGCACACACATGAACACTCACACATATGCATGCACACACAAACACATGCACACTCACATATGAATACACATACAAAAACACACATCTACACATTCATACACACACATTCACATTTTCACATGCACATACATGCACACTCACACAAGGCATGCACACACATACACTCACATACACATGCATGTACAAAAATAAACGCATTTACATGCACGCTTGCATATGCACACACATGCACATACATACATGGGTATATACGTATACATTCTCCCATGAACATGTGCACATTCATATGCACATTCACATGTATTTGCACACACATATTCGTGCACACACATGCATGTTCACACACACTCATGCATACACACTCACACACAAAC
>NW_027187380.1:14640813-14671077 GCF_028583685.1 Petaurus breviceps papuanus | reverse complement strand
CATACATAACATATGCATACAGATGCACAAATTCACATGTGCACTTATACACATGTACACACTCACATGCACCTACACATACACACTCTAATATGCACACATGTGCACACACACATATTCATGCATACATGCATATGCACACGCTCACACATGCACACTCACACATACAATGCATGTACACATATAAACATGCACACATTGACTGCACACTCACACACAAGCATGCACACACTCACATGTACACCCACACATATGCATACACATACACACACTCACACATTCAAATGAACACTCACACACATGCATGCACACATACACACTCATGCATACACTCACATCCACACCCACACATCCATACACACACATGCATATGCACACACACAGCTGAAGGATGCTTGTTTTTGATCTCTGTGTCTGTCACTTGTCACTGCCACACAGACTTGGCACTTGTCAGAATGCCATTAACAAAGGCTCAGTAAGTCAGTAACCCATGTGTAATCCTGGAGTGCACCACTCCTTGAGATGTTGTCATAGAGACAGTGGAGGAGCACAGAACACAGAAAATTAGTGGGCTAGAATGCGTACAGGGCACTGAGAGCCCTGGCCTGAGGCATTGGCAGTCTGGAAGGGGAGCTCCACCCAGGTTTGACAGGAAGGGACAACCTGGCAGAGAGATGCAGTCTTGTGGATCTCTCCATGCCAGTCCTAATATAATACATGGAACAGGGGCAGTGCTCTCTTGCCCTGATGTAATGAGTTGGCTAAGGTAGAAATAAGGCTAAGATGTGGACCACAAGCAGATTGGAGCTAGCCTGAAGAGATGAAGACAAGCCAGATCCTAGAACCACATCAGAATAAACCAGGAGCAGTTGATAAGAGCCTACAAGTACAGTCCATAGCTTTCTTGAATCATGGAGCTAGGGAAATTTCTCTCTCTCTCTCTCTTTTTTTTTTTATCCAATGCTTTATTAACTTCTGGTTTACATCATTCATTTCCACCAGATTTTGAGTTACAAATTCCCCCCCCCCATTTTTCCCCTACCCACCACCCCAAAATAGCGGTCCCACAGGATATCTCCTCCTCCAATCTGCTTTCTCCCATATCTTCTCCCATACCCCTTTCAACTTTTCTTCAGTGAGGTTGTTGACTCTCATTTCATAATTTTCTTGTCTTGTTCTCATTTCTCTTCCCAATTTTTCCTCTGCTTATCTTATTTGATTTTCAAAATCCTTTTTAAGCTGCTCTATGGCCTATAACCAGCTCATATTTTTCTTGGAAGCTTTTGGTGCAGGCGTTCTGACTTCACTGTCTTCCTCCTGTTCCATGCTTTGATCCTTTTTGTCCCCAAAATAGGTGTCTAATGTTGGATTTGTCTGTTTGCTTTGCTTCCCTCGTTTATTCATGTTGCCACTCAATTGCTTGACTTTTGGGCTTTTTGCCACAGTAGGACTCTACCACCAGACAGGGGAGCTTCATACCAAATGCTGGGGTTTTCTCAGCAGCCAAAGGTATTAGTTGGGTGCCTTCTCTGAAGCTTCCATACACTTTGGCAAGCTGGTCACACTCCCCAGGACCTCCATCCTACACCTCAATCCAGATCCAAGAAGGTTAAATCAAGAGTGATTACCCCGTAGACTGGTTGCTTGGTCCCCCTACAGTCTGCAGGCTGAAGGGCCTCAGCAGCTTCTCCCTCCAGGGGAGAAAGGGCAACCGCACTCCCAACTATTGGATCCCAAAGTCCACACTGCACTGACCTCTCACTTTGTCCTTAGCATCTATGGGTTAATAATTCTGGAAACTGCCACAGCTGCTGGTGATCTGAAGTCTCTCCAGCCAGAGGCTGGTCAGGCCCACCCTGGGGCTAAAACCTCCAGCTCACACAGGGGTTGGCTCCCAGAGCACTGTGCTGGCTGCTCCCTGCTGGCCTGCAGGGCTGTCCTCAGCATCAGGTTAGCTTCTCTGTGTCATTTTGTGGTTTCTGAATCTCCAAAGTTTGTTCAGAGTCACCTTTTACATGAAGTGGAGGTGGTAGGAGCCGGAGCCCAGCAGAAGTCCTGTTTCTACTCCGCCATCTTGACTCCTCCCTGCTAGGGAAATTTATGCTCCTTTTATTGTAGGAAGATGAGTGTCACAGTGGTTTTGGTGATGGCTCTGGAGTCAGCCAGACCTAAGGCCAAATCCTAGCACACACTTCAGTCAATCAACATCTATTAAGCAGTGGCTGAAGGACATATCTTTAGGTGAGGGACAGTCAGTGTGCAGCATGAATGGTAGAGGAGGGAGTGATTTGGAGGAAGGGAAAGAATGGCAGGCAGACAGAATTAGGGCCCAGCTTCTCCTAGAATGTCTGACCCACCAATTAACTAGAGGAAGCAATTATAAAGAGCAGGAAGCTCTCTGGGTGGCAATAAGAAGGAAATGTGAACCTGGCTAACAACTGCAGGTGGGACTGACTGACTTTTTGATTACTACCTAAATTCTTTTAGGCCCAGGTTTATTTCTTGGGGAAGGGCATAGGCATGAATGGTTTGTGGCAAAGTCATATATCATAGGCCATGGATTTATAGCTGGAAAGAACTGTATACTTCATTTGTCTAGCTCCTGCCTATATACAGCTGGGTGTCCCAGTAGATAGAGCACTGGCCTTGGCATCAGGAAGGGCCAAGTTTAAATCCCACTTCAGATACAACCTGTGTGATCCTGGACAAGTTATTTAATTTCTGTCTGCCTTAGTTTCCTCAATTTTAAAATGGAGATAAAAATAGCACCTACCATTGTGCTATAAGAAATGATGAGCCTGAGGACTTCAGAAAAAACTGGAAAGACTTATATGAACTGATGCTGAGTGAGGGGAGCAGAACCAGAAGAACATTGTACATAGTTATAGCCACATTGTGCAATGACTAACTTTGATAGACTTAGCTCTTCTCAGCAATGCAAGGTTCTAAGACAGCTCCACTCCAAAAGGCTCATGATGAATTACAGTCTGAATGCAGATGGAAGCATACTATTTGCTCACTCTCTCTTTTTTGTTTTGTTTTTCTTTCTCTTGGTTCATTTCATTGGTTATAATTCTTTACAACATTATTAATGTGAAAATATGTTTAATATGAATGTATTTGTAGAGCCTATATAAGATTGCATGCCTTCTTGGGTAGAGGGAAGGTGGAGAAAATTTAAAACTCAAAAGCTCGTGGAACTGAATGTTGTAAACTAAAAATAAAGAAATATTTTTAAAATAGCACCTATCAGGGTGGGTAGGTAGCACAGTGAATAGAGCATCGGCCCTGGAGTCAGGAGAACTTGAGTTACAATCTGGCCTCGGACACTTAACACACACTTACTGTGTGACCTTGGGCAAGTCACTTCACCCCAATTGCCCTGCCTTTCCTCCTCCGAAAAGCAAAATAAATAAATAAATAAATAACACCTACCTCCCAAAGTCTTTGTGAGGATGAAATTAGATATGTGTAAAGTATAGTCCCTGGCACGTAGTAGGCTCTTAATAAAGGCTTTCTTCGTTCTTTTGCTTGACAGATAAAAACACCAAAGGTCACTTGCTCTATGGAGTCAGAATTTGAACTCATGTCTTCTGATGCCAAATTTAGGCCTCTTTTTAGATATTCTCATAGTGTCATGGAAGCAGTGAACATGATCTTGGACAAGCTTTGGGGATAGTGGAGCCTAAAGGGTATGAGGTACTGTGGCCCATGGGGTCATGAAGAGTCAGATGCGACTGAGCATGAACAACTACTTAGACATTTTGGGTCAACTTCATAAAATGACTGGGGGTAATTTTGATCATCCTGAGGCCTGCTAGACCCTATGCTAAGGCTTCCAGATCTATGATACATCCCCTAGTGTCAGATCTGGGAAAACCAGCCCCAACCACAAAAGAGAGAACTGTTTCATAAAGGTCAAAAGTCAGGCCCTTTCCCCAGGACTCTCATCCTCCTTCCCCATCACTCTCCCCCTGGATTATATTCTTACCCCAGGATGTTAGAGAGACTTGGATATACCCAGACTAACCTTCTCTATCCCAGATCCAGGTAGGAATCACCCAGCCTGGGCTTCTTGGTTATCCTGCTGCCATAGACCTGGTCAGAAGATCAATCCTCTACCTACTCCCCTAACCGCTCAATGCTTACAGAAAATCCTCCTATCAAGGGAATACCTTATGTTCTGATACATAACTCTGTAATGTGCAACTAATGTTCTGTGGACAGTTAGATTGCAGAGCCACCAATTCCTCAGAAAGCAATGGGCCATTGTTTGGTGACTCCCCACTCTGAAACACTGTCTGTCCTCCTGACGTTGGACTCCCCTCTCTTCAATCAGAGCCTCAGCACAGGATGCCATGAAATGAGGAAGGCGCCCAGAGGGCCAGGGTTGTTCCAGGCTGGGCTCAGCTGGGTGATAAGGATCAGGAAGAACAGCCTAATGAAGTACTCCAAGCATATCAGAAACTGACTCCATAGCAATTCAATTCTATCTAATTCAAGCAGCATTTATTAAACACAGTCTGTATACAGAGCATCCTTCTAGATGCCAGGGGACATATGAAGTGTAGATATAGTACTATTCCCACTTTGATGGAACTTATAATCTAATATGAATACTTCAACATGCACATGAAATAACATACATTAGTGAAATATTGAAATAATGAAATAATTTTTTAAAGCACATACAAAGAAGTTTAAATATTTGCAGTGGGATAGGATTGAGAGTTGGAAATGACCTTGGAAGTCATTTGGGCCAATCCTGACATTTTAAAGCTGAGGAAACTGGGACCCAGAGAAGAAAGGAAACCAGCATTTATTAAACACCTACTATATGCCAAGCCCCATTAAGCTCTTTACAAATATTATCTCATTTGATCTTCACAACAACCCTTTGAGGTAGGTACTATTGTTATTCCCATTTTACATTTGGGAAAATTGAGGCAAAGAGAGGTTAAGTGATTTGCTCAAAGTCACACTCCTAGTAAATCCTATCTAAGGTAGGATTTGAACTTAGGTCTTCCTAGTTCCGGGCAAAGCATTCTATCTTCTGTGCCACCTTAGAGAAGTTAAGTAGGGGTGGATAGGTGGTGGAGTGAATAGAGCATCAGCCCTGGAGTCAGGAGGACCTGAGTTCAAATCCAGCCTCAGACACTTAACACTTACTAACCAATGACCTTGGACAAATCACTTAACCCCACTTGCCTTGCCTTCCCCCTTCTAAAACAAAAAAAGGAAAAAAAAAAGAGAAGCTAAGTGACTTGACTAAGGTCACACAGGTATTAAGTATTAGAAGTAGGACTTGAATCCAGGTTTTCCGACTCCAGAGTCAGTGCTCTGGGACAGAAAGATCACTATTGGATAGAGAAATTAGAGAAGGCTTCCCAGAGGACCTGGCATTTGAGTGGTAGTAGCTAGGGAATAGCAGAAAGAATGTGGGATCTATTGTCAGATTCAATCCTGGCACTGCTCCTTGTTAGGGTCACCTTAGATAAGTCATTTAAGCTCTCTGATCCTCAGTTTTCTTCTCTGTAAAAATGAAGAGAGGCAGTTGCTTTTCTGCAAAGTTCTTTCTGGCTCTAGATTCGGTGCTCAGTTTCTTCAGAGTTGGAGTTTAAAGGATGGATGGGAAAGCAACAGAGGATGAAGGGAGAGACGGACTTCCTGGAGCCAGCAAAGGGAATTTTTGTTGGTGTTGTTCAGTTGTCTTCAGTCATATCTGACTCTTCCTGAGGCCATTTGGGGTTTTCTTGGCAGAAATTCTGGAGTGGTTTGCCATTTCCTTCTCCAGGTCATTTTACAGATGAGGAAACTGAGGCAAAGAGGGTCAAGTGACTTGGCCAGAGTCACACAACTTGAGACCAGATTTGAACCCAGGAATATGAGCCTTTCTGATTCCAGGCCCAGAACTATGCACTGCAGCACCACTAAGCTGCCCTGGCATAGGGAATTGCAAAAGCAAAAACAAGGAAAAGGAGTATTATGGAATTTTATATGGGAAACAGTGAGTTTGACTGTGGCATAGTGAATGGGGGAGAAGGCAGGGAGGGAGAGAAGAAGTAATATAATGTAAAAATGGAATGACAAACTGTTCTGGGAGTGTAGAGAACCTTGAATAACAGACTAAAGAGATTGGTGCTTATTGGATAAACAATGGTAATCCAACAAAGGGTTTTGGGGTAGATGGCTATTACCATAGTCAGGGAAGGAGCACAGCTGAGCTAAGGAATCAGAAAAGCATCAGATTTTACCTGTTGACCTAGAGAGTACAACAGCTTATCACTGAATGTAAGGATGTGTAATGGGAATGGGAATTTAAGTTCTTCCCTGCCCCTAGGCCCTTTGATAGGCTTAGGTGCACCTACAGCCTGTGACTGGAGGCTTGGTTTTCAGGAATGCCCACACCTTGGTGCTCTGTGATTGGGCAGTGGGTCAAGAGGGTTGTGACATTCTCTGAGCCAGGAGAAGGCTATGTATACCCTGATGTGAGGCTTTGCTTTGGGGCTCACTTTGAGAAGAGTTATGTGATTTGACCAGACCCTGGGAAGCCGTTGAGTTCCCCGGCTTTGAAAACCCAGATGTCGGTGCTTCCCTCTCTGGTAACAACGACTAGGTATGGATGTAATGGACAGACAGTTGGAGGCCTGTCTGCTGAAATGTTTCTCTGTTTTCTTGTAACCTGTCTGTATACTCTGAAGTTCGGGATGCTGACTTTTTCCCCTGAACTAGGTAAATGACATATGTTTGATTGATCAAAGCAAGATTGTTAACTCATTTTGAGTTGCTTTCTTTTAGAAAAGCAGATCTAAGAACCTGTGTTGACAGCCATCTTGGGGATGCTGGGGTGCTTGCTGCTACAGGCTGCCAGTAGGCTGCTTATAAAAGATGAGATGGGTATCATTGTTTGAGGTTACTTGAAACTTGAATTAGCCCTTAGGTCACCATGGATACAACGCTGGGCCTGGAGTCAGGAAGATTCATCTTCCTGAGGTCAAATCTTCAGTCAGACACTTTAATTCAAGTCAGTTCACTCTGTTTGCCTCAGTTTCCTCATCTGTGAAATGAGTTGGAACAGGAAATGGCAAGCCATGCCAGTATCTTTGCCAAGGAAACCCAAAATGGAGTCACAAAGAGTTGAACATGACTAAAACAGCTGAACAACAAAGAACAAGAGAGCTAGGTGAGACCACAAGAGAGGAAGATGTTGCTCCTAGGAGCCTGAGTCAAGGGCTCTTTCCCTGTGTGCACATGTTTGTATTACCCTAAAGGCATGTGAGACCCAATTGGAAAACCTCAAGCACTAGACTGGTGGTGTGAAGCTCAAAAATCTTATTGACTTAGAAAATGAGAAATTAACATTCTCTGTATTATATTGAGGAGGTAGCTAGGTAGCTCAGTGGATAGAGCCCTGGGCCTGGAGCCTCAGATACTTAACTATCTGTGTGACCCTGGGTAAGTCACTTAACCTCTGCCTTGATCCATTGGAGAAGAAAATGACAAACCACTCCAGTATCTTTGCCATGAAAACTACATGGACAGTATTAGTGCACTATGGTTCACGAGGTCATGAAGAGTCTGGCAAGACTGAACAACAATGCTGTCTTGTAATTTTATTTATTTTGTTAAACCTTCCCCAATTACATTTTAATCTGCTTGCTGCCCATGGGTCTCGAGTTTGACACCTGCACTAGACCTTATCTTTTGAGATGCTCCAGGCCTTCAGCACAAAATGCATCAAAGTCCCCCAGTGGTGGTGATGATTCAGGTCACAAGGTGAAGAAAAGCTAATTCCTTGACAATACTTTCTGAACCTCTCTCCTCCATGCCTTTCTTTGGGTGATCCTGACAAATAAAGACCCAATCAATTCTGTGTATTGTTAATTTTCAGCTGGTAGTGGTGTGAAGTATGAACTGAAATGAAGAGAGAGTGAATACAGGAAGAGTAATAAGATTATTGCAATCACCGAGGCAATTGGCAATGAGCATAAGCATACCCTCACGAGCATAGGACAGCTAGCTGGCACAATGGATAGAGCACTGGGCCTGGCATCAGGAAGACTCCTCTTCCTGAGTTCAGATCTGACCTCAGATACTTCCTAGCTGTCTGACCCTGGGAAAGTCACTTAACCCTGTTGGCCTCAGTTTCCTCATCTGTAAAATGAGCTGGAGAAGGAAATGACAAACAACTCCAGTATCAAGAAAACCTCAAATAAGGTTAGGAAGAGTCAGACATGACTAAACAATAAAAACAAAATACAATGAGCAGGACTGGTATGACAATTTGGCCCTCTGCTGGAATTTTGTGTTCAGGCTGGTCTTTACTTATGTATATAAGGACCAGAGTAGACTTATGGGTAGATGTACATATGGGGATTGGGGTGGGGTGGGGTGGTGGTACTGGATCAAAGATCTAGAGTAGGAAGGAATCTCAGATGCCATCTAGTCCGACACTAACATTTTGCAGGTGAGGTGACCGAGACCCAGGAGGGTTAAGTAATCTGCCCAAGATCACAGAGGTAAGAACGGGCAGATCTGGGATTCAAGCTCAGGTCCTCTGCTTCCAAGTCTCTTTCCATAGTATTTTGCTGGTTCGTGCACAAAAACATGGACATGTGACTTTGTGTGCGTGTGTGTATGTGTGTAAGTAAGATGGGAGAGGGCAAAGGTCACCATGGGGGTTGGGGGTGGGGCCAACATTAAAGCTGATACCAAATCCTGAAGACTCTGACAGCTAGGTCTGGAAAGGCTTTTGCCCTCTCCCCCTACCTATCTCAAGCAAAAAGGAAAGTTAATTAGGATTGGAAAAATGCAAATTCTTAGCCTCATTAAATTCACGGTATTTTTAGTTCTTGTGTACCCAGAAATACATTTTAGCAAAATATTTTACGCCATCCCCAGCTGATAGATGGTAGTATTCTAAGTTGGGTTTTCAGATTTAAATGAGCTACTATCAGAAACACAATGTGACTTCACTAAAATCATCATCCTCATCTCTCCCTCTCCTCCCTCCCCTTCCCTCCCATCTCTCTCTGTGTGTCACTGTCTCTCTCTGTCTCTATGTCTCTCTCTCTCCCTCTCTCTGTCCTTCTCCTCCCTCTTTCTCTCTCTCCTTCCCTGCTGTCTTTACTTTTCTCCTCTCTGTCTCTCTCTGTCTCCGCCCTGCCCTTCCCTGTGTGTGTCTCTCTCTCTTACTCCCTGTTTCTCTATCTGTTTCTCCCCTTCTCTCCTCTCTGTCTGTCTGTCTCTCTGTGTGTCTTTGTCCCTTTCTATCTCTGTATCTCTGTCTGTGTGTGTGTGTGTGTGTCTCTCTCTCTCTCTGACTCTGTCTCTCTCCCACCTGCCTTCTAGCTTGGTCCTGATCTGCCCTCTGACCAGAAAGGGGACCTACCCCACTGACGCCATCACAGCTGCCACTGCTATTGTGGAGATTTGGCCCTGCCCTTCCCGGTGATGACAAGAGCTTCTGGGGAAATAGTCTGGATGTGGAAAATAGCCTGCCAGGTCAAAAGGGACCCTTGCTGGAACATAACAGACTGCTCTAGTTCTGTCTGCCTAATATTTCAGAACTGATAAACCAAGGGTCCACTCACTGTTCTGAAGAGAAGCAAAGAAATAAAGCTAAGTTTGAAAAGGCCGGTGTGGCTGGCAACCCAGGAAGGAATCACACATTTGTGAGAGTTATAGACCCTATCCATACTAGGGATTGGTGGTTGGTCAGTCAGTCAATAAACATTTAATTAAGCCCCTACTGTGTGCCAGGCACTATGCTAAATAGTAGGGATTACAAAAAAAGACAAAAGACAATCCCTACTCTCAAGGAGCAGCCAGTCCAATGAGAGAGACAACATACAAATAACTACGTACAAACAAGATGCATTCTGGATAAATTAGACACATTCATTAGGGATGAAAAAGTGGAAAATCTAAGGACCCATCTGTATATCTGTCTAAAATGTGCACTGATTAATCTGACACCCAAACTTGGGTTTCAAGAATGACCAATACCTCGTTTTCTGAGCTTTGGCTGCACCCACCTCTCTCAGAGTAAAATTCCCTCAGAAGGCAATCAGGCATTAATTAGTGTGTCAAGGCAGCTGCTCATTTCAGGGAAGGGGCTTAGGGAATTTGATCCAACAAGTTGAACAGTCTAGTAATGCCTCCCTGATTCTAAGCAGCGAAATGAGTTTAAATTAATGAAAAGGGAATAGAATTTTTTTTTTAAGAAATGCAGTTTGGTTTCATTTGATGGTTAGAGTTTCCCTTAGTATTTATAGCAATAAAATGCTGTCAAGTGAAAGTCCTTGCCAGGTCTACTTTAATGAATATAGATAAGAACCATTACAATTAACACTACCATTTGCATCTAAAGAATGTGTTGAAATCTTTCAAAACAATTGATTTAGGATCATCTTAAGGTCAGAGGATTCGAAGCAGGAAAGGACCTTAGAGCTTGGTTTGCCATGGTAGGTATTTGCCCTGAAATCTTATTTACACTAATAATTTGCTTTCTGTTTTTTTTTTTTTTTGGTGTGATGCCTGGACCCCTCCGGCCAGGTTCAAGGCATTTTGAGGGTCAGCACCCTCAAATGATGTTGTTTATTTGTGTCTGACTTTTTGTGAGCCCATTTGGGTTTTTCTTGGCAAAGATACAGGAGTGGTTTGACATTTCCTTCTCCAATTTATTTTTATAGATGAGGAAACTGAGGCAAACAGGGTGAAGTGACTTGCCTAAGGTCACACAGCTAGTAAGTGTCTGAGGTCAGTTTTGAACTCAGGTGTTCCTGATTCCAGGGCCCAGCAGTTTAACTGCCCTTCAAACCCTCTCTAAACCATAACTCAAAAGCCCCCATCCATGTGTTTACTTAACAGCCTTTCCAGAAGTCACACTAGTTCAAAACAAAAGAAGTTTAAACACATAGGATAGCAGATAGATTTGTTTCCATGAATAGATTGGGATAAATTCTCCCACAGGTAACCTACCAGTGGAGGAAGCCACACATATAGAAAACATGTGACACATATGGTCACATGCTTGGCTAGGATAACTCATGTTTCTGATAGAGGGCTGCTGACTTCTAGTGATATTACCATTACTATGCCGGGTGTCAGGTCTCTACTTTCTGTCCTATCTTCTCAAATGACCATTTTCTCTGGTCTCTTAATCATGCCTACTATCTGCTGAGGTTCAGCTCTCTGACTAACGATTATTCTCTACTGCTCTCTCCTGGGGTGAAATATTTAGAATACTATCACTCCCAGCTAGACAATCTACAGTTGAAAGATCTAGGCATATTTTGCATGGGGAAGAAAAGACTTAATAAGGACATAATAGCTTATTTTCAAGTGTTTGAAGGGTCATTAGATGGAAAATGGATTAGACTTGTCTTGCTGTGCCCCAAGTCATAAGAGGCAGATTTAGACCCAATGTAATACAAAAAAAAATTCCTAATATTCAGATTATTCCAAAAATGCCTCAGGAGGCATTCTTCCTCACTATAGGTCTTCAGGAAGATGGCGGATGACTTCTTTGGAGACATTGTAGAGATATTCCTGCTCATGTTTGAACTGGACAAGACAGATTCTGATGTCCCTTCCTACTCCTAGGTTTTGTGAGGTATAGGCCAAATTGTATGTGAAAATAAATAATAATAGTAATAATGGCAAGTATGTATAGCACTTTACCAACATCTCCTTTTATCCTCACAACACTCTTGAAAGGTAGGTGCTATTATTAACCCCATTTTGCAGATGGGGAAATGGAGACAAAGAAAGGTTATCAATTATATCAGGCACATAGGACAGGTAGGTGAAACAGTAGATAAAATCTCAGGCCTAGAATCAGGAAGGATTCTGATTCAGGAATCAGAACTTCCTCAGTTCAAATCTGACCTCAGATGCTTATTAGCTGTATGACCCTGGGCAAGTTACTTCACCCTTCTTGCCTCAGTTTCCTCATCTGTAAAATGAACTGGAGAAGGAAATGGCAAAGTACTCCAGTATTTTTGCCAAGAAAACCCCAAACGGGGTAATGAAGATATAACTGCAAAATGAGTAATAAATTGTTCCAGACATTGCACTAAGAGTGCTGGGGATACAAAAAGAGATGCATAAAAGAGCTTTTAATCTAATGGACTTGCCTCAGATGTGTTAACCAAAAACCATATGACACATCCATGAGACACTGCTTTGCAGCTAGATTTATTGCAAGAGAAAAGAACATGCGTGTGGAGCCCAAAGAGTTCGCAATCCCTACAGAAGTTTGCATATCTATGACAGTACAACAAATAGAGGAGAAGAAAGCAGAAATCTCCTCCTAAAAGGACGTGGCATGAAAGGGGGAAGGTGCAGCAAAGATGGGAAAAGGGCAAAGGGGAGGAGCAAGGTGATGGCAAAAGCCATGTACTTTTCCCTTGGAAACTACTAGACCAGGGGTGGGGAACCTGGGGCCTCAAGGCCACATGTGCCCCTCTAGGTTCTTGGGTGTGGCCTTTAGACTGAGTCCGAATTTTACAGAACAAATCCTTTTATTAAGGTGATTCCTTCTATGAAGTTTGGATTCAGTCAAAGGGCCACACTTGAGGACCTAGAGGGGCACATGTGGCCTCAAGGTCAGAGTTTCCCCACCCCTGTGCTAGACCATGAAGATATCTACTTATGTCTGCTTGTCTACATGGGTCCCAGATGCACAAGCCTAGTGTAGACTGACTGGTAACTGTCTTTACTCCCAAGGACACACAGGGAATCCAGTTTGGGATGAAAATATATTACGTCAACTGCAGGGGGAAAGAGAACGGGGTTCATCTTTAAAACATTCAAGACCTCCCACTGTTGAGCACAACCCCACCTTCCATTCCCTTAATTGATCTGTAAGCAAGTATTTTAGCATAACTCCACCCTTCCCTTCCCCTAAGTGATCTGTAAACAGAAATTTCAGCACAAACTCCACCCTTCCCTCTCCTAATTGATCCATGGGTGGGGGTTTCAGCCTAGGGTAAAATACCTGCTCCATTCTTCCCAGTCCCCTGCTCTGCCCCCCCACCCCCCACCCCTTACCAGGTGTTCCCCATCTCCACCCATTCTGGGTTCCCTGTAGCTCAACCTGGGAAAAAACTTCAAGGGCAAGTTCAAATATACACTGACCAATCATTGATTGTAGTTTCAGCTTACATAACCTGACTATTGTAATCTCTTTAAAAACTGGTGTATTGTTCATGCCAATTCACTGTCTGATTTGGGTACATGACCCCGGCAGTCCCGCGATAATAAAATCCACTTCCAATTTTAATCTTGCAGATCTTCTGTCTCACTCCTTTATGCCCTACACTACAAACTCCAGGTTCAGTGTTTCTGGAAAATATGGAAACTCAAAAATACAAGTTCAGGGGACTCTTTCACATTCCTTAACAAATGCATAGTAAGTATGTGAAGCCATCTTTGAACTAGGAGAAGCAATTTGCCCAGGGTCATATGGTAAGTGTCTGAGACCAAATTTGAATTCAGGTTTTCCTGATTCCATGTCTGGCCCTCTATCCACTGTACTGCCCAGCTGCCTCAATGAAATTAAGGATGCATCCTCTGCATATGAAATGCCTCTTTATGGTTCCAAGCTGAGGTAGTGGGCACCTAGCTCTAACCCCAGTCTTTCCCCTGTTGTCCTATTCATTCTGTCCCGCTCCATCTAGTAACCCAGCATTATGGGAATTTGGCCAGCCTTCTGGATAGAGGTTACCTACCTTGGCCCCACATCTAACCAGATGCCAACTTGTTAAACCAGCTTCCACCTATTCACTCCCTTTTGTCCTTTCTCTTCACTCCCAATAGCATTCTCACTCCCGCCCACACTCCAGGCACTCTAGCCTTCTCCCCCACACTCCCATAATTGTTTCCTGACGAGGTAGAGCCATATTCCTTTGGTCCCGTGGCTGATATAACCTGAAGAATCTAACTTGCAAATCGATATTGAGCAGATTAAGGGAATGGGCCATTCTGCATTCTGGACTGTGCAAGAATACAGATTCAAAAGACATTTAATAACTGACTTCTGTAAGCAAGGTACTGCTGGATTCTAAGAAAACAAAGACAAAAAAAGAGATAGTCACTAACTTCAAAGACTTGATAATCTAGTTAAGGACATGAGAGTCCTGTATAGATGACTGCTACAAGGCTGAATGTAAACAAAGGATTGATAAAGTGCTTTGAGAAATTTGAGGAAGGAAAGATTACATTTAGCTACCTGCCCCACAAAGATCTCATAGAAGAGGTGGCTTTTGTGTGTGACTATGCCTCATTTGTTGTTTCTGTTGAGTCATTTCAATCATGTCCAATTTTTGTAACCCCATTGGGAGTTTTCTTGGAAAAGATACAGGAATGGTTTGCCATTTCCTTCTCCAGTTCACTTTACAGAAGAGGAAACTGAGGCAAACAGGATTGTGATTTTCCCAGGGTCAAACAACTACTAAGTATCTAAAGGCCAATTATGAACTTGGGAAGATGAATCTTCCTGACTACAGGCCTGGAACTCTATCCATTGCACCATCTAGCTGTCCCACTTCCTCACAGTGGGCACCATCTTCTAGGGAAGGGAAAATGGGAGGAGTTTGCTGAGTTAGTATATAACTTAGATAGGTATTTGTCCATATCCTTCATCATCACTTACTCCTTTAATTCTGGTGCACAACCTGTGTGAGTTCTAGAGCAATATCTAGCACAAGCCCAGGTGTCCCTACATCCTTGAGGCCATTCCCATCTGCAACAATGGCAGCACAAGGGCAGGACACCCAGGGGGCAAGATTGGTGTTGACCACACAGCTGCCTCTCCCCCATACTGGTTTCACTTCATTCTCACCCTAAGTACCAGTTGCTACCCCCTCTAAGCTAGTTTGATTTTTGTCATGACAACCCCATTCCATTTCTAAGGGTCTCATAGATAAGAAGTCCTGGCATGATCAGCCACTACTCATTTCAGCAGCTTGAGTTAGCCTCTTACATTGCTCCATGGTCCATATGATACTGACAGTGGAATCTGAGTTGGGCCCTGTGGGAAGGAAAGAATTTCAACAGGTCAAGATGGCTGGAGTGCCCACTCTAGACACAGGGAAAAGCTTGAAAAAAGGCACAGGCGGTAGAAAAGATCAGAGGATGATGAGTAGACCAGTTTGGCTACAGCATAGCTTGGTGGCATAGTAGGTGGTACATTGGGCCTGGATTCAGAAAGATCTGAGTCCAAATACAGACTCAAATACTTAGTAGCCATGTGACTCTGGACAAGTCATTTAACCTTTCTTTACCTCAGTTTCCTCATTTATAAGTGTAATGGGGATAGTGATAACATCTTACTTTCTGGGATTGTTATGAGGATCAACTTAGATAAAAACTGTAAAGCACTTAGCACAGTATCTGGTATGCAATTATTATTGTTTGTTATTAATATTACTATTAATAATATTAGCTATTATTATTCATATCATTAATATATGAAGGTGTTTAGTATAAGACAAGATTTTAAAAGACTTTGAGCTATTAACATTTAAATATACACTAAGACTTTTGGGACACTTTGTAGCTAATGTCCCTGATAGACTTGAAGCTAAGAAATTCATCTTACCAAGTTTTTCTTCTACATAGTATAACATAGTTTTTGTTTTGCTTAACACAGAACATGAATAAGATGTAAAGGCTTCACAGGCACCTATAAACAAAACCAGAAACATAAAATTCTCAAATAACCCATAAGACTCATTAGATTCTACCTAAAAGTTTTGAAAGATGGCTGAACAAGTATTTTCCATTCACCTTGTACCGGCACCCATACAAGAAACTTTCATCAACATAATGGAAATCCTGGCCCCTCATGGCACTGCCTTAGTCATTAAATTGCTGGGTGATCCTCTATGGAGAAACCTCTTCTCTGAGAAACATTATTAGAAATTTTCTTCCACTAGTACTCTACGTTCAATACTCAGATTCATAAATTATCAGACCCAGGATTATCCATGAAGTAAAACCCAGGGTTGGAAATATCCATTCTCAGGATCACTAGCTTTTGACCTGTGCTCTGAAAAAGGAAACAAGGCAAAAGAAAACAGTTGAACTGGAGGCCTGAGGATTTTCCTTTGAGATTCACCTAAGGAAATATAGTCTACTTACCATATGCTTCTGCAAGTTTCTGTGTTCCTTTAGTGGGAAAGCCTCTCCCTTCACCTTGCTACATTCTAGTCTAGGAATCCAATGGAGAAAAAGTACAGGAAAGGGAAATGGGGTGCACCATTTTACATCTTACTCTTACAGTGCTTAGCACAGGGCCTGGCACATAGTAAGTGTTTAATAAATGCTTATTGACTGACTGAATAGAGCACAGAGAAGGCTTCTTCTTCAACAAGAGTCAGTCAATCATTGGAAGGCTCTGAAACCCAAAGAGTAGTCCCCATAGGAGGTGGCCTTCCAGAAAAAGTCCATATCCTATAATCTCATCAGATTAATGAGAAGGGACTCCCCAGATTAGCTCCCATTATACAACCATGTTGTTGTTGTTCAGTTATTTCAGGCCAAATCTTTGTAAACCCATTTGATGTTTTCTTGGCAAAGATAATGGATTAGTTTGCCATTTCTTTATCCAGTATATGTATACAACCATAGAATATCCAAGTAGAAGAGCTCTGAGACGTTATCTGGTTCAAATTTCTACAAAATGCACAAACCACTTTTATAAAATCCTTCAGAAGGCATACGATTGTGCTATAAGAAATGATAAACAAGATAGTTTCAGAAAAACCTGGGAAGACTTATATGAACTAATACAAAGTAAAGTGAGTTAAATGAGGAGAACATTGTACACAGTAACAGCAATATTGCATAACAATGTTCAGCTATGAAAGATTTAACTACTCTGATCAACACAATGATCTGAGACAATTCCAAAGGACCCATGATGAAAAATATTGTTCATCTCCAGAGAGAGAACTGATTAACTTGAATGCAGATTTAAACATATTTTTAAGCTCTTTTTTACATTTCTTGTTTTTTACTGTTTGAATGATGTTTTTCCAATATGATGTACATGGAAATGGGGTAGCTAGATGGCACAGTAGATCGAGTATCGGGCCTAGAGTCAGAAAGATTCATCTTCAAATCTGGCCTCAGACACTTATTAGCCATGCAACTCTTAGGGAAAGTCACTTAACCCAGTTTTTTTCAGTTTCTTCATCTGTAAAATGACTTGGAGAAGAAAATGGCAAAACCACTCTACTATTTTTGCCAAGGAAACCTCAAATTGGATCACAAAGAGTCAGACATAACAAACAAAATAACTGAACAACAACGTAGAAACATTTTTGTATGATTTCACATGTATAATTGAGATATTGCTTACTTTCTTAATGGGTGGGGAAGGCATTGGAAGTGAGGGAGAGAATTTGGAATTTAAAATTCTAAAACAATGAATTTCAAAAACCAATAGATTAAAAAAATTCATCAAAAGGGGAGATAAAATTTTCATAGGGCTCTGTTAAGAAAGTTCTCTTAGGGAAGGATCAATGGGACAAGGGAAGAATTTGGGGGTCTTGGAGGTATGGCAGAATTTTGAATTGACCTATAAGAATCATCCCAGGGACCACAGTAAAGTCAATCATGAACAGCTCTCCTGAGGACTGCTGCTGTGAATAACTTTAAGGATCTAAGCATATAGTATAGTGAACTCTCTATTCAGTAATAAACTAAAGCAAAACATTTAAGAAACTAAAGCACAATATTCACAACAATATACCATAGCAGCTTATTACTAAGGTGACCACATAGTTTTAAACAAAACATATCATTCAGGAAGTCACAATCTCCTCAATGAATATAGTACCCAACTCAAGTCTTCTTTCATCTTGACTCCAGGCTGGCTTCCAATCATCCTTAAGCCAATCATCCTTAAGGGGTAGCAGAAAATACAAACACCATCACCCCTAGGTCACAGTAAGTTACAATATCACCAGTCATCACTGAATATCCAAGTAAAGTGCTCTTTCATCTTAACTTTAGGCTGACTTCCAAACTCCATGGTCCCTCTTCCATGCTCCCAGCTCTTGCCTGGATTCACCCATAGGCAGCTCTCTGCTCTGGTTCTATATCTCAGCCCACTGGAACTATTCCATTTTAATCCTTTCACAGTTTCTGTTTCTAGGAAAACAAAGCTTAACAGACCTACAACAATATTTACATGCTATCATCTCAATTCACTTTCTGAGAAATCAACACAAATCAACAGACAGAGTGCTTCTGTCTGAAAAAGTAACACAAACCAACAGACAGAATGTTTCTGTCTGACAAAGTAACATCAACACATACAGAACAGATGGACAGAGTGCCGACACCACAAGCGTTCTCCCTCTCAGTTCTGCTTGGCCCCTTCTTTTTCTTCCCTTGCTTTTCCATTCTTTAGGCAAGCTCCTCCCACTGTGGGCTCTATGTGATGACCTTAGGCCTATTAAGGTCAGGGAAGGTCTCCAACCTCCCTTAGGCCCATGAAGAGCAACACAATGTCTACTATTTCCAACAAAGACTTGAAACAATCAAAGGTGAGACTCAAAGGCACTTGAACAGTTGAAACAAACAGCAAAGTACTACTTTGCTTGCCATTACAACCACACCCCCAGGGTTTCTCTGGAAACATCTTAAGACACAGGGATGTGTATCACTCAATGAGAGATGTTGAACTCCTTAGCTGCTTCTGGCTGTGTCGTGATCAAGCAATGAAAAGGACTTGGAATTTTGATGTGACATGTTGTTGGTACGATATAGTAAACCCTGAGTTCTTCCCCATGGTTTCTGGGTCAGGTAAAGAAGTCAGATTCCAACTTGGTCTCTTTCTTCTCCCTTCCAAGTAGCTTCATATAACCCTGAGACTTCCAAGAAAGGGAGGGATATCGTGGTTTTCTCCAGTCCAACATAAACTTGTGTATGTGGAAGCTAGGGCAGGAGAGAATCCTACTAGGTGACCTTGTGCCTGGGTCCATTTTCTTCAGTCCTGAAAAATTGACCAAATATCAGCCTTCAAGGAGCCATATCTAGGTTTATGAGTAGAAGAGGTCTGAAGATCCTGGGTCCCATGAGTGGAACTTAGCTGGCAGGAAGTGAAGCTTCTATATCAGAAAGAACAGCCACCTACAAGAAGATCAGCCCAAGCCTGACTGTTTTACCAGCAGACATACACTGGGAATTGTTTGGACAGTGCAAAGCTGAGATAAAATGTAAAATGGTCAATTAAGAGTCCTGAAAATGTTTCTGTGTTCAGATGGCTTTAAGTGCCAACCTCTCAGTTAAGTATAGGAGTAAATAACAGAGCCACTTGTTTCATGTCTTATTATTGTCTATGTGCTTCTGTATGAATTCCTAATGTTTAGCATTTATTTTGTATGTAGAAATAAAATACCTGTCCCATGCCTGATTTATAATGTGCATTAAATACATTGTATACATCCCTTTCTGGGGAAACCTTAGATATAAGCCCATGCCTAAGCTTTAATAATTTGTCCCTAGGTGTGGGAGCTCAACAAGGTAAAGAATATAAGAAAATATAAGAAAAAAAGCAACATGCCTGGGGTACAGAGGAGAGGGAGGGATTGATATTCCCCATTCCCCTACATGTACAGTAGCTATTCCTTAATATTAGAATGTTATCATGTGAAAAGCCTTAAATATATCTTATTAATTTTTTTAGAAAAGGTGGACAAGGGTCAGAGTGAGATTCTCCAACCCAGGGCATCTAGAAAAAAAATCTGTATCTTTGTGTTTTCAGGGGCCTGGGGAAAGAAAAGGAGCTGAGTCAGTCTTAGGATGAACATCAACCAGGTCTGTGAACTGTAGCACTTAGAACAGTTCAGAACTCTCAAAGACTTCTCAGTAATAACCCAATAATGGTGTTGAGGTTTGGGGTTTAGGGGTGCTTGGAGACAACTGGCACCTGAGGAGGGGAAGCTGTCAGACAAGGAGATACCCCAGAGACTGCTGTGGGGGTAGGGCCTGAGGCCAGAGTGGTAATCGCCTCAGGGGGAGTGGTCGCAGAGGGAGACCAGTAGCTGGGACATGAGCTGGGGTCACCTGGGGGGAGGTATCATAATGGGAGATACTGTAGAGACTGCAGTAGAAGCGGCCCCTGAGGCCAGGATGTGAGTAGGGGACACCTGGAGGGGGAGGGGCCATGGTGGGAGATGCAGGATAGTAGATGTGGATGGAGAAGAAGGCAAGAAACCAAGGGTATTGGATTAGAGGGAGTTAGTTGGGTTAGAGGAAAAGGGAAGGGAAACCAAGGGGAAAAGGGGGTGGCCAAGTGTAACACCAATGTAATATTCACAGCACCAACAGTCACGATAAATATACCCGCATAGTGCTCAATGGCAAAATATAATAGACTCTCCACATAGAAGACACCAGAAAATCGAATATGAAACTAGTAAGCCATTATAGTAGCAAAGAAGCCAATAAGCCACAACAGCACAAGACAGCCATACTGTCCTTCAACCTTCCCACAAACCAACCAACTTTTACTCGAAAGTCTGACTCCCTAAGATGCATGCTCTCCTCCCCACCATCTAGCTGACTCTGATTCCCTGTGGGCTCTGCTTCCCTTCAGCAAACTCCTCACACCACAGGCTCCACGTAACTACATTCAGCCTGTTAAGGGGCAGAGTATATTTTCAAAGCAGGGAAGGTCCTCAAATTCCCTTAGACTTATTAGGGGGCAGGAAAGATCTTCAAATTACCATTACACCAAGGAGAAGGAAGCATGGTTAAACAGGAAAAGCCAGGAAGGTTGGGGAGCAGTAGGAGAGGATGGGGGAGATTGGGGGGGGGGAATAAGAGCTGGGAAGGTGGTGGGAACTGAGGCAAGGAAGAGGAGGAGGCTGAAGCCCTGGGGGCCATAAGAATGAGGTCATTTAATTGACCCCCACTCTTCCTTTTTGGAACAGCTCTAACCACGAGCATCTTACAGTCTTTCCTGAGATTGGGGTTCTGAGAGAGCTCAACAATGACCATTAAGTAGGAAATTTCTATCCATTTTCCCTCTCAGTGACAGTATAATTCTAACTGCAAGAGAGTATTATGTTTTAAAGTCCCCAAAATGGGCCACACTTCATGGCCCTCTAGGTGACACTGAGGCCAAACAGTGTTGCAAAAGAACACCAGCTTTTTCTTTTTAAGTTCTTTAGAGAAACTAAATTTTTTTCCAGTGTTGTAAAAGACAACCCAAAGGCAAATTTTTGGGAACTGAATAGGATTGACCCATAATAGATGTGGGGGCTGGAAGTCCCTTCCTCCGTTATGGAAGATCTGGGAGTAAGTCTCAAAAAACAAACAAAACAAAACAAGACCAAAAAAAAAAAGGTACCCGAAGTTTTCCTAATTCTCTACCACCAAGAGAATTGAAAGAATCGGGAATACACTTCCAGCTGGGGCATCTGTCCTTGTCCTCCATGCTTCAGAAGCTGTGCCCAGGTCCATGGTCTCCCACACAACGACTGGCCATAGAACCTGACAGCATCAACCATGAGACAGCCTTCTAGTTGTCTGACCTAATGGGACCTGAGAGGTCAGACCCAAAAAGCACCTCCAAGGTACTTGGAGAGCAAGAAGGGGATAGGAGGAGGGGAAGGCTTACATACCTTCCAGTCTTGGCTGGAAAATAATTTAAAATTAGCAGAGTTTCCCAGTCAGGGAACCATATGTTGAGGTTTGGGGCCTTGGGGTGCTCAGCTGGGTCCTGCTGAATGAATTTAATACAAGCCTTCTCTCAGTAAGAGCAAACCAAAGTTGATTAAAGATTCACCATAATGGGTTAGCCTCTTAAAGAGTCTAAGTATTTGGGATGCTTGTGTTGGACAAGTGGGCCCAAACAATCTGACATGGACTGAGTCTTTGCTAGATTGAATTTCAGTGCCTTCATGAAGGCAAGATGGATTTTACATACAGAAGGACTGTGGGGGGAGATCTAGGGGTGGTCTAGAGGAAGGGTTTTGGTAAGGAGGAGTCTAAGGAGGATCTTGACCAGGACTGAGCTCAGAATCCAGGAATGGGATTAAGGGTAGGAAATACCATGTTTCCCCGATAATAAGACACTGTCTTATTATATTTTTTGGACAGAAAAACGCCAGAGGGCTTATTTTCAGGGGAGGGCTTATTTTAATGAACATTGACAGCAATTTTAATAAACAGGTAAATGTGAACAAAAAAATGTACCTTTATTCAATAAGCAAATCACTGGGGAAGAACAGGATGATGCGCTCACTGCTGCAGCTCTGATTGGATGCAGCTTGGAGCACAGTGTGCGTTTCACGGGGGGGACAGTACATACAGAGGGTACTGTAATGTAGCGTGTAGCACAGGGAATCACCTTCACTACAGTAGCAATCTCAATAGGGCTTATTTTTGGGGGAGGGCTTATTTTAGAGGAATCTTACACAGTAAGGGGAGGGCTTATTTTCGGGATAGGTCTTATTATCGGGGAAACATGGGTAGCTGAAAGCTACCTGGAGATGACTGACAATGGAGGGCTAGGCTAGTTTAAGGTTAACAGATTTGGGCCTAGGGATAATGAAAGGCTTATGGCCTCAGGTAAATGCCTCATCAAGTGAGAAGATTCAATGCAGTTCCCAGAGCCTAAAACCCAATAACACATACCTCCATTCATGCTCCTCTGAGAATATCAGACTTTGACTCACATCATTCTCTAAAGAGGAGACATAGAGTTGGTCTTGGAATTAGTAAGACCTGGTTTCAAGTCTCACTTCTGACTGACCAATTGGCAACTTTTCAGAACTCTGTTCAGCTTTCTAGGACTATGAATTGAAGAGATGTCAACCTGCTTTATGTGAGGGAGTGTTTCCTCATCTAGGAAGTTCCCTATACCAAAGTAATCACAGGTTCCTACCCCCACTCTTTAAAATGGTCCTTGGTGCTTGTTAAAGCATTCAGGCTAACAGAGTATTAAATATAAATAATAAAATGTAAATTAAACATAATTAAAATAATTAAATTAAGTAAAATAAATTAAGATTAAAATAAATATACTAACATTTATTTAACCTGACAGAAAACACAAAATACTCATTACTGAGCCCATAAACCATCAAACATCTCCCTCCTCTCCTGGACCCCACCTTCCCTAGGGGTCTGTAGAGCAGCTATAGTCCTAGAGAGCTATCCTAGGTTGTGGGACCTCCTCTCTCCAGGCAAGGACAGAATTCAGGGTTGCTAAAGCACTAAGAAACCTTCCCCCTCTGGTGGATCCTATTTACCCTTGATATAAATTTAGTTCTCAAGGAATAGACAAATTTAAATTGCAACTTCAAGTCATAGTTCCCCATCATTGCAATATTTATTTCCCTGCAAGGCTATGTACATGAAATGACTTAAAGGTCTCCAGATCTGAGTAAGGTTAAGCATCTCCCTTACCGCCCACCATCTCTTGAGAAGACTGTCTCTCTGCACCTGTCCAACAATGACTCCTCTTCCAGGGAATCGCATGGATACACAGGCCTTCCTTCCAAATCCTAATGCATGTCAATGTCTCCCTTTTCCTTTTGACAGATGTGTCTACAACAATCTATGTCTCCATCTCCCCATCAGTCTCTGTCTCTGTCTTCATCTGATGCTGGTTTATTGATTTACATGGTTTCCCACAGGACCACATAGCTATGCTGACCTCTCTTCAGGGAGCTTATACTTCATCTCATGTTTGACCTATCTAGATGAGTCTAACCTCCTCTTCAAAGCTATTCCCAAGGGTACAATTCAACTGAGTGAACGAGCCAAAATTAAAGTTAGAGGCAGAATAAAGGTCTTACAAAATGGGGAAAGAACTGGGGAAAGGGGATTTCCTTCAGGGAATAAAGATAAACTTCAGGGGAACTGAGGTACAGAGAAGGAAGTGACTTACCCAAGGTGAGTGATCCCTGAGCTAGAACCTAGGTACCCTGCTCTTCTGCCTGGTTTTCTTTCCAGACTAGTGGATTATTTTAAATATTCATTCCTTTGAGGCTTTTTAGTCTTCCTGAATTCTATTAGTATGCAAATAACTCTGAATATCTGCCTTAAAATTTAAACCTTTTTCCAGTAGGATTATTTCAGAAACCATTCTCAACCTGTGACTGAGCAAGAATCCCTTTTTCAACAAATAGCATGCAGCACATAGTAGTTGCTCAATAAATGCTGGTTGGCTTATTTCACAAATTGCATATGAATGTAATAGATTATTTCACTGTAAAAAGGGAATATGAGAAACATGAGAAGACTTGCATATTGATTCAAAACAAAGAAAACAGAACCAGGATAGCAATATGCACATTGCTATCTATGCTAATGTAAATGAGAATGCAGAAGGCAATTTGGACTCACAGATTTCAAGGAACAATCCTGGAGAATAAATGATGAGACATTTTCCTCTTGTGTGGGCAGAAAGGTGGGAGACTATGGGTGGAGAATATTGCAAATGCCCTACTTGGCAGGTTAGTTTTGCTTCACTCATTTGCATTGCTATGTAACACCCATACAGAGTATTTAAGGATTTGCTTATAGCATTTTGTGTTTTGTATTTTTGTAACAGATTTGAGGTGTGGGTACCCTACATGTAACACAGTCACCCCCTTCAAAGAGCTGATCCTGCCCAGGTTTGGTTTCTTTTTGCCTCAAAGGCTTTTTTCTGAGTTAAATCTAGGAGAATATTGAGATATAGGCGTAGGACCTTTGATTTCATTGGCATAGGGAATTCCCAAGTGAGGAAATCTCTCTACCAATGCAGGCTGTCACTTTCTTTGCTACTTAAAGTCTTAGAAAGTTGCCTAGAGCACTAAGAGATTAAGTGACCTGCTCTGGGTCACATAGTGTGAGTATGTGTCAGAGAAGCCAGCTTTCTCTATTCAATCTACTGATAGATAGAGTCTCTGTCTAGTACTCTATAGATGGATAGATAAAAGATAGAAAAATAGATGATAGATATTAGACATAGATATAAAGACTATATAAAAATACATTTAGAAAGATATATTAACATATTTCTCTCTATATAAGATCTCCTGCTTATGGAACTTATACTTGCTTAGGGGAATGAAATTAGTGGGACTTCTATATAGGATCAATGTCTGTTCTTCCCCTTTTTTACCAATTAGCTGCACTTGGAAATTGAGGGGGTGTCTGTCAATTGAGAAATAGCTAAACAAATTGTGGCATATAATTGCAATTGAATACTACTGTGTTGTAAAAAATGATGAGCTGGTTAATTTTAGAAAAACTTGGAAAGACTTGTATGAAATAACAAAGAGTGAAATGAGTAGAATCAAGAGAACATTGTATACGGAAACAGCAATATTGTTTGAAGGATAACTGTGAACAACTATGTTATTCTGAGTATTATAAATATTTAAAGCAACTACAAAGGACCTATGAACGAAGATGCTATTCAATTCCAAAGGGTTGATAAATAGAAGTATGTATAGTATGGTATAGATAGATAGATAGATAGATAGATAGATAGATAGATAGATAGATAGATAGATAGATAGATAGATAGATAGACAGATGCATAGATAAATATAGATATACATAGAGATACAGAGCTATGTCAAATGGTGGCCTGCTCTAGTGCAGGGTGGGGATAGAGGGAGGGAGGCATTTTAGAACTTGAAATGTAACCAAAAAATAAGTTAAATTAAATTTTAAAAATCAGCTGCACTGAAGTAGGGATCCATTCCACCCCCCCACCCCCGCCCCATCTCTGTTTCTGTCTCTCTGTCTCTCTCTGTCTCTCGCTCTTGGGATTAAAACCTCTTCTTGAATCTCTAACTGTGGCTGTCATTAATCACACTAGACTAGGGTTTGGTTGTTGTTGTTTTTTGCATGGAGGAACAGATTTGTAAATGATAACAATAGTAAACAATTGAAGAACAAATCATTTGTAAGGAAATAGCTGCCTGAGCTGTCTGGGGATGTCTGTGATGGGGAACAGAATTGGCTTTTCCCCCTAAGTTCCTCCCTTCTCCCTGAGAAGGGATAGGCAGAAAGAGATCATTTACCTCCTTAAAGAAATAGAAAATGAAAAGTTCTGTTTAAGAGAGTGATGAAAAATGTCATAGAGAAGGCCAGGTCTCCCATATAAAAACTGGCAAATATATGAAAAGGACCCCAGAAAGACCAGTGATGAAATCAGAAAGAAAGGTAAGACCTTCCATCTTGTCCAGAGCTGAACAAAAAAAATAAATATAGCAGAGGCTGATAGAGAAGTCACACTAGGAAAACTACCATCAACACAGGTAAATGCCAACACTGGAGATAAAGAGAGGAATTATATTAGGAAAGACCAATGAAGTTCAGGTAAAAGTGGAAATTGTTAGAGATAGAGCAAATAACTTTTCCAAGAAAGTCAGTATGAGCTCCTACAAACAGATCTGGTGCTAAACAGTGCTATGAATAGGGGGAATCACAAAATAGTCTAAGCTCCATTTGGAAACCTAAAGCAGCGTCTGGGTCCTGGACAATGAGAAGAGAAACAGGACACAGAATCAGCAATAGCAGACAATATAGTACAGGGAAATGTACAAAATAGTACAGGGAAAGAGGACATATTTATGCACTCATCAGAGAACTAAGATCCATAGCAGAAAATAGGACCAACTCACCAGTTGGGCACTGGTATTTGGGACTATGCAGTAGGCATGGGACCAGAACTTATAGTCAATATCCCATTGTAGGCTGTTAGAGCCACAGAAGGGGACAGAGTCAATTGAAGGTTGTATAAAAAGAAGATAAAGATTTGATTAAGGTCAGAACCCACAGTGGACCAATAGAATATAAATATAGAAGCTAGGAACTGAGTTGGAGAGTAATACCTAATATTAGTCTCCCTATTGATCAGCTGTGGCAGAAGTATCCAGACTACAAAAATAATCTGCCCATTTACACCTATCCAACCCATCTAAAAGAACCTGAGGACTGATCCAAATTCAAAATCCCAATCTAAGAGCCAACATTGAAAATATGAGTAAACAGAAGAAAATACTGATCACACTTTAAAAAATACCATGGGTTAAGAGAAGCCAAGAATTAAATCCAGAATAAAAGATGAATACCAAAACTATAAGCAGAGTGTTGAAGGGGAAAATGCTCTGGACACAGGTACTACAAGAATAGCTAGAAGAAATGGAGGGAAAGATTAGAAAATGAATTATAAATGAGATGAGTTCTGGAGGAAAAATGGAAAGAAAAATAAATAGCTTAGAACAGGTGGAAAATCTCACCCAAATAGCAGAGACCCTAAAAAAAATAATGTAGTTGGGGCCATGCTCCATCCCACCTGACTTGAGCATCCTCAGAGTTATGGGTTCTGCTTGCTAGTGGCCACATGGAAGCTTGAGGCAGAGGGGATTTCTGGTCCTGTGCAACTCTTTGCTGAGGGCTTTGCACTTTGCTGTTATAAAGAGTATCTTAATTGTCTGCTGAGAGAGAAAAGCTGATGACTTAGTGGATATACAAAAGACAATGACTCAACCCTCTGCCGTTATTTTCAGCTTGAATCATGACAAATTCTTTTGAGTGAAAAAAGAAAAGAAAAAACATCGATGAAGCATTAAAGAAAAAAACAAAGCACGTTCAGAAAGGAATGCCAACAGCAAACCAGTGTGGGAACTATAATACATAATAACAATAGCTAGCATTTATGTCAGTTTTTATTATTTGCAAAGCACTTTAGACATATAATCTCATTTGATCTTCATGACCACACTAGAAATTCATGCTATTATTATCCCCATATTATTTATGGGGAAACCAAGACTGAGAGTGATTAAGTTGCATGTCTAAGACCATACAGCTACTTAAGTATCTGAGGGTGTTAGAGAGCACAAAGAATAGAGCACTGAGCCTGGTATCAGAAAAACTCACTTTCCTTAGATCAAATCCAGCCTCACACATTTCCTAGATATGTGACCCTGGGCAAATCATTTAATCCTGTTTGCCTCAGTTTCCTCATTTGTAAAATGAGCTAAAGAGGGAAATGGAAGACCACTCCAGTATCTTGACCCAAATGGGGTCAAGAAGAATTGGACATAATTGAAAATTACTCAACAACAGGAAGAATTATCTGAGACAGGGTTATAACTCAAGTCTTCCTGACTCTAAGTCCAGCCTTCTATCCACATCCACTATGCCACCCACCTGCCAAAGTATCGTACTAAATGTGAAATTAACAACCAAAAAACACTATGTCCTATGCAATCCCATTTTACTGTTCTTTTGTAATGAAATATTTTGTTGGTCAGCGTCTTTCTAACTAATAATAAAGAAAAGAATTATTTTTTAAAAAACATAAATATGTTTTGACAGGCAAAGGATGAGGGGGAGACAACAAAGTTACTTCAAGCTGCTTTGTAATCTCATCAGCACATACCAAAAAAAGGGGGGGGGGGGAGAGTCACTCTTCAACTTTCAATTCCTCAATCTCTCTTAATAGGAGCTTGCAGGTTCACAGAGGAAGGAACAAAGGATAAATGAAAGTCCAGAAGCCAGTTAATGTTGTCTGCACACTCCAGTCTATGTGGTGTGGACAAGATGTTCCTTCTCTGTAACTCCTCTCTTCTGGATTCTCTCTCCCCAAAGCCTTCAAAAACAGTTCCAGAAGCCAAGCCCAAACATATCACCTACTATAGGCAGTACAATTACAAGACAAAGTTCAATGCAGCATGGGGATGTACATCTGAAAATGATGGGTGAAAAAACAAAAGGCATAAATAACATTCTTTTTTAAAAAATAGAAAAAACAACAACATGGTGTTCTAAACTAATCCTAATGTATCAGAGATGGTCTGATCAGAGCAGAGAACAGTGGTGTTGCTACTTCAACAGCCTTAGACACTCTTAAGGTGTCAAACACAGGGTGTACAGTCATCCACGCCAACCGGCAACTCTCCTAAATGCTGGAGAAACACATTAAAATGTAATTGGGAAATATTTAACAAAATATATAAAAATACAATAAAGCAGAGATAACATTACATTTTAAAATTAAGTCAATATGTGGCCAAGGAGTCCTTCTGTAAGCATTAGTAGCCTTCTTTCTATTTGAGTTTGACACCATGATCTTAATGATACTAAATATCATATTAGATTTTTTGTCAATCCCAGCAAATTGTGGATTCGGAAGGAGCTTGCAGGTCACTAATAGTGCCTACATCTTCTTTAGACTAATTGCCGTCTGGCCATACTGCTGTAGCCTATGCGTGTGCAGTTCCTATTTTGAAAATAATTATGACTTGGCATTTACCCCTGCTAAATTTAATCTTTTTTAGATTCAGCCCACTAGCTAGATTGCTGGTCGGGCTCATTTTTGTATTGTGACCTCCAGGTCTCCCTATTCTGATGGCCTATATTGAAGAGAACCAGGCTTGATGCCATACCCCAAAGTGTCCTCACCATGGCCCTTATCTCCAACCACCTTCACCCCACAGGACACTTGCAGCCCACCCCTAGATCCCTGGCTTGGGTAGGCAGGCTTTTTTTTTTTTTGCCTGTTTTACAGGGAACCAAGCTTCAAGTGATTCCCTAAAGTATCCTTACCATTCCCCTGATTGTGGCCTCTTCTCCCATCCCCCTTCTAATTCCCTTCTATTCTTCCCCCATTACAATGTAAGCTGCTTGACCTCAGGGTTTGTCTTGCTTGTTTGTCTCTGTATGACCAGCACTTAGTATAATACCTACACATAATAAGCACTTAATAGATACTCTATCTAATGTGATCATCTAGCCATCTGTCATATGGTCTTTTTGTTGATATTCTTAGCTTTGTGTCATCTGAAAAGAATCATGGCACAGTGGTCAGGAGACTGGACTTGAGAAGATCTGAGTTCAAATACTGCCTATGACACTTACTTTGGGCTCAATCTATAAATTACCCTTTCTACATCAATTTTCTCATCTGTCAAATAGGGATGAACACCTAGTTTACAGTGTTGTTATGATAATCAACTGAGATAATATGCTTGGATAAAGATATAGATGGCATGTTTATTAAATTTGCAGATAATAACAAATTATCTATCTATTTCTCTATTAATTTATTGTTCAGTCATTCAGTTGTGTCTAACTCTTTGTGACTCCTGTAGGGTTTTCTTTTTTTTTTTTTTTTTTTTTTTTTTTTTATGAGGAAATTGATGTAGAAAGGGTAATTTATAGATTGAGCCCATTTTTTTTTTTTTGATATTTTATGGGTTTGTGGCCAAAACAAAACAAAGAGCC
>NW_027187380.1:14623217-14640713 GCF_028583685.1 Petaurus breviceps papuanus | reverse complement strand
TATTTGATAGGATTCCCATCAGTTTTTTTTTTTTTTTTTTTTTTTTTGCCTTTTGAAGGGCAATTGGGGTTAAGTAACTTGCCCAAGGTGACACGGCTAATTTCTTTTGTGTAGGTATTAAGTGTCTGAGGCCAGAACCAAACTCAGGGCCTCCTGACTCTGTTCCTGGCCGGCGCTTTACTCAGTTCGCCACCTAGCCACCCCACCTGTGGGGTTTTTTGGTAAAGATACTGGAATGGTTTGCCATGTCCTTCTCCACTGGATTAAGCAAAAAGAGGTTATGTGACTTGTCACACAGATAGAGAGTATCTGAGAATGGATTTGAACTCAGGTGTTCCTGACTCCAAGTCCAGATCCCTATCCATTGAGGCACCTAGCTGTATTTATACATATACATACATATGCAAACATACATACATATACATATAAACTTTAAATGTGTATTTCTATATATGCAATATATGTGTGTTGTATATTTATATGTGTGCACATATATATGTATTAATAAATAAATCTAGATGATCTATTTATATATCAAACAATTGATAAAGAAGTTAATCAGCATAGGACCAGGGATAAATCCAAAGGTCACCCCACTAGAGACCTTTTTCCAACCATTGACTACTCATTACATCCAGTCATTCAACCAGTTCAGAATCAATCTAGCCCTAACTAGTATCTAACCCATATCCCTCTATCTTGTCCCCAGGAATAACATCACTGGTTTTGTCTAATGCTTTGCTAAACATATATGTAAACTCTTTCAACAGTAGTCCCTGATCTCCTGGCATAATTTGTTGTTATTGTTCTTGTTCAGATCTGGATTTCCATTTTAGGAAACTCTCACTGTGAAAATGTCCTATAGCCATGCAGCACATCATCAGTGTTATCATCTTAAAACTATCATTTATATAGCAGCTTAAGGCTTACAAAACACTTTACAAATATTATGCCTTTTGATCCTCGTGATAACCTGGGAGGTTATTGCAAATATTATCCCTAATTTATAGATGAGGAAAAAGAGGCAGATAGTGGTTAAGTGACTTGCCCTGGGTCACACAGCTAAGTGGCCGAGGCTGGATTCCCATCTTCCTGACTCTGGGCCTACCCTCTATCCATTTTACCACCTAGCTGCCTACACAGAGTATTCCAAAAGTCATAGTGCCATTTTAAGCTTTAAAAACCTTAAGAGACCTTTAAGACACCATATATTAGTTCATATCAGCAACTGTTCTCCATGACTCAGTCCTAGAACCTAGAGCACTGAGAGTTTATGTAGTTTGCCAGTATATGTCAGAAGCAGAATTTGAACCCAGATCCTCCTGACTCAAAGGCCAGGTTCTGTAATAAGATGTCTCTCAACAGCGTCAAGCCTTCTCAAAAAAAAAAAAAAAAAGGAAATGAGTCTAACATGACCTGCTCTTGTTAAAGTTTTGCTGGCTCCTGGAGATCCCTGCTTTCTTTCCCCACTAATAGAGTTTTGCAAAATAATTGTAGTCAAACTCAGTGCCTTATGGTTTACTGGGCATCTTCTTATTTTAGATCCTGGTCATTGAGAGCCAGATTCTGTGGGAAAGGGACCCAGAAAATAGGGATAAGGTGGGAAACAAAGGAAGAAGATAGATAAGACCTCAAGCTTTTTCAGAAGTCTGACCATGTCCAGAATTGTCCGATCTGCAAGAAAAACCACTGAGGCAGAGCTCCAAGTGAATAGAAATAGAAAAGCTTCATTACCCCCTCTAATGAAGTAGACCTCAAATCTTCCTCATGATCTGAGATGCCTCTGGTCCCTAGGACCTTGTTTTTATAGAGTTTGATATTCAAATGTGCAAAAGAAGCATGGTTAGATACAGAATTATTGGTTGATAGACTCTTGACAGCCAAAAATGATGTTTCAGCAGGGGAGTCATGGTTTCTAATTGGTCATAAGACAGTCCTTTCTCATGTTGAGCAAGAGAGGGTGGTCCAGAAATACAAAAATAAGTTGGAGGACTTTCCAAATATTCAAGGCGTCCCATCCACATTGGGCTGGGATTTGAGCAAAACAGGGTGGAGATATCTTTGTCAGCATTTTTATGGTTGTGCAAATGACCTTCATAACTGATAAAAAAAAAAGTAGTGAATGTTGGATTAAAGTTTGAGGCCTACTATAAAGGCTTACTATGAGAACCTATCTTACCTAATTATCCCTATATGAGTTATGTAAACTAACAAACTGATTAATACTGATTGGAATAGAGGAGGGATCCAAATGAATCGTTTCTCACAATCAAGGTAATCCATCTTATGCTTTCTACCAGAGGGAAATCCATACTCTCTTTGCCATGGTGCACTGCTTCTTAAATTGTGGGTCATGACCACATATGGGGTTGTGAAAAATTTGGCAACAGTGAAAGGTATGAATGCGTAAGGACCAAAAATTAAATCAGAACCAAATGAATCCAAGGTATTGCTGGCAGCACTTACCAATGTTGCATGGCATAACTTCACTGCAGCCTTGATTCTGAACACACAGCATGTGCACTTAGCTCCACACATATCCTCAGGCCATGTGAAAAGGGGTCACGAGTGGAAAAAGTTTAAGAAGTCGTGTACGGCTTTAGCCTAGTTATCCTCCCCTTCTCTGTGAGCCTCTGAGGATACAGCTCGAAATAGAACTGCCATCTGAGTATTGTAGATACTTTCCATGGCTCTATAAAGCCTGCCCACATGAGAGAGGGAATCCCATTCAGCAATATCTCATAATAGCATCATTTTAAAGCTAGAAGAGATTTTCAAAACCATCTAATCCAACCTCATCATTTTACAGACAAAGAACCTAAGTCCCAGAGAGGCTGTGTGACTTTAAAAAAGATCATAAAGGTGCCAGAGCCAGGATTAAAACCCAGGTCCTCTGACTCAAGATGCAGCATTCTTTCCACCAGACCACCCACCTCAAGTGAGTCCAAAATTCAAATAGACTTTATACTTCAAACCTTAATTCTCTTATCCAAGGTCTCATCACTAAACAAAACTAAAACCACAAAGGAGAATAGGAAGAAGTAGCTGAGAAGAGAAACTCTAGCAGCTAGTGTCCTGATCACACATTTCCCTTTTGGTCAGCATCATGTCACTGGCATTAATAGTTTCATTTTTCTGGGGATGAAAAGAACAAACAGGGTAGATAATTGTAGTGGAACGGGCTGATAAGAAACATTTGGTCTCTCTCTCTCTTTTTTTTTTTTTAACAGCCATTCCCCAGGGACCCATTATGGTAATTTTTCTTCTAAAACTAGCAAATTGCATAACGAGTCAGATGACAAACTAGCAAGCAAGGCAGAAATTTGCATTTTAATACAACTGCCTGAATCATTTTCCACCCCTTGTGTCAAAGCTAGACAAGACCTTTCTGCTATAGGGTCTCCCTGCCCACCCCCCTTTTGTTTTCTTATCTGTTGAGTTGAGGAGGAGGGGATCTTTTCTAGCATCTGAATGAAATCTGGCTTCTATACTAATTGATGATGTCATCTGTCTGATTTCTCCAACCTTATTTCTATGATCAGCATCTGTAGTGCCAGAAAAATAAAGTGTCTGCAACCGTGTAAGCAAGAACTTCCTCAGGCAGGGCTGTATTATGGAGACCCTCAATGCATTCCCCGTCCTGCCTCAATCTCCACTTTTAGCATCATCCCCTTTCCTACCCGGATTTCTGAGGTTCAGAAGTGTTTGAAAATCAGTAGAAGAGGGGCAGCTAGATAGTGCAGTGGATAGAGCACTGGCCCTAGGGTAAAGAGTATGTAAGTTCAAATCCAGTTTCAGACACTTGACACTTATCAGCTGTGTGACCCTGGGCAAGTCACTTAACTCCATTGCCTCATCAAAAAGAAAGTAAATCTGAGTATGGATTTTGAAAATACCCCTCACACACACACACACACACACACACACTCACACACGAATATCATTCCTACAATGTCATATCCTTGGCACAGTCTTGCAGGAGTTCTGAAAGCAGGAGTAATATTGGTTGGAAATGTATGTGAGAAATTATTAATTTAGACCTCTGTTTTATTTAGATCCCTGGTTTGTTTCCAATGAGTATTATTTAGATGAGTTTGGTTCCATAAGCGCAGTGATTTTTACTGTTGTACTTGCCTAGTGATATACAGTTAGTCAAGCTAGTGAATCCATTTGTTTAACCAATGCCTGAGGAATAATGACCAAGCCCAGTGTAATGGGGGGGTGACTCAATGACATGGAAAATCCTCCACCTATTTTTGAATTGTACCTCCACCCTTGTTATCCCTTGGCTAGGAAAATGGCCCTATAGCATTTGGACAACAGATCGCATGAGTACTTGACAAATGTGACCCTGTCTGCGAATCTATTCCCCAATTCATTGCCCAACATAAGGCCAATAAAAGACCATCAGCTCTGCCCGTATCCTCTACCAGATAATTTACCACAAGCATGAGTTGAAGATTCTCCTAGAATGTCAAGATATAGGTCTATCAACCAATGAGACTATGTATTTTACTTTGCATCTTCTATATTATCTGGATATCAAGCACTGTAAAACTAAGGCCTCAGAGGGGGGACATCTCAGATCATGAGAAAGTTCTGAAGAGCCATGGACCCCTTAATAAAGTGCTATTGGCTCAGAGCTCTACCTCAGTTGCTTTTATTGTAGATTGGACAATTTTGGACCCCACAGGTATTAATAGACAAATATTCTCTTTACAAAACATAATGCTGTACCTGCAATCACTATTCAAAATTCTTTTATGCTTGGGCATGGAGGGGAAGGTGGGGGGGTGGAGAGGAGAGTATCTTGAAAAGATTTCAGAAGAATAGTGGTTGAGGTTTTTTGTTTTTGTTTTTGTTTTTGGTTGGTTGGTTGGTTGGTTTTGCTTTTCAGCACAAGGTGGTAAACCCTTTTCCAGATCTGATACACCCTCTCCTCTTCCTGACTTCTGCTATATCTGTGGGTCACCATTGATTATCCCACTCCACTTTATTAGGTGTCTTTATTAGGTGATAACGCTTGATTGAATCAATCAGAAGTGACAGTGGACAGGGTCTGTACACCTCCCTGAATCAATCAAACCATTGAGTGAAAAATTTGGTCAGGCCCAGAGGACCTTGTACAAAAAGGAGGAGCTATCTCAGAACCAGAATCATAGAGGATGGAGTACAGTCCTATAGAACGAGCTGGGAAGAAAATATAAAGTAACTCAGGGACAACCAGTAAAAGGAGAATTAGAAGACATTGAGCAGGAGCATTGTCCTTACAAGGGGCAGATGGTGAAGTGGATAGAGTACTAGGCTTAGAAATAGGAAGACTCACTTTTGTGAGTTCAAATCTGTCCACAGACACTGACTAGCTGTCATTTGCTAGGCAAGTCATTTAACTCTATTTGCCTCAGTTTCCTCATCTGTGAAATGAACTGGAGAAGGAAATGGCAAAAGATTTTAGTGCTTTGCCAAGAAAGCTTCAAAAGGGGTCACAAAGGATCGGACATAACTGAAATGACTCAAGAACAACAAATTGTCCTTAAAAGAGAAGATTTGTCTAATACCACGGACTATATCTACCTCTTTTAGGAATGAAGGAACTCCTGAGAAAAAGTTTGTTCCTTCCTCTACTTCTCTTCCCAGTGCCTATCTATGCACAAACATTAAAATATAACTTGCTGTTTCATTAATCAAATGTTTTGCTTTAGCCACAAAGAGGACTGGGATTAACAGAGATAGATATCAATGTAAATTAAATAAGGAATAAAATCTCTTTCTAAACGTTGGGAATTTTCCTAGCTGGGGGCTCAGAGCAATTGTGATTGTAATTCTAACGAAGAACCATCTAAAAGAAACTTCCAAAAGCTGCAAGAGAGGGAAGCTGGTGGACCTTGAGGGCCATTATTTTGCCCCTAGGCTTAAAACAAGCTAATTGTTGTACCAGAATCTTACACAGAGGAAAAAGAAGAAAGTATTTTTTTTTAATTGTTAAATCCCCAGGTGAGCTCCATTTTTTTAACTTTAGAGTGATGGTATTGTATGATTCTGAGCTAAAACAGGCACACAGAGCACACTAATTCACTGCTACCATTTTGTGGTCCAGAATATTCTTTTCCTTTGAACATGACAGTTCCCAAGTCATTTCCTTGGCTCCTCCCTCTCTGGAAGGATGGTTTTCCTTTTAGATGGGGGGGGGGGGGAGAGAATGGTAAAGAAAATGGCAGAGACTCTTCCTCTATACAAATACAACTTACCATGATTACCCATTGTGCAGGGGACCCCAGCATGAATAGTATTCTTTGTACATTGGGAATTATTTTTTTTTAATTACAACTCTTTTCTGTAATTCTGAACCTTCAAGCAAAGATTAAGTGCTAGCAAATTACCATGATTTTAAATTTCTCTCTCTCCCCTCCTGAAGGGTTCGTCTCTCCCCCTTACCTCCTCTACACTGCATTTTATGTTTGTGTAGTTATGAGAAGAACCCCAACATTTATGGAGGAAATGTTCTATTACTACTCTCCTTGCTAAGGTATTTATTACATTAGGTGTCTTTTCTTTTAAGTGATTGTGTCCCTCAACTGACAAGAAAAAGTAAGCTCATCAGTGTGTGCTCATGAACTATTGTTCTGAGTGCTTACAGATCCACAGAGTATGTAACAGTAGTTGGGTTGGGTTTTATTTTATTTTTTTTGGTTTTTGGTTTTTGGTTTTCCCTCTACGGCAGGGAGTTAGGAAGCACATGTAAATTCTGTACTGCATTTGAATAATGACATACACAGAATAAAAATTTGAAAGTTTAACAGCATTTATTTCTGACTTAAGAGAGAAAGTTAACAATAGTAGAGAAAGGTAAACAAATTATTTAGGAAAAGTGTTGTGAGGAGAGAAAGGCATCAAGATCAAAGGGGCAGGCCCACCTTCTTGGGCAACAAAGGGAAAGAAGATGGGAGAGGTCAAAATCAAAATCATCTATAGCGAAAAAGGGATTTTCAGCAGTAAAACATCTACCCACTGGAGCCAGTTCTTCATGGAGCCTAACTCTAACGTTCCTTTTACTTTTCTGGCTTGAGATACTTTTGCTTTTTACTTCTTCCTGGTTTCCTTTCTCCTGGTGCACCGGCTCTTACTCTTCACCTTCCCATAATTCTTCGGTATGAGACGGCCTAGCTTCTCAAAGTCAGACCCCACCAGGCCCAAGGTCAGAGCAAGATTTTCTAGATGATTGAGCAGAAATTCAATCTCTAGCATCACGTTATACCTGGAATGCACTCCCTCCTCACTTTTTCTATTGGGAAATCCCTAGTTTTCTTTAAGGCTTGGTCCAGTGTGGACATGTTTTTTTCCACTCAATAAGCTCCCTGCGTGGAGAGGCCATATTATTTTCTTTGTGCCTAGCAAGTGGTAGTCCCTTAAGAATTGATTGGTCATTAAATGGAAGAATGAATGAAATAAAAGATGAGAAAGAAGAAAGATGCTAGGATATATAAATTGTAGTCTGTATAACCTGCAGCCCATTATCCACCAGAGTTTCACCTAGTTCTCCATTTTTTCCTCCAACCCAGAGAATTAGTTCTGTATAAAAAGTACAGGACATTTAAAGAATAGGCCATACTTTTAAACACTGGCCTAGATATCCTGCATCTTTGCTCTGTTATCTGCTGCCTACAAGCAACCCCAGAGTGGGAAAGAGGCTAGGATAGAAATTTTTCCTTGTCCCCACCTTAGCTTAAATTCACTGACTGTTTCAATGGTAAAAAAAACTTCCCATGTAGTTACACACACGTTCTACAGGGAAACAGAAGCACTAAGCTAGAAGAAGGACCTCAATAGTGGTGTAGTGGAAAAAAAGTTAAGACTCAGGAGACCAGCATCCTAATTCTGGGTCTGCAATTAAGAAGCCTGAGCCTTGGACAAGTACCTTCACCTCTCTATAGGCCTCAGTTTCCTTATTTATTGGGGATGGGGTGGCCTGGATTATATTTAACTTCTTTCTAGCTGTGACACTCTATTTTGTACTGTCTCAGTCAATCAGTGACTATTTATTTAGTATCTACTATGTCATAGGCACTGTGTTAGGCAGCATGAGTACAAAAACAAGTGAAACAGCCCCTGCCTTCAAGGAGATTACATTCCAATGGGGAAAACAACCTGTACAAGTACAGATGTACTCAAAAGAGATACAAAGTGGCTTTGGAAAGGAAGGCACTAGCAGCCCTTGGGGAGGCAGGAATGCCTCATGCAGAAGGGAGTGCTATAGATGAGCCTTGAAGGAAACCAGACAGTTCAAGAGGGGAAGATGAGGAGAAAGAGAATTCCAGGCATTGGGGAAAAGCCAGAATAAAAACATGGGGATGGAAGATGTAGTATCATGTGTGAGGAACAGCAAGAAGGCCATTATGGCTACACCAGAGTACACAGAGGAGAGCAATATATAAGAAGACAGGATAGGCAATGTGTAGACAGAAAGTATATAGTTTTAAATGCTAAACAGAAGAGTATATATTTGATCCTGTAGGTTACAGGTAACAGGTAACAGAGGAGTATATGGAGAACTGGGCCTGGAATCAGGAAGACCCATTTTCCTGGGTTCAAATAAGAACTCAGACACTTACTAGCTGTGTGACCCTGGGCAAGTCACCTAACTTTATTTGCCTCAGTTTCCTCATCTGTAAAATGAGCAAACCACAGCAGTATCTTTGCCAAGAAAACCACAAGTAGGGGCATAAAGAGTTAGACACAATTGAAATTGTGTCTTGAATAAGTACCTACTATGTGTCAGGCTATGTGTTAATCTACAGATATTATAGATGTTGTGGAGCTAGAAATGATTAGATTTGGTAACTGATCAGATATGTGGAATGAGTGAGTCAAGTTTGACATCCATTTTGCAAACCTGCATTACTGGAATGTTTATGGTTTCTATTTTTCAATAGAAATAGAGAAATTTGAAGGAGGGTGGAATTTTATACAGGACATCCAGTTCAAAATGTCTAAAATGAAGTTGATTTGGGACTAGAGCCCAGGAATGAGACTAAGGCTAGATATACAGATTTAAGAGTTATCCGAATAGAGTTGATCATTGAGCCCATGATAGTTGATGAGGCCTCCAAGTGAGAGAGAATATAGAGAGAAAAGAAAAGAGAGTTCAGGTTAGAACCATTAGTGGGCATAACACGTATGAGGACCCAGCAAAGGAGACTGAGGTGGAAGAACCAGTGGGAGGAGGGCAATGGCAGGAAAACCCAGAGAGAAGAGAGTATCTGGGGAAAAAAGGTGACCCAAGGTCCCACATGCTGCGAGAAGTTAAGAATGATGAAGATTAAGAAAAGGCCATCAGATTTGGCAATTGAAAGATCCCAGTAGCTTTGTTTCAATTGAATGATATAGTCAGAAAACTTGCAGAGGATTAGCCGAGAGTGAGAGCAGAGGGAGGTCGATGAGTGCAGATAGCTTTTTTTCAAGGAGTTTAGCTGAGAAAAAGAGGTGAGATAAATAAAGGATGTCAGTTTATGGGCTTAGGAGTAACTGGTTTTGTTTTTGTTTTTCATTGTGGGGGAGATTTGGATATGTTAGTAAGCAGTAGAGAAGAAATCAGGAGATAGGGCATGACTGAAGATAACTGGTCAGAATACAGTCAGGTTGATGTACTTTGGGAAGCCAGGATGTTCAGTGACATAGACCACTGAAGGGGGGGCACAGTGGGGCAAAACTAAAGTATGTAGACCACTTACAAATCCTGAGCTCCCCCAGCAAGTCGTATTCCCTTTCAAGTTCCAAATCTACTTCTTCTCCACATCTCTCACCTGGTCCCTCCAGTAGTGTCTTTCTTCCTGGTCTCCATCTCTTGCGTTCCTGGCAAACTCAGCTCCCCTGATTATCAACTAAACAGATTTCTGGTCATTTGCATTGCACTACCAATCTAATAAGGTTGTTGTACAGAATAAACTTCACAAACCTAAGAGCACTGTTCTAAATTGAGTTGTTTTTCCCATCTTTTTAATGAAATTCATTTCTCATCAAATTTCAGAATTATTATCACTTATCTTTTTCTCATTTTTATGGAGTTCAAGATGGAAATAATTCAAAAAATATTCAAAGAATTATTCAAAGTAATAATTCAAATAACTATCTTGCTATTAATCTTTTATATTTAATGTTTGACGGATTATTTTTTTTTGTAGAGGTAGATAAAGTGACCTCTTTTTATAATTGAAAAAAGAATATTGGAATATAAGCCCATTTTACTCAGTAAACTCCCTGAAAGCACCTTTGGCACAACTCAGATAGGATGGGATAGTGAAGTGGAAAGACTATTGAATCTGGAGTCAGAGGTCAGTCGTTATTGTCCAGTTGTGCCTAACTCTTCATGATCTCTTTTGGGGTTTTCTTGGCAAACATACTGGAGCGGTTTGCCATGTCCTTCTCCAGCTCATTTTATAGATGAGGAAACTGAGGGAAACAGGGTCAAGTGACTTGCCCAGGGTCACACAACTCGTAAGGGTCTGAGTCCAGATTTGAACTCAGGAAGACGAGCCTTCCTGACTCCAGGCCTGACACTCTATCTACAATGCCATCTAGTTGCCCATGGGAGTGAGAGGACCTGGGTATAAATCCTGGCTCTGTCACAAACTTCTTGCGTGATCTTAGGACAAGGCACTACTTACCATTTCCAGGCCTTGGTTTCTTCAACTACGAAACAGAGAGCTGAATTATTTAAGTCAAAGTTTCTCTTCCATTTCAAAATCTATACTCCTGTAACATGCATTTCTTCCTCTTTGATGTCTTATGCTTTATCTCTATATTTTGCAAGCTTTTCATTCCTTGTAGCTAGGAGATTATGAAGATTTGATATGACCACATTCATTAAAAGCATAATTCTTACGTTTTTACAGATCAATGCTCTGTCCAAGCAGTTGTGAGCAACAATCAATCAAACAACCTACAAGAACCTGCTATGTGCTAGGTACCATTCTATGTGCAAGGATGTTTCAGTGTCAGTACAGTTTATCTGTGGAATTCCCAGGGATGTTTTGGGATGCTTGTGCACGTAGTACAGGGATTCAGTGATTGTTAGTTTATATAATTGGAGAATAACTGGAACCACCTGATCATGTCTTTCTAGGTATCCAATAGATACCAAAAATTTTGCCACCTGTGGGGCTTTTGTTGTACAATCTCCACTACTCTAGTACATAATCTTCTTTGGTCAATAAGCCTCAGTCGTCTTGATTGTTGTCTTGTCATAGGACTTCAATGACTCTGGCAGGGTGAGTGAGGCTGATGGCTTTGTGTATCTCTGCCTCACTTAAATCCAATCCACCACAGGTCAAGACATTTACACCATGATGTCATTGGTCCTCTTTGAAAATGAAGGGCAAAGGACAGCTAGGTGGTGCAGTGAATAGAGCACCAGTCCTGGAGTCAGGAGAACCTGAGTCCAAATCCGGGGTCAGATTCTTGACATACTAGCTGTGTGACCTTTGGCAAGTCACTTAACCCCAACCGCCCTGCCTTCTCCCCTCCAAAAAAAAAACCCACCAGAAAATGAAGGGCAATCAACAAGCTTGGATTGCTTAAAAATAACTTTTGTGTCATTTTCTGCTGGCAATGATTTAGTCTTACATCATTATCAGAAACCCTTCCATTTCTATTAACAAATTCATATTACTACCATTTGTTTAATCAACAGATTATTGGTTGAGTTCTTATGGAGTATCTTTTTAGTCTATTCTTAGATCTTAACCATTTAGTAGACTCTTTCTAGAGAGAAACCACTTTCGGAGGTTTGGCAAATCTAGTGGTAAAGGCCTTTTGGAGAAGGGCAGTCCAACTTAAAGAACAGTTATTTATGTCACAGAAGGAGGAACCAATACCATCCCAGGCAGCTGTGGACAACAACTGCCCCAGGTGCCTGTGAGAGTTCACGTGTAAGAGAAGAGTCTGGGGGGGATTGGGAAAAGTTGTCCAGGAGCAGGACATCCTGGCAACAAAACCCTAGGGATGATGAACCAGTGGTAGGTGTGCTAGGTGGAGGTAGTCAGAGATCAGGATGAAGCATGATCGCCCGACCTGCCCTATTGATATCCTGGGACAAAATTCCTATTTCCCTAGGCTGGCTATGGTTCTAAAACTTGAGTTTTCCTTCAATCTATATTTGCTTTTGCTCACTCTAATTCATCCAGATCTCTTATTCATTCTGTTATCCATTCACTTGCTAACCTGTTTACTTACCTATTTACTCACTCATTTGTTGGTTGGTTTGTTTATTTTCAGCTAACTCTTCACAGTTATGCCTATCATCTCTACCATATGCCAACAACAGAGGACCTCACCACAAAGGCTTTTCAAGGAATTACACAGAGTTCCTGCCCTCTGAGAGTTTGTAATCCAAGTTAGGTGTCCTGATTTAAATGAACAGAATGATTGGGGGGACCTTAGAGAGATCCTAGTCAATCACTTCGTTTTTTCAGATGAAGCTGAGGACCAAAGAGAGGAAGTATCTTTTCCAGGACATACAGTTAATTATTCAGAGAATGTATAGACAGTGAACAATCATAGGATAACTTACATAAATGTAAATAAATTAAATCATGTAAATAAATTAAACAATGATATTACAGAAGGATCAAGGAGAAGTACATAAATACAACAGTGAGTATATCACGTCATGGGAATGATATTAGATGTGACTGAGAAAGTTTATGATGAACACGAGGAAGGCTCCATGGAAGATAGCCTCTGTCCATCTTTGTCTGGAATTGATAACTTTGGGGAGCTGGGACAGTGTTCAGGTCAGTAAACTCCTCTGGAAGGTTGGAAACTGTAGCAAGCTATCATTTTGACCACCATCCCACCTTCCCCCCCTCCCCCAAGCACCTATCATGGAATTAGGCATATGTGAAGAACTTAATAAGTGCATAATAATTTGAATTAAATTGAATCCTTGAGCAAATGTAATGATGAATCTCCTTTTCCAAACTGTCAAAAACACCCCCTGATCTTTCTCTGATTGGTTGGTTCCTCCTAGAACCTTCATTTTGAGGAAAGAACCCAGGTCTGCCATGTCTTTATTCTTCTCCAAACTATGATGTAGTGTCAAGGGGTCAGGGAGTCCAAGAACCCCAATAACCAGTCCCTGGAAAGTAGTCTAGAATGAACTCACGGACTCAAGCATTCTCTGAGTCAAGGTGGCAAAGATTTATTCTTAATATTGTACAGTGGGCAAGAGTTCTTAGGGAGGGCAATCTTAGGGTATATTATAGCTTATATAGGATAATTATAGTAAGACCTGTGCCAAATATGCTAACTAGGTGAGTCAGGATGGGATTAGGGAGGAGTTAAGGAATGGCCAGTTCTTAAAGGAACATGCACTTTTAATATCTACTGTGTAGGTATTTTACCCAGAGTTCACTGGGAAATAGCCCAAGGTGGGGGGGGGGGGTGGATGAGAGGGAAGGTTTACATGGAGGTGTGGTTTTAGGCTTGAAATGTCACTAAATCAGCTGTCAGGGCTGACCAAGCTACCACCCATCAATGTCATGTTTGACAAGATGGATGTTGGTAGTATATGTATATCCTAAGCTAAGGAGGGATTCAGGATGTGTATAATGAGCTAGGGAGCATACATGTGACTGAGTCTAGAATATATAATAGGTATGACCTAGTACACAGCTGCTTTAGCCAGTACACAGTTGGGTCAAACTACTTAATTCTATAGGCTAGTGTATCAGGAAGAGAGATAAGCTATCCTTGAGCTAGAGAGAAACTGCCTGAGACAGTGTTTTGAGGCTAGGGAGAAATGTGATTTTGGAATTGGATGTGATTTTACAAACTGGGGTTCAAGCACAGGCACCCAAGCACCCCATCAACTGTACTCTTGATACTCTGTACTTTCTTGACCATCCTCCCTCCACCCCCACTCTCAGTGCAGGTACCTTCTCCTCCACCCACCCTTACCCTCTTTTCATCTTCTTTTTATGCTGTTGACTTCCTCCTTTAGAATATAAGCCCCTTGAGGGTAGGAACTATCTTTCTGCTTGGATTTGTATTCCTAGCTTTTAGCATCCTTCTTGGCACATAGTAGGTGTTAAATAAATGGTTGTTGACTAACCTCAAGACTACCAGACTGGGATTCAGGAGACCCAGGTTCTAGCCCTGGTTCTGCCCACAGATTTTCCACGACCTATTTTCTCTCTCTAGAGCTTCAGTTTTCTTCTTTTTAAAATGAGGGATTGGACTAGATGATCTTGAAGGCCCCTTCCAGTTTATGATTCTGTTAATAATTCTTCCACCATTTGGCAGCCAAGACATCATTAGGCAGTTGGCAGTTTCCAGCCCCAGTCAGCAGCTGTTTTTCTACCATATCCCCTACTCTTCATTCCTCACCTGCATCCCCACCCAGGAAAAGTGAACAGTTCAGGTTCCCCAACTGACTTTCCAGAACATTGTCCACTGAGGGAATTACCTCCTTTGCATGTGGACTCTCCCTGATGGTCCCCCTTCCCCAGTCACCCACATCTTTCCATCTGCCCAAAAGAATAAGCCTCACAGATTAGTAAGAGTCTTCCCTTGACCTATCTTCTCTTTCAGCCAGCTTCATTCACTTAGCAATAGTGGTTCTGAGTTGGAGGACCAGGGTTCAAGCCCCACCTCTGGCAGATGTGACCAAAACCCTTAATGGAATTCCTGAGTCTTTGTTTCCTCATCTGGAAAATGAGGAAGTTGGACTAGATGACCTCTGAGGTCCCTCCCAAGCCAAGATCTGTGATGCTTTATCTTCCTTATTTGTGACATAAGTGTGTGTGTGTGTCTGTGTGTGTGTGTGTGTGTGTATGGAGGGGGGGGGAGAGAGAGAGAGAGAGAGAGAGAGTAGGACAGCTACTACTACTACTATTATTATGCAGGACATCCCAAAAGTTTTAGTGCAGTATTCTTTTTTTTTTTGGAGGGCAATTGGGGTTAAGTAACTTGCCCAAGGTTACACGGCTAGCTTTTTTTGTGTGTGGGTGTTAAGTGTCTGGGGCCAGAACTGAGCTCGGGTCCTCCTGACGCCGGGGGGTGGCACTTTACTCACTGCACCACCTAGCCGACCCTATTTAGTGCAGTTTTAAACTGATTAAAATGAAATGTATATGTACATGTATATATGGCAAGGAATATTTCCCACATGTAGCATGTGTGTGTCATGTGGCTCACAGGGAGGCAGAATAGACATCTCTAACCTCTCCTTCACACACATACCCCCTTTCTCCAAGGGAAATTTTACTCCCTACCAGAAAAGGAAGCAGGAGCTTGGGGGCCAGAGGCCACTCTGCTTGCTTCAGAGAGAGAGAGATAATACTTGGCTAGAATTATATTTGTATGCTCCCTTAAATATTAGGAGTTTAGGAGATACAGTTATCAAGTTCATTCTAACTTCTGTTTACTATCTCATTAATGTGGAAAGCAGGACCCAAAGCTTAATATCCAAAACTTGACTGCTTTCCCTCTATATGTCCTGGTTCCACAATGAATACACAAAGCAAGTAGCAAAGAAATTCATTTCAAATAGCAAAAAAATGGAAAACAGAGAAAGTATACATAAGAGAATATACCAGGCAATACCTAGTGAAGGAGTTCTCCCACTGCAGGTGATGTATTGAAGTGGGGAGACAATTGAGGCAGGAAAGCCAAGCAGAAGGCCTCAGGTGATGAGAGGGCCTAGTAAACTCTAAGATTTCCTGTGGATCACAAAGACCTTGAAGGTCCTTCCCAAGGATAGAAAATCCTTGAACTAGGGCAGGGCTACATAACTTGGAGTACATGAACAGAGTTCAAAATTTGTTTTAAAAAATATTTTGATAACCATTTCAATATAATTAGCTTCCTTTTTAATCCTATATATTTAATTTTAGAGTACTTTTGGAACCTCAATTTTTAAAAATTTATTTTATTTTCAATTCATGGAACAAAACAAGTATTTCTATGACATAGTACAATTAAAAAGACAATGAAACTGCAAGTCTACCGTGTACAACTTGCTATTCCCTCCAAATATACAACAAAGTTATTATGTAAATTTATTTTTTTCCCTTTTTTTCTCCACCTCCCTCCCAGGTGGCAACCACTAGATACAAATAGGTATTTTTCTGCATTTAGAAACATTATTCTGAAGAGTCCACCCATAGACGTCACCAAACTACCAAAGGGTGAAATGAGGGTGAAAGGGTTCATGAGGTGAAAAAGGTTAAGAGCCCCTGCATTAGGTAAGGAAAAACAGATCTATTTCTTACCTCATATAGGGAAATTTATAAAATATAACAATACAATCATCTCTTATATATATGTATATGGGTATGTGTACATGTATATGTCTGTATGTGTATATATGCACATACAGACATACATATCAATATGTTGCCAAATTCTATCGATTTAACCTTCACAACACCTTTCATACATATACATAGTGTGCATGTGTATGTACATATGTGTATATACGTGTGTGTATCTCCACTTCTCTCCTCTGACCCTGCCACCACCCTGGTGTAGGGTCTCATCACCTCATTCCTGGTGATTGGCCTGCTGCTTGGTCTTCCTGTCTCAAATCTTTGCCTGCTCCATTCCATCCTCCACTCAGCTGTCAAATCAATGTTCCTGAAGCATAGATTTGACCATGTCACTCCCATATCCAATAACCCTTTTTAACCTGGGCCCTTCCTACATCTCCAGTCTTCTTATATCCTTCCCCTTCCCCTCCTCACACTCATAATCTTCAATTCAGTGACACTAGCCTCCTTGCCTTCCTTAGAACAGGATATTCCATCTCCAGACTCAAATATTTTCTTTGACTTTTCCCCACACCTGGAATGCTCTCCCTCCTTACCTCTGCCTCCTGTTTTCCCTGAATGACTTCAAGTCCCAAATAGAATCCTACTTTATACAGGAAGCCTTTCTCAAATCCCCTTAATGCTAGCACCTTCCTTCTATTTGTTATCTCCAATTTATCTTGCACACATTTGATTTGTACATAGTTGTTTACATGGTGTCTCCCCCATTAGACTGAGTTTCTGGAGAGCAGGGACTGTCTTTTACCATTCTTTGTATCCCCAGAGCTTAGCAACAGACCTGGCACATAGTAGGCACTTAATGTATGCTCACTGATTGATCCAGGAGCCCCACTCGAGATAAAATCTCAATGACTTAGACAGAGGGTCTGTGTTCTCTTCCTCTTTTCACTTTCTCCTACATACCTTGCCTTCACAGCCCCTGTCTTTTGCATTTCCCTATTCACAAATAATGAAAAAACACAGAAGCAGCTGTGATCAATCAAACTTCATCTAGCTGGCATTCAAGACTAATTAAGCAGAAATATGAATGTAACTTTAAAGAACTGAGATCAGCTGTGGAAATGGGAGCCCCCCCCCATCTCCCCGTCTCTCTGTCTCTGTCTCTCTATCTCTGTCTCTCTCTGTCTCTGTCTCTGTCTCTGTCTCTGTCTCTGTCTCTGTCTCTCTCTCT
>NW_027187380.1:14608413-14623117 GCF_028583685.1 Petaurus breviceps papuanus | reverse complement strand
TCTCTCTGTCTCTCTGTCTCTCTGTCTCTCTGTCTCTCTCTCTCTCTCTCTCTGTCTCTCTCTCTCTCTGTCTCTCTCTCTCTCTCTCTCTCTCTCTCTCTCTCTTTCTCTCTCTCTCTCTCTCTCTCTCTCTCTCTCTCTCTCTCTCTCTCTCTCTCTCTCTCTCTCTCTCTGTCTCTCTCTCTCTCTCTCTCTCTCTCTGTCCCTCTGTCTGGTTCTCTGTCTCTGTCTCTCTCTCAGAGAGGGTAGATAAGAAGAGGGAGAGCAGCATCACCATTATCCTTGGCAAACTCAAGCAGTCTTGGTCTCCCTCACCTCTGCCTCTGGCATCTGGCTACATGTTTTAGCCCCCTAATAATGATAGGAGTCATGGAGGCAGTGAAATTTCCCTCCCTTTTTCTCCCCTCTTACTCAACTGAACCCAAGCACAAATCCTTGGTTTACTCCCAGGTCCATTTTTATTTTTTAAAGTCTCTCCTTTGGGGAGGAAGGGGTGGAGGAGGAGGAGGGGGAGGGAAGGACAAGCAAGCAAACAAACAAAACTAGCACTGTCCCTTTAAGATGATTTCAGTCTCTCAGATTATTTCTCAGAAGGTCCTTCCTATAGCCAAGCACTGAATTCTTTTCTCCATCCAAAGAAAACTATCCTCCATTGCTTAACTGTGTCTGTCTTTAATAGTATCTGATACTGTCCATAAATCACATGGCTATTAATAGTGATTTTGTCTAAACCCATACATTTCAGCTGAAGTTTGAGCCCTGGGTTTGAGTGATTGTCAAGCGATTGAATGATTGTCAGATTTGAGGGATTTTCTCTCCCTATACTCCCCTCCCCACCTGCAGCTATAAAAGCTGGTCCTCACAGTATTTGCAAGGATCAAGCAGTGGCCTGGGTTCTAGGCATGGGTGTTATTAAACCAGCTTTTATCAACTTTTGAAAACCAATTGTTAAATTCTGAGTGTGAGCATGTATACTTCAGAAATGGGCAAATGGTTTTGGTTAATTATCTAGATTTAAAATGGTAATGGAGAAAAAAGTTAACAATGTAAATGATACATCAAAGTGTGCTATGCACAGAGCTGGTTGTTAAACATTTTACTAACAAACTCATGGTTCTAGGTAATGCTAGTCCAGGTGAAATCAATCCCAGTAACTTGGAGGGCATGCAGCTGAGGGAGAAATTTGATCAGGTGCATGGTATCAGCTGTGAAAGCAGAAACAATCTGTGAGTGCCTCCCTCAATAAGCTAGGGTTTTCCCCCACCCCTTCCCCAGCACAGCCTGTAGTTATAGGCTCTTGGCAGTATTTTTGACACCCCTCTGGCTTTGATCTCCCAGCTGTGAGTGCCCTGTGGTGCTTTGCCTGTCTGTCTAAATTTCATTTCTGAACTCTGCTTGGGAAACAAGCTTTTGGGTGATACCCAAATGCCACATCAACAAGATTCATCTGATGTTTCCATCTGTCTCTTTATCCCAAGAGTCCCAAGTGTAAGGGAAGCCACAGGCAAAAACTAAGTCACCCACATATGAGGTGGGATAGAGTAGATATTACCACTTCCCAGAGACACTGCAGAGAGAATAGCTCTCTCACAGTCCCCAAAACACAGAATGTGCCCACCTCGATGTACTAGATACTGAGTAAACAAAAACAAGAATGAAATGGTACTTGCCCTCAAGAAGTTTACATTCTACTGGAAGAAAAATATGTGTAGAGTTAAGTGTATGTAAAATACATAACATAATTTGGAAGAAGACTCACATTGATAATTGAGGGGATTAGGAAAGGCTAGGAAACCTGCAGGAGTAGAAGTGGCATCTGAATGATGCTTTCAGGATGGGGGTTCTGGGAGAATGAGTGTAAAGAGTGATTGTTTCGGTTCTGGCCAGAAACTCGAGGGTCTTCCCCTCCCAGAACTGATTCTTTCATGAAGGCAAATGAGGCCATCTTTTGCCTCAAGTATTAATTAATGAAGCCTCAGACCACCAAAGACCTTAGCTTAAGAAGGCAAAGTTCCCCCACTACATCCGGGCCATCACCAGTCATCTTGACCTATGCCTTGCCACTGGACTCCAGTGACTCTGGAGGAGAGAGTGAGACTGGTGACTACACAGTCCTGCCTCGCTTATATCCAATTCACTTGTATGTCAAGTCATCACCCTCCTAATGTCATTGGTCCTCTTTGAAAACAAAGAAGGAACAACAACCACAATGTGTGAGGTAGAGATGAGAAGGGAGCATCTTCTAGGCGTGAGCAACAACCTATGCAAAGTCACCGAGGTCAGGCATGAGGTACAGCAATAGGCCAATTTGGCTAGAGTTCGAAGAAGGGGGCAAGATGGGTTGATGCCAAACTGAGAGACGCTGAGAAATGAATAGGAGGTTAACAAGTTAGAAGACAAGTTTTTCTAGGTGTTGGCAGTGAAAGGAAGGAAAGCTATAGAACAATAGCTCAAGAAGATAACAATCAAGTGGGAGGGTTCTTTTGTTTGTTTGTTTTTAAGGAGTGAGATGATAAGGGCTGGTTTATAGGCAGAATGGAAGGAACCAGTGGTATTTATCTGGTACTCACTACATAGTTCCTTCTATTATGATTTTATACTATACTCTCCTTTACCAAATAAATTGCAAACTCTGTGAGGTCAGGAACCACACCAAATTCTTTGTCATATCTCATTTAGTACCTAGTAAAATACCCATGCCCCTGGAAATAGTCTAGCAGACTAGAAATAAGGTTTCTTCCAAAAAGTCCTTTCTCCAGGGCTTGAGTTAATCTCCTAGCATCAATACTGAAACACACTTGAACCTTCACCCCACCTTCTGGAGTCTTGCCCATCTTTATCGACATTCCTAAACTAAATAGCTCTGTCCTCTTCAAAGGATCGTGGGAGGGATGAATAAAGGTCCACCCCCAAGGTCCACAAATGGGACTGGATTCTGGGTTGGAAATGAGAAAGGGAGAAAAAGTGAAATGAGACTTGGGCATTTTCCTTTCCGCATTTCCCACCTGTTCTTTTCCTCCTACCTCTGTTTATCTGCCACATTAAAAGGACATTAAAAATTCATTCAATATAAATTTGATACTAAAATGCAAGCTTCTTCTGACAGATTATAAATAGTTGTTCTGAATCCAATTTGAGGTTTTGATTTTTTTAAAATCCTGTTATTGGTCACCAATCTGTCATTGAATTAGAAAGATCCTCCTCCTTATTTCGCCTCCTCTCCCCCATCAAACCCATCCCCCAAACCCATTATAGCTTTTACTCTGTAGAGAGTATTGTGTATGGGGTTTTAATATCCTTGGGGAAGTAAGACCATCACAGAACAAGACTTATATACCCATCCCTATAACATCTTAATTAGGTTTTGTGTTTTGGAACAAGCACTTGCCCAACAGGAAAAACACATGTATAACCAAATTAGCAAGGCAAATATAGTCCAAATTAAGTGGTTTTCTTACTGCTTCTGTCCAGCTTTAATTAGGCATCTGTCACAACACTAGCGTCTCCTTGTAGAAATGTTTCCTTCTGATTCTTGAGATTGGAGTTTGAGGTTGCCCCCAAACCCACATCTCCCCCAAGAGTTCTCATCACCCTTGGTCACAGTTCACACCCACTGCTGGGGTTTCCATCTTCCTTTTCTAAATCTCTTGTTTTTTCTTACATATCTAAGCTCTATTATAACTCTGGTGTCAGTGGATGGGAGTAACTAATGTCAGCCTTGTGGGCTTTATTAGATGAGACTTTGAATGAGTAACATATTTCTTTTTTAAAAAATTTCCTTTTAATCATCATGAACTTGACAAACATCAACAAACACTAAAATTCCCCTACACACAGACTAGAGAAAAAAGGAGGGCTGCATATGAAGCTATGAATCTCTACTCTGTACAGCTTTTTTAAAAATTACAAATTAACATGGTAGTTCCACCACTGTCCTCATTCTCTGTGGCCCTTTCTGAACTTTCTTTTATATAGTATACATATATGTATATGTATATGGCACACACATCTATGTGTAGGCATAAATACATATCACACATATAATATTCATATATATGTATATATACAAAATTTCCTATATATCTAGGATATTAGACCTTTATCACAGAAATTCTATGCAAAGATTTTTCCTAGTTAACTTTCTCTTTTTATTCTAACTAAAGGGTTTTTTATGTCATATAATATAAATTATACATTTTATCTTTTGTAATCTTTATCACTTGTAATGAACTCTTGTCATATCTAGAGTAGTGAACTCTATAGGCGTAGAACAAATCTGTTTTATTTCTATAATATTATTTCTAGATCATGTCTCTATTTAGAGCTTATTGTGGTATATGGTGTGAGATGTTATTTTTTTTATTTTTCAAATGCTTTATTAGCTTCTGATTTACATTATTGATTTCCACCAGATTTTGAGTTACAGATTTTCTCCCCATTTTTCCCCTACCCACCACCCCAAAATAGCAATCTGACAGGATATCCCCTCCTCCAATCTGCTCTCTCCCATATTTTCTCCCATACCCCTTTCGACTTTTCCAGTGGATAAATTCTTTATTTCCCAATTACATGTAAAATAGTATTAATAATAGTATATATAGTATATATATATTTAAATATTTGATTTTAAAACTTTGAATTCCAGATTCATTCCCTTCCTCCCTTGTCACCCACCCTTAGTGGGAAGATAAGCAGTTCAGTGTAGATTGTACATGTGTGGCTAATGCAAAACAATAACATAGTAAATATATTGTAAAAGACTGACTATATTTCCCTCCCTCCTATCCCACCTCCCACTTGTTCTATTCTCTACTTTGATCCCGTCCCTTTTCAAAAGTGGGTGCTTCCAACTTCCCTCCCCCCAAGCCTGCCTTCCTTTCCATCATCCCCCCTCTCATTCCCTTCCCCCCCTACTCTCCTGGAGGGTGACATACCCTATTTAGTGTGTATTTCATTCCCTCCTCCAACCAAATTCAATGGAAATAAGGTTGACCCGTTTCCTTTTGCCTTCCTATTCTTCCCCTCCATTGTAACCATTTTCCCTTGACTCTTCTATATGAGATAGTTTACCCCATTCGGTCTCTCCCCATCTCCTCTCATTATATTCCTCTCTCACCTCTTAATTTCACCTTTTAAGTATCATCCCTTCCTGTTAAATTGGTCCTGTGCCCTCTATGTATACCTGTAAACATGTATACACACATTTACATATGTATTCATATGCCCATATACCCTCATTATAGACATGTATATATACACACATACACACACACACACACACACACACACACACATATATATATATATATATAACTACTGAGAAAAGTTTTATAAGTTACAATTATTGTTTTTCCATGAAGGAATGTTAATAGTTCAACTATGATAAGTTCCTTATGATTTCTTTTCCCTGTTTACCTTCTCATGCTTCTTTTGCTTCTTGTATCTGAATGTCAAATTTTCTATTCAACTCTGTTTTTTTTCAGCAAGAATGCTTGAGAGTCCTCCATTCCACTGAATGACCATATTTTCCCCTGAAACATGACACTCAGTTTTGCTGGGCAGGTGACTCTTGGTTTTAATCCCAGATCCTTTGACCTCCGGAATATCATATTCCAAGCCCTTCAATCCCTCAGTGTAGAAGATGCCAGATCCTGGATTATCCTGATTTTGTTTCCATAATATTCAAATTGCTTCTTCCTGGCTGCTTGTAATATTCTCTCCTTAATCTGGGAATTCCAGAACCTGGCTATAACATTCCTAGGAGTTTTCTTTTTGGGATCTTTTTGAGGAGGTGATCAGTGGATTCTTTCAACCTCTATTTTGCCCTCTGGTTCTAAAACATCAGGGCAGTTTTCTTTAAGAACTTCCTGGAGGATGATTTCTAGGTTCTTACTTTGATAATGGCTTTCAGGTAGTCCAATAATTTTTAAATTATCTTTCCTGGATCTATTTTCCAGGTCAGTGGTTTTTCCCATGAGATATTTCACATTGCCTTCTATTCTTTCATTTGTTTGGATCTGTTTAACAGCATCTTGATTTCTCATAAAGTCATTAGCTTCCATTTGCTCCAATCTAATTCTGAAGGAATGATTCTCCTCAGTGAGCTTTTGAGATTCTTTTTCCATCTGGCAAATTCAGCTTTTTAAGGCATTCTTCTCCTCATTGCCTTTTTGAGCCTCTTTTGCCATTTGAGTTAGTCTATTTTTTAAGGTGTGATTTTCCTCAGTCAGGCTGTTGACTCTCATTTCATAATTTTCTTGCATTGTTCTCATTTCTCTTCCCAATTTTTCCTCCACTTCTCTTATCTGCTTCTTAAGGTCCTCTATGGCCTGTAATCAGCTCGTATTTTCCTTTGAAGCTTTTGGTACAGGAGTTCTGACTTCACTGTCTTCCTCCTGTTCCATGCTTTGATCCTTTTTGTCCCCAAAATAGGAGTCTAATGTTGGAATCTTCTGTCTGCGTTGTTTCCTTTGCCTGGTCATGTCTCCTCTCAGTCACTTGACCCCTGGGCTTTTTGCCACAGTAGGACTCTGCCACCAGACAAGGGCTTTCGTCCCAAAAGCTGGGGTTTTCTCAGCTGCCGGAGGTATTAGTTGGGTGCCTTCTCTGAGGCCTCCACACACTCTGGTAAGCTGGACACACACCCCAGGACCTCCACCCTAGACTGCAATCCAGATCCAAGAAGGTTAAAGCAAGAGCGATTACCCCTCAGACTGGTGCTTGGTCCCCCTACACTCTGCAGGCCAGGAGCTGAAGCTGCCACATGGTGCTGGCTGGCTGTGCTGGCATCTCAGAGGCTTTTTGCCCCAGGGGCAAAAGCCAGGTACTCCCACTTACTGGGTCCCAAAGTCCAGAATGCACTGACCTCTCACTTTGTCCTTCGCATCTATGTGTTGATAAATCTGGAAGCAGCCACAACTGCTGCTGATCTGGAGTCCCTTAGGCAGGCGGCTGGTCAGGCTGGCCCTGGGGCTAAAGCCTCAGTGTGGGGCTGGGCTCGGCTCCCAGAGCACTGAGCTGGCTGATTCCTGCTGGCCTTCAGGGCTGTCCTCAGTGGCAGGTTAGCTTCTCTGTGTCATTTTGTGGGTTCTGCAGCTCCAAAGTTTGTTTGCCCATTTCTACCAGACTACTTTCCATTTTTCCAAGCATTTTTTAGAAAATAATGTATCCTGACCCTAGTAGTTGGAGTCCCTAGGTACTATATTGCTGTGTTCCATTGCTTCTGGATTTTGCTCATATAATCTGTTACAATGATCAATGTTTCTATTTTTAAACAAGCCAAACAAGTTTTTATGGATATTGCTTTGTAGCATAGTTTGGGGTATGGTACTGATGGGCCCCACTCCTTCATAATTTTTCAATCATTTCCCCTAAGATTTTAGTTCATTTACATGCATTTTTTTCTTTTCTGAGTTCTGTAAAGTAACTTTTGGTAGTCTGGCAGGTGTGGCACTGAATCTGTAAATGAATTTAGGGAATATTGCCTTAGGTAGTATGATCATTTTTATGATACTGTCATGGCCCAACCATGAGCAATTAATCTTTCCACTGGCTTAAGTCTGTCTTTATTTCCTCACTTTTGTAGTTATATTATCATATACAAGATGACTAAGATTTTGTTGGTTTATTTTAAATCATGTTAATTAACTAAAGCTAATAATTATTCCTATTTTACTTTGCTCTAATATTTTTCTTGGTGTATAGAGTTGAGTTCTATTTGTTCCATTCTGCTTCTCAGAGTCCACAACTTTTTTCCATCCTCAATTCTATGCTGTTTGTTCTCCTTTCCATTTTTTCCCCTCTCAAACTGTCCTTTCATTTAAAATTTCATTTTTGTGTCTCTTGCTTCATTTCTTTTAGCCAATTTTCTAGTTTTTGTGGCCAAATATTTTTATTCCTCTGTAGCTGTCATTCTTTTTTCTAAAGCTCTACTTTAGAAAGGTTACTCTCTTCTTCTGGGTTTACCCTTTGGGTTTCTCTTAACCTAACATATTCCTTAATTGTGTTTATTATTTTCCTATGTTAACATCATGTTTTCAAGCCTCAGTTTTGGGATTATAGTGGTGTGCTTGGGCCATTCTCCTCTCACACTGATAAATGGTCCTTTGTGGCACTGGGTCTTCTGTAGCCTTGATGATGAAGCCGCTGCTGATCTGGATGGGTGCTTGGTATTAGCACTCATTCTTCACTTCAGTCCCTTGTCTTTTGACTGTTGATGGTCTGTGATAGGTCCTGGCTTCAGTCAGTCTCTGCCTTCTCCTCCTTACACGACCCTTAGTCAAAAATTGATTTGATCCCCTACTGTGATCCTGATAGCCCCCACTAGGATGTTGGAAATCACCTGGACCTCCTGCAAAGCTCCACCCCTTACCCCGAAGATGGTGCCTCAGTGTTGAATTGGCCCTGTCTCCTGATATGGCTCCCAGAGCTCTGAGCAGCTCATAGTTGGGCCCTGGATCCTTGTCCAGTGACCTGTGGGACCCAGTTTGTCCCCTGCTTATCATCTGAGAGGTCAGGGCTAGAATTTAGTTTTACTCTCCAATTAAGGCACCTTACTTGACTTAGAGCCAGATGTAGTCAGGTAAAATGTTTAACAACCAGTTTTCTGGAAGAAAAGAAAAATACAATTCACTTTTAAGTTTAATCTATATTAAACATATCAACATTTTAAATATTATTTTATAAATGCATATATTAAGTATTATTAAAATATTATTTACAAATTTTAATATTTATAAAAATTATGTTCTCTATCACTACCTTTAATCTAGACAATCACCCTAACAATAAATTAAGCTTTGATTTGTAGCATTTGCTGATTTCTGAGGTGTAAATGTTTGCTCTCGCAAACTAGTTCAAGGTGGTTCCAGCACATTCCTGCTTACCTGCTTAGAACCCACACTACTTCTCCCCACTAGTTCAGAGTACTAGCTGCTTTCAGCTCCAGTTATGGCCACCACAGGCTTCACAGTTACATCTCCTTTCCATTTTTCTTCAGGCTTCTTGAGTTTCCATAGCTCTTCTTCCTGGTTCCTCTCCCTGCTGATTTCAATGCCTACCTGAGCTTATGCATGCAAGGCTGTTTTCCACACCTTCAGAGTACAATCCTAGACTAGGTGGTAGAGTTTACTTCCATTTCTCTTCAGTTTTATTTTTATTTTATTTTATTTTGCTTTTTGAAGCAGAGAAAGCAGGGCAATAGGGAATAAGTGAATTGCCCACGGTCACACGGCTAGTAAGTGTGAAGTGTTTGAGGCCAGATTTGAACTCAGGTCCTCCTGCCTCCAGAGCCAGTAATCTATTCACTGCACCACCTAGCTACCCCTCAGTTTTATTTTTAATTGGTCTTTCTAGGGTGCTTTTCAGATTTGGGTGGGATTTTTCTGAGAGTTAGGCTTCTCTGTGACCTTTCAGGTCACTGTTTTAGCTGGGTATATCTATGTCATATTTTAAGAGATGTGATTTGATTCACAGTCTACACATATCTATTTGAAGATGCCCATGCTTTGTCATATTCACCATAAGAAATGAGGGATGGCTTCCTCAGGTCACTCAGTAGAGAGTGGCAGGGTGATGGACCAAGAATCAGGACTGACTCTTGACTCCAACACTCATTCACTGTGTGACTACAGGCACGAGTATTAATAATCTCCCCCCAACCTCACTACCCTCATCTATAAAGGGCAGACTCATTGTGAAAAATACCCTTTGTAAAGCTTATTTACTCCAGAAATGAGAGGTTTTTCTCTATTCAAGGGCTCACACTACCACTACCTCCCCTTCCCAAAAGTACAACCAAAGCAAGTCCCTAGAAGATATTTCACCCTGAGCATCTTATTCCAGGTGCTTTCCTTATCCTAAATAGGAAGGATGAGTTCTGCCCATGACATTGGAAGAAACACTGGAAGAAGAGATAATTAGCTTGCTCTCTCTCTGTGCTATGTCCCTAGGGCTGTTTGGAAAGTACATTTTCTTCACATGTGTTGAAAATTAAATTTGTTGTATTTTGAGCAGCAAAAGAGGGGGGAAAGCATTGCTAATTTAAGTGGAGGGGGTAAGCTGGAGAGAGATGAGAGGCCCATAAGGGGCTCAGCTCTGCAAAGCCCCGGGCTCAGAAGAAACTCTGTCCTCTCAGCTCTCTGCCAGGGTCCCCAGCATCTCTTTGACTGGAGAGCAGAGCCAGGCCAGCTTAAGCCCTGACTGCAGGCAACATCCCTCCTCAAATCTCCAACTGGGCAGTGGGCAGGCAGGTCTCAAAGCTAGCCCACTGTTATGGCTGCTGCAGGCTTCCCTTTGTTCCCTGGAACAAAGTCATGGACAAACAGTGGCTTTTTGGTTCTCAACCAAAATTTTTTCATTTCTCTTTTTGGAAGGATGGAAAAGGAGAGAAATAGGAGATGTGATAGGAAAAGGATGAAGAAGGTAAAAAGAATTTTCTTTTATAGCAATACTTCAGATTTGCTCTTTTTTCCCTCCCCTATTCCCAACTCCTCCACACTAGCAGGTCGGATTCCTAGAGATAGGCCAGCTTTATCCAAGCTCTCATCCTCATGTTTCTAAGGGTACCCCTAAGAGGTTGGGGGAGGTTCTCTAATACTACTCTCCCTCTTCCTCTATTCCAGTGTATTCTCCCTACTGTTTTTTTTTTGTTTGTTTTTTGGTATTTTTCCTTTTTGGAGGGCAGTTGGGCTTAAGTAACTTGCCCAAGGTTACACGGCTAGTTTTGTGTGTGTGTGTGTGTGGGTGTTAAGTGTCTGAGGCCAGAACCCAACTCAGGTCCTTCTGACTCTGGGGCCAGCGCGTTACTCACTGAGCCACCTAGCTGCCCCATATTCTCCCTACTGCTAAACCAGTGATTAGGGTCCCAGTTCCATTTAATCAATTACAATTAATTAGTTTTTATAAAGGGATATTTACTGTGAACAGAAGTACAACATTTCTCCCCGGTACCTAGGAGTGCATTCTACCCTGTACCACCTTTGTTCCTAGGAAGGATGGATTCAAATTGAATGAAGCTGCTATGAAGTTGCTATTTGAGCCACCAACTCCATTACCAAATGGAAGCATAGCCACTAAATGAGTTCTTGTCTCAAGTCCTTATATTTGGGTTTTGAAGGTCATCACTCCTCCAATCTTCATGTGGAGAGTGACTGGCTACTGAAACTGGCATGGACCCTGGCTTGCAGATCGCTGATGGTTCAAATTCTGGCTCCCAGATCTTGAACTTTGAAGTTCACAAAATCATAGATATCTCCAATACTCCGTCATTAAAAGCAGAAAGAAGAGATGCAATGGTAGAGCAGTGTTCCTATAGACTACGTCATGGAAGCCCTTGTGGGAAGAGATAAGACCCCAAGACATTTCTCCTTGTAACTTGGAGGTTACAATATTCCCTGCCTCTGCTAACACAGATTATTAGAAAATCACTGTTCCCTATCCTAAAATGCAAAAAAAGGGCAAACCACCCTTCCTAAAGTCAATTCAAACAGCTCTTGGTTCAAATCACTATCCCTCATTCTTTCTTGTTAATGAGGGCTTATAGGGAAAGCTTAGCTAGATGACAAAGGAGAACTGTCATTCAATCATCCTCTCTAGAGCTGACTTGTAATAACAGTAAAGATTTTTTATTGACATATCCAAACTTTAAGGATTGGTCTTTTGTTGTTGTTGCTGTTTGGTCATTTTTCAGTCATGCCCAACTCTTCATGACTCCATTTGGGGCTTTCTTGGCAGAGATACTGGAGTGGTTTAACATTTCCTTCTCCAGCTCATTTTACAGATGAGGAAACTGGGGCAAACCAGGTTAAGTGACTTGCCCAGGGCCACATAGCTAGTAAGTATCTGCAACCAGATTTGAACTCATGAAGATGAGTCTTCCTGACAACATACCCAGCTCTCTATCCACTGTGCCCCCTAGCTGTTCACTTGGTATTTTTACCACTGTCAATAAGAAAAGACACCAAGAGACTCACTGGTTAGCATATTTTGAATGTACCCTATTCCTAGCTCCACAACCAATCAAAAAAGTTCCTCTTCACCATGTGGTTATCAGACAGGAATCAGTTACAAAATATCTATGTGTTTTTCAAATCAAGGAGTAGAGCCCTTCCATTAAACATCATCATGCCTTTACATAAATAGGTTCCCTAGCCTCTCCCATGAAGAGATTACATCAGCTGTACATGCTGTTCCTGTTCACCAGCCTCCCATTACACCTTCTTATTTGTAATGAGAATATCGAGGAGGCTTTATTGCTTTACCATTGATTATAATTATGATTACTGCTAATTAAACCTTGGCTCTCCGTGGTATCTTTCTTCCTGGGAGCTCTTTCCAACAGATGGCTCAGACATTTCCTCTGCATCATTCCTCTTTGTCCTTACACAAATATACTGCTTGTGAGTTAGAAGGTGAGGGACAGAGATAGCTATTCAGTTCGTAGGGTAGGGCTGGCACGGATATGCTGGAGTCGGCTTGAACAGATTCAGGAGAGTACATTATTAAATTTTTTAGTGTGAGTATCTATATCCTGGAAATCAGCAAATTCTACAAATCAGGGTTTTATTTATTATTTTGTTGGTTGTCTAGACTTAAGAAAGTGATGGAGAAAATATCAATAATGCAGATGAAACTTAAAACTCTGTCATGTGTGTATGTGTGTGTGTGTGTCTCTCTCTCTCTCTCTCACACACACACACACACACACACAGAACTGGTTATTATTAAACATTTAGTAGTACATCTCTGAATTGTAGGAACTTTGGAAGGCACCTAGCCCAAACCCCTTATTTTATATAGAAGGAATCTCAAGATTCAGAAAAGCAAAATTATTTGCTCATAGGCACACAGTCATAAGTAAAAGTCAGAATTCAGACACAGGTCTTTTGAATCAAAGTTCAGTCCTCTCAGCTCAGAAATAGAAGCAGTTAAGTGGCTTGCCCTGGACCTTATTGTTCATGGTTCAAGAGACAAGGAATATTCGTCATTAGCTCTTTTGCCTACATTAGTCTAGGGAACAACAACTATACAGAAGATGGATGAGGAATGGCAGTATTTTTGTGTCCACAAAGAGCAGAATAAGAGGAAATATACTAGTATAACAGAAAGAGATATTTAGGTCATACATAAGGAAGAATTTCCTGGCCGACAGGAATTCAATTCTATGGTCATTTTTCAAGTATGGGTGAGTATGTTAACTGTTCTGAGGTAGAAAAAGGAGGAAGCTTCTACCCATAAGGGGCTTTAAACCATAGTGGAATCATACAGACAAAATATACAATCTCAGCAAGGGGTAGATCAGTGAATTATAAAATCTGCAGAGGCAAAGAGAAATAAGCCCTGTATTTCCCATTTCTGTATGAGTGACTCCATTTTATACTAGCCTTCATTTTAGTATTGAGCAGGCACATCTTCACCTTTTTGTATGGTTTTTTTTTTTTTCCTACCCCAGTTCTTTTGCAAGGCAGGTACAAGGAAAGGGAGAGAGAAGAGTCATACATACCAGAAATGTTCTATTCTGAATCCACAGGACCAACACAGGTTATTAGTAATATGCTGTTCTCTATCCTTAAATGCAAAGGGGCAAAATGCCCTTCCCAGAGTCAATTCAAACAGCTCTTGATCCAAATCACTACCCTTCATTCTTTCTTGGTTAATTCTTGTTAATGAGGACTTGTGGGGGAAAGCTTAGCTGAATGACAAAGGAGCATCTTCATTCAATCAATCTCTCCAGAGCCATGACTGATAACAATAAAGATTTTTAAAATTGGCTTATATCCAAACTTTAAGGATTGGTCTTCTTACCAAAACAAATCATAGGGCTGTAGATTAAATACAGGAAGAGACCTTCAAGGTCATAAGTACATCAATTTCATTTTATGGATGGGATAATTGAGACCCAGAGAGGTTGAATAAAAGACTGAATAAGAATAAAAGGTTACCTAAAGATCATACAGAGGTGGGTGGCAGAGTTGAGATTTGAACACAGGTCTTCTCCTAAACGCATTGTGCTTTCCCCAGTCAAACCAACACAAAAGCACACACAGTGTCTAGATATATGCACACAGTGTCAGACAGCCAGGTGGGCTGAAGGCAGTCAGCCTAGACTTCCTCGTGCCTAGTCAGGCACAAGATCGTTGGAGGAAGGAGGCTACCACCTGTTCATCCTGCTGCCCCCTCAGCAGAGCATCCTTTTATCCCCACCCGTAGTTCCCATGTTCACAAGAATTTGGGGGCTGAGACTACAGTGGCCACAGCCCAGCACTCCTGAATTAGCTAAAGTGACAGTCACTTTGTATACACATGTTTACAATCAGGACCAGATGGTGAGCTATTGGATCCATTTCAACTCTACTCCACTGAACCTAACTAAGCTGAAATTTGAAAGAGGCAGAATAACAACAGGGGGAGTGGGAGGGAGAGGAAAAAAAAAGCCACTGTCCATAGAAACCAACCCAGAATTCTCCCTTGATCTGGGAGGTGGTAGTGGTGGATATTTATTAGTCTCCAGTTAAAAGGTAGCCAGGGTTTTCCAGCTGTCAGTATTTTCATTATATTTCTGACAGAAGAAAGAAGTTTAACTCACCCTGTATCTTATAGAATTTCTTTACCCATTAGAAAGGAGGAATAAAGGAAGAGGGGGAAAGGGATGGAGGGAGGGAAGGAAGGAAGGAAGGAAGGAAGGAAGGAAGGAAGGAAGGAAGGA
>NW_027187380.1:14541017-14608013 GCF_028583685.1 Petaurus breviceps papuanus | reverse complement strand
AGACAGAGAGACAGAGAGAGAGAGACAGAGACAGAGACAGAGAGAGAGAGAGACAGAGACAGAGAGACAGAGAGAGACAGAGAGACAGAGACAGAGAGAGACAGACAGAGAGAGACAGAGACAGAGAGAGACAGAGAGAGAGACAGAGAGACAGAGAATGATTAGAGAGACAGAGAACGAGCAGAGAGAGAGATAAACACGCTTTGAGTGAGAGGAGAGAAAAATTCATCCAGGGGAACTTGTTTTTGTGGGGAGGCCTAACAAAAAGAAGGTTAGTGATACCTGGATTAGTGATAAGAACCCAGTCAAATCTTACCTCCTGTTATCCTAATGATGTTCCAAATAAATATTTTGGTTTTGCCTTTGAGGAAGAGAGTTTATTATGTTTTGCAAATCTACCCTGGAAATATGCATGCATATTCATAGTGGCTATTACAGGTATTGCATTGGTGTTACACAAGCTACAGATTTTGTATTTTAAGTGTTAGGCAACTGTTCTGGGCTAGGCCTGACTCGGTTTATGTTCAATATGGAGAGTGTGGGTGGGGGTGAGGATTTAGAAATTCCGCAGTTTACAAAGGGAGGTTTACTTAGCCATAACATGAAAATGATATTCAGCAAAGGGTAGACAGAATTTGAATCTGACCTTAGAAGTAACAGAAAGGCAATAGAGTTCATTAAGCAAGGGGGTGGCTTAGTCCAACCTGTACTTTAGAACTACCAGTTGGGCAACAGTGTGGATGGATTAAAGAGGGAGAGAAGAGGCAAGGAGAACAATTTGGAGGCTATTGCCATTGACCAGACAAGAGGTATGAGGGTCTGAACAAGAGTGGTAGCCTTAGAGATACATAAAAGGAGACAGATATAAGACTTGTAGCAGTAGAATTGCCAAGATTTGGCATTTTATTGCATATATGAGATGAGGAAGAATGAAGAATTGAGGATGACCCTGATGATTTCAAGACTCAACTCCAGTATCACTTTCTATAGGAATCTTTCCCTGCTCTCCATAGTTGTTAGCACATTCTCCCCTCTTCACAATAATATGTACTTATTTATCTGTTAAGAATAGCAACTTGATGGGGCAGCTAGGTGGAGCAGTGAATAGAGCTCCAACCCTGGAGTCAGCAGGACCTGATTTCAAATCTGACCTCAGACACTTGACACATACTAGCTGTGTAGTGTCACAGTGTCTTTTTTACCTTGGGCAAGTCACTTTACCCCAATTGCCTTGCCTTCCCCCTTCCAAAAAAAAAAAAAGAATAGCTCCTTGAAGGCAAGGCTAGAACAATCATTTTTAAAGTGTTTTTTTCTCCAGTACCTAGCAAAGCACACATGCCTATTAAATTCTTCGTAGATTTGGATTAGATTGAATCCATGATGGTAATTTGGGATTCAAGCTTAGCAGTGAGACCACTGTGACTTCTGCTCCTTGTGTCTGTCATTATTCCTTTAGTCAGGGGTGGATGGGGTATTTAGGGAGAACTAGTGCTTCTGGTGTGAGGGCTATTGGGTCCTTTTCAGAGCTACCTTGGTGTCTACTTGTCACCCAACTGTCACCTGTGTCTCCAAGAAACTAACATGTGCAGTGGCTGTACCCCGGTAAAACCATCAGCAGACCCAGATGGACTAAACCAGGTTGAAGGTAATCACCTCAAAACTACTGGTGAGTTAAGGGAATGCCTATGCCACGCATGTGAAGACTTCCCTTGGCAGAATAGGAAGACAAAAACAACTTGTTCCAATGGCCATGAAAGTGGTTGAAGGAAGGACTGCGGAGCACTTCGAGCTTGGTCAGAAATAGAAGACATCAGGGTCATCCACTGCACCCTGGGCCATCACCAGTTGTCTTAACTCTTGTCCTGTTGCTGGACTCCAATGACTCTGAAAGACAGATGAGGGTGATGGCTTTGTGCAGCTCTGCCTCACTTAAATCCAGTTCACACACCATTGTTCAAGGCATGACCCCATGATGTCATTGGTCTTCTTCAAAAACATAGGACAAACAGCAACTTCTCTAGTCTAAGCTCTAATCTCTGTGTACCCTGGCTCTTCAATTTTCTCCATTCTCAGCTCAAGCAATGCCTTTCACATGAAGCCTTTCCTGATTTCCCTCCCCTTCTCTAACTGCTAGTGCCTTCCCCTACAAATTACTTGTTATTTATTTACTTACACACACACACACACACACACACACACACACACATTATCCTGTTTTTCCTGAATGTAAGCTCCCTGAGGGCAGGGACTGTTATGTGTTTTCCTTGTATCCCCTGGACCTAGAATGCATTTCATAAATGCTTATTGATCAATAAAACACCTATTATGTGACTGGGATTGAGGAAGCCAAAAAGTAACAGTGAGAGTGGAGAGTAGGTTCAATACAAGTGAGGGAATGACAGAGGGAAGGACAGAAAGGAATAATCCAGATTCTAAGATCCTAGAGGTTAAGTAATACTAAAGAACCTACAGTCTTGAGGCCACATATGGCCTTCTAGGTCCTTGGGTCCAGCCTTCTGACTGAGTCCCAAGTTTTACAGAACAAATACTTTAATTAAAGGGATTTGTTGTATGAAGTTTGGATTCAGTTAAAGGGCTGCACTTGAGGACCTGGAGGGTCACACGTGGCCTTTAGGTTCCCTGCTCCTAGACTAAGATGTAGCTGTACTTATGGGAGTTCTAGAAAGAGTTCCATGGATTTGTGCTGGTTGAAGAACCGTGTGGGCCAGATATTTGCAAGATATTCATCCATAATATATTGAAGTTAATGAAAATAATAGCCAATGGTGGGATGGAGGGGAAAAGTATAAACCAGTTGCTAAGATAAGAGAGAAGATGGTAAGGAGGGAGACAGTGGCAGAAAATACGTATCTTAAAACATACACACACAAGATGATCCTCCTGAGGTTGTTTAACTTGGCTTTGCAAAGGGTTTTCTACAAAATCAGCTGCCAGAGATACTCACTTTGACAACATCTGCATGGATCCTGCCCACATTTCCCAAGGCCCCCTCTCCCCCTCTTACCCATCTGCATTTCCCATATTTCTACTCCCCACGCCTCTACATAGAGAATAAAAACATCTGCCCACAAATAGGCACTCTCAGACACCACTACCCTTTCCTCCTTGACTCTTCATCACAGTAAGAATCCCAACAAATCCTAAAATTTTATCTTAGAGCCCTTGCTTAGGAGCTGGGGGTTTTTCTGATTTTTCTGCCTTGTTTCAATGAAGTCTTAGTTTAGCAAGGGGCATAAATGGAGTTACCCCTAGATGTCCAAGAATTTTTAAGGAACAGGAGCTAGGACCATGTATTAGAGAGGCTGAGGACTTTCTTGGATAGTGTATTTTTCTCTAAAACATGAGATTTTGAAGTCATTTTTCTCTCCAATAATAATAGAATTCAATAATAATAGAAGTGATGATACCCCTAAAAATAGTCTGCTTAGAATGAAGCAGACTAATTTCACCTCTTTCACCCCTTCCTCCACCACACCCCTATTCCTCTTTCTCAGCAGCTCTCCTGTCTCCAGTGAACTGGCAAATGCAGACTGGCTTGATATCATTTGTGTTGGTGGGAGTTGGCACCACAGTGAGATTATGCCTTTTGAAGCCTGCCTTAATTTGATTTTCCAGCTACTTCCTGCACTTTCTTCCCTAGCTTGTTCCTATTAAATAGCAACAGTGAAGACACAGAGGGTAAGGGTGGATCAAAGTGAAGACAGCAGAAAGCAATTGAATGATGTGCCTCACTCACCCTCCCCTTCCTCACTTTTCCCCTTTTACAGATATAGAAGTTGTATTTATACACACACCTTTGAAGGGGAAAAGTTGTCAGGAAAACCATATGGGAGTATGTGAAGCTTGAGTGCAGGGCAAGCAAGACTGTGTAGTGATCAGGGATGCTAAGGCTGAAAGTAATCCTCAAGATCTATAAAAAAAAGGAGGGTAACATTCTCATGGGGTGGCTAGGTGGCGCTATAGTGCATAGAGCGCTGGACTGAAGTCAAGAAGACTGCTCTTCCTGAGTTCTAATCCAGCCTCAGACACTTACTAACTGTGTGACCTTAGCAAGTCACTTAGCCCTTTTGCCTCACTTCTTCATCTGTAAAATGGTCCAGAGAAGGAAATGGCAAAGCACTCCAGTATCTTTCCCAAGAAAACCCCCAACTGGAGTCACAAAAAGTTGGACATAACTGAACAACAGCTACAATACTCTCAGTATTTCAGGTGTTATTTTTTTAAAAAGTATTCTGCGAACCTTAGAACTCTACAGAACTGTGCGCTATTATCATTATGACCAGCTAAGCCACCACAAGCTCTTGGAAGAACAAACTTGTTCTATTCAAAGCAGTCCACTTTGTTGTAATAAAGAACTGGAAACTTAGGGGGTGTCCATCATTTGGGAGAATAGCTGAACAGATTATGGCACATGAATACGATGGAATATTATTGTTCCATAAGAAAAGACAAAAAGTATGGATTCAGAGAAATATGAAACTCATGTGAACAGATACAGAGTAAGTGAGCAGACAATCAGAAGAACAATTTACACAATGATTGCAACACTGTAAAGAAAAAGCAGCTTTGGAAGACAAGAAGACCAACCATGACTCCTGAGGACTGATGATAATGCTTGTTATCCAGTACTTGACAGAGATATATGAGGGACCTGAGATACAAATTTGGGGACACGGCTTATGTGTGTATTTGTTTAGATTAATTTGTTACAAGACTTATTGTTTAGTTATGATTGGGTGGGGGATTTGAAAGGCATGAGAGGACCAGTGATATCAATGCCAAAAAACAAAAACAAAAAAGAGGGCCATTGTAGAATTCTTTAAAATGAGTAGAAAAGAACAGTAGGTTCAGAAAAAGTGACAGCCTTGACAACTGTGAAGTTGATATGCTGAATGTTGTTGGGGTTTTTTTTTTATTCAAACTGCACATAATTCAGATTCTTTGACTCATGCCCCATCTTCCTTTCTGGTTCTTCTGTGTATAGAGAAATGCTTGTCTTTGTTGTTGTTCGTCAATTTCAGAATAAAACTTAAATAAAATTTTTAAGAAAAAAAGGATGAATGATATGCATGGACTAGAGATCATGGGAAGCCATTAACCAACTATTTCCCTGTCACAACAGCAGCCAACTGCCTCCACTTCCATCAAACTGACCTGCCTTCAAACCTAGGTATAGCAAAATTCCCTGAGGAGGGACACCTGCCACTTGGTGGCAGCTTGGTTATATAGGCCATCTTCTATTATGGAAAGGACAAAGATTTACTCTAACGAATACTGACACTTATTCAGGATTTGGCCTTGCATTCCCAAATCACTAAGCAATGAAGGAAACAACCATGAAATAGCTACAGAGGCCTGGTTCACTCCTTTGGAGTTTTATTCTTTATATCAGGGATTCTAAAAATCCATGAATGTGTTTGTCAAAAATATATACTGTGATCACTGTGGCATTTAAAAAGTTCAAGAGACATAGTTTCTGGGGAACTAATCATTTTATTAATAATGCTAACATTTTATTAATAAAAGAGGTCAGCGGCACTCTTGAATGTCAAAGACCCTCATGGGGGGGATATATGTGGTCACAATTTATATGCCCTTAAAAGAGTGGGTTTCCTGAGGGTGGCAATCAACTCTAATTGGTTAACAATTAATGAGAAAATGAACACTACAGTGAGATATGGGCTCATTCTAATGAGTATCTTGGGAGTAGTGATTTGGATCACTCAAATTTTGCTCAAAGAGACTTATCAATATATGTATCGAAGAAGGAATCTACTTCTATCTCAGATCTGTCTGACCAAACACAATGAATAGGAATTCACCAATTCTCTCAGCCTGGTTGGGTAAGTTTTTCCCAAGATTTCCTACAATGGTCAATTTCTAGAAAAAGAAGTGGAAAACCCTTTAATTCTAATTAAATAATTGATTATTAATATAAGAAAGAAACAATCATCTCTCTCATCACTGTACTTCAATAAAATTGGAGTTTTTTGGTAACCCTTCATATTTTATTTTGTATATTTAAGAATAGTATTCTGAGAAAGGATCCATAGGTTTCACTAAAGTGTCAAAGGGGCCATAGTACAAAAAGGTTAAGAACCTCTGCTCTATAGTTTTGGTAAAACTAACCATAAAAGCTCATTTGATATATTATTGTAACATTTGCAAAGTAATGTATTGCATTATCTCGTTTGTTCCTTGCAAAAATCCTCTGGGGTAGGTCCTATTATTATCCCCATTTTATAGATAGGAACACTGAGGAGGGAGAAATTAACTGACTTGCCCACATTCACACAGCTAATATCTGAGACAAGATTCACACCTAAGTCTCCTTGACTCCTAATTCAATGCTATATCCATTATGCCATGCTGTCTATAAAGGAGATAGAATAAGATTTTAAGGGGGGAAAAAGGAGGGGAAAAGATTTTAATGGGAGAACTGGCCAACAGTCCTTAGAGCAGGTAAAATGAACAAGAGGAGGCTTTGTGATCCTGCCTCTGGAAATGTATGATAGAGGATTTTCCTACTTCAAAGAATGCAGAGATAGCCTTTGACTATTTCCACTTACTGGGTAATGTCAAAACATATTTCAATGGACTGCTGAGCCAGAGCTGAGTGTGTGTACAAAAGGCTCACATGGATGAACCCTCTCTCTCTTCCCTGGTGGCTTCCAGCTGAGGAAGAAGGAAATGCATGGGCCTTTCGGGGGAGGAGAAGAGGTAACAGTTATGATAATGGTAGAGTCTGGGCTTATCTCCTCCACCTGGCCACCGTGTGGCCATGGATGTATGGAGCTTCTCTTTCTTTTGTCTCTTTGTATTTATTCTCTCCTAATCTTAATTGGATAAGTACTAGAGATGGAATCAGTATGCTTATGACTTTGTAGAATTCAAAATCAAAGGTATCCTCAGCAACCAGAACTGGTAGCAAGCAGTAACTGCATCTGGTAAGGCACTAGTGTTTGAGGAGTAACTGGCCTGACCCAACCCAACAGTGAATCAACTTGAGAGCCAAGGAAATTGAAAACAAGAAGGTGAAGTTGGTAGAAGGGAATGTTTTGTAGCAACTCCTTTCAGTCTGTGCTCACTCCACCCAGAGTACTCCACCAAAGGCATGTAGAAGGGAGAGCTAATCCCTTCTTCATGTTGTATATCCATCTTTGTTATATCTTCTCAGTAGATGTTCCTTTGCAAAAGTTAATTGATGATAGCTGGTTGGTTAATATTTGAGAAATATTAATGGATTAAATCAGGGGACTACAAACTATGTCTTTGGGCCAAGACCAACCCATTCCAAATTTTAAATAGCCTCTAGCATTTTAAAATAAAATGTTATTCTATGTGTATATTGTATTTTAAAATGTAAAGCCATTCTTAGTTACAGGCAATAAAAAAAATAGGCTGGATTCTCCACATACACATATACCTCTACTCTTCCCCACCCCCCAGGCTCCAGCTATAATTTGCTAACCCCTAGGTTAAATAATGTTGGGGTAAACACCATGGATGGGGGCTCATGAGTGAAGGTATTAAAAAAAAATCTAATCACTCAGGCTTACTACATAAACCTTGGAGGGACAAATAATAGTTACACTCTGGGAACTCTACCTGATAAGCTAAATGTGGATTGGGAGAATAAATATCATACCACCCTCAAATGACTTGCATTATGAAATGATGGAATGAGCTATTAAAGAATGAAATAAAATGGCTTTTAGGAGGTCAAGACCTGCAAGAGAAGAGAGGGATATTGCAGATAGAAGTTTATATTCTTAATCGGTGGCTGTTATATGATTTAGGCTCTCCTTTGGTTAGGATACATGAGTGTGGGAAATTGAGGGATGGAAAATAGAGGGAAAATAACTGTAGGGACAAAAACATTAAAGATTCATGAATTCTTCAAATTGTGTTTTTCCCTTATACTGTCTGGGACCTCTTGCCTAGTTATGCCCACACCTTGCCATGGCTCCTTATTTATGGGACTCTACCACACCATTGGGCAGCCCTGGGTAGCAGAATTGTCAATATAATGCTAATTTCTTCTCACTATATGGCGCAAAAAAAATAGAGGATAGAAGAAGAGACAACAAACCATAGTGAATGAAAACAAAATCTGAATAGCTTCTCCCCCTCTCTTCTCTTTTCCCCTGGTATTTTGCTGGATTCTGGGGGTTTTATCCTATTGAACAATTATTGACAGAGCCTTCTGAGGACATTCTAAGACAAACACATCTTGAAAATTATGTTGACTCAGCATCCCATTGTTCTCAGCCCTGCTTATCAACCATTGTTGGGGGAGCCTCCAGTGGGAAAGGAGACACTAAACCTGTAGCTTTTTGTAACACCTGCTCTTTGTCCTGTACTTCTATCTGCAAATTGTCACATTGTTGCTACCTTGGGGAAGAGCTGAGATGCAAAGGCCCAATCTCTTCTGCTGAGGTGGACCCATCTGAATTATCTTAAAGTTATCTATGAAAGTTGTCTGCACCTTGAAACCATTGCTGAATTACGGTGATCAGCCCATCAAAGTGTTGCTAGCTTGACATACTTATAACAAAATCCTTTTAATTCTCTTTGTCCTGAGTTTTGCCTCATTAATCAGGGTAAAAGCCCAAATGAAGACTTCTCCTTTCAAGTTCTTCTTGGAAAAACCCGGATAATATATCAAATGAGATAACATGTTGGTTTTGACTGGATAGATGTCCATGTAAGTTTTTTGGTGATAGTTGTTGGAGTTAACCTTTTTTGCCTATGAGTTTTCTTGAATTTATGTTATACCACGTACAAAACCATTTTTTCCTGTAAGTATATGTAGTGGGTTTTTCTTTCGTTTTATACCTTTTTTTTTGGTTGTAAAGGGAAAAAAAGACAAATGTTTTCTTATATTTCTTGCTTCAGCCATCTGTTTTAAGACACATTAAAAGGGCCTAAACTTGGAAGAGGCAGGGGAGGGATAAAGATTAGCACCCAAACCTGTGATTTTGTTGATCTAGGAAAGTCCCAGATGAGGAAACTTGCTCTGTCAATGTATGTTGTCACCTTCTTTATCACTTATACTCTTGCAGAGTCGCCTAGAGCACACTTAGTGATTTGCCCAAGGTCACTCGGCCAGGTAAGAGTCAGAGGTGAGATTTAATCCCAGGTCTCCCTAGCTCTAAGACCAATACCTTGGAAATGTCACATTGATGTGATGTCCCTATCTAAAGTCAAGAATAGTATTAACACTTGCTTGCTATTGGAAGGGGTGGTCATGAAAGAATGCTACTGCACAATTTTGATTTAAATTCCAAAAGAATTTATTTGGTGCATGAGCTCATCCATCTTAGACACTCATCAGACACCTGAAGTTACACAGAGGACAGTACATCATGATGAAATGCATCTCTATACTGCCAATGCACTGTTTTTCCAGGTGCAATGGCCCAAGACACATTTGGAGACCTTCAAGACAGAATTGCAGGCCTCCATTAATATGGAAATTCAGGGCTGAGATCATGCAGCCATGCAGAAGGAAAAGGATGGGCTATTTCATGCTGTGTAGGGGAACATATCTGTGGACTTTTTGGATGACTGTGGACCTGCCTGATATGTGGCAATGTTTGGGAAAAGATTTTATTGTCATTGTATTTGTATTAATGTATCATGTATATTGTCACAAAAGATATGGAAAAGGGAGCATGGAATCTATCCAAGTGACACCTATATAAAATGATGTGGTAATATGAAGGATACCTGTGCCCACAATAATTAAAAATTGTTAGAATAGTAAGTTTATGTTGCATGTATAACATAATCATTGCCATTGTCATCATTGCTAACACTTATATAACACCTAAAGGTGTGCAAAGCACTTTGCATATATTAACTCATTGGACTGTCCCAACAGCTCTATGAGCCCAAGAGATATTGAGTGACTTGCCTGGCATCACATAGTTTATAAGTATCTAAGGCAGGGGGCAGCTAGGTGGCACAGTGAAGAGAGCATCGGCCTTGGAGTCAGGAGGACCTGAGTTCGAATCCAGCCTCACACACTTGACACATTCACTAGCCATGTGACCTTGGGCGAGTCACTTAACCCCAACTGCCTTGCCTTCCCCCCTCAAAAAAGAAAAGTATCTAAGGCAGAATTTGAACTCAGGTTTTCCTAACTCTAAGTCCAACACAATATCTACTCTGTCACCCAGTTGCCTCTAAGATTGATTTGCAATGTCTCTCTAATGTTCTCGATGATGTCTAATCATAACTAGCATTTATATGGCATCTTAGGATTTACAAAGCACTTTACAAATATTATCTTGTTTTATTTTCTATAATAACCCTAGAAAGTAAATGATAATATTATCCCCATTTTACAGTTGAGAAAACTGAGGCAGACAGAGGTTAAGTGACTTACCCAGGGTGACCCAGTTCATAAGTATCTGAGGCAGGATTCAAAATCAAGTCTTCCTCATTTCACATATACCACTCCATGCAGTGTTCCATCTAGCTAATTCTATGTGGCATCTAGAAAATATTCTAGCTCTAAGAATCTAAATCCAAATTTCCTCTGCATTGAAGAGGTAAAGCAGGGGTGGGGAACCTGGGTGCAGCCTTTTGACTGAGTCCAAGTTTTACAGAACAAATCCTTTTGTTAAGGGGATTTGTTCTGTGAAGTTTGGATTTAGTCAAAGGGCCCCACTTGAGGACCAAGAGGGTCACATGTGGCCTCGAGGTCACAGGCTCCCCCACCCACAAGGATAAAAAGTATCCTTCTACATGATCACTACTGGAGGAACTTTAATAAGTCAGAGTCAGATTTTCTCAGCCTACACCTGTATCACAAGGATATTTTTTTCCTACCAAGAAAAGGTATATAGTAGCCTCACTACCTATGATGTAATAACACCAGTGAAAGACAGGGCATTGAGATTTTTAGAAAACCTCAAAATACTAAATATATGTAGTAAGGGCTGTACCCTAGATGTAGTATGTGGGATGTCATTGTGTAACTTGAAGGGAGGCCAAATAGACATCTCTAGCCTTTTTTCCCTTCATCCTTCTTCAAGGGAGACTTTATTCTTTGACAGGAGGGGAAGTAGGAAGGTGAGGGCAAGGTCACCTCAGAGAGAAGGGAACAGGGCTACAATTAAATCCATAGGCTCATTTCAATATCATTGGTCTGGGGAAGCAGTCATTGGTTTCAATCTAACTTCTGGTTGCTGTTTCATTACTTGAGGGGAAAGGAGGACCCCAAGGGTTATATACAAGGTTTGACTCCCTTCCCACCAAATACCAGTTCCATAATGATCACACATAGGAAGTAATTATGAAATTCATTTATCCAAGCCAATAGCAAAACACAACTCAGAAAAAGTTTACATAGGAGGATATATACCAGAAAATACATAGCAAAGGATCTCACCCCTTGGGAGCCAGATAACTTGACTCAACCAAGAGAGAAGGGATCTTAGATCTCACCCAAGGGGAACCTCTCTGAAGACTTTATTGTAGCAAGCTGGGAATGGGGACATGATGGAGACTGCAAGCTGCTCTCATGTTGGCTTTTGTCCAGAATGTTTTCTTTTGGCAACTTGAAGTGGGATTGACATCATCCATCTTTTCCCTTAAAGCTGGAAGCCAGAAGCACCCAAAGTGATAGGTAAGCCTGAAGACCTCAGACACGAACTCTCCTCTCTCACTTTCACCAGCTCTGCTCCACCTCTCATATAGGCTCAGGGCATTGATCTCCATCAATGAGGAGAGACTCCCATAGGCTTTGAGACTTGGATTACATGTACTTTTTAGTAACTAGCCATCTGGAGTTTGCAGCATCCAATCCTTCGAGGTCAATAACCAAAACAAAAAGCTCAGCAAAATTCCAAGGCTTACTACAACTTAAACCAACCCTTAGAGACCCGTTATCATTTTGCTTAGCTTCATTGCTTATGTCTACTTCCCCGCCCCCAAAACAAGTTTACCTTGGGTCTATGAACTTTAAAAAATATTTTGAAAACCGTATTTCAAATTGATCGTTTTCCTTTGTAATCCTAAACTCTTTATTTTATATATTTAAAACCATTATTCTGAGAATGGATCCACAGACTTTTTCAGATTGCCAAAGGGATTCATTACACATAAAAACATTAAGAACCCATGCCTTAACATACTACAATGTGAAGTCAATTGTATTGATATTAGACACCTGGTTTCTAGTCCTCATTCTACCATCAAGTAACTATGTAACCTTAAGCAACACGTGAAGAGAAACAACATGGTTTATTAGAAAGAGCACTGGTCCTGTCTAGTGAAGGCCAAGTTCAAAACGGAGAAAGAAAAACTGCCCATTGTGAGTTTCTTCCTTTCTTTATTCTAATTCATGTTAATAGTGGCAAAAAAAAAAACTGGAAATTGCAGGGATCCCCATCAGGGAAGTGGTTGAATAAGTAGCGGTGTATGGTTGTGATGAGCTTAATGATCTTAAATCATGAAGAGTGAAGTGAGCATTATGTACAATAACAACAATACTGTTTTAAGAATGATTTTGAGCAACTCAGTCTTCTTGACTATTACAAATACACAAATTAAAAATAAAGAACAGGGGTGGATAGGTGACAGTGAATAGAGCACCGACCCTGGAGTCAGGAGAACCTGAGTTCAAATGAGGCCTCAGACACTTAACACTTACTAGCCATGTGACCTTGGGCAGGTCACTTAACCCCAATTGCCCTGCCTTCCCCCCTCCAAAAAGCAAAAATATTAAAAAACATTTTTAAATAACTATCTGAATCCATAGTAGAATAATTATATACATATATGTGTGTATGTGTATAAATATATGTATACACACATACCTATTTGTGTCTAATGGTAGCCATCTCTAAGGTGGGAAGGGGGGAAGGGGAGGAAAAAGAAATTTACATGCTAACTTTATTGTATATTTAGAGGGAATAGCAAGTTAGACATTGTAGAGTCGAAGTTTCATGCACAATCAACTTTATTGTACTGTGTTATGGAAATTCTTGTTTTGTTCCATAAATTGAAAATAATTTTTTTTTAATTTTTAAATAGAATCTCAGTAGCCCCTGAACTGCATGAGGCTAAGAAGTTGTTTGTGTTCCAATTAACAAAGGTTAAGGGGCTCTCTACTGTCATTACTTTATAGATTTGTAGCAGGTGTGATGTAAGAACCTCTTCATCAGACCTAGATATATGCTCTGACCCAATCCATTGCTGGAGTTGAGTGCCTGCTGCCCAGAGAGAGTAGGGTTTCTTAGAGGAAAACATAGTGGTTATCCTACAGCTGATCAAATAAAAAGAAATCCAGATCATGCCCTGCCTGTCCAGGGGATCTAATCCTTGTGAGTTGACCAGACATCTTAATCCAAGGAGAATATGAAAGCAAAAATATCTTTCCACAGCTCTACAAAGTTGTTTCTACCTCCCAGAAGAACAGAATAATGGGATAGGCTATTACTTCATTTTCAGTATTTGTGAATGTGCAATATATGAGTGTTTCAGATTTTCAAACTATTTTTGTATGTGGTTGAAGAAATAAGCCTCTACCCTATACCAGAAACTCTTATGATTCATTGTGTTTCTTTTCTAGAAGGAAACCTTTCTAGAACTTAAGTTTTGTTTTTAGAGAAGGGTTTGTGACCTGGGATTTGTCTGCAAATTTGTTTCTAAATATATTTTGATAATTATATTACATTTTTATTGTTTTTTGGTAATCCTATGTATTTACGCATTTGAAAATGTTATTCTGGGAAGAGATCCATAGGCTTTACCAGACTGCCAAAGGGATCCATGGCACAAAAAAAGATTAAGAACCCCTATTTCAGAGATTTCTACAGTTAGTTACTCTGGTGTGAGAATAATGAGTCAGAGAGAGAGAAAAATTGAGCCCCCACCCCTCATTTTGGGATCAGACCTCATCAAGATGAATATGATTGTATCCAGAGGCAGGTAGGTGGCACAGGGGATAGAGTCCCAGCCCAGCTTGGAGTCAGGAAGACCTGAGTTCAAATCCGGCCTTAGAGATTTACTGTATGACCCTGGACAAGTCACTTAACTCTGCTTACCTCAGTTCCCTCATCTATAAAATGAGCTAGAGGACATGGTAAACCATTCCAAACCAAACCATGCCAAGAAAACCCCAAATGGGGCCATGAAGAGTTGGACATGACTGAAATGACTAAACAATAACAATGAGGGCAGAGACAAAGCACCTGGGCAGATGTGGGAGGTGAGTTTATTTTCACTTACAAGAGTCTATTTAGTTCTCAAAAAACTGAACCTGTCATTGGAAGAAAGGAAATACCAAAAATCACCTACCAAGCATTGTACTAAGTACTTTACAAATATTATCTCAATTGATCTTCACAACAACCCTGGGAAGTAGATGCTATTATTATCCCCATTCCATAGTCAAGGGAACTGAGGCAAACAGAGGTTAACCTGCCCAAGGTTACATAACTTACTCAAGGTTATGCAGCTAATAGGTGCCTGGGACTGCATTTGAACTCAGGTCTTTCTGACTCCAAGCTGAGCTAGTGCTCAATCCACTGAGCTACCTAGCTCCCTCTAGTGTAGTAGTGATGTGGTAATAAGTACTACATAATCTGTACTATAAAGCTAATATCATATCTGTGCTTAGTCTATGGTAACAGCAAATATACCATTGGTCCTATTTTAAATAATTCTATTCAACCAGCATTTATTAAGCTCCTACTGTATGCCAAGTACTATGCTAGATCATAAAGATATAAACCACAAAAAATTAAATCAATTTCTGCCCTTGAGGAGCTTGCCTTTTACTGGGAGGAAAACAAAAATAGAACCAAACAGTATCATCAAGTCCTATGCAAATATACTTTAAAGATGATCAAGTTTTAAAAGAAATAAACTCAGAGGTACACTGTGGTCCCTTTCTCCCTTAATCCTTAGTGATTATCTCTCCTAGCTTGCTCTGAACCTGGTCTTATACCCAAACTTAATTAGAATGTTCCTTTCTAAGCCACTCTGAGTGCTGGGCTCTAGGGCCTTGGGCTAGTTTGGCACAAAAAGTTTTTCCAGGTGGTTTGTACCAGGTTAGACTGATAAAGCTAATTGAAGGGATGCCCTATATTTGTCTCTCTAACTCCCTTACCACCTGTGGAATTCCTGCCAGCTCCCTCTGCCAGCCATCTCATAATAGGACATAACTCCTCTCTAATCAGAAGACTTCTCCTCAGGAATGAACGAAATAAGCCACTGGTTAAAAAAAGATTCCTCCATGAATTTTCCACCTTCCCTCTGATCAATACCTTATTTTGCAGATGACTTTCTTTAGTAACTCATTAACAACCTATACCTTTTCCATAATTATTTCCTTTATGGACCTTGGAGTTTAAAATCTTTGCTTATATTAGAAAGTTTTCAAAAAGGACCAGTCTCTATTCCAGAATAAGACATTTTGAGTTTTGAGTGATCTCTCTCATGAGGATTTAAATTACTTTCATAGTAATGCCTTTTTTTGAAGTCTGAAGCTCTGCCATCTCAGGCACCCTTGACCTTGGACTCATCAGCCCATGCCGTCAGCTGAATGAAGATGTCTTCAGTCATTCCAGGGTTGGGGATAAGCAGCAAGGGAGAACCATAGGAATCGTAGAATATTAGAGTCAGAGGGGACCTTTGTGATCATCTAGGCCCTTTTCTTTCTTTTTGTTTTTCCTTTTTTTGTTTGTTTTAACAGAGCAGAAAACTAGGGCCCAAGGTCACACATACCAGTTCTGGTGGCTCTTGGTGAAAGGACCAATGACAATGAAATCAAAAGATGTAGGTTTAATTTCTGATTTTCTTGCTTGTTCCCACTGTGACTTTGGGTAAGTCACCTAACTTATCTAGGCTTCAATTTTCTCATTGAGTTGAATAGTTTGATTTCTAAGTTCTCCTACAGCTCTAAGTTCAACCATGCCATTTTTTGTTTGTTTTTAGAAATGCCTACAACATGGCAGCTCTTAGGGCTAGATTGTCCCATAGGAAGAAAAGAGAAAAGTTGTCTTGAGGCCTGGGAACTCTCCAGAGAGCCAGCTCCTTAGCAAGGATGGCAAGAAGATGATAGGGGACATAAATACTTTTTTAGATTAAAAAAAATTTTCAATTAAAAAGCATTTTTCTACCCCTCCTTCCTGCTTCTTCCACCCCACTAGGGAGAAAAAAAACCCAAAAAGCCAAAACCTTGTAACAAATAAGCATAGTCAAACAAAATAAATTCTTACATTGGTCATTTTTTAAAAATGTATCTCATTTTATAGCATTCTATATCTTCAGATTTCTAGAATCATGGTTGGTCATTTCATTTATCAATTCTCAAGTCTTTCAAGGTTGTTATCATGATGTTGTCATTAATCTCCTAGTTCTCTGCTCCCTACATTCTGTATCAGTTCATACAAACTCTTTTTAGGTTTCTTTGAAACTGTCCATTTCTTATGACACAAGAATATTCTATTAAATTCATATACTATATTTAATTCGGCTATTCCTCAACTGATGAATGTCCCATTAGTTTCCAGTCCTTTGCCACCACAAAATAAAGAGCTATATAATTGTTTCTGTACTTTTGAGCCCTCTTCTTTCTTTTACTTCTTTTGGCCATAGGCCTAGATTGGGCCATAGGGTATTCAGTTTAGTACCTTTAGGGACATAGTTCCAAATTGCTTTCTTCTTTCCATTTGCTTCTTCTTTCTTCCATCTCTTTTGGGCATAGGCCTAGATTGGATCAAAGGGTATTCAGCACCTTTGGGGATATAGTTCCAAATTACTTTCCAAAATGACTGGATCACTTGTAGTTCCTGTGACATTTGTCATTTTCCTCCCTTTCAACTTTGCCAATTTGATGGGTATAAGGTGGAACTTTAGAGTTGCTTTCATTTTCATTTCTGAGTATTTGTGATTTGGAACATTTTTATATGGCTAGTGATAGCCTGGATTTCTTCCCTTTAGAACTGCCTATTAAATCCTTTGATCAGTTAGAAGATGGTTCTTACTTCTTATAAATTTGAAAGGTTTATTCTACTTATATCTGGGAAAGAGTCACCATCATGAATCTTTCCAAAATGATGAAGTTCTTCTTCAAAGTTTTCTACTAAGCAATATGAGAAGAAAAAGAAATCAAATTAGGCAGAGACTAAGCTATCCCTCTTTGCAGATGATAAGATGATATACTTAGAGAATTCTAGAGAATCAAGTAAAAATCTACTTGAGATAATAAATAAATTTGACAGAGTTGCAGGATATAAAATAACCCCACATAAATCCTTGGCATCCCTATATATTTCTGACGAAATCCAACAGCAAGAGATAGAAAGAGAAATCCCATTTAAAGTTACTGTAGACATTATAAAATATTTGGGAATCTACCTGCCAAAACAAACCCAGGACCTATATGAACACAACTACAAAACACTTTTCACACAAATAAAGTCAGATTTAACTAATTGGAAAAACATTAGTTGCTCATGGCTGGGTTGAGCTAATATAATAAAAATGACAATTTTATCTAAGGGATTGTGGAACTGAATCTTGTAAACTAAAAGTAAACAAATAAATTAATTAATAAAAAAATTTTTTTAAGTCTTCTATTGTTACATATGTAATAGGAGTGACTAAGACTGGCCAATAAATCCAATCTTTATGAGTATGCTCAATTTATTCAGCTGATGCAATTCCTGCACAGACTTCCATTCTATAACTGGTTCTTGTCTGCTATAGCTATTTACTGTTGAGCTGGAATTAAGGTACATTCAACAAGTACTAACTGGCTAAATCAAAATCTCTTCCTTTTTCCTGCCTCTGTGGGCTTCTAGGTGAGAAAGGGCCCTTTCTTATCCAGCACTGGCATAAAGTCAAGATTAAATGGTCCTGCTGATCATAGCATCTGTGAACTTTGAACAGGGAAAAAATATATCTCTATTTTCACTGACCTCTAACTCAAATTTGGCTTTCCCTTCAATTATTCATTAAAAAAATATTTGGAGAAGGGATGCATAGATTTTAACCCATTGCCAAAGGGGTCCATGACGAAGAAAGGTTTAGGAACCTCTGCTCCATGAGTGAATTCTTTGGCCATGGAAACCTCATGAAACAAAGCAAAGAAGATAGTAGTGTTAAACCTGAGAGTCTATCAGATTATTCTCTCCCATCCCTGCCCTGTACCTTTCATGGCCCTTCATTTCTCCCCTTCCAGAGTCCATTCCTTTCCCAAACTCCTTTCCACTTTCGTTTTTCATGTCTCCCTCATTCTACCTTCCCTATTAATATTCTCCCCTCATACACCAAAAAAGAACCCTCCCAACTTTACCTCTCACGTCTCCCTTCGTCTCCCACACTTCTCTCCAGGTTCCCTTTCCTTCTTCCTCTCAAGTCTCTATCTCTCCCTTGCCTTTCAAATCCTCTCCTCTAATATCCCCCTCCTATCCTTGCCTCCCTAACTCCTGTTGTCTCACCTCTTGGGCTGTGCAAGACATAAGGTGAAATGTACATGGAGAAGTGAGAATTGTCGCTGCTCTCACCTTGGTATCTGGGTACCATATCCAATGAAGGTAAGGGAGAAAAGTAAGCTGGGAAGAATTGTCAGAGTGTCCTCAGCGGCAGGAGGAGCCTAAAAATGAAAAATCTTCTTTCTAAGTCTCCCCAGGTCTGAGAAAAAGTCAATAATTTGCCAAACACAGAGCCTGGGCCTTTGCCAAGCTATCAGCACATCTGCCCAGTAGTTAGGGAAAACTAAGCAAAAAATGTCCGGGTTTGCAGGGAGTGACAGCTCTGAGCTTCTCCAGGAAACGATACAAATACCATTCCATCTTCACTATACTCTGCCCAAATCACATCAGTCAGAGCCTAGTATGGCAGGAATTGCACACATTTTATTCAGTCACAACTTTTATTTTGGGGGGCTTTTACAAAAACTTCAACAATATGGCAAAAAAAAATACAAACATTTATCCACCAATCTGAGGGTCCATTCTCCCCTACAAGGCAGGTAAATGTCACAGTAGATAGAGTGCTGACCCTGGAGTCAGGGAGACATCTTCCTGAGGTCAAATTTGCACACATTAACTGTGTGACCCTGGGCAAAGTCACTTAACCCTGTTTGCTTCAGTTTCCTCCTCTGTAAAATAAACTGGAGAAGAAAATAACAAACCATTCTAGTATCCCTGCCAAGAAAACCCTAAATGGGTTACAAAGAGTTGGACACAACTGAAACAACTGCACACTTATAACAACAACACTCTCCTCTGCACCACCTTGGTCTCTGGCAGGGAGTAGGTTCATAACTTAGCTAAGATCCTCCATAGCACTGGCCCCACCAAGTTTATATCTAGATGCAGCATGATTGCCAGATGAGTCTTTATCTTACTTGCTACTGGCCTATGGTACCAAAGGTCATTTCTTCCTCCCCTGGGAATTGATGCTTTGCTGACTGTGAAACTCATAAAAGAAGGAACAAAAAGGTCAAGGACTATTTATTTGATTGGCCTATTGCTCGGGACCATGTGGCCTCAGAGGGATACAAGCCCCAAGGGCTTTTCCCCTTCTACCTTAGTCTCTCACAGGATGCCAGGAGTGAAGGAGTCACTGAGACCCCCCAAGAATGAATGGGGCAAAAAGAGATGACTGTTTCAGAACTTCCGAAACACTTCTCCCACATTAGGACCGTCAGCCAAGTTTTGTCATCCTCGTTTTTTAAGGATGAGAGAACTGAGACTTATTTGCCCAAGGTAAACTGGATTAGAGCTCTAACCCAGTTCTTCTTCCTCCAAATCTGAAGATCTTTATGCCATAGTACTTCTGCTTTTCCATAGAAACCTGCCCTAGAAATAACTGCAACCACCAGGAAACCCAGGACCAAGTCCATCTCAGTGGCAGTGCCTCCTAAGAGGGATTTGGAAGAGCAGTGTGAATGGCAGGAGTCTCTCATTTATAAGATGTTATCTAAAACTGATGCTGTCGGTTAGGCAATTGCTTGTTTTCCAGAGTCCCTGTGGGAGGGGGAGAGGCTTTTGCTTCCCTAATAGGAAGTGTGTGTTGGGGGTGGAGAGGTGAGGAAGACTTTATTGCTAAAATCTCTTTTCCCAGTTTAAACATTAAATTGTAATCCCATTAGATTGTAAGATCCTTGAGGGCAGGAACTGTCTTTTGCCTCTTTTTGGATCCCTAGCATTTAGCACAGTGCCTAGTATATAGTAGGTGCTTAACAAATGTTTATTGATTGATTAAATAGCTAGTAAACACATGGATGCCAAAGGAACCCTAGGAAACATAAGGTGGAAGATTGAGAGACCTCTGTGCTGCAGGTACGAGAGATTTTTCTGATTCGTCCAGCAAGAGAAAAGGCAAATATACGTAATGTATGTATATGTATAATGGTAATTAACACTAGTTTCATATTTTATTCTCATTCTTTCTCTCCCCACCACTATTTTTTTTCCTTTTTAAATCAATCTGTATAGCTATGTGGCACAGTATATAGAGCAACAGCCCTGGAATCAGGAGGTCCTGAGTTCAAAAACGGCCTCAGACACTGGGCTGTGTGACCCTGGGCAAGTCACTTAACCCTGATTACCTCCAAATTAAAAAAAAAAACTTTATACCTCTAGAAATTGAGACCGTGGAATAATAGACTATAATATTGGAAGGCATCCTAGAAGTTATCTAATTCAATTCCTACTAAGCAAGAATTCAATTAGATTGAATCTAATCATCCTTAATTAAACTCTTATTATATGCCAGGCAATGGGCAAAGGGCTGGAGATATGAGAATCAAAATGAATTATCACCTGCTCTTAAGGAACTTAAATCCCATTGGCATCTCCTTGTATAATATCCCTGACTAGTAACCATCCAGACTCCTTTAAAAGACCTCCAATAATGGGAAATTCACCTCCTCCTGAGGCAGACCCTGTCACTTTCATGCAACATAAATTGTTTTTTGTGGGAGGGGGTTGCACTGATTTAATTGAATGGAATGCTTTAATGAAATCAAGACCAAGTACCAGGAATACAAGGCAATCTGGAAAGATCTTTCTAAAAAATACAAAATGAAACAAGCAAGAATTGTAGAGTTCACATGAACTCTGATGAACTCTAAGAGGACCAATGAATAAGAATAAATGGACAGAGGCCTGATAAGGATGAAGAGGGAGTGACTAAGCAATTATGATGATACTTTATGCATTGAAAAAATTTAAATGTAAATAGATACTAAGCAATTTTTGTTGATTTTATTGGTTTCCATTTTTTAATACTATTTTATTTTTTCCCAAGTACATAGAAAAACCATTTTTAACATTCATTTTTTTTAAATTTCTCTCCCTCTCTCTTCTTTCTCCTCCCAAGCTGCTAAGCAATTTAATATGAGCAATCATGCAAAACATATTTCCATATTGGTTATGTTGGACAGCACTAATTGTTAGGAAGTTTTTCTTTCCATCAAAGCTGAACTCAACCTACCCCTCTTCAGCTTATGCTCCATGCCAGGGGTGGGGAACCTGCGGCCTTGAGGCCACAGGTGGCCTTCTAGGACCTCGGGTGTGACCTTTTGTCTGAGTCCAAGTTTACAGAACAAATCCTTTTACTAAGGAGATTTGTTCTGTGAAGTTTGGATTCACTTAAAGGGTCTCACTTAAGGACCTAGAGGGCCACATGTGACCTTGAGGCCACTGGATCCCCAACCCCAGATCTATACCAATTTTTATCTCCTGGACAAGATACAAATTAAATTCCTTTTCTACCTGTCTTTCCCTCAAAAACTTGAAGATGCCTATCATTTGCCTTTTATCTCTTCTCTTCTCCAGTTTATCAATGTCTTTCCTAAACTGAGTTGTGTAGAATTAAAAAACAGTTCTCTAGGTGTGGTCTGACCTGGCCTCAGGAGTTAGGAGCTATTTAAAGATTTAATAAAGCATACTGAGATGATTAATAACAATAAAAATATTAGCATTTAGAATGTGTCCAGCATTGTGCAAAGTGATTTACAGTTATTATTACCTCATTTGATCCTTACAACAAACCCAGGAAGCAAATGCTATTATTATTCCCATTATACTGAGGCACTTAAGTGACTTTGTCCAGGGTCACCCAGGTAGTATCTGACAACAGATTTGAGCTCAGTTCTTTCTGACTATAGGTCCAGTGTTCTATCCACTGCACTGTTGAGTCTGGACAGACCTGTTCCAAGGCAAGTTCTACAGGCATTATCAGCTCCTCTCCAAAAATGGCTTACTTGTAAGCATCTTCAAAAATCTAGTGTTTAAAGTTGTTTTATTGTTAGCATTATTATTATTATTGAAAAATCATTTTCATCTTGTTCAATGGAGTTCAAATAGAAATGGTCCTGGGACAAGTCACTATCCTACTATAATTCTTTTATATTTAATGGCTGCAAACAATTGTGCCAGGGAATAAAAATGACTACAGTATTTTCTGTAATTGAATTGGGATGCTAGCTCACCTTCTGTAGTCGAAAGTATCCTTGATATACCACCCCTAGCTCATTCTGTTCCTAAAAGATTTTTTTTGTTGTTGTTACATAGAGCTTGGAGGTTATGAGTATTTGGTACAGAAGCATCTATTAAAAATATTCTAAAGTTTTCATGTATCAAGGTCATAATCAAGCAATTCTGTGCAACACTCAGCCTATGATAATGTTCCATATTACAGTTTTGCTCAGTTGTGTCCAATTCTTTGTGACCCCATTTGGGGTTTTCTTTTTTTTTTTTAAGGGGGAAGGCAGGGCAATTGGGGTTAAGTGACTTGCCCAAGGTCACACAGCTAGTAAGTGTGTCACGTGTCTGAGGCAGGATTTGAACTCAGGTTCTCCTGACTCCAGGGCCGGTGCTCTACTTACTACGCCACCTAGCTGCCCCATTTGGGTTTTTTTTGACAAAGATACTAGAGTGGTTTGCCATTTCTTTCTCCAGCTCATTTTACATATTAGCTAACATTTATACAACATTTAGTATGTGCCCAGCACTGTGCAAAGTGATTTACAATTATTATTATCTGTATTATTATGAGGAACTGAAGCAAACAGGGTTAAGTGACTTACCCAGGGTCACACAGCTAGTGAGTATCTGAGATTGCACTCTGGGTCTTCCTGACTCCAAGCCCAGTGCTCTGTCCACTGAGTCACTTAGCTGCCTCTTCCATATTACAATACAATATTACAATATGGCTCCAATAAAATTCCATTTCAGTTCAAATACTGATTGAGATCTTAAAGATATTTTGAGGATATTTGTAGCATGGAGATTTGGCTCATCTATCAGTTTGTGAAAGATAGTGTATTTCTGATGTATCATCAACTTCCTTTTGTGTATTGTCATTCCTCACTAGATTGCAAGGTCTGTGAGAGTGAGGACTATCTTTCCTTCTTTTATTTGTACCCCTAGCACTTAGCACAATGCCTGGCATACACTAGGTGCTTAATAAATGTTTGTTGATTGATCGATAGTCCCAGCCAGTAAGTCATGCCTTGCTTTGTATGCTGTAGGCACTAAATTTTTACAGCCTCCAAGTGATGCATAGCCACAGTTTCTATCATTTTCTTGAATAATCTTCCTTAATCACTAAATCCAAGCTCCTCAAGAGTAAATCTCCTTCAATTTCCGATGGAAAGGACTTGTTGCCAAGTTTCCCTCATAAATTCCTTCCATTTCATAAACAAATCTGAGTCAGTCACTTATTTGACATTTCTTTGTTGATACATTGTTTGTGGCACTCATGTGGTCTTTAAATACCACCCTTAGATCTGAGCCACATCATAGACTTTCTCCAAAAATAAATCTCTTTTCCATAACATTTGATAAATCTCACAGTATGTATTGCTCATTGAAATGATACCTATTACAATTTTACCTAAATTAAATTATATATTTAGTGCCATACCAATTAATTTACCAAAAAACTACTTTATAGAGTTAGAAAAAATAGTAACAAAATTCATCTGGAAGAATAAACGGTCCAGAATATCAAGGGAATTAATGAAAAAAAATGCTAGGAAAGGCGGACTAGCTTTACCAGATTTCAATCTGTACTATAAAGCAGCAGTCATCAAAACTACTTGGTACTGGCTTAGGAATACAGGAGTGGATCAATGGAATAGATTAGGCACACGAGATTCAGAAGTCAACGACTACAGTAATGTATTGTTTGATAAACCCCCAGACCCTGGTTTTTGGGATAAGAACTCACTATTTGACAAAAACTGCTGGGAAAACTGGAATATAGTATGGCAGAAACTGGGCATAGACCATTATCTAACACCATATACCAAAATCAAGTCTAAATGGGTACGTGATCTAGATATAAAGGTTGAGACTGTAAGCAGTCTCCTAAAACAAGGAATAGTTTACCTATCAGACTTGTGGAGAGGGAAAGACTTTATGACTAAACAAGAATTAGAGAACATTATAAAATGTAAAATGGATAATTTTGACTACATGAAGTTGAAAAGTTTCTGTACAAATAAAGCCAATGTAACCAAGATTAAGAGGGAGGTGGGAAATTGGGAAAGAATCTTTACAACCTATGTCTCTGACAAAGGAGTCATCTCTAAAATATACAGAGAACTGAGTCAAATTTATAAGAATACAAGTCATTCCCCAATTGATAAATGGTCAAAGGATATGAACAGGCAGTTTTCAGAGAAAGAAATTAAAGCTATCTATAAGCACATGAAGAAATGCTCTAATTCACTATTGATTAGAGAAATGCAAATCAAAACAACTCTGAGGTACCACATCTCACCAGTCAGATTGGCTAAGATGACAAAACAGGAAAATGACAAATGCTGGAGAGGATGTGGGCAAACTGGAACACTAATGCATTGTTGGTGGAGTTGTGAACTGATCCAGCCTTTCTGGAGAGCAATCTGGAATTATGCCCAAAGGGCTATTAATACTTTCATACCCTTTGATCCAGCAATACCACTCCTGGGGTTATATCCCAAAGAGATCATAGAAATGGGAGAAAGTCTCATATGTACAAAAATGTTTATAGCAGCTCTTTTTGTGGTGGCAAAGAATTGGAAATTAAGGGGGTGTCCATCAATTGGGGAATGGCTGAACAAGTTGTGGTATATGCATGTTATGGAATATTATTGTACTATAAGAAACGGGGAGCAGGCAGTCTTCATATTTACCTGGAGAGGCTTAAAAGAACTGATGCTGAGTGAGAAGAGTAGAACCAGGAGGAATTGTACACAATTACAGACACAACGTATGTGTGATGACCAACTTTGATAGACTGGACTCTTCTCAACAATGCAGGGATATAAGTCAATCCCAAAAGACGCATGATGGAGAGAAAAACATGCATCCAGAGAAAGAACTAGAAAGAACTAAATTTATATCCAGGTGGAAGCAAAATACCTGATCTTTTTCGTTCTCTTATTTGATTTTATGTCCTCTTTACCATTTTTCATTCCAGCTGGTACAATCCATCCTTCTAACCTGACCATTGTATAATGTGAAAGTATTTACAGATCCTATACTTGATTATAAGCTGCCATGGGGGGGGGGGGGGGGGGGAAGGGGGACAAAATGTGAAATTCAAGGAATTGTGGAATTGAATCCTGTAAACTAAAAGGAAACAAACAAATTAATAAATTAAAGAATTTTTTTAAAAAAGAAATGATACCTATTTATTCCCAAAGTGTTTCTACAGGATTTTGACCAGTTCAGCATGTACTCTAAAAATGTCTGTCAATTCTCTTCCTCTTTTTCAGAGAGTGTTAATCTTTTTAGAACTGTCTTAGTGTGATGGTCCCTAAATGTCATGAATATGGCATGTGGGGACACGTTCCAAATATGTTATAGTATATTTCTTTTTAAGTTCTGAAAGTATACTTTAAAACAAACATTGCATGAGTGTTAATTACTTTACATGTGTTCTTCCCATTAAACTCTGACTTTAGGATGCCAATAAGTCTCCTAACTTTCAGTCATAGTTGTCTTCTTGATATCTTTATGTTCAACATATCTTGCCAGGAGAAGAACAGAGTAATTTAATTTTATTTTATTTTATTTTTGGAGGGTGGAAGGCAAGGCAATTGGGGAAAAGTGACTTGACCAAGATCACATAGCTAGTAAGTGTCAAGTGTCTGAGGCCAGATTTGAACTCAGACCCTCCAAACTCCAGGGTCGATACTCTATTCACTGCTCCATCTAGCTGCCTCCAGAGTAATCTTAAGGATCAACTTCATTCATTGGTGAAAGGCAGAGAGGTGGAGCAGTGAATAGATCACCAAAGCTGGAGTCAGGAAGACTTGAGTTCAAATTTGACCTCAGACATTTAGTAGCTATGTGATCCTAGACAAGGCATTTCACCTCTATATGCCTTAGTTTCCTCAACTGTAAAATGGGAATAATAAGAGTAACTACCTCATAGAGTGGATGTGAGGATTAAGTGAGATAATATTTGTAAAGTCTTAGAACAATGCTGGGCACATTTTTTTCAGTCATTTCAGTTGTGCCCAGCTCTCCATGACCTCATTTGGGGTCATGGCAAAGATACCAGGGTGATTTGTCATTCCTTTTCCAGATCATTTTACAGACGAGGAAACTGAAGCAAACAGGATTAAATGACTTACCCAGGGTCACACAGCTAATAGGTATGTGAGGTCAGATTTGAACTCAGGAAGATGAATCTGTCTGATTCCAAGCCCAGTGCTCTATCTACTATGCCACCTAAATGACTGCCAAGCACATTGTAGGTACTATATAAATGCTAATTTTCCTGTTATTGTTGTTCATCGTGATTCAATTTGATCTCCAGATACATGCCTGGAATTCTCTTGTTCCTTATCTCCATCTTTTGGTTTCTTTTGTTTCCTTCACTAGTCTCAAACCAAAATCTCACCTTCTTCAACCAGTCTTTCCTAAATTCTTCTTAACGTTAGTGTCTTCCCTCTGTTGATTGTCTCCAATTCATCCTGTCTGTATGCTGTTTGCACATAACTGTTTGCATGTTGTCTTCCCCATTAGATTGTGAGTTCCTTGAGTGTAGGAAATGTTTTTGCTTTTCCCTATCCTTATGCTATCTCTAGCATACAGTTCCTGGTACTTGATAAATGCTTATTAACTTGACTGGACTTCATCTTCTGTCACAGATACTGGTAACATATAAGCTACAATTACCTTCATAGAGGCCTTTTTGCAAAGAAGGCTTGTTGACTTGACGCCCTTAAATTAGTTTACATTTACATATCAAATGTAAATCTTCTAAATCCAAGTCCACTATTTTTTTTTTATAAAGAAAGGAGAAGAGAATAAGGAGATAAAATAGACGCAGGAAGGTTTCCCTGGCAATTTCATTCTAAAAGAGGGGAAGACTAGAAAGATAAATAGCCAAAGTGGTGACAAAGTCACTGCTTAGCATACAGTAAGTGCTTAATAAGTGATTGTTGAATGAATGAAAAAAATCCCATAAAAACATAAGAAGAGGAGCAGCTAGGTGGCGCAGTAAGTAAGAGCACCAGCCCCCAGAGTCGGGAGATCTGGGATCGGGTTCCAGCCTCAGATACTTAACACCCACACAAAAAAACTGGCTGTGTAACCTTGAGCAAGTTTCTTAACCCCAATTGCTTAAAAAAACAAAAACAAAACTTAAGAAGACTCTCACTCAAGAACTAATTGCCAATGACTGTAAGGAGCTATAGACTTTTTGATGCCAAGTCGGTCTGTGTGAAAATGAACCGGGACAAAGCAAAATAATTAAAATTACTGACATAGAAAACCTTACAAATTCATATATATGTATCATTAACCAGAAAAGTTTGGGTAAAGGAGACAAACAATCTAGGTGATATACATTTATCATTTATTCCCTTAAAGTTAGCAGTTCATGATCATGGAGCCAGAAACTAAGTTCTGACTGCCTGAACAAAAGAATGAGAAAGCTTAAATACATTTTAGAACCTCCCCAATTCAGGGCAACTATGTCACAAATTTATGATCTCCATATGTTTCCTATTCATACCATGAGAAAGGAAGTTTCTTGGTTGTAAATACAAATTGACAAGACAATGGACAAAGCAGGATCAGTTTGGAATTTATGATCTCAAGATGTCTGTTTTCTTCCCATATGGAGTCTGTCTCCTAAGATAAGAGAATCCTACTTTCAACCTTATTTGTTCTCTGGGATTGCTGACACAGGAAAAGGCATTTTTAAAGCAAAGTAAAGCAGTCTGATTAGTTCAGTCTTTGGACAAACTGATATTAAATTATTATCAGTATATATATGTTTAAAACTTTTAATATGCAACATGTCCTAATCATTGCTACAATCACTTTGTTTTATACAATCTTGCATTGACTTCACAAGATTTCAATGAATATTCTTTAATTCTTTGTCATGAAGCCACAACATATTAGATATTAAAAACATCTTTGACAAACAGTCCATTCCTCCATGTCTAACCTTGATTATAGTACAGAGATGTTCAACAGGCTATTTAAATCATCTGAGTTCCTAAGACATCAAGGCATGTCAATTTCCAACTCCTGAATGAATTTCTTTAGCTTTTGTGGCAAGTGGTGTGTGGCATGGTGCTAAGTTGCTTTACCATATTCCATCTCTATTTTGGAATATCTGTAACTCTGGATATCAATATATTTATTAGAGTTCATCATTTCATCAATGACGACAAGACTTCCAAGACCATTGGAAATGAAAAATCCCTAAAATTTTTGGGAGAGCAGTGGATGTTTTACAGTCTGATTTAAAAGGCCCAATCTTCTAGGTTCAACTAGACTTCTTTGGTAAACAAGCATTGCTGCTGTTGCCACCCTGTTGTATGCTTATGATCTGATGTCATTGAACATGGTTATTTCTGTTGTTATGTATTTCAAAGAACCTTGAATGATTTCGATATATGGATGGAAGACAATTTTGTTAAAAAAAAAGTTTTGTTCTATCAAATGAAGTTTTTTCTATAATGAGCAAACAATAAACTCAGGGGAATTTTATATTCCCTAAATCTTTCAGATAATTGTGAAATTGTGAAGATGTGGCTCATCATTAGACCACATAATTGAACGTTGCTTATAAAATCCTGCTTCTTCCTTATAATACCCTTATCAAAAATGTCTTTAGTTCATGTATAGATGACTTTCAAAAAAGTTTTGAATAGAATAAGCATACAGTTTGATAGTTATTGATATTCGTGGTTAGATTCTAGAGAGCTGGTGGTGTAATAGATAAAGCATTGTGCCTGAAGTCAGGAAATTTGAGTTCAAATCCAGCCTCAGACACCTACCAGCTCTGGGACCTTGAGCAAGTCACTTAACCTCTGTCTCCCTCAGTTTCCTAATCTGAAAATTAGGATAATAATGGCACTGACCTCCCAGGTTTTTTGTAAGAATCAAATGAGATAATAATTGTTTTTACCTAGCTTTAATTACTAAATGGGAATTATCTTGGACAAACTGAGACCTGGGAAAGACCTTCACTTAAAAAGATCAACATCTCCCACTGCAACTGGGGTCATCTCCAGTCTTCCTGGTCTATAGTTGGCCACTGGACCTAGATGGCTTGGGAGAAGAAAGTGAAGCTGGTAACTTTTCACAGCCCTCCCTGAGTTAAATTCAATTCATTTGCATGTCATGATATCACCTTCCTGATGTCATGGTCCTTTTCGAGGACAAAGGATAAACAACAATACAATCAATGTAAAGGGCTTAGCACAGTACCTGGCATATAGTAATACTGTATAAATGTTATCTATCATTATTATTATTATATATTGATCACTTTTTATGGTCTTATTAAAATCGGAGAGTTTTTTTTCCATACTTTTGGTATCTTCCCCTCCTTCCCCCTTGTATGTCAATTCCTTAATGCCCTCACAATTGTGTTGACTCTAACAGATTATTTTCTATGTATATCTGGCTGTTTTTCCTTGTTTTTTTAGTACTATTTTCTTTTTAGTACTATTTCTAACCTCTCCCATAAGTACATCTAGTATTATAATGGTAGGGTCCAACTGTGGTGATTCTTCTGTCCTTGAGAGAGAAAAGTTTGTTAATCTTTTTTTTCAAATCTTTTCCATTTTTCCTTTCTTTTGCTGTCTCCATTCCAATTTTGTCCTTAAATTCCCCTGGAATGTCTTTGCTTAGATGGATATCTTACCTGCTTTCTTTAAACTTCTCTTTTCTTTATGGGACAATACTGCTCATAATGTTCTATCATTTTTCCTTGTAATATTTATAAATGAGTTTATATTCTAACATGGCATTATTTTTGGCAGCTATCTATCTCCATTTCACAAGTGCATCAGATGTTTGCTGACTAATGCACTTTCTGGGCTCTTTTGGTCTTCTTGATGTGACAATTTACATTGGTGAAGCAGCTGTATAAAATTATTATAGTTGGTATCAATGCCATTTCTCTTGTTGATTTCTCATTTTTGATTGTGAGTACCTTCTTTAAATAGTTTAAGATTGAATTTTTTCTGTTGTAAGTCATATGTAATCCTCACTATTATTATTTCTTCTTGTTTGTTAATGACTAATTCTTCCTTGTTAATTTTGTTCTTAGCATGAGGAAGTCCATAGTCTAACCCTAGAAGAGCAAATGATTTGCTTGATCTTAGCCAACAGACTGAGAAGCAATAAGGACAACTAATTTAAGGACAAGTTCCATATCAATAACAAATATTTACCTGTCTATGAAAGTACTCTTTATTTTGGATTTTGTAGTGTTATTTGGCATTTACAGTGTTTGGGACCTACTAGTTCTTTTAAGGTAGGGGGCTTCTGTAAATTTACAAGTCTTTGTCCTCTCTCATTCCTTCTTCTTGGACCACATTTTCCTACATATATCCTCTAAAGCTCACCTTGTCCCCCACCTTTGCTTTAAGACCTTTGACAAAGTCTTACTCTGATCCCACATTGTGGCATGGAGGTGACCCTGTAATTCTCAAAAGTTTCAAGTAAAGAATAAGCTCTGAAAGGTTCTACCAGATTGGAAAGACTTCAAGTATGACCCCTTCAATAGATCTAGTCTGTTTTCTAAGAACCAGCCTGTCTAAGTGTAAAAAGGCCACTTTCTGATAATGTTCCAGCCTTAACAACCAGTGAAACAAACAAAAATACTTGTAATGGAAGGTTGGCACATGCAGAGAGCATCTCTACTGCTCCTCTCCACATGGAAGAGGTTGGGAAGCTTGCTTCTGGGTAATTGTCATGACATATGATGAAACTGCCTTGGAGAGACTTTCAGTCATGTGTAACATAATAACTGGTTCTGGTCTGCTAACCATGGGATTAGGAAAAGCCTTTTGGGTAGTCTACATAGCTGGAATTTGAGTGGCTTTTAAAACCATGAGCCAACCAGTACCTCAGCCATTCTCTTAAGCCGCTCTCTCTCTACTTCCTTCCTTCCTTCCCTCCCCCTTTCTCTCTCCTTTCTTCCCTCACTCTCCTTCTCTCACTCTTTCTTCCCTTCCCTTTTCTCTGTCTCTCTCTCTCCCTCCTTCTCTTTCTGCCTTTCCCCCCCTTTTCCTCCCTTTGTCTCTATCTTCCTGTGTCTCTGTTCTCTCTCTCTGTCTCTCTGTTCTTTCTTTCTCTATGTCTCTCTGTCTCTCTCCCCACCCCCACCCCTACTTGGTCCGACTCCTTTGCTGACTGTTTCTAGAAACTTAGTGCAATAAGGAGAGAAGCCTTGGGACCCTCTCGCTTCAAAGCTGACATGTGGATTCGTGAGAATTTCTTTTTTCCTTCACCTCACCATTTGTTCATTGAGGAAATTAATCTGGAGGTTTCAACCTTGTGTGTTTTGAAAATCAGAAGAGCAAACCCCCAAGAGTCCAAGAATTCCAAGGCCAGTGCCAAGTTTTACAGCCAGTCCAGCACTGATGCTCTGAAGAATGAACACCTTCAAACCTAGCCCAGAGGTAACTGAGATGAGGAGTGCTCCAACGAAGCTCCAGCTAAGATACTGTGCTAGGTCTGAGCCCATTCTCCCAAAAGACTGATGGGAATCTTACTGCTGAGGTAATGGGGAGAAGTGTTTATATTGTGTTCTTGCTAATTCCTAGAATTAAATACCCCTTTATAAAACCTAATTGATATTAAGTGGCTAAATGGAACTGGAATTCTATCCACTGGCTTCCAATAGTAGGAACAAATACCAATAATCGAGTCTTGGGCCAATCACATTGGAGAAGAGATACTCCAAAACCCCTCAGAGGAGAAATAACAGCCCAGCTCTAGAATAATGAGCCCAGAGCAAGCATACTGCACACCAAATGGTTCTCAGTCCTATGTAAATCTCATCTACAGTCTGTAGTGATGGCGCCAGTAGCAGGAAGGGGGCAGATGGTGTTAAGAATTACGCGGGTTGTTGACTATCTGTGAACTTTAACTATTGCTATTCTAAATATGAGATCCTTGTACAATGACCAACCATTAGTCATATGCTACTAGAAGAACTGAATCCTATCAATCTGTGCTTATAGATATTCCTTGGAGAGGGGAAAAACAAATTTGACAGTGGGTTTTATCATATATCCAGAGACACAGGAAACATTATTACATGGCCTTTTAGTCATCATGCTTTGCAGTACTAATGACTAGTGTTTGCAAAAAGAAAATCATTGCAACTAATGCACCAATATCATTTGCTGAAGATGGAGAGAGAGAGAAATTCTACAATGACCTTGAAAAGAATTTCAAAATTTGATCAACATAAACTCTGATACTAGTACTTGGTACTATGATTTAATAGTTGAGATGTCAAAATATTTTTAATATAAGGAGTGATATGTGCATTCATCTTAATTAACTATGCCCATGACTTAAGCCTTATAGCTTAGAATCCATGCCCAAGGTCACCTAGTAACAAGATTTCCCAATTAGAGGTTCAATTTGTTGAAAGGGAAACAAAATTCTAGAAAGCTAAATTTGCAACCCCGTTTGCTGTATAACTGAAGGGATTAATCCTACCTAGCTATAGTCTTTCATTTTATATGGGTGCTCTATCCAAAGATAAAAATTTTGATTGCTTATACTTCTCAAGGTACCTTAGGGTTTGGGGACAAAATATTTTTTTTCTTTCTTCCCCATTTATTTACTTTATCATTGATTTTTTTTTTCCCTAAAAACTAGGACAATTAACTCCTCTGTCACATGTAGTTTTCATTTATGATTTCTTGAAATAGAACTATGAAAAACCAGGCTTTGTTAAAACCCATTGACATTCAAACGAAATTACTTGACTATGCCTTTGAACCTAAATCACTCTGGCTCTCACTGATTGGCCCAGCCCAAGTCTTACTTGCTCATTGTTTGGGTTTTGATGTCCCAGATTAAGTGTAAATAGTCATTATTTCAGTTCTGGCCAGCAACTCAACTCGAGGCTCTTCCTTTCCCAGACTGATTCTTTTATGAAGGCAAACTAGGCCTTCTTTTGCCTCAATTCTTACCTAGTCTTTCATAACTGAATGGGCATTGCCTCAGATGACCTAGGACCTGGGAAAAACCTTAGCTAAAAGGCCAAGGTCTCCCACTGCATCCCAGGCCTTTGCCAGTTGTCTTGACCTGTGTCTTGCCACTGAACTCCAAAGATTCTGGAGGAGAGACAGAGGCTGATGACTTTGCACAGCTCTGCCTCACTTAATCCAATTCACTTGCAAGTCAAGACATCCCCCTCCTGAAGCCATTGGTCCTCTTTGAGAACAAAGGACAAACAACAAGCTTCATGTTGGGAGTAGGAAAAGCATACATGTTTGCCCTCTCTAACAATAATATCCCGGACTCTAGAATTCTCCCTCCTCTCTACCCTCCCTTAGCCAAACTTACCCACCCTATTTCCCTTTCTCATAGACCAGGCTCAGTAAGTTATTGGCTTGCTGACCTCTTACCAAGAAATTCTATTTGGATTTGTGTAAGGAGTGTGTGCTATTTTGCCCAGGTGTCCACAAGGGTCTTTCTAGATATGATTCACAGAAAGGTAGCTCTAAAGACTCCTTCACTCACCCTTCAAGGGAGACTTTGAATCCACCAGGAGAAGAAGCAGGGGATTAATGCCAGAGGCTGGCCATTCTGTTCTCAAAGAAAAAGTGCCAGGGAAGAATTATATATTCTGCCTCATTAAATATTATAGTGTACGATCACTGTAAGGAAGGAATGTCCCAAGACATATCTCTAAGGTTTGACTCCCTTCTCGCCAAATGCCAGTTCCACAGTGAACATGGCAAATCCCATATATACCCATTTTTCCAATCCAAGAGCTAACAGAAATCATGGAAGGTATACAGATGAGAATGTACCAGACAACACATAGTGAATGATCTCTCCCTTTGGGAATGAGATATCTCTGCTCAGTTGAGAGTCTCAGATCTCACTTAAGGAGAAATTTCCTGTTCTCTGGTTTAGCAAGATGGGGATACGAACATGATGGAGATGCCAGCTCCTGTACCTGTTGGCTTTTTCTCCCTTCAAGAAGCTCTCCCTGAAGAGAATCTGGAAGTACTCGTCTTCTCTCTTGAAGGTGGACACCAGAAAACCAAGATCTCTCTTCTCTCTAACTCTCTCCAATTCCTCCCCTCGAGCAGGCACAGAGCAATGAATACACTCAGCCTCCACCAATGAGAACAGTTAGGTGGCACAATAGATAGCACTCTGGGCCTAGAGTCAGGAAGACTCATCTTTCTGAGTTCAAATCTAGCCTCAGACACTTACTAGTTGTGTGACCCTGGGCAAGTCACTTAACCCTGTTTGTCTCAGTTCCCTCATCTGTTGGAGAAGTAAATGGCAAACCATTCCAATACCTTCTCCAAGAAAACCCCAAAACGGGATCACAAAGAGTCAGATACAATTGAAACAACTGGGCAACAACCAGTGAGGAAAGTCTTATGCAAGTGGGCTTTGAGCCCAGTTACAGATATTAAAGTGTACTAAAGTTTTAATGGATAGATAGATGTAAATAGAACATTTATTAAGCTCTTACAACATTACAGACACTGTGCTAATAAGATATTTTATGGAAGGCTTTCAGATATACCCATTTGTAGTCAATGGCTCTGTCCTTCTTTCTGCCCCTCTCAGTAGAAAGGAGTCATTGTGTCCATGAAGGAAATTCAAGAAGTTGTCTATCCACACCCAAGGCTGAGGAAAACCAATCTCACCCTTCTCTAGGTGAGATGGGTACAGAAGGGTTTTTGTTTGGTTTTCACATCAAACAACATGGAGACTACAGCTCTCCTGTAAATGAAGAGAAATACCAAACCAATTTAGAAACTACATGGAAACTGTGACTACAGAAAGAATGAAGAGAGAGAACAAAATAGACACACAAAGAAGCACAGAGAGAAGTAAGAGATCTTATACATGGACTCAGTTCCCTGGAATCTTAAAAGAAAGACTGAGATCCTGCCTTCATTACTGGAGTCATTAGTTCAGAGAGTGCCTGAGTCCAGGCTACTCTGGGAGAACGTGAAAGTACACAGTATTCATTCGAGAATGTAGCTGATGTTTTAATATTCACTTCTGTCCCAATTAAATATTTAATGCTTCAATGCTATGCCTTGATTGTATCTGTTAGCGCAGTGAACAGTTAAACAACCAGCTTGAGATAAGCAGCAAGGGCTCCCAGGTTTCAGACTGACGGAGGGTAAGTGAGCCAGGATAGGTAATTTACTGTTCAAAGTCCCCGTAATCTGAACCCAAATTTGAATCCATGGGAGTCCAGTGAACAGAGAGGAGTTGGGAGGAAGTGGGTAAAGGCTTACATGATGCTTAGCCCAAAGGAATAAATAACATGGTGAGAATTTTTTTTGGTTGCCTTCCTTCGCACCTCCAATGCCTAGCACAGTGTTGGGCACATAGTAGGTGCCTGATAAATATTTGTTCCTTGGTAGAATTTCAGACACCCAAGTTTTTAGGCTGAAAGAAGAAATTATTTTAGGGAGGTAGGTCTTTCAACTTGCCTCTTCAAACTTCCATTTGTTACTCCCTCCCTCCATCCTGGCTGTTTCTATCCCCATTCCATGAACTCATCACTGCAGTTTCTGCAGGGATATATTTTTCTCCCTGTCTCCTTGGGTGAGGGAGATTGTGGGGTGCTCATCACCATTTGGTCAGGAAACCTCCTTCCTAAAACAGACTGGCCTGGGATAACCTTTCCACAAACCAGCATGATTGACTGTAATTAACACAAACAAATTCGGTTGACAAACTGCGATTATTCGGTTTCCCTACTCACGCTCAGCCTGTAATACAGGTCTTCCTTTTCCCTTTAGGAGGGAGATTAGGGGAGCGTTCTTGGGGATATTGCTACCACCTACTCAGTTTAGTGAATCCTATGGGAAATCGGAATTGCTGGGAGACGTAATGGATCTCTTGAGTTTGAGAGTTCTGAATTATAGTGGGATGGATTAATCAGGCGTTTACACTAAGACCATCATTAATGTGGTGAACTCTTGTGAAGCAGGAGGAAAGGGTGGGACTAGGACCAGGTTGCCTCAGGTGAAATGCACTGGGCCAGGTCAGAAGTAAAGCAGAATTATCTGTATGGGGACCTAAATGATTAAATGTTTTCTTTGTTGAATGGTAGGTAACTCATAAATTATTGACAATTCAATTCAACAAACACTTATTGAAGTACGTATAGAATATATGTAGAGTGTGTATACTTCCACCTGGGAGATGACTCCCAAATTCATATAGCCAGTCCTGTTCTCTCTCCTAAACTCAAAACCTTTGTCACCCAAATTGCTTTTTGATGTGTCTAGATGGATGTCCTACAGGCATGTCAAGCTGCACATGTCCCAAACAGAATTCATTATCTTCTCACACATAGCCCCAACCCACTCAAACTCCAAAGTTCTCTATTTCTGTCGAGGGCATGACCATCCTTCTCATCATCCAAATTTAAAACCTCAAAGGCATGCTCTGCTCTTCCCTCTTTCTTAACTCCCATATCTAATCAGTTTATCTCTATGACACATCCCTTTCTCTCCACTCACCTGGCCATGGAGCCCAAGTAGCCCCCAAATAATATGTAAATATGCCCTCAACCCCTAAAATTCCAATAACACAATTTGTGTGCCTAGAATTAGACCTCACAATCTTCAACAGAGGACCACACCTGGGAGGAAGAGGCAAAGTGGAAGGGAAGAGAGGTCCCAATATCTTATGAGCTAGTGATCCCAGGGTCTGGGGCATATATCTCTGCTTTATCTTCCCACTGCTCTCCTCCTTCAGCCTTGACTGCTTCCCAGTGCATGTAACCAGTTCATCAGTCAGGTTATAGGAGATCCCATTCTTTGATACTTGCTCATCACACAGAAAAGGGGAAGGCCAAGCCAAGTTCAGAGAGAGACATTTCCTATGGCTGCTCTTCCTGTTTCCTCCTTCACCTGCTTTTTTGTTATATATTTTTTTCTGTCTAGAAAAACCCTCGTGTTATCCTCACATTGGCCCCACATCTCCCCTCACTCTTTGGCTCATTGTTACATTGTCTGGCAGCCAGGATACCACCACCCCAGCATACCTGTTATTTCCAGCGAGGGGAGGAGGGACTAAAGGAAGGCATCATGGAGAAGATAAAATCTGGGGATCTTGACAGAAGGATAGCAATCACATTGATAGAGCTGGGTGAGAACAGAGCATTCTAGGTGGAGGGGAAGGAATGAAGAAGAAAGAAGGCACCAAGGCAGGAAAATGTGATTGACATTTAAAAAAATATTTTATTTGTTTTAATTATCCAAAGTCTGCCTTCTTACTCTCCCCTCAAACACTCTCTCTGTCTCTCTGTTTCTCTCTCTCTCTGTCTCTGTCTCTCTCTGTTTCTGTCTCTGTCTCTGTCTCTCTCTATCTCTGTCTCTCTGTCTCTGTCTTTGTCTCTCTCTCTCCCTCTCTCTCTTTCCCACACTCACACATTGAAAAGACAAAAATCACTACAAATCTATACAATTAAAGTTATTTTCTGTCCTGGCCAGATCCAGAAAAATTGTCTCATTCTGCATTCTGAATCTTTCACTTCTTTATCTAGTGGTATGTAGCATGTTTCCTTATTAGTCCTCTGGCATCCTGGTTGGTCATTTACATTGGTAAAAGTTAAGCATATTAGTATTCCATCACATGTACATACCATAACTTGTAAATGTGTATATATGTAAATGTATATACTGTAACTTGTTCTTGCATTCCCCGATTTATGGACACTCCTTAGATTCCCATTCTTTGACACCTCAAAATATGCCATATTTTTGTATATCCTTAGAGCTAGTTTTGCTTGGGATTAATCCTTCCTTAATCTACCTTCCCTCTAATTCTTCCTCCCCTTTCTCTCCTTTCCTTCGTATTTCCCTGTTGAATGAAATATATTTCTATACCCAAAATCACTGTGTGTGTGTGTATTCTTCCTTCTTTTGACTACTTCAGATGAGACTGAAGATCAAGTATTAGACTCTCTCTACCATTCCCTTCTCCTTCTTTGTAAAAATGTCTACTTGTGAACCTTTATTATATAAGGATTTTTTTCTAACTTCTTTCCCTTACCTTCCCCACCCAGTGTATTTCTCTTTCCCTTCCTTTCCATTCTTTTTTTAAGGTCACGACATAACAGAACCCTTCCCGGGACTTGATCTAATTTGACTCCCTCTATGACCTCTGATGAAATTAGAGTTCAGAGAGAACACATGTATCCTCTCTCTCTCTATTTGAATGTAAGCAGTTTATCCTTGTTTAGTCCATTATCATTGTTCATTCATGTTAACCTTTTTATATTTCTTTTAAATCCTGTGCTTGAAATTAAAAGTTTCTATGCAGTTCTGGTATTTTCAACATGAATGCATGGAAGTTCTCTTTTTCAGTAAGGGTTCATTTCCTGCCCTCATGGCATTATACTTAGTTTCTCTAGGTAAGTTATTTTTGTGGGTGTTTTATGTTTGTTTGCTTGTTTGTTTTTTTGTAGTAATCCTATTCATTTTGCCTCCTGGAATATCATATTCCAAGCTCTCTGCTCCTTTATAGTAATAGATATGAAATCATGTATGATCCTAGCTATGACTCCTTGGTTCTTGAATTTTTTCTTTCTGTCAGTTTACAATATTTTTTCTTTGAGCTGGAAATCCTGGATTTTAGCTATGATTTTTATTTTGGTTTCTTTCAGGAGGTAACTGGTAGAGTCCTTCTATTTCCCCTTAGCTCTCTGGTTCTAAAAGGTCTAGACTGTTTCAAGATTTCCTAAAATATGATGTCTATATATCTAGATTCCTTTTTTTTTTTTACCATGGTGTTCAAATAGTCCAATAATTATTTTTTTTTAAAGCAATTGGGGTTAAGTAACTTGCTCAAGGTTACCTGGCCAGGTGTTTCGGGGTGGGTGCTAAGTGTCTGAGCCCAGATTTGATCCCCAGGTCATCCCAACACTGAGGCCAGTGATCTTACTTGCTGTGCTACCTGGCCACCCCTAGTCCAATAATTCTTAAAGATTTCCTCTTCAATATGTTTTCTGGTTGTCTTTAACTATGAAATAGCTTACATTTTCTTCTTATTTTTTCAATCTTTTAGACTTTGTTTTAATATTTTGTGTTATATCAAGGAATCATTGACTTTTATTTGTTCTAATTTTTAGGGAGTTTGTTGCTTGGGCAAGGTTTTATACCTCTTTTTCCAAACTGTTAATTCTCTTTCCAATTCTTTCTTCGATAGCTCTTATTTTCTCCCAAATTTTTCCTCAGTTGCTCTCATTCCATCTATAAAAATATTTTAAACTCTTGATTTATCTCTTCCAGGCCTTCCAGTTCAGCATGTGCCCAAGCTGTGGCTTTGTTTATGCATGTTTTGGAGCCATTCTCTTCCTCTGGCTTTGGGTCTTGAGTTTCCCTGTCACTGTAATAGCCCTTTATGGTGAGATTCTTTGTTTGCTCATTCTTCCAGCTGTCTTCTTGACTTCATACTTGGTGTTAAGACTGGGCCTTGCAGCACTTCTAAAGGGAAGATGTGAGCTGCTTTTTTGGAATATTGAGTATTGGGTTATTCCAGGACCTCAGGGATAAGCTGAGGACTTGCAGGCTTTCAGTGTTACCAAAATGGTCTGATCCAAGGCAAAGTCTGATTGTTGCCCCCTGTCTAAGCTCTGCAAATTCTTGACCTGGCTTTGGTTCTATGTAAGAGTAGATTGCTGCCAGACAGCCTCTATCAACCACATGGAAAGCTCTGCTATTTCAGATTGGCAGAATTATAGGCTTCCCTTTGGACAGGTCCTGCTTTGGTTATTCCTCTGCAGGTTGAGCTAGCTGCTGGAAATTATCTGTTCCTGGGTTCTGAGCTATACATCCATTCTCAATACAATGCCCAAAGCCTCCCTGTCCAAAATTGCTAGCTAAAATGCAGGTCCCCATTCAGTCCACTCTGGATCCTTGACCTGGAACTGGGTAGCAGGCAACAAAGCTGCCATTTTTCAGCTATCTCCATTTCAGTGCTTCAGTGTTAAGTCTGGGACCTCCTCTTTCATTTGTTGTTGTTCAGTCATGTCCAGCTCTTCCTGACCCCATTTGGGGTATTCTTGGCAAAGATACTGGAGTGGTTTACCACTTCCTTCTCCAGTTCATTTTACAGATGAGGAAACTGAGGCACAGGGTTAAGTGACTTGCCCAAGGTCACATAGCTACTAAGTGTGCGAGGCCAGATTTGAAGTCAGGATTTCCTAACACTAAGCCCAACACTCTATCCACTGTGCCACCTAGTGCACAGTCTCTCCCTGGGTGATGGAACGCTTGCTCATGGCATGCTTCTGACCCAACCCCATCCCCAGTTCACAGACCTCCATGTATGTCTGGGCTAGATAAATGACTTACTGTGACTTATTCTAAATTTCCCCATCAGGATTTGGTCTGGTGTATTTTCTAGATCTATTTGGAAGTTTTGTGGAGAACTTTCTGTACTACTTCCTATGACTCCACCATCTTGGTTCCACCTTCACAGGCATTTAGAAATCAGTGAATAGTCAGATTCAGCTGAAGCATGGAGTGAAATGGACTTATTGTCTCACTTAGCTGGGGGTCTGAGTTCAGACTGTCAGGGGTAGGAGGGGATTTAGAAGACCATTAAGCTCTAATCCAACCTCTTTATTTTGCAAAAGATGAAACTATGAAGTGTTAAAAGACATGGCTAAGGACACCACTAAGTGAGGAAATCAGCACAAATCCTTTTATTAAGGGGATTTGTTCTGTGAAGTTTGGATTCAGTCAAAGGGTCACACTTGAGGACCTAGAGAGTCACATGTAACCTGGAGGCCACATGTTCCCCTGATCTAGGTGTTCAGTCTTCAAATGCAGTGTTCTCTCCCCACTTAGAAGGGAGGATAATGGAAAGCAAAGATGGAGAAAGAGAGAAAGAGACAAGAGGGAGAAGTAAATGATAAACTGCCAGGAGATGAGCTTGGTTTGTCCTCCCCCAACAAAGATAATGAAGGAAAATAAATCCAGTATTGAGTCTTCTCCATGACAATTAAAAATTAGACCAAAAAGCAGTGTTTTGTCCATTCATCTATTTCTATGCTTTTGAACTAAGTAACTTGGTTTTTGAAAAAAAATTTTTTAAATTACAATCTTGTGTCAGTTGAATGAAAGGGGTGGAGAGGAGTTGGTTTATCTGCTGATCTTCGTAAGAGAAGGGACACTACATAGCCTCTAGTATTCAAGTGACTTCGAACAACTCCGGACCACTTAAATCCAATTCACATGCAAGTCAAAACATCACCCTTGTGATGTCATTAGTCTTTGAAAATGAAGGATGAGCAACAACAATGGTGAATGAATAGGGTCAATTCTGGAAAGCAAGGGAAAACCAAAGGGCTAGGGACAGAAGGGGTCAAGATGCAGAGGGCCTGAATCAGCTATGGATGCTGGGAAGGGAGCCCCTTCCTATCTGGAAAACCTGAAAATCTTTTTAAATTTTCAGGGACAGGGACATTCGGAAAATACCTTAAGATGCCCACTTTGCCCAAGGAAATGCCTCCAAAATTCACCTAGGATAAATGTTGATTTGGGGTAAATCAGACTTCCCCATAAGGTCAAAGGGCACATGCCCAAATGAAGTACATGGGGGAATTTACCCTGCTTTAAAGTTTTGGATAGGAGAAGAGAATAGCAATGAACCAGACCCAAGTATACTAACCTAAGACCCCTGGAGACAGATCTTGTCACTGCCATCTATCTGCCCTGCTTTGAGAAAGTTGCCATCAGAGTTTACTTTTTTTTTTTTTCCAAAACTCCCCATAATCAAGCCCAGTCTTGGCATCAGTTTGGAAGTCTTTTCCTCCCTGTCTGATCAGGGTAAGGTGGGAAATGTGAGCATCCTCTCAATATGCTAAAGTTTCTGTACATCTGAGTAGAGGTGACAGAACATTTCCCTCCTTCCCCAAGAGGCTTGTGAAGATTAATTAGGTAAATCTGTAAAGTGTTTGGAAATCCATGCTATCCTTTTTCTTTATGGTGTTTTTCCTCCAAGGCTTTTTCAAGGGCTCAAGAATGTGTTTTCCCTTGACGGGAGAAATAAAGACTAATCTTCCCCTTCCAATAGAGGGGACTACTCTCACCCCTCCTCGAGAGGGGTATAGAGCTGGGACTCCTACATTTTTCCCTGCATCCCTTCTCAGGTCTCACAGACTCTGGGCTCTAGCCAAGGCTGGTGTCCCACCCACCTTCCTCCTCCAGTAAATCAATTAGAATAGGGCAAGGAACAATGCTATTACAGTTAACACTACTCTTCCCAGAAGTCACTAGGTCTTTGCTATTTTATATCATTCCTAATTAATTAAAAAGCAATTACTTATGGATCCCACTTTCATTATTTACAACCCCCCAGGCTGTGAGGATATTACTTTCCTCAATCTCTTTGGTGTACTGAGCTTTTCTGGAGCCAGGCAGATGGGACTATGGAGAGATACTTGTGCAACCTCTACCTCCCAGACACACACACACACACACACACACACACACATTCACCCACACAGAGCAGATACAAGGTAATTGTATTTGTAATTTGCAATACAAAATAATTGAATCCAAAGGTAGTAGGGCAGTAAAAAATAGAACTTGGGGCATTCATCATGAATTCTTGTCCTTGCTGGATGTGAAACTTTGGGCAAGTCACTAATATTTCTCTGAGCCTCATCTTTCTCATTTTGTATTGAACAAACTATGTTCTAGTCAAACTGACATATTTGCTGTTCCCTATGGACAACAGTGCATCTTCTACCTCTGCGGCTTTGAACAAGAGGTCCTGGGTTCAAATCCTATCCTTGATGCTACCAATGTGACTTCTCTGGGTCTCAGTTTCTTAATTTGTAAAATCAGGAGGTAGGACTAGATTTCCTCTGAGTTCTCCTTAAGCTTTTTATCTAAGATCCTATGATTCCCTCCTCACCTCTGCCTCTTGGAATCCCTAGGTACTATCAGGTTTCAATTACAATGTCAACTCCTACTTTACAAGTTGTTAACGCTTTCCTACCACTGCCAAATCACTTTGCACTTATTTTGTAAGGGAGTGAGCATGGGAAGAGATACTTTCTAGTTGTTTGATTGAGCTTAAATATGGAGTTGATACTGAACTGCCCTTCTGATCAGATAAGATAACAGTAATGTGCAGGAGACTATATAAATGTGAGCTACTAATGTATGAAGACTACAGAAATCTTCCCCTTCCTTGGCACAGGTGCATGTACCAAGAGGAGTTAGCTCTGCATATTCTCCTCCCTCCCCTTTTGAAGATACTGGCCCAAAGCAAGTTATTCAAGGTTATTCAAATATGCTGATCAAACTGCCCTCAGAAAATAATAAAAAGATGGAAGACTTCAAGACAAGTGGGAAGAGATTGGGGGTATCCCTAGAATACTTAAGATTAGATGTCAGAAAACAAAAAACAAACAAAAAAGATTAGATGTCAGGTGCTGGCATGAGTGGAAGAAACAATACCTTTGGGAACCTGGAGAAGAAAGAAGACAAATTGAAATGTTTCTCCATAATTTGATTGGAAAATAGAGACTCATTTAAACCATTCTAAAATAAAGTATTCCAATAGCTGTTGTTATTGTTTTTGTTTGTCCTTTATTCTCAAAGAAGAGCATGACATCAGGGAGGTGATGCCATTACACGCAACTGAATTGGATTTAAGTGAGGCAGGGCTATACGAAGTCATCAGCTTCACTTTCTCCTCCAGAGCCATCTGGGTCCAGTGGTAAGCTGTAGATCAAGACAACTAGAGATGGTCCTGGATACAGTGGGAAATCTGGGCCTTTTCAGTCTAAGGTCTTTAAGGTCTTTAACTCTCAGTTTGACTGAGGCAAGACCCATTCAGTGATTAAAGTTAGGTGAGAAATGATGCCGAGAATGGCCTCTTTACCTGGAAGAAGGAGAAGAAGAAAGAAGAAGAAGAAGAAGAAGAAGAAGAAGAAGAAGAAGAAGAAGAAGAAGAAGAAGAAGAAGAAGAGGAAGAGGAAGAAGAAGAAGAAGAAGAAGAAGAAGAAGAAGAAGAAGAAGAAGAAGAAGAAGAAGAAGAAGAAGAAGAAGAAGCAGCTAGGAGGGAAAACCTTCAGGGTTTCTGGCCAAGACAGTAACAGTTGCTATTTACACCCTTCAAATGGAAAGGTGAGGAGGGACTGTAGGCTCAAGAATGCAAAAGGAAACAACAGAGGCATCCTGACTCAGAGGGATGTTTTTTGTTTGTTTTGTATTGTTTTCATTGTAATACACCAAGACTGAGATACCAAAGTCTTCTCTCCATATGGGCTGGTCCTCTGTGTGAAGCGCTATCTGTTGGCCAGTGCTGGCAGGTGCCCTCAAAGAATTTACAAGAGATGGAGGTATATAGCTCTAAAGATAGTGGTCCCTAGAAAAAGGAGTTCTGAAGCTGAGCTATAAGAAGCAGAGCTATGGGGGCAGTTAGGTAGTGCAATGAATAGAGCGTGGAGTCAGGAGGACCTGAGTTCAAATCCAGACTCAGACACTTGACACACTTACTAGATGTGTAAACTTGGACAAATCATTTAACCCCAATTGCCTTCCCTTCCCCCAAAGAAGAAGAAGAAGAGCTATGAAGAAATATGAAGAAAATCAGTACTGGGAACTAGGTATAGAATACTGAGAGAAGTCAGTGAGTCACGCCTTGGAAGAACAACTACTCCTGAGAACTGGGTGGGGTTGGGAGCAGAGGAAGTAGAGTTCAGAGACTGCAAGGCTCATTCCTAGAGCCCCACAGAGGTGCACCATAAGTACAGAGGCTGCACAAGTCTCTGGAGAGAGGTGGGTTCACTTGTGGTAGAGGTCTAATGGAGAGAGGGAGCATTGACTCTCTAGGAGAGGGGTTCCTTACTTTTTTGGGTGTCAATTTACGTAATGCCACAGTTAGGTGATAGCAGTAGATACAGATGTGAGTCAGGCAGAACCAAATTCAAATATGGTCTCAAACATGATTAGTTGTGTAACTCTAGGTAAGTCACTTAACCTCTGCTTGCCCCAGTTTCCTTATCTGTAAAACAGGGATAATACAGCACCAACCTCAAAGAATTGTTGTGAAGATCGTTTTAGCTCATATTTGTAAAGTACTTGCCACAGCAGCACCAGGCATTCAATAGGCACTTAATAAATATTTATTCTTCTTCCTCACCTTCCCTTTGTGGATCCTTTGGGCAATCTAGTTTTCAAATGCATAAAATAAAGGCCATAGAGTTGCTCAGGAAACCGATTATATTTAAATACATTTATCAAAATAAGAAAAAGAAAAAACTCCCAGTTCATAGATCTCAGGTTAAACATCCTTCTCTGTGAGGTTCATGACACAGAGGGGAAAATCCTAAATTTGAAGTAACAACACTTAGGTTCTAAACTGTACTCCACCACTTACTTCTTGCATGACCTTGGCAAGTCAATTAACTTATCTAGTCCTATGTCCTAATCTGTAAAAAGAGGAAGTTGTAACAGCCTCCAAGACCCCTTCTAATTCTAAATTTATCCTACTTTGATTCTTCCATTAATTAGTAAATAAGATTCTCTGAGCCTTGTGAGCTTGCATTTTTAAAGGGGGAACTGGAGGCTCCCCTTTGACAGAAACTGACCTTCCCAAGTTCTTCAGCATGAGGGTAATGTTCAAGAGAAGTGAAAGATCCCTCAAAACATGATGCAGCCACTGGTATATCTGGAAGGAGTCTCTGATATAAGATCCTAATGCACTAACTCATCTAACCTTCTTTTTGTTGTTGTTGATTAGTTGTTTTTCAGTCATGTCAGACTCTTCATAACCTCGTCTGGAGTTTTCTTGACAAAGATATTAGAGTGATTTGCCGTTTTCTTTTCCAGCTCATTTTACAGACAAGGAAACTGAGGCAAATAGGAATAAGTGACTTGCTAGAGTCACACAGACAGTAAGTGTCTGGGGTCAGATTTGAACTCAGGAAGAAGTGTCTTCCTGACTTCAGGCCCAGCACTCTGTTCACTATGGCACCACCTAGCTACCCTATTTAAATCACCTATTTCCTGTTTTCTTCCTCCAAGATGCCATGACTTGCAAGTGAATTGGAGTTAAGTGAGGGAGGGCTGTGCAAAGTCACCAGCCTCACCTTCCCCCAGAGCCACCTGGGTCCAGTGGAAAGCTATAGATAAGGATGATTGAAGATGCCCCCCCCTGCCCAAATGTGCATTACCAGGGACATATATCCTTCATTCTAATCACTCTAATTAGAAGGTAGCCTAGGCATAGAGATCCCTGAGTCTGAAACAGAAATGTATTCCAGTTGTCATCTATGCACTTATGCCTAGCCATTTTTATATAATTTAAAAAATAATTTCTACAGAACAAATAGGAGAGCTTCCAACTACAAAGATATCTGGGATATCTATAAAAGGAGAGGGATGGGAAAAGACTGCACTTTTCTTTACAAAAGGGAATAAGAAGGTGGGGAGCACAGATCAGGTCAGCTTCCATCCCTTGAGAAGAAGAAATTCCATCAATATGTCCACATTCTTGTTTTCTCATTCTGGCCTGTGCAGCAGAGGTCAGGATCTGTGGATGTGCTAAGAATGTTTCAGGGCTAATGATTTAATAAATATTTGTGATCCACACATTTTCAGTAACAGACAAAATGACTGTAAAGAAGGGCAGCTAATGGGCAATGGGTAGAAAGAAGGAAGCCCTTCAGTGCCCTCTTTCCTCTCAGCATTACGAGGGAAGTTGCCTCTAACAGCTCTATTAGACTGCTATAATAAATTAGCACTTTGTCTTCTGAACACCTTTATCTTCCCAGACCCATCTATTGTAACTGTGACACTGGTTGCATCCTAGACAGCAGTGACTGCATTTGGAGTCTCCTGGACCAGGATAACTATTCCCCTGGGTGGATGAGATCCATGGAGCAGACGCTCCATCCCATTGTCTGTCTTGGTGATTTTAATGGAACAGAATGACTGAGAAGGGATAAGTGGTATAACAAAAGCAGAAGTAGGCCCTTTCTTTCTCTCTGCCTGGACATTCTTACCTCAGGGACAGAGGAGGAATTTTACATCTCTTTGGTTACCTGTGGAATCTTGCCTGTTATATAGAATGACCACCACCTCAGTACATCCAGAGGAGGGAGAGGGTCCTCATCAATTCTCCAGGGATATATGAGACAAGAAGGTAGCAATGATTTCAGACAAGTTCCCCAGTTCCAAATTCTAGGGGTTGGAGGACTTATGGCATACTACTTCCTAGTAATAAAATTAGTTTATATTTCTGTAACTATTAAAAAACATGTCTGAAAGAGAGTAGTCATCTCTAGGGTGGGGGGTAGAGAAGAAAAAAAAAGAAATTTACGTGATAATTTTATTATATATTTAAAAGGAATGGCAAGTTGTACATAACAGACTTGCAGTTACATGTGTAATCATCTTTTTATTATGCTGCATTATGGAAATGCTTGTTTTAATCCATAAATTAAAAATTAAATCAATAAATGTGGAAAAGAAAACAATTCTGAGAGGCAGTATGCATAGTTGATAGAAAGCTGTTACATAACTAGCTGAGGGATTCTATAACTAGTTACATATTATTATATAATTATTGGGATTTTTATGAGGGACTATATAACTAACTATGTAACTAACCGAGGGGCTACTAGCTGAGGCAGTTAAGTAGTACAGTGGATAGAGAAATGGATTAGGGATCAGCAAGGTCTGGATTCAAATCTTACCTTAAATACTTATTAGCTGTATGACCCTGGACAAGTCACTTAACTTCTATTTGTTCAGTTTCCTCATTTGAAAAATTGGGATGATTATAATAATAGCACCTACCTTTTGTGAGAATCAAATGAGATAATATTCATAAAAAGTTAGTTATTATTATTGTTATTACTAAGATTTCCAGTCTCTAATATACAGTTATCCCTTCTACACTGTGACTTTCGCAGTTTCAAAATAAGAAATTTAATGGGAATTTGGGGGTAGTTTTGTGGAAGACTCAGACAACACAGAAGAAGGTTAGAAACTCAGAAATGCATAAAATATATGTATTTTGCAATAGTATTGTATAGTATTATAATAGTACATAGTATATGATGGTATATAGCATAATATAGTATATAATAGTATATAGTATTATAATAATATTGTATAATATCAACATATTTTATCTTTTAAGACCATAAATATGCACAATTTCTTTTTTAAAGTTACAATAAGTAAAAAATTAGTTTGTGAAAAGAACATGAAAGCCAGCAGATAACACAGAAAAAGTTTAGAAACTCAGAAATGCATAAAATATATGTATAGTATTATATAATATCAACATATTTTATCTTTTAAGATCATAAATATACACAATTTCTTTTTTAATGTCAAAACAAGTAAAAAATTACTTTGTGAAAAGAACATGAAAGCCAACAGGCAATATACAAAGTCAATTACATTTTGAAGGGCTATTCCAGATTGTGGCTTGCACACACCCCTCCCACTTTCCCCCACCCTGAACACCCTTAATCCTTGTGGAAGGGACAACAGTAAACTCTATAGAATATCTATGTGCTTGGGAATTGTAAAGTGTTTAAAGTAAACAAGAAAAGAGACAGTAGGACAGGGATAGCTGTTAAAGAGCTAACCTTAAAGCCAAAAAGACCTGGGTTTAGGTCAGGCTTCTGATAAAACTGACTATGTGACCTTGGGCAAATTTCTTAACCTTTCACTGCCCTAGTCAACTCTCTAAGACTGTAAGTTTCTGAGAAGTGCCAACTTGCATTAATAAAGGAAGTTTCCTCATTTAGGGGTTCCCTAGGTCAATGGAACCTTAAGTTCATTCCTGTCTCCTATTTGCAGGCATTATCTCATTTGACCCAGAAGAGGCCACCCCCCCCCAGTTCATAGATGGGGGACATTCAGCAAAGTCATCTTCTAATACTCATCATGTACACCATCGACCCAGCCTTCTTAAGGCTTATGCCAACCTGTGGCAGATCCTTTAAATTGAGAGAAGCTTTGATTATACAGCAGTGGACTATATGTCTCTCATCTCTGAAGAACTTTGGAATCAGTTGTGTGACATGGGAGACACTGGTACAGGACCACCCAGCGTGGTGCTCCCTCATCAAAGAAGGCACTATGTCCTTTAAGCAAAGCAGAATTGAAGTAACTCAAAAGAAATGCAAGATGTGCACATTTAGAGAATCCACCCCCAATGTTCACATGAACTATCTGTCCGATCTGCAGTAGAGCATTCCGAGCTCCTACTGGTCTGATCAGCCATGGTCGAACACACTGTAACTTGGCTCTAACATAGTAATGTCATTTTGGTCCTCTTGAAGAATGAAGGACAACAAGCAACCAACATGTCTCTTATCTGAGAATCAGACAAATTAAGTCTGAAGAAGCTTGCCACATGATTGAGCAAAAGGTGCTGAATTTTTCAGCCATATCAATACTTGAAGACCATCTAAGTCAAGTCAGCAAGCACAAGTTAAGAGCGTACCATGTGTCAGACATTGCACTGGGCTCTGGGATTAAAAATATAAGCAGACAAAAAGATAGTACACTTGCCCTCAAGGAGCTCACATTCTAATGGGAGAAGACAATATATAACAGGGAGCTGAGAAGGGAGGAGTGGGAAGGGGGAGACATGAAGGCACCCAAGATGGAAACACTGCAAAGGCAGTCCAAGAGAGTCAAGAGGACAGCCTGGAAAAGTATAAAGATAGGATTGGCCTGACACGCCTCTTTGAAACGTGTTTTAGGAGGAAACCAACAAAAGATGAGGCCTCTGAGGACTTCCAATGTGTGAAGTCCCATGGTGGGGTGAGCTTCCAGAGTGAACAGATTTTGAGGGCAATGAAAAGGAAATCCAAGGGAGTCAAGTATAGCCCAGAGGGTCATAGTAGGAGCACCAACTGTGTCTTCAGAGGGAGTACCCAAAGCAACAGAACCACAGATCCTTCAAATATTGAAGAAACTAAAATTAGGGAAGTGAAGGTGACTGGTGCAAGGTCACACAGCTAGTATATGGTAGAGTCAAGACTCTAACCAAGGTTTTCAGTCTCCTCCCACTGTACCACCTTTCTGGCCCAAGGTGTTGGTAATTCTTAAGGTCCCAGGGCTCTTCCACATGACTTTCCAAACCTGGAGGCCCTTATAGCATGTTTTTTAAATTCTCTTGTAATCAGCATTTTGTTTTCTCCATTTGCTGGTTGAATAATGCAACCCATAAGATATGGGCTCTCAGCACAATTCTGGTGCTCGTTTACAATGGAAATTGGAGAAACGGCAAAATGTATTCTGCAAAATGCATTCAAAAGGAGATGATTCAATTGGATTTGGCAGCTCTGATATTCAAGACCAGAAGGAGAAAATCTGACTATGATTTGAACATGCATAATTAAGATGAAAGCTGTGAGTACCAGGTGCATTTCTTTAGATGTCACTGGGTCTGTTGACTCCGGGCACTCTGATCAGTGGTGCAAAGCATTTAGTCCTGAAATCTGAATAGCTATGAGTGAGATGCCTTTTTAAAGCCAGCAGTATGAAACTAAGTCAATTCTTGACACTACACAGCTAATTAAATGGACTTGGGGCCATGGCAGGAAGTACAGGGGGAGATCAAATAAAACCTCTGGCCCTGTTTTGCTGTGCTTCAAGATGCAATCCCAGATCTTAGAATAGAAGATCTAATCATAGAATGTTAGTGATAGATGGGACCATAGAGATGATGTAATCCAACCCCCCTTCATTTTACAGATGAGGAAATAGGCATAGAGTGATGAAATAATGCATCTAAGGTCAAATGACTGGCAATGGTAAGAGTTGGAAGTAGATTTCTTGATTCTAACTCTATCTAGAGCAGTGGTTCTCAAAGGGTGGACCTGAGTATGTTCTTGCTAGGTCTGGTTCAAACTGTATAGAACATACCCTTGCAATGCCATACTCAGGCTCCCATGAACTGGATGAAACTTAAACTTGAAAATGCAGGTGCAGGCACAAGTCTCCCATTAACAAATAATAGTAATAATAAATAACACCACCGCCAATAACAACAACCAAAACCAATGTTTGGGAACCACTAGTCTAAAGACATCCAACATTGCACACTCAGTTCTCTCTTGTGGAATGAGGTCCTAGCAAAAGTGGATCCTTTTTATATTTTTTGCTTTGGGACTCTTCCTTTGAGTTGTGGTTGTTATTCAGTCATTGTCATGGCCAATTCTTTATGACCCCATGGATGACACTCTCCAGGGGATTTTCTTGGCAAAGACACTGGAGTGGTTTGCCATTTCCTTCTCCAATGGATTAAGGCAAACAGGGTCACACAGCTATTGAGTGTCTGAGGACAGATTTGAACTCAGATCTTCCTGACTCTAGGCCTAGTACTCTGGTCACTAAGTCACCTAGCCACTATTTTTCAGAAATAGCAATGCCCTGAGAGTTTTTTAATCTTGACCAGCTCTATGTCTTCATAGAATTACATCTTCTGAGTTATAAAGGACTACTTTCTACTTCACCATCCCTACCCATATATGACATGAAGCCCCTCTATGATATATTTTGGCAAAATTTCATTCAGTATTTGCTTAAAGATTTCCATTCTTTGATAAAGAACCTCTTCCCTCTTGAAGCAACCCATTCTATTTTGGGACACCACTAATTATTAGAACTTGTGGGGGGCAGGTTCTTATAGGATAGGGATAGGGACTGAACCTGTGATTTTAATGAAAGAGAGAATTCTTCAGATAAGGAAGATCACTCTACCAATGTAAGTCAATTCTTTCTCTGCAACTAATAGTCTTAGAGCATCAATTCTCAAATTTTGAGGGCTTACCCTTTTATACTCTTTTTTTAAAAGAGCTTTTGTTTATGTGGGTTATATCTATTGACATTTACTGTATTAGAAATCAAAACATCTAAGTATTATTATAAAAGTAGTTTTGACCTCCTGGAATCCAGGGGTCCCAGACCACACTTAGAGAAACTCTATCTTAGAGCAGGCATGTCAGATTCTTGACCCACAAAACTCCTGAGGGGAGGGATCCACTTCTATTTGAGTTTGATATCATATCTTAGACCACTGAGAATTTAAATGACTTGCCCAGGGTCACATAGTATGAGTCACAGAAGAGATTTGAATCAATGTCTTGCTGCTTCCAAGTACAGCTTCTTAACCACTATACCATAGTGTCATTTTGCTATTTTGTATCATAGGTTTAGCAATAAAAGGACTTAGAGTCCAAATTTTTCTTCCTCCCTTCCCCTACTGATTTTTAGTGAATGAGGAATAGAGGTCCAGGGAAGTTCAGTGATTTACTCACACTGAAATTGGTCACACAGGAAATCACTGGCAGAGACTGGATCCAAACCCAGTTCCTCTAATTTCCATCTATTGCTCCTGGTTCTGCCCTCTGGACCTAAGCAGAACAAGTCTAATCCTTCTACATGACAGTCCTTGGCTCTCATGATCTTGACTATGCCACTTAATCACTATAAGGATGATTAATAAGGGTGTTAGATTAGATGACCTCTGACATCTCTTCCAGTTCTATGATGTACATTTTCACCTTCTTCAGACTTAACATCTCTAGCTTGACCCTGAATGGGCATGATCTTCATTTCCTTCACCATCCCCATCACCATCCTTGGGATACGCTCTTATTTGTCAATATCCTTCCAGATCTAATAGAAAGAACATTACCATCTTTGTCAATCCCCTATCCCTCTCTTCCCTAGGAACATAACTCCTTTGGGTAGTTTTTGCCTAAATATTACTAATTAGATCCCTTTCTTTAGCCACAAGGCCAAGTCCTGTAGCCTGCATATCTGCTCTCCCCCATTAAACTTGGAACCTCAAGGACTGAGATTGACTCCCATGATGTCATGATAACTCCTATTTGAAGCCCACAATGACACACTACTGGAATGACTAAAGCCCTGTCTGATGCCCCAGTTGAAATGCAGGATAACTCAGAATATCAGGGTGCAGCCAAGAAAACCTGCAGCAGGAGCAAGGAGCATAGATCAATAGATCACATTCGAAGGGCTGTCATCAGGGATATGGTCCCAGAAGGAAGACATAGGAAGAATGGATGGAAATTACTTAAAGGCATGATGTTTTGACTATATCATAAACTTATAGCTAGATGAGATCTTCAAGGTCATCCTGGGTCCAGTCCTCTCCATTTATAGACAAGTACCCCCAGAAGGGTTAAGGGACTTGCTTAAGATCACACGAATAATAAGGATCAAAGCTGAGACAAGGATCTTTATATTGAACCAAAAATCTAATAATAAAAGCTTCCCAGAAATGGGGTGAGTTGCTTTGTAAGACAGTGTCTCCTTCCTTACTTCTCTGCCTCTTAGGATCCTTCTCATCCTTTAACGTGCATCTCAAACATTATCCTCTCCATGAAGCAAGCCTTCCTGATATCTCCATCTCTTAGTGCCCTACCTCCCAAACTACCTTCTATTTAAATATGTATGTATGTATGAACTTTGTATTTATGCTGCATGTTTTTATGTACTTGTCCCTCCCATTAGAATGTAAGTCCCTTGTGAGTAAGGATTGTTTCATTCTTTGTATTTTTATCCCCAATGCCTCACAAAGTCCATGGTGCATAGTAGGTACTTAACAACCATTTGTTGACTAGTTGCTAAGTTTCCTATCACTAGAAGTCTTTGGACTGAATGGCCATGTGCCAAGGACATATTGGAGAATGGTTTCTTGCATTGAGTGCAAAGTTGAAATAGATTATTTCTAAGTTTCCTTCCAATTCTTGGCTTCTATGCTTCTACAGCCTTCTAGACCATAAAACCCAAAGCCTTATGGAGGACTGGACTGCCCCATAAGACAGGGAAGCATCCATTTGGGAATTTGGGAGACCTGCACTTTCAGTAGCTTTGCAGAAGGCTGGGAGAGAGAAACTGTGACCAGAGTCCATGGTCCTGATCTCCTAGACTCTGTCTGAACCTATTTAATGAAGACTGGTACGATCTGCTCTCTGTGGAGCCAACTCTTCTGAAGTCTACTCCCTCATGCTATCACCTGAGATGTTACTCATTCCCAGACATACTTTAATGCTTAAAAATAATTAATACCAGTCTCAGGGAGTTTCTCACAGTTGTTGATAGGTTTCATGTTGCCTCCCCCATTAAACTATTAGCTCCTCAAGTACAGGGACTATCTTTTGCCCAACTCTTAGTACAGTACCTGGCATGTAACAGGCACTTAATAGATGCTTATTGACTGACTGACATGGGTATTTCTAAAGGCTGCTCTGTGGAGATGGTCCAATTCTGTTGAATCTGTAGTTTATAGTCCTGCAGTCATGTGCTAAGGTCAAATGTCATGGAGAGGCATCATGTTATAATATAAAAAGCACTTTATTTGGAATATGAGTTTCAGATCCAGGTTATACTACTTACTACCTGTATGGCAGTCACACATTGTAAGTACTTAACTTCTCAACCTCCATTTCCTCATTTATGAATGAGGGTAGACTAAATGGTATCTAAGTTTCTTCCCTACTCTAAATCTTTTTGAGGAACCTCCTGAGCTCTTACTAAGACAGAAACCATAACCCTCTGAGGCATTAGTCACATATTTCTTCTTTCTTTCCTTCTTTCCTCTCTCCATCCTTCTTTTTTCCTTCCCTCCTGTCTTCCTCCTTCTTTTCCTTCCTTCTTCCTTCCTTGCTTCCCTCTTTCCTTCTTATCTCCTTCCTTTCTTTCTTACCCCCTCATTTCCTTCCTTCCTTTTTCTTTTCTCTTTACTTCTTTCTTTTTACTTCTTTCTCTCTTTTTCTTTCTTGATTGGATCTCCCTATCTCACCTAGGCTAGCAGTACAGAGGCTACTCTGAGCCTAATCCCAATACTGATCAGCACAGGAGGTTTTGACCTGCTTTGTTTCTGAACTGGGCTAGTTTGCCTCTCCTTAGGCAGCCCAGTAACCTCTACTCTTGAGGGCTCACTGTAGTGGTGCCATATTTAATGTGAACACCCAATTGGCTTTAGCCCTATAGCTCAGAACTCCTGAGCTCAAGTAATCCACCAGACTCAGCCTCCCCAGTGGTAGGGATTGCAGGAGTTCACCACCACACCTGGCCTTGCCATACATTTCAACATTTCCTTTCCCATACATTCCCTTCCCTGTATATTTGTCTGATAGCAATAAACCCACCTCACACAGAAGTAGATAGGTAACAATTCAAGTAATCTGCACTAAAAGAAGGAGAAACAGAAGTAAGGAATGAGGACCCACAGAGGACAAATCCAAATCTTTATAAATTCTTCCTTTTTCTTCTCCTTCAAAAAAGATTATTTGAAAAATATATAATTTTTATCTGCATACGGAACTCTTATTGTGAGAATTCCCTCCACTAAGCAGAAAATCTCATTCTATGACTTAGGAGAGAAGTCCTAGGAGTTGACTAAGATGCATAGAGGTTATGACTTACCAAGAATCACAAGGTTGACAGTTGTTAAAAGGTGAGACTTGAACCCAGTACTTACTGACTCTATCAATTAGTTCTGAATTGTTGCCACAACATTTCAATATAATGATACCCCACTTGACTGGACCCCAGATACCCTGGCTCCCAAATATCTAGAACACTGCTGTAAACTTAGAATTAAGAGGCAAGAATATCAGCTATCATAGTACCCATGTCTTTACTTTGTTGGAGATGTGTGAAGGTACCTCATATCCTCAGGCCAAAGTCTATTGACTTAGTGTTGAGTAGAAAATTAAGATTGCTCATTTAATAGACTTAGTTATCTGGCTTCCCCAATGAACTTTAAAAAGCCCTGCAATAGCAGTGGGAAGTAGGAGTTGAAAGTAAAGGAAGGAAATGGAAAAAAGAAAAGAAAACAGATTCCCAGGACCAGTTAGCACAATGACAAGCAGTTCTACACAACTTTATCCTTATTATGGGTACTACTACATATTTACTATATTATTTGGTGCTCATAAAATCAAGACATTTTGAGAAATCAAAAAAAGTTTAAATTTAGAATTAATTGAGGCAGGGGGTAGAGTCAAGATAGCCGAGTAGAAGCAGAACCTCTCCACTGCTCCGGCTTTCACCTTCCCCAGTCCATGTAAAAAGTGGACTCTAAACAAACTTTGGAGCTGCAGAACCCACAAAATGACACAGAGAAGCTAACCTCCCGCTGAGGACAGCCCTGCAGGCCAGCAGGAATTGGCCAGCACAGTGCTCTGGGAGCTGAGCCCAGCCCCACACCAAGGCTTTAGCCCCAGGGCAGGCCTGATCAACTACCGGCTAGAGGGACTCCAGATCAGCAGCAGCTGTGGCCGTTTCAAAGTGAGAGGTCAGTGCAGTCTGGACTTTGGGACCCAGTAAGTGGGAGTGCATGGCTTTTTCCCCTGGGGGGAGAAGCCGCTGAGATGCTGGCACAGCCAGCCAGTGCCACGTGGCAGATACAGCTCATGGCCTGCAGAGTATAGGGGGACCAAGCACCAGTCTCAGGGATAATAGCTCTTGCTTTAACCTTCTTGGATCTGGATTGCAGTCTAGGGTGGAGGTCCTGGGGTGTATGTCCAGCTTGCCAGAGTGTGTGGAAACCTCAGAGAGGGCACCCATCTAATACCTCTGGCAGCTGAGAAAACCCAAGCATTTGGGATGAAAGCTCCCCTGTCTGGTGGCAGAGTCCTACTGTGACAAAGCCCAGGGGTCAAGTGACTGAGGGGCGATATGACCAGGCAAAGGAAACAAAGCAGACAGAAGATTCCAACATTACACTCCTATTTGGGGGACAAAAAAGAGCAAAGCATGGAATAGGAGGGAGACAGTGAAGTCAGAACTCCTGCACCAAAAGCTTCAAAGGAAAATATGAGGTAGTTACAGTCCATAGAGGATCTTAAGAAGCAGATAAGAGAAGTGGAGGAAAAATTGGGAAGAGAAATGAGAACGATGCAAGAAAATTATGAAATGAGAGTCAACAGCCTGACTGAGGAAAATAATACCTTAAAAAATAGACTAACTCAAATGGCAAACGAGGCTCAAAAAGGCAATGAGGAGAAGAATGCCTTAAAAAGCCGAATTTGCCAGATGGAAAAAGAATCTCAAAAGCTCAATGAGGAGAATCATTGCTTCAGAATTAGATTGGAGCAAATGGAAGCTAATGACTTTATGAGAAATCAAGATGCTGTTAAACAGATCCAAACAAATGAAAGACTAGAAGGCAATGTGAAATATCTCATGGGAAAAACCACTGACCTGGAAAATAGATCCAGGAAAGATAATTTAAAAATTATTGGACTACCTGAAAGCCATGATCAAAGTAAGAACCTAGAAATCATCCTCCAGGAAGTTCTCAAAGAAAAGTGCCTTGATGTTTTAGAACCAGAGGGCAAAATAGAGGTTGAAAGGATCCACCAATCACCTCCTGAAAAAGATCCCAAAAAGAAAACTCCTAGGAATATTATAGCCACGTTCCAGAATTCCCAGATTAAGGAGAGAATATTACAAGCAGACAGGAAGAAACAATTTGAATATTGTGGAAACACAATCAGGATAACCCTGGATCTGGCAGCTTCTACACTGAGGGATCAAAGGGCTTGGAATATGATATTCCAAAGGTCAAAGGAGCTGGGATTAAAACCAAGAGTCACCTACTGAGCAAAACTGAGTATCATGTTTCAGGAGAAAATATGGTCATTCAGTGGAATAGAGGACTTCCAAGCATTCTTGCTGAAAAAAACAGAGTTGAATAGAAAATTTGACATTCAGATACAAGAAGCAAGAGAAGCATGAGAAGGTAAACAGGGAAAAGAAATCATAAGGAACTTATCAAAGTTGAACTATTAACATTCCTACATGGAAAAACAATAATTGTAACCTATGAAACTTTTCTCGGTACTTGAAGCGAATATACACATATGAGGGTATATGGGCATATGAATACATATGTGAATGTGTGTATACATGTTTACAGGTATACATAGATAGAGGGCACAGGACCAATTTAACAGGAAGGGATGATACTTAAAAGGTGAAATTAAGAGATGAGAGAGGAATATAATGAGAGGAGATGGAGAGAGACAGAATGGAGTAAACTATGTCATATAGAAGAGGCAAGGGAAAATGGTTACAATGGAGGGGAAGAATAGGAAGGCAAAAGGGAATGGGTAAACCCTATTCTCATTGAATTTGGCTTGGGGAGAGAATGAAATACACACTCAATAGGGTATCTCACCCTACAGGAGAGTAGGGGGGGAAGGGGATGAGAGGGGGAATGATGGAAGGGAGGGCAGGCTGGGGGGAGGGGAAGTTGGAAGCACCCACTTTTGAAAAGGGACAGGATCAAAGTAGAAAATATAACAAGTGGGAGGTGGGATAGGAGGGAGGGAAATATAGTCAGTCTTTTCCAATATATCTACTATGTTATTGTTTTGCATTAGCCACACATGTACAACCTATACTGAACTGCTTATCTTCCCAGTAAGGGTGGGTGACAAGGGAGGAAGGGAATAAATTTGGAATTCAAAGTTTTAAAATCAAATATATATATATATATATATGTATGTATGTATGTATGTATGTATGTATATGTATATGTATATATATACATACATACTATTATTAATACTATTTTACATGTAATTGGGAAATAAGATGTACAGGCACTGGGGCATAGAGATCCACTGGAAAAGTCAAAAGGGGTATGGGAGAAGATATGGGAGAGAGCAGATTGGAGGAGGGCATATCCTGTGGGACTGCTATGTTGGGGTGGTGGGTAGGGGAAAAATGGGGAGAAAATTTGTAACTCAAAATCTGGAAGTAATGAATGATATAAATCAGAAGTTAATAAAGCATTTGAAAATTTTTTTAAAGTTTAAATTTATAAATAAAAGAAGTATGTGGTACAGTGTATAATAAAGATTTTCATCAAAAATGATGAAAAATTTTTAAAGTGTTCATGCTTAAATGAGTTTTTAGTTATCCAGAAAATCCAGTAATCCAGAACACCCTATTCATTACTAGGTAAAATGACAGAAAAAGAACAAAAAGAGTGCTAAAAATCATTTTGTAGAGTGCTTAAATATTGATTCCATGGTTTGCACCATTAATGTACAATCTTTGGCCAATGACCAACAACAATTTGATACATTACTGGAACAAATGACCCACATCCATATTGACATTTTCACTGTAAATTAAACCAAAAGATATTAAGAAATTGCAGTTAAATTGAAGGATAGTTGTGGGTTCTCCTGAAGGGTGAATGAAGGAGCTGCCATAGCTGTTCTGTGCCCAAAGCAACAAGAACCATCCTTTCAGGGGACACTTGGACAATTCTTGCTTCTTAAGGCTCCTGTTGAGTGGAAGCAAAGGGACTGTCATATAGATAACTGTAGCTTTTGTACCAATATGTGTTGCAGGAGGAAAAAAAAAAAAAAAATATATATATATATATATATATCAATTCAACCACATTAAGTCAAATAGTTTTATACACAGTGACTTAAATGCAAAGATGGACACAGATGAATATAGTGGTTATTATTCTTGAAAATATGGTTAAGGATCAAGACATGAAAGAAGTCAAACACATAGTATGTGACCTAGTCCAGTCACTTAACCTTTCTGGGCACCAGCTTCTTCATTGGTAAAATGAATGAATGATTAATTCATCAGTTAGGTAAGAAACAAACGTTTATTAAATGCCTGCAGTGTGCCAAGAATTTATGTGCTGAGTGATTTCCAAGTATGTCATTTGATCCTCACAATAACCCTGGGAGGTAGGTGCTGTTATTAACCCCATCTTGCAGTTGAGGAAACTGATGTAGGTGGTGTTAAAGTCATTTGCCCAGAGACATGCAGCTACTAAGTGTCTGAGTCTAGATTCGAACTCAGGTCTTTCCTGATTCCAGCCCCTGTGCTCTATCTCATAAGAGCACGGAAATAACATTAGCCAGCAAACAGTTCATCTTCCATGAGTGACATTAGTTTAGAGCACAGATTCGCTGACCAAATATTATGGAGGAAGATAAAAGATTATGAACAATATCTCATCACAAAAAAAATTTAAAAACACTTGGGGGAGAAACAATGCTGCAGAGAACTTGGTGGGAAACTGAGCTAAGCCATGTCAAACCAAGAGTATTTGTAAATGAAAGGAGGAGGGCAACAAATTCACGTAAAATGAGACAAATCTTCCATGACTTCTTTGGCAATCTATTCTCAATAACAATAAGGAGAAAGACAGAAATGGCATAGAAAATAGAGAGCCAGGGGTGGCTAGGTGGCACAGTGAGTAAAGCGCTGGCCCTGGAGTCAGGAGGACCCGAGTTCGGTTCGGGCATCAGACACTTAACATCCACACACAACAACAACAAAAAAAACCTAGCTGTGTAACCTGGGGCAAGTTACTTAACCCCAATTGCCCTCCAAAAAGGCAAAAAATAAATGAATGAATGAACACATGAACGAACAAACAAATAAATGAATGAATGAATGAATGAACAAACAAACAAATAAATAAATATATAAATAAATGAATGAATGAATGAATAAATAAATAAATGAATAAATGAAAGAAAATAGAGAGCCAAGCTTAGACTCAAGAAAGCATTTGCTTTAAATACTGCCTCTTACTCCTATCAGTTATATGACCTGGACTGGGCAAGCCACTTAACCTCTAGGTAGCGCAGTTAACTCTGTTCCTTTTCTTTTGTGTAGAGACCTGGTAGTGGTATTGTTGAATCAAAAGACATGAGAATTTTAGTACTTTGGGTGGGGGTAGGGGGAGGGACAAAGTTCCAAACTGCTTTTCAAACGGCTGGCAGGCAAATCTCTAAGAATGTAGACTGACAAATAGTTGCTGATTTGTAGTGCATAGGGAATTTCCTCACCAGCAGATTCTTATGCTGAAGGGGGGAAAAACAGATTTGGGGGAGAAAAAAAAGACATCATATTTGGATTTTTCCACCTCATGGCCAAATTATGCCATGTGAGGGAGCAGAAGGAAGCACTTAAGAAGATGAAGTCAGAAAGAGAGACAGGACCTGGCCAAATACATAAAGAGATCCATACTGAAGGTGACCCAATTTTATAGGGACTCAGATATATTTTCAAAATATCTCAAAGAGGAAAAAATTTCCAAAGAACAAAAATATTATTATGGAAAGTACTATTACAAAAATAATGTCTGAGAAGACTTTCGCAACTACCAACCTTAATACCTGCTTTCTCATCTCCTTAAAATATTTACAAGAAAAGTTTATTCATGCATTGGGGTTATCCTCAATGAATATATAAGAAGGAAGCATGCAGAGATTTACAAACAATTCTCTACAACACATCTTCACAGCCACAAAAGTGACAAAAACATATAAGAAGTTCAAAATCATGTATCTACTGTGGTTAATTAATATACAAACACCAAAATATCAAAAGAATTTAACTGGTAGAATGAAATCCAGCCTTAAAAGCTCTCCTCAAACAAGGTCTCCTCTTTGTATATGTTAAGATGATAAAATCCTCAGTTTTAGAGCCCGAAAATATTTTAGGCATCATTGAGTCCAATGCCCTCATTTTATAGATGAAGAAACTGAGACCTAGACTCATGAAGTGACTTACCCAAGATCACACAAGTAGTAAATGGGAGAAATGGGATTTGAATCCAGGTTCTCTGATTCCGAATCCAAAAAAGGCATAGATAATTTTGTTCATTGATCCTCTGAGAATAAACATCAGGCAAGACATAAAGCAGGGAGACATATACTCACCAAAGTTATTCACCAGAGTGATTTAGGATTTCTTGTCCAAAGTCCTAAGTAGAAAAGGAATTTCTTATTGATAGAAAGACAATGGAGATAATCCTGTTTGCAGAGGACATTAGCTGATTCCATTCAGCTCTGGAACTAATGTTAATGAACTTCTCAACTACTCAGAAAAAGATTGGCCTAGCCATCTACAAGTTACAAACAAAATGGATAAAGCATGCATGTCACCCAGAAAATGACAGTTAGATCAGCATCCCACTGAGTTACTTCATATACATATGTGTGTATGCTTACATACATACACACATACAATATATATTATATAATATATAGTATAAAATATATATAAATATTATATATTATATATTATATAATATATAAATATATAATATATAAATAATATATAATATATTATATATAATATAACATATATTATATATGTATGTATATAATATATACATACATATATAAATGTATGTATAAATGCATTGTTTATGTATATAGCCATATATCTTTGTATACACATATATGTAGGATTTCAGGGATTTCATTGACCTCATAGTATTCTATGGCACAACCACATGAGTGTTGAAAAAGAAAAAGAAATGTCAGACAGACAAGGACTTAGAGTTAGAATGAATCAAGAACTTGATGAGATTTCATTTGGGAATTTGTGTAGCACTTCCAATGATCCCAAAGATCTCACTGCCATAAAAGCTTCTATTATTTTTAACACCAGTATTCTCTTGGTAATGCTTTATGGATCAGAGAACACAAAAATCCAAGAAAAATAAGAATTGTAGGTGGCCTGAAGGGCAATAGAAAAACAGAATCATATACAGAGTACATTACCAATGATGACTCATGAGTGAAAAGTGGAATAGTAGACATCATCAAGGACACATATGACCAGGAAAGCAGGTGGGCTGATCCTGTAATAAAAAGAACTGAGGGATGGCACCAGCCCAGATGTTGTAATGGTACCCACGCAATATTCCTAGAGGTGAAGCTAAAGGAATTAGAGGAAGAAATAGATAGCAAAACTATACTAGTGGGAGACCTTAATCTCCCCCTATCTGAACTTGATAAATCCAACCTCAAAATAAACAAGAAAGAAGTTAAGGAGGTGAACAGGATTTTAGAGAGGATAGGTACGATAGATCTCTAGAGAAAACTGAATGGGGATAAAAAGGAATATACTTTCTTCTCAGCGGTTCATGGCACATACTCAAAAATTGACCATGTTCTAGGGCATAAAAGCCTCACAATTCTATGCAGTAAGGCAGAAATATTAAACGCATCGTTCTCAGATCACGATGCAATAAAAATGATATGCAATAAAGGGCCAGGGAAAGACAGACTAAAAAGTAATTGGAAATTAAACAATTTAATCCTAAAGAATGAGTGGGTCAAACAAGAAATTATAGAAACAATCAGTAATTTCATTCAAGAGAATGATAATAATGAGACAACATACCAAAATCTGTGGGATGCATTAAAAGCAGTTTTAGGGGAAGTTTTATATCCCTGAGTGCATACGTGATTAAATTAGAGAAAAGGGAGCTCAACGAATTGGGCATGCAATAAAAAACCTAGAAAAAGAACAAATTCAAAATCCCCAATTAAATACTAAACTAGAAATATTGAAGACTAAAGGAGAGATTAATAAAATCGAAATTAAGAAAACTATTGAACTAATAAATAAAACCAAGAGCTGGTTTTATGAAAAAACCAACAAAATTGATAGACACTTAGTCAATATGATAAAAAAAAAGAAAGAAGAAAACCAAATTATGAGTATCAAAAATGAAAAGGGTGAATCTACCTCCAATGAAGAGGAAATCAAAACAATAATTAGGAATTATTTCTCCCAATTGTATGCACATAAATTTGACAATCTTAGGGAAATGGATGAGTATTTAGAAACATACAAGTTGCCCAGATTAACTGAAGAGGAAGTAAATTACTTAAATAATCCCATCTCAGAAAAAGAAATTGAACAAGCCATCAGTCACCTCCCTAGGAAAAAAATCTCCAGGGCCAGATGGATTCACTAGTGAATTCTATCAAACATTTAAAGAACAATTGATTCCAGTACTCTACAAATTATTTGGGAAAATTAGTGAAGAAGGAGTCCTACCAAATTCTTTTTATGACACAAATATGGTACTGATACCTAAATCAGGAAGAGATAAAACAGAGAAGAAAATTATAGACCAATCTCCCTCATGAATATAGATGCAAAAATTCTAAATAAAATACTAGCCAAAAGACTACAGCAACTTATCTCAAGAATAATACACTTTGATCAGGTAGGATTTATTCCAGGAATGCAAGGATGGTTTAATATTAGGAAAACCATCAGTATAATTGAGCATATCAACAATAAAACTAGCAGAAACCACATGATCATCTCAATAGATGCAGAAAAGGCTTTTGACAAAATACAACATCCATTCCTATTAAAAACATTAGAAAGTATAGGAATAAATGGAGCCTTCCTTAAAATAATAGGTAGCATCTATTTAAAGTCATCAGCAAGTATTATATGTAATGGGGAGAAGCTGGAAGCATTTCCCATAAGATCAGGGGTGAAACAAGGGTGTCCACTATCACCCCTCTTATTCAATCTGGTACTAGAAATGTTAGCAGTAGCAATTAGAGAAGAAAAAGAAATCAAAGGAATCAAGTTAGGCAAAGAAGAGACCAAGCTATCACTCTTCGCAGATGATATGATGATATACTTAGAGAATCCTAGAGAATCAAGTAAAAAACTGCTTGAGACAATAAATAAATTTGGCAAAGTTGCAGGATATAAAATAAACCCACATAAATCCTCGGCATTCCTATATATTTCCAATGAAATTCAACAGCAAGAAGTAGAAAGAGAAATCCCATTTAAAGTTACTGTAGACATTATAAAATATTTGGGAATCTACCTGCCAAAACAAACCCAGGACCTGTATGAGCATAACTACAAAACACTTTTCACACAAATAAAGTCAGATCTAACTAATTGGAAAAATATCAATTGCTCATGGCTGGGTCGAGCTAATATAATAAAAATGACAATTTTACCTAAATTAAATTATATATTTAGTCCCATACCAATTAATTTACCAAAAAACTACTTTATAGAGTTAGAAAAAATAGTAACAAAATTCATCTGGAAGAATAAACGGTCCAGAATATCAAGGGAATTATTGAAAAAAAATGCTAGGGAAGGTGGACTAGCTTTACCAGATTTCAATCTGTACTATAAAGCAGCAGTCATCAAAACTACCTGGTACTGGCTTAGAAATAGAGAAGTGGATCAATGGAATAGATTAGGCACACGAGATTCAGAAGTCAACGACTACAGTAATGTATTGTTTGATAAACCCCCAGACCCTAGCTTTTGGGATAAGAACTCACTGTTTGACAAAAACTGCTGGGAAAACTGGAATATAGTATGGCAGAAACTGGACATAGACCATTATCTAACACCATATACCAAAATCAAGTCTAAATGGGTTCATGATCTAGGTATAAAGGTTGATACTCTAAGCAGTCTGCTAAAACAAGGAATAGTTTACCTATCAGACTTGTGGAGAGGGAATGACTTTATGACGAAACAGGAATTAGAGAACATTATAAAATGTAAAATGGATAATTTTGACTACATGAAATTGAAAAGTTTCTGTACAAATAAAGCCAATGTAACCAAGATTAAGAGGGAGGTGGGAAATTGGGAAAGAATCTTTACAACCTATGTCTCTGACAAAGGACTCATCTCTAAAATATACAGAGAATTGAGTCAAATGTATAAGAATACAAGTCATTCCCCAATTGATAAATGGTCAAAGGATATGAACAGGCAGTTTTCAGAGAAAGAAATTAAAGCTATCTATAAGCACATGAAGAAATGCTCTAATTCACTATTGATTAGAGAAATGCAAATCAAAACAACTCTGAGGTACCACATCTCACCAGTCAGATTGGCTAAGATGACAAAACATGAAAATGACAAATGCTGGAGAGGATGTGGGCAAACTGGAACACTAATGCATTGTTGGTGGAGTTGTGAACTGATCCAGCCTTTCTGGAGAGCAATCTGGAATTATGCCCAAAGGGCTATAAATACTTTCATACCCTTTGATCCAGCAATACCACTCCTAGGGTTATACCCCAAAGAGATCATAGAAATGGGAGAAAGACCCATATGTACAAAAATGTTTATAGCAGCTCTTTTTGTTGTGGCAAAGAATTGGAAATTAAGGGGGTGTCCATCAATTGGGGAATGGCTGAACAAGTTGTGGTATATGCATGTTATGGAATACTATTGCGCCATAAGAAACGGGGAGCAGGCAGTCTTCATATTTACCTGGAGAGGCTTAAAAGAACTGATGCTGAGTGAGAAGAGTAGAACCAGGAGGAATTTGTACACAATTACAGACACAACGTATGTGTGATGACCAACTTTGATAGACTGGACTCTTCTCAACAATACAGGGATATAAGTCAATCCTAAAAGACGCATGATGGAGAGAAAAACGTGCATCCAGAGAAAGAACTAAATTTATATCCAGGTGGAAGCAAAATACCTGATCTTTTTCGTTCTCTTATTTGATTTTATGTCCTCTTTACCATTTTTCATTCCAGCTGGTACAATCCATCCTTCTAACCTGACCATTGTATAATGTGAAAGTATTTACAGATCCTATACTTGATAATAAGCCGCCATGGGGGGGAGGGGAGGGAGGGGGACAAAATGTGAAA
>NW_027187380.1:14503578-14540917 GCF_028583685.1 Petaurus breviceps papuanus | reverse complement strand
AACAAACAAATTAATAAATTAAAGTTAAAAAAAAAAAAGAAAAGAGGGCAGGGAGGAAGGAAAGTACCTGGCAGGTAGCATGATGGCAAAGTCCAACAAGAGTGCAGCTGGGTGGGAAATGAAGAGATGGCTGGCCGGGGCCTCCTTCCTTAAAGGGAGCTTCTGGGAGGAGCTCTCTAATCTACCCTTTATTCATAGGGCTTTCAGACACAGAGGCTGTTGGTGAGGTCTAAGTACTGAGGCTGCTATGGTCTTGCAGGAAGATGAGGAAGTCCAAAGGAGTGCTGCCATCTAGAAAACCAATATTCACCATTGCTTCTGGAAAGGGAGTGTCACTTGATTTTCCTATGACTTCTTTTACCATCCCTGTACCTTCCCAAACAAGAACATCCTTCCCTAGGTATGAGTGACACCTTGTAGTTCTGCCTTTCCCTTGCCTAGAATTGTAGGCTTCCTAAGAATATGAACAGGTTTGGAGTTTTGGTTTTGGTTTTCATTTGTAGCTGCAGCACTTGGCATACAGTCACTTAATAAATGAAATTAATGAAAAAAAGAAAAAGAAAAAGAAATTTTTTTTTTTCAAAAAAAAAAAACATCTAGAAGCTCTCCAACATATTAGGAAGATCTTTTATAATGGATTTATGGAAAGATACAGAAACAATTACATAGTATGAGAGAGTAGGGGTAAATTGCAACCTATCACTGTACCTGTTGGATGGAAAGGAATGGAACTAGAGGAAGTATCCATGCCAGAGATACATTAAGTATTAAGTATTACTAAGTATTATTAAAGAGGTAACATACATTTTAGCCATTAAACAACACAATGAATAATTGATATGGATATTCCTTCCAAATCAATTCAATTCAACAGATACTATTATAGGTTATAACCTATCTGTACTTTAAGTTATCCAAAAAATGCATCTCTTCAGCACTCATGCTCTAATAATAACCAGTATTAGGGATTGGGGCATTCTTCTACCTTCTTTCTGATTCTCATTTGTTTGTAATGTATTCTGTGAATGCTCTTGAGTTTTTTGATGCATGTGTCCTTTCCCATCAAACAGAGAGCATACAAGTGTTCATGCCAGAAGAGAACTTAAAGACCAATTACTCCAACTCCTTAATTTTATAGATAAGGAAACAGACTAAGAGAAAAGAAAATGCTTGGCCAAAGTCACAGGGATCTAGTGGTAGACCTGGGACTACATAGTAGGTGTCTTCAACTCTTTCCCCAATACCATTGAGAACAGAACTCTGCCCCCAAATCCCAATAGATAGTGTCCACTGGATGAGCAAAGTTCTTAGCCCAATCCAATAGGGAATTGACCCATTCAACCAAGACATCATCATGTATTGGGAGCCCAGTCTGGTAACAAAGTAACTCAACCACTACCTGCCTCAAAGTGAACTTTGCCAAGATTCTCCAGAGAAAGAAAGGACATTGAGGCCCTACTGCTTAAGACTAATGAGTTGCCTTGACAATGTAAATTACCTACAAACGCACCTTGGCACCATTGTACCCTAAGTTTGTGTTGGCTATTACCCATCCCCAGACTCTGTATAGTTGTAGGATAGTGTGTGCCAGATCTTGGGGTGAGGTGGGGGAAATGCTTTGTAGCTATTCTACTTGCTATGCCATTTTAGTTTTTATAAAAAGTTAATTGAGTTTACTGTTTGATTATCTTTCCTAAACAGCTAATAGAATCTAATGGCTAATTGTTAGTGAAAATGAATGAATGAATGAATGAAACATTTAAGTGCTTACTAGGGTTAGCTTACTAGGCATTGTGCTAAGCACTGAGTATAAAAATATAAGCAAGCAAAGCAATTGCTGCTTTCAAGGAGATTACATTCTAATGGGGGAAGACAACACATAAAGAGGAGTTAGAAATCATGGGAAAGGTAAGTGGAGTAGATAAATGGCAACATGGCTTGGAAACAGCAGGGAAGTTACATGATGACCTAGTTTTGGGCAAGATAAAATCTCACCCATCAGAACCCAGGATTCCAAAATCAGATTCTGAATTATGATGAGAGAAAGATAAGGAGGCTAGCCTGAGTATAGTCAATAGTGTTTGGAAATGGCCAGAAAGCAATTATGGGCAAAATAAGATTAAAACCATCTGAGTAAATGCCGTTTCTAAGAAGTTAATTAAATCTACTGGCTGATTGTTAAGGGGAAGTTCATCAGTGGGGGCTTACACCCACAAGGTTAGCCCTAGAAGCTGAAATGGCAGCCATGCTTCTGGGGACCCAATTTGCCAAAATGAGTGTAAGTTGGGTGAGGGAACCAAAAGAGAGTGTGTCCCCATAGTGCCAAATGCATGTATCATTGGTAAGAGGACTAAAATTAATCCCTTTTATTTCAGTCCATCCAATGGACCCAAAACAGTCCACTTATTCCTGGTGATCTAGTCTTAAAATGCTAGTAGCTTCCTATAGTATAAATGAGAACTGAGTCTTTCTGCTGAAAATATCCAGGGTCCATAGATCAGCCTATGAGTTTTGCAAAGACAGTATTTCAGAGGTTTAAGACTTCCACTTACAGGGAAATTCAATTCAAGACTCCTCTGGATGCATGCCCCAAGAAGAGGAGTGAGCATGTGAGCTGTTCCCAGAGGGGAAAAAAGGGGGAAAAGAATAGAAACAGGAGGGGCTACATACTCAACCCCTTCAGAAAGTGCTGCTATGGCGACATGCCAGCTGAACTTCAATTTCGGAGGCTGATTTCATTAATAAGATAATGATGAGTCATTTAACTCTGCATCAGGAGAGTGGAGCAAATTACCTGTTTATGTATTGGTTAATGACAGAGACACTAAGAGGACCTTTGCTACCTGCCTGAATGGAAATTGACCTATTGCAGAATATAATTCTACACTCCCACACATCCTACTTGATTGAAGACATGCATGAGGCCCTGATGCCCTTCACTATCCCTCCCTTGGGGACTTCATTAGTCAAATAGTCCTAGCTCCATCACTCTTCATCTCTCTCATGCCCCATCCTCCAGCTTTCTTCCAGGCCAGCTTAGTGGATGTGCTGTGTGCGTGTGTCATGGAAAGACCACTAAACTCAGAATCAAACACTTAAATATTGGCTTAGGCACATTTAGATATTTCACCTCTCCAATCCTCAGTTTACTTTTTTGTACCTGCAATTACCTACTTCCCCAAGTTGTTTTGAGGATCATGATAGTATAATGCTCAGATCACTGAATCAGGAAGTCTGAGTTTGAATTCTCTTTGTATCTGTATGATCTCAAGCAAGACATATAACCTCTCTGGGCCTCAATTTCCTTTTCTACAAAACAAAGGAGCTGGACTCAGATCATATCTATGGTTTTTTGAACTGCACAGTATGACATATATGCAAAGCACAGTGATACAGCACCTAGCACAATATTCTGCTCATAATAGGAGCTTAATGAATGTTTGCTGAACAGATTGTGATTTTTTGAGCCTGGACCATCTGGCCCATAGAAGTCAATTCTTGATTATCTAAGCATGAATTCTCCACTTGTCCATTCTTGGCAGCAGAATCTTCATCCAATGGTCAGATCCATTCCCCACTCTGACTTTACAACTTGTCAGGGAGGCTGCAAAGCTTTCTTACCTCAACATCAGAAAGTGGGAATTTGGAGGATCCAAAGTCATTCCAAATCAGCCTGAGCAAAGCTGAGAGAGTAAAGTCAGTCTTCCGAGAGGAGATGGGGATGTGGAGGGTGGGGGAAAGGAGTGTAGGGGTGTAAGGGTTATGGGATTTAAAGATCTTCCATGCCCCATTGGACTTGCTGACATAGCAGGAAGGGGCAGAGCAAGAGGAAGCGGAAGCCAAACTAGAGTTCCTGCGGTGGCTGGCGGTGATGGCGACGGCAGCGGCAGCAGCAGAGGCAGCGGCAGCGCGAAGCCCTTTTTGAGTTAGCCAGAATTTCTGCTAAGGACTCCTGCTGAGGACTGCCAGGGGCCGGAGCTGCTGGGAGTGCGCTTCCTGGACGCTGGGTGGTTGCTGTGAGTGGGGAGAGGAGGACCTTTGCCTGAGGTAGCCTGTTCTGTTTTAAAGGCTTGAAAATGTGGGTGCTTTCTACTTTATCTACCTGTGCCAATGTCATAACTACTCTGATGGCTTTCACTTTCTGGTTTTGGGACTCAGTCTTTTGGTATCTTAATAAATTTTCCAGCTTATTCCCCCATATGGCAAGCATGATGTATTTTGTGATGGATAATTATATCAGCATATTTGTAATCTCCATAGGCATTGTGAATATGGCATTGCTGATACAAAGGGGAAGTGAAGAATCATAGAAAGTATATTAAAGGCAGGCAGCTAGTGGCACAGTGGATAGAGTGCTGGGCTTAGCATCAGGAAGATTCATCTTCCTGAGCTCAAATCAGGCCTCATAACCACCACTAACTTCCCACTAACAATTATCCATTAGAGTCTATTAACTCTTTTTTTAAAAAGATAATCAACTAGCAAACTCACTTAGCTTTTTAGAAAAGATAAAATGGTATAGCTAGAAGAGTACTTTACTAGCTGTATGACCCTGGGTAAGTCACTTAACTCTGTTTGCCTCACTTTCCTCATCTGTAAAATGAGCTAGAGAAAGAAATGGCAAACCACTCCAGTATCTTTTCCAAGAAAACCCCAACCATGTAACAATATCAAAAGCAAATAAAGATGCTTTTTAAGCATCTATTTCTATCATCACCATCATTATTTTTTATCCACTGGTTCCAATTGTCTGTAGTAAAATCACTTCCTCTCTTTATCATGTACATTCAAAGTTGATTATGTAAAATGTAACAAGGGCATCACCCAGGGAAATGGCCACATTTTCCATAAGGCTCCTGTTCCCAAGGACAGACGATTGAAAATTCCAAAGTTCCTATTCCTGTGACACTGTGTGTGTGCAGCACAGGTTGATTAAATAACAAGGATGAAGGGGAGCAGCTAGGTGGCACAGTGAATAGAGCACAGGACCTGAGTTCAAATCTGGCCTCAGACACTTGACATTTACTAGCTTTGTGACTTTGGGCAAGTCACTTAACGCCAATTGCCCTGCCTTCCCCCCTCAAAAACAAAGGATGATGAAGGAAGGAAGGGGGAATCACAAGGAAAGGATGCTTTGGGCCAGGGTAGGAAAGGGCGGACTGCTAAAACCAAAATGAGGAGGGTTGAGAGGAACTCTTGCTAGGAATGAGACAATGAAGAGAGGCAAACACTCAGAGCAGAAATGCAGGTTCTATAAACTTCATTCTGATCACCCAAATTACCTTTGCCATACCTTCCCCAAACCAAAGCATGAGTCTTATAGAACATCATTTTCTTTACTATTCACTCAGGGATAAAACTACAATCCCCCAGCCAGATGTGGAAAGAGTATTTCCCTCTTCTCTGGCAGAACGAATAGAGGGGAGATAGCCTTTGAGTTAGAAAGATTGGGCTTCATGTCCTGCCTCTGACCTTACTAGCCATGTGACCATAGGCTAGACACCTAACTATTCAGTGCCCACAGGCAACCCTGTAAGAGTCTATTACAGACCAGTTGCAGATTTGCATCAGCAGAGTGAATTTCCACATAAGAGCCCCACATCCCAAAGAAATCATAATTCTAAACCAAATGTAAAGTTGCACTTTAATGCATGTTCTTTGCCTGATGTACTAACATGATGCAAATTGAGTTTAGATGATCTTAGACATTCCCAGCTCAGCTGGGATGTGGATACAAGCCAAACAAGGTAAGCATGATTCAGACACCCCACATCAAGCCCAATAATACACATGAATCCAGAATTAAGTGGCATGCCGCTACAATTATCCACACTGTGGGATTAATTTCAAGGTAGCATTGGGCTTGGGATGGGGGGCAAGGAAGGAGGAATCTAGCAGAGATCACACACCAGGATCCTCTTCTCTTTCTTTAAAGCAGATGTAAGGAAACTACCAAGCAAAGAAGAATAAGTTTCTTTGGTGTGCCCACCTCCTGGAAAAGAGTTGTGTCCCAGAATGCTCCAAGCAAGAGGACAGTAAACCAGGAGTAGGGATTCTGAGAGTCAACAAGTAGCTGTGTAAATAAAAAGCAGCTGGAGGAGATAGGTATTTTCCTGGAGTGTTTTGTTCCTCAAACAATGAAATTGCAGGTTTCACTAGACTAGACAGATGTGTCAGCTCCCACCAGGGAGTAAATATAGTTATCTATGATGCTTTCCCTTCATCATTAACTTTCTATCATTTCTTCACTGGCCACAAAGACCTAGAGATGAGCAGGGGAAACTGATTTACGTGCCAATGTCAGGTCATTTCTTCCAATCCCCTGCCTTCAGTAGGGCTGCTTGGAAATCTCTTTAGCTTTCTAAGAGGGCTTAAGGGAAGATAGTACAGCCTCCCACCATACTAATGGGTAAGTTCTCACAGTGAGGCAATTGGTCAATAAGCATTACTAAGCCTTTTACTATGTGCCAGGCATTGGGCTAAGCACTGGAGATACAACAAAAGATAAAAACTCTCAAGGAGTTCCCAGTCAAAGAGAGAAAACAATGTATAAACGAAAATGTACAAATAAGTTGTGTACAGAATCAATAAGAAATAATCAACAAAGAGAAGGCTCTGGAATCAATAAGACCTCCCTTCTAGAAGTCAATGGGGGCACTTGCCTAGGTATTATTAGCACTTTTCCAAGAAGAAGGAAATAAAAGGGTGTTTAACCCATGAAAACATCTGCCTAGCAGCCTGGCATTCTGAACATTTGTTGAGACAGGTTTGGTTTTGTTTTGTTTTGTTTTTGCCTTTTGGAGGGCAATTGGGTTTAAGTAACTTGCCCAAGGTTATACGGATAGTGTGTGTGTGTGTGTGTGTGTGTGTGTGTGTGTGTGTGTGGTGGGTGTGTGTGGGTGTTAAGTGTCTGAGGCTGGAACCAAACAAACTCAGGTCCTCTTGACTCCAGGGCCAGCGCTTTAGTCACTGCGCCACCTAGCTGTCCCTGCTCAGACAGTTTTGAAGAGGTCTCAACTTCCTTAACAACCCTCTTAAGAATCATCAATCCATAAGGAGATATATTCAGTCTTTTGTTGTTGTTCAGTCGTGTCTGACTTTTCACTACTCCAGTTAGAGTTTTCTTGGCCAAGATCCGGGAGTGGTTTTGCCATTTTCTTCTCCCGATCATTTTACAGATGAGGAAACTGAGGCAAACAGCCTTAAATGACTTGCTCAGGATCACATAGCTAGTAAGTGTCTGAGGTCAGATTTGCATTCATGAAGTTGAGTCTTCCTGATTCCAGGCCCAGAACTCTTATCAACTGTACCACCTAACCACCCATACTAAGTCTACAAATGCCTATTTGAGCAGAACCTTCCTAAGTGATTGCTAAGGAGAATTATTTAGGAGATTAGAATCATAGCATAGGGGCAGCTAGGTGGCTCAGTGAATAGAGCACTGGCCCTGGAGTCAGGAGGACCTGAGTTCAAATCTGGCCTCAGACACTTGACATAATTACTAGCCATGTGACTTTGGGTAAGTCACTTAACCCCAATCGCCCTCCAAAAAGCAAAAAAAAAAAAAAAAGAATCGTAGCATCCATAGAGGATTAACAATGGAAGGGAACTTAGTGTCTTCCCCACTCCCCAGATTTCGTTCATGAAGATACTGAGCTTAGCCCCATTGTCAGTCAATACACATTTGAGTACCTACTGTGGACAGGCACTGGTGGTCTAAGACCCATAGAACTTTTGAATTGCAGTCACCATGGGATTGTAAACTTTGAGTTGGAAAATACAGACTGGGAGATGCTCTAGTCTTTTACCTTTCTTTGTATCTCCAGCACTTAGCATGATGCCTGGTGCCTGATGTGCCCTTAATAAATGTTTATTTACTGACCGAGGTGAGAGGCAATTGGAATAGAGGAGAAAATACGGCATTTTTAGAGTCAAATCTGAAGTCAGCTCTTTACTAGTTATGTTGAACAAGTCCCTCAGTTTCCTCATCTAGAAAATGAGGGGTTTGGATTGCATGATCTCTATGACCCATCCAGGTCCAAATCTGTGATGCATGTGTATAAAATGGGGCTAATACTCATTGCACCTGATGGATCCCCCTGCCATGTAGGGTCCTTCACATCTTGCTCAAATGAGATGATCTAGGCATAACACTTGCAAAACTTAAAGCACTACATAAAAATCAGTATTCATTGTTGTTATCCTTATCCTTTCTCCTCCTTTTACATTAAGAAACCTAAGCTTTATCCTACAGAATCAGAGAACCAGAAAATGTCAGAGCCAGACAGTACCTTGGGACCATGACCCTAATAGCAGTGTTTATATAGCACCGATTATATCCAAGGTAATGTGTTAAATGCATTACAAATACTGTCTCATTTGATCCTCACAACAAGTCTAGAAGGAAGATGCCATTATCATCTCCACTTGACAGTTGAGGAAACTGAGGCAAATAGGATAAGTGACTTACCCAAGATTTTACAACTAGTATCTGAGGCTGGATTTGAACTTGTCTTTCTGATTCCAAGCCCAGAGGCTCTATCCACTTAGCTGCTGAGGCCACTAGGAGATAAACTAATCTGCCCCCTTTGTTTTACCAAAGAGGAAACAGATGGTCAAGAGAGGAGAATTTACTTGTCTGGGGTGATATACCTGGAAAAGCAAAGTATCAGGAATAAAATCCATGTTTTCTATCTCCTAGTCCAATGCACTTTTCCTTAAGGGAATAAAGTTGGTTAGGGCTTTTGGTTCAATCCTGCCTAAAATAGGAGGAAAAGATGAAATGAGTTCTGTTCTCAAGATGTGAGTCAAAATTCTTGGATGTCCTAATTACCCTTCGAAATGCTACACTTTCATTCAGTGCCTCCAGAACATACTTCCTCTGCCAGCCTCTCCATGGTGATTGCTTAGAAAATCACTGTCTGTACCTTTACCTGGCTTTGTTTTTTCTTCTTAATTGCTTTCCTCAATTTCCACTGGCTAGAGTCTGGAGGGAAAAGATGCAGGGAACATTGAGACCAGTCTGCTCCAGGCCTGGGTTTAGGGAGAAGGGGAGGAGAAGTACTCCTCTCTGGTCATTCATCAAGCAGATTAAACTAAATTATTAAGTATCAGCAAGGCAGCATGGCAGGCTCATCATTTACTAACAGATGGATTTTGACCTAATCTTCCAGCAGCAGCCTGAGCAGAACAACCACATGAGGGCACAGACTGGGCTACAGAAGCATCAACATTAGAGAATAAATGTCAGTCAAGGATCCCAAAAGGAGAAAGACCCAATCATCGTTCATCCCCCTCCAGTCTGAACTCTCCTTCACGAGACAGCTTTGGGCTGACTGTAACCTCCAGCCATGCCCATTCTGGGCACAGATTGTGAATTTGAGGCACCCTGCCACCACCAGCCTGAAGCCCTACCCCATAGCAAATGCATCAAAACCTTATGGTTGGGGCAGCCATGGGGCTCAGTGAGTAAGAGCGCTGACTCCAGCTTCGGGAGACCTGGGATCGGTTCCGGCCTCAGATACTTGGCACCCACACAAAATAACTGGCCGTGTAACCTTGAGCAAGTTACTTAACCCCAATTGCTTAAAAGAAAAAAAAAACCCTTATGGTTGATTTCTGATTGATTAATTGAATGATGCCAGATGCCATTTGGAGCTATTGATTGACAAGCTGATTTCATTAATAGGAAAGATCAGAGAGATTCCCCCAGTAGAGACACCAAAAGAGAAAAGGTGTCCACCTCATACCCTTCTGGCCTCATTTTGTGTGCTGTCTTCCTCCATTAGATTGTAAGCTCCTTGAGGGCAGGAACTGGCTTGCTTTTCTTTAATTGTATCACCAGCACTTAGCGCAGTGCCTAGCACTCAAATAAATATTTTTTGGATTGGATTGGCAGACAGAAATAAAGATGAGGAAAAGACAGAACTTCCTTCTCCTATTTGGAAAGGTTCTTCCTATGAGTGAATAGCTTCCCTCAGACAATAATGAGGCATTTGCCCAGGGTCCTAAGGGAGATCCTGTTCTTTCTGCATTTCTCCAGGACACAAGTTGCAGCAGCCTGCATCCCTAGATCCCTTGTCTGGTGGTACAGTTTCTATAGGAGCTGCCCCAGCTAGTTGAAGGATGCCATTCAGTGTCAGATCTCCCTTAGCAGAGAGGATGGCTGGGAGGTTCACCTTTAAGGATTAAATCTAGGGAAAATGGTATGAGAGAACCTTTAAAAAGTCACCAAAAGGCTCCCGGGCCCATAGAAATGGTTTTAATTTTATTCATGCCCAAGCTATAACTTAAAAATCTGCCACCATTGGCTGCTATGAGGTTAAAATGATATAGACTTTGAAAACTTTACAGCTTAATATATAAAAATCAGTAATAGTAGTTATGGTTATTAGGATGGTTATTCTCCTTCCCTAGCCTAGCCTAGGTCCTATCAGCCACAGACTAGAACTTGGTATATACTTCCATTTTTTTTTCTTTATGCTGTCTCCTTAGTTTTAGGAACTCAGAGCCCCTATTTCTTTCTCTTATTCTCAGAACTGCTCCTGCCCAGGATTTCAGGTTTGCTACTGCCCGGTTACAGCCTCCACCCAGAAGGGTACCGGCCTGAAGTGGGCAACACCCCATAGCAGCTGGACGTGACCGAGACTCTGCCTCAATAGTTCTCTGCTGCCCTCTGCTGTTGTTTTTAAAAAGGCCAGCTCCTTGAACTATCTTCCCAGCCTGATTTAAGCTCAGCTCTTCCAGTTTCTCCTTTCATTAAAACGCTCAGTCCTGTTCCCCACCCTTCCAGCTGAGGGCTTCTCAGGTCCTATTCTGGACAAGGTCGAGGTTCTTTATGAATTCCTTCCAAATGCATGTACTGGAGGCACCAGAAGAATTACAGATGGCTTATATACAATACAGGGGCTTAAGGCTGAGCACCTCCCACAGCCCCTTCTTAACCCAAGTTCTTCTTTAGAAAGAAAGAACTGAGATAGAGACAACTTCTTACTCCCACCTCATTCCCACCCACCAGACACTGAGGTGGTGGTAGCATGCAGGCTGCCTGCTTTAACTTCCTTATCTCATATTTCCTTTAAGGGGGCCACAGGGAAAAATACAGAGGAGCTCTGCACTCCCATACATACCCCCACCAAAAAAATAAAAACAAAAAGAGCCTCCTTTGTATCTATTTGTCTGCATTGTAAGCTCCTTAAGGGCAAGGACTGTCTTGCCTTTTTTTTTTTATCCCCAGGGCTTAGCACAGTGCCTGTCATATAGTAAGAACTTAGAAATGTTTATTGATTGATGTAAATAAGTTCCTCCATCTAGTTAAGGAGCAAACAAAAAGATAGCTAAAACTTGGGGAAAGCTGGAAGAATATTCACACATGTGAAGGTAACACAAGAGAGAGGAAATAAACCTGAATCTTACAAGTACTGAAAAAAAGGAGCTATGCCAGGGGAAATATGAGTAAACAAAATAAAACAACAAACAATAAAGAAATACTATAAATCAAGAGAAAACCAAGAAGTGATATCTGACAAAATGAGTAACTCTACAAAAAGCTTTATTAGCAGAGTCCATTTTTGGCTTGGACACAAGAACTCCAAGAATATGTGGAAAGAAAGCAACAAGAGATTTTAAAAATTAAATTATAATTGAAACAAGAGGGAAAATAGTGTAAGGATAATGAAAAAGTTAGAGCAGAACATAGAAAATACCATGTAAGTAATGGACTTCAGGAAAAGTAGAATGGAACATCCAGAGCTCATTGTCTCCAAGAGAGAACAAGAAATATTAGAACAAAATTAAAAGATTGAAAAAAAAAAAGTGTAAGCTATTGTAATGGGAATGGGAATTTGAAGATCTTCCCTGCCCCTTAATAGACTTAGGGGGAAGTTTGAAGACCTCCCCTGCTTTGAAAGTAAACTCTGCCCTCAAATAGGCTGAATCTAATCACATGTAGCCTGTGATGGAGGGAATTTGCTGAAAGATAGAGCAGAGCCCACAGGCAGCTTCCTTGCTGGGAAGATAATCTCTGCCCCCTGATAGGCTGAATGTGGTCATATGGAGCCTGTGGTGAGAGGAGTTTGCTGAAGGGAAGCAGAGCCCACAGGAAGCTGGTTCACAACTAGCCAGACAATAGGGCAGAAATGGACCGTTAATAGCATAAAGAAATTTCAAGCATCCCTGATGAAAAGACCAGAACAGAGAAAAACATTCAAATGCAAACACAAAAATTAAGAAAAACCTTTGTCTTTCTGACAATTTTACTTCAATCAATGGAGAGGGATCAATAATAATATATTAATTAAATAATCTAATAGAGAAGAGATTGGTATCTCTTCAGAATCTCACTGTTTTCAAGGGTCAGAAAGAGAATGAATAAATTAACAAATACAAGGACTAGGTATGATTTTGCTCTGTTTTATTGGTTTTAAGACAGGAGGGGAAAGTGCCTGAAAATGGAGCACATTAAGGAAGAAGTTAAGAAAGGGAAGGAACTTATGATTTCACATACTTAGGATGAAAGAGAAGAAGAATTTAGAAATATGGAAGAAGGGGTGGGCATCTCATGATTATCACTCTTATCTGAATCACACAAAGGAGGGATGAGTGCTCACACATATACAGAATTTAATGTAGAAATACATGAAATTCAAAATGAAACAAGCAGGGACAAGAAAGGAGAGAGAAAATTAAGAGAGAGGACAGATCAGGGAATCATAAGACAAATAAACATCAAATTCAGAGGATAGATCATAAAGAAGGAATAAAAAGAGAGAAAGTACAAAACTTAGAAATGAGTGAACAGAGGAAAGGCAAAAGAGTAGGAATAGACATTTCAATTTTAAAATACTAGTGTTGGTCAGATTTCTTCTTTTCTTTACCTCCTTTGCTAGAGGAGAAGAAAAAGAAAAATCTAAGAACAAAAAAAAGATACAGTAGGAATTCAGCCTGTGAATTCACTGGTATAGAGAATTCCTAGATAAGGAAATTTCCTCTACCCATGGAGGTTGGCATTTTTGTGATTTATAGTTTTAGAAAGTTACCTCAAATATTGTGATTAAGTGACTTGTCCAAACAGCAAATGTGAGAGAGAGAACTCGAAAATGAGTTTTCCTCACTTCAAGGTCAGCTCTCTACTATTCCAGACACCCTATTGATGAAGAATCTATAATTAACAAGCATAATCTTGAATGTTAATGGGATGAATTCACCCATGAAACAGAGAATGATAATAGAATGGATTAGAAAAGAGAATCCAATATGATACTGTTTACAGGAAACACACTTGAAACATAAGGGCTTAAATAGAGTTTGAATGATGTATTGGAATATAATTTGTGCTTTAAGGAAATACAGAAAAGCAGAGAAAGCAATCATGATCTCAAATAAAGCCATAGTAGAAACTGACAGACAAAAATAGACAAGAGATAAGCTTGGTAACTATATTATGCTTAAAATGCAAAGAAGCATAGATAATAAAATCTTAAAGCTTAAAATAATAGATAATGAAATAATACCAATACTTAATATATATCCATCTAACAGTATAGTATCTAAGTACTTAAAAGAAAAGTCAACTGAATTATAGGGAGAAATTAAAGCAAGCCTGTCATTATTAGGGACTTCAACTTGTCCCTTTCATAACTAGACTGATCTAACAAAAAGACAAACAAGAAAAGATGATAAGGACATGAATAGAAATTTAGAAAAGTTAAGCAAAATAAATACCTGTTAATTACTGAATGGGAATAGAATAGAATATATTCAAATGTTAGGGAAAAGGCTGTCTAAAGCATAAACATTTCAAGTGAAGGAGATTCTCTGTATACTGTAATTCAGAAACCAGATCAAATTAAGGAGAAGGACTAAACTCAGAAACAAGATCTTTTTATCCTAGTACCTGAGCCTTAGACTCCTATGGATCAAGCAGTCTCCACAGAGTCACATTTAGGATTGCAGAGTCATAGTTCTTTTGCTTTTTTAATTTACTTTTATTTTACAACAATCAGCTCCCAGTCCCTTGAGTTTCAATTTTTTCTCCCCTTCATTCCCCCCCCTCCCATTGATGGCAGCATGCACTCGAATATAGGATCTACAAATATCTTCACATTAATCATTAGTCAGGTTGTAAAGAAGGATTATAACTGATAGAATGATCAGTGAGAAAGAGGAAACAAAACAAGAAGAAAGAGAGCAAGTAGTTTGTTTCAATCTGCATTCAGACTCTGCATCTCTTTCTCTGGATTTGGGTATCTCTTTTGATCATGAGTCTTTTGGAGTTGTCTGACAAATGTTTTTAAAAAGCATTAGCAGGGGTGGCTAGGTGGTGCAGTAAGTAGAGCACCAGCCCTGGAGTCAGGAGGACCTGAGTTTGGATCCAGCCTCAGACACTTAACACACACACACACACACACACACACACACACAAAACTAGCTGCATGACCTTGGGCAAGCTACCCAACTCCAAATGCCCTCCAAAAAGAAAAAAAAAAGCATTAGCAGCTTGTACATTCTACATCTTTAAGTTAGTTATGTGATGGTAAAGATGTTTTCAACTGTGGAATGCTGCTCATGAAAGTCTCCCGGAGTATGCATGTGCAGATAATTAATTTTTTTTTACATTGCTGGGAGAAGACAGATGTCAACAGCAACTAGTTTCTTAGCCTCCTATTAAAAAAAATTTAATAGCCTCTGTTCCCCTGCCCCCAGCTATGACCTTTTCTTCTCCTTCAAATACCTTGGGAATCAGTCCTTCAACACCCTCACAACTGATTATGTTGTATCATGCACCATTCCCTCTATGTACACTGGCTCCACTTTGCCTGCTTTTTCCATCTCTGTTCTTTATAGTCATTTTTCTACTTCTTTTATAAGCATACCAGGGGCCATTATGTTAAATATGGTAGTTTAAAAAAGTTTATTAAGATCTTTACAGATCTTTTCCATAGGCATTCTCTTTGTGCCCTCCTCCCATTTCCACTTTCAAATGTCCTTGATATAACTGCTCAGTTAGGTCTTTTGTCAAGCCAAATTTAAGAGCAGAGTCATAGTTCTGCTGAATTCTGTGACTAACTCATACCATCAATTAATACAAATATAGGGACAGACAGATCTGTAGATTGAAGCGGAATTAGATCTATTTAGCCAATGACCAGATTAACATGATGTTATGGGGAAACCAGGGAAATGATTACACATGTAGCCATATTATATAACAATGTCAATGTTTACCTACATAATATATGCATTGTATATAACTGCATGTGATCACTGGTGCGCATCATTATTACAACTTTTGCATATATGTCTGAGTATGCTTTGCATGTGTTTATTTGTAATTGTATATTGTGGATGCACTAATGTATTAAACATGCATAGCTTCATTATTTGCGCATGCTTTGCTCTTCTGCATGTTTTGTTATTCTGGAGGCATAATAATGTTATTACTGTGTTATTTTTGCTTTGTTAAGTATATCATTTCTGTTCTTTAGATATGCATTATATCTGTGATGTGTACATGTAATATTTCCTACACGTAATTTAGACCTGTAGTCATTGAAACAGCCTGCCAAGCAATGCTTGACATAGTATTATGTCAATTGTATGCACTGTTGATGTAGCTTTTCTGTAAATGGAACCTTTGCTACTGGTTCTACTGGCATAATGGGTTGATCATCTTTGTTCTGTTAAAGGTGAATGTTTCTATTGATTTTGTAATGTATGATTTCAGGTATCACATGCACCATAGTTGACTTTGCAAGAGAGTTATGATCCAGGGGAGGAACATAGCTGGAAACACACCAATATTTGTCTACTTGGAGAGCCATGAAAATGGGACTGGAATTTCAGCCCCTCTCTTCTCTAAGAGAGAGATCTGGGAGATGTTAAAGAGAAAGAAAGGCAAGCATGGTGGTGAGTGGTGAGGGGCCCCTGGAGTCACTGCAATGGAGACAAAATACAGTCATGATGGGTATCGAGGCAAGGGAGGCTGCCACCAGCATTCCCCCACTTCAATCCTCTGAACCCAAAGGCCTCAGCTATGGGGTAATTACAGGATACATAAGAACAAAATAAACAGTGCAGGTCTAGGAGGCAAACTGCTGCTGCTGTCACCCCTGACACTACTGCAATCAGGGGACTAAATCCTATGGAAACCACCAAACCCATACCTGCTATGCTCTACTGTCTTAACCCCACACTGTATCTGTTATGGCCTAGGCCTAATCCTAACCCTTCCCAGTGCAGAAGAGACTGTTGCTATATCCACTGAGAATGATAATGGTGACTCTTTCCTCTTCCTTGTCTCCTTCCATGAAGAGTGTATCTCCATCTCAAAGCTTTTCTGTTTCCATAATGTATATATATTTTAATTACTATTCACATAGTCTCTAAAAGCTAGTATTAAGATTAAATTATGGTCAACCCCAAAGTATGTACGTGTTTAATTTACTTAATGGCAGCTAAGAGGGAAGTTATGGCAGGAGGAGAGGAGAGGAAAAAAGGGAGGGAAAGGAAGAGGGGAGGAGAGGGAAGAGAAGAGATCTTTTTAGATCCCAATTCTGTCCTTTAATGATTTGTTTATTGCATCTGTAAAAAATGAAAGTGAAGGATGGAGACTGAGAGAATGAGGTAGGGGCCACAAAATTGTGATCTGCCCAGTCCACACTTCTTTGGAAAGACCCTGGATTCTATCGATCCTATTCTATATTTAAAGACTCCAATTTTGTGGGAAATTTCAGCCTAGCTACATGGATGAGTAAAACTATGTTTCATGGTAAGGTCCTCAGAGCTTTCTCTGCCCTCCCATCAGGCATGCCCCATTTCTGGTTGGTATTCTCACAGTCCAAAAAAATGGGTTAGAATATTCCTGGCTGCTGTAGATCAAAACCCTCCCACCCCAAACAGCTGTTTTGTAGTTCTCATAAACCACTCAGATTCTTCATAGGCCCTCTCTCTTTCCTTCCTGGAACCTTCCCAAGCTACCCATCCCCTGAGCAAAAGCATTCAGAAAGGCATTTGTAGATAACAGGCTCCTGGAACCAGTTTCTGTGGCCTGGCCCTACTGTGCTTATCATTTTAATCAGGGAAACACCTTTAATGGGTGTCCAGTGCCCTTCCAAACCCGGAATAGGACATAGGAAAAGAGTCTTTGTTTATTAACGGCTCTCTATGACATTAGTGAAAGAGAAGGTGGTAAAATATAGATGCAAGAGGGGAAGCCGGGAATCACAGAGCCATTTGTCCCATTCCCAATGTCATTATGCTTTCCATTGCGGCATATTACTGAGATGATTAGTGGCATCAAATGACTTCTGAAAAATGATTATGTGCCATTAAAAGCATTAGTCTGCCCAAAACCAGCACAAACAAATGGCCTGGCAGAGGATGAGTCATTACTCCAGCAGGCTGGTGAAGAAGCAGGAGTTGCTTGCAACCCAGGCAATTAGCAGATGCAACAGGTTGAGGTGGGAAGGAGATAAGCAGGCCTGAAGCTCTTTGGGCTACTCCAGGGGGCATGTGCAGAGCTCTGAAAGGCTGGGAGGGGCAAACAGGCTCTATGGAAGAGAAAAGGATCTGAGAAGCCACTTCTTGAGACTTGGGATTCCTCCACAGATCTGAAAGGATCTTGGGTTTGCTGGAGTAGATGACCCTTCCCAATCATTATCATGTAACATCCTTGGGAGTCAGGAAGCAGAGTGAAGATGATGCTGGGGTGTATTACATAAGGTAAGAGAAGGCAAAAGGCACAGGAAGAAAAAAGGATTATATGCTATGCTAAGAGGAAAAGCTTCACTCAAAAAGCTCATCTACAACAACACAGCATAATGGAAAGAAAGGTAAATATGAAGGCAGAGAATATGGGTTCAAATCCTGCTTCTGTCATTCATTGCCTATGTGACCTTGGGAAAGTCACTTCACAAAACAAGAAGATTGAGCTAAATGACCTCTAAGCTCCCAATTCCAAATCTGGGTGTAGCCCAACTCTCCCATTTCACATATAAGAAAACTGGGACTCGGAAGAGCTTGTGACCTGTTCAAAATCAGAGTTAGTTGTCAGTGAAGTCAATCAGCAAGCTTTTATTAAGTACCAGACACTAAAGGTTCAAAATAAGCCCTGCCCTCAAGGACCTCACATTTTAATGGGGAAGACAGGATTAAAACAAATAGGTGAATATAAGAGTCAGTGAAATCTTAGATAAGAAAGCCCCAAGAAATGTTTCCTGAAGAAGGTAATGTTTTATTAGCTAAGGCATGAAGGAAATAAGGGATTCCATGAGATAGGATGAAAAGGGGAGATGGTATGTCCTGAACAAGGAATTAGTAGGTCATTGCATCTAGAATGTTAACTATGTGAAAGAAGATAAAATATAAAAAGACTGGGGGAGGCTAGGTGGCCCAGTGAATAGAACACCAACCCTGGAGTCAGGAAGATCTGAGTTCAAATTTGGCCTCAGGCACTTAACACTTACTAGCTGTATGATCTTAGGCAAGTCACTTAACCCCAATTGCCCTGCCTTCTTCCCACCAAAAAAAGTAAAAAATATATATAAATATATATATGTATATATATAAATATATATGTATATATAAATAAATATATATGTGTGTGTGTGTATATATATAAAGATAGAAAGGATCAGGCTGTAAAGAGTTATAAATTCCAAATATAATACTTTAGGTCAAACTAGAACCAAGGTCTCCTAGGTCTGAAATGGCAAATATGACTAGCTTAGAAAAGAGAAAGACAGCAACCAAAGATGAAAGCCTGAATGGGAACAGGACAATTGGGATCCATCAACCTACAGGTTGATCACCTGACATCTTAAGTAGGTCCAGTGGGATTTGTAGTCAAAGGACATTGGTTCAAATCCTAACTTTGATACTTATTAGCTGTGTGACTTCGGGTAAATTTTTACTTTTCTTGGCCTATTTTCCCCCCTGTAAAATGGTAGGATTGAATTGAATTATCTCCAAAGCTCTGGATTTTTCTTTATGATATTGTGAACTACAATGTCAGCAAGTCTCCTAAAATAACCATTCTGGAGTAGGCTGGGAATAATCCCCATAAAAAACTAGGTGACTGGGTAGAATTCCTAGGAATGATAAGTTACTAAGAGAAAAATACTACTGATCTATAAGAAAGAATGAGTTCTGGATGGACATGTGATTATGCAATATTCCATCATGTCAGGGATAAGATTCCAACTTCAGACTCAGGGCCCTGAATCATCCTGAGTCATTCCTACATCTTTAGTGGACATGGAAACATCTTTTGCCCTGCATTGCCTGAGTTGTCAGTAAGCAATTAGGAAGACAGTGGGGTCTCCATGGATCTATCTTTCAAAATCCCAATCTGACCCTGCTCTGGTACAGCCCAATGGCCATTAAAACTCGACAACAACAGTCAGTCACAAAGAATCAAAATATCATCCATCTGATTATAGGATAAGCCCAAGCATAGTCAGAGAAGGGTCAGGCTGGGAAGAGTCCTTGGCTAATTGACTTTTTACTTTTCCTCTCTCAAATTTAAAGAGCCCTTTCCTCCACCTCTCACTATATAGCTGAGAAGAGCAATACATAGGGCTGTAGACTCAGAGTTGGAAGAGACTTTAGAAGTCAAACCCTCCCATTTTGTAGATGAGGAAAAGTGAGGCTCAGACTTGTCCCAAGGTCACTTAAGGAGAAAATGACAGAAAAAGGCATTTGATCCCACTTCCAGTGATTCAAAATCCGAAATTTAATCCATTGCACTCTGATGCTTGCCAGTTAGGCAGTTAAGTTCTGAGGCTGATAGAATCTGATTGACACCTGTCATAACTCTGGTTTCTCCCAGTGAGTCCTTTCTCTGTGATTATTTTCATCCATAGTTACTAACTTTCTATTTCTTGAGCCAGCAGCATCCACCATTTTAGAGAAAGACAATTTCAGGAACTATTTTCTCACTCCCCTCTCTTCAAGACATATTGGGGGACATACTAGAGATTTTTCCTTCTGGAGAAATGAAGATCGATTTTTCTCTATATTGCAATTCACCTGGGTTTGAATACCAACTTTTCTGTCTAATACTTATGTGACTTCATGCAAATCACTTCACTCTTCTCAATTTCCTCATCTATAAAATGAGGAGATTAAGATAGAGAATTTCTAAAATCTCTTCCAGTTCTGACATTCTAAGTTCTATGTTCTAATGACCAGAGGTTCTCTCTCCCTCCCTCTCCCTCTCTCTCTCCCTTATGTGCATCATCACCACTCCTGAATAGAGTCAAATATGGTTTTCAAGTTAAAGAATGAGTCATATCATTAATTTCTTGATGCACATGATTGACATCAAGTTATATGGCCTCCTATAAAAATATGTGTGTATATGTATATATATACAAATGTGTGCATATGTGTGACTCCTTTATCTTATGCAAATGCTTTCAAAATGCCACTTGAATTTGATTAAGTATAAAATTTTTAATGCATGTCAAAGAAGATCAGAGACTGAAGACTTTGAGCTTGAATCTGTAGGTCAAATAGAAATAATGGAGGAGAGTCATCCTTACAAACCTTCATCTTCTTCAGCCAAGACACATTGAGCATAAAGCTATCAAACAGAAAGTTGAGGTCGTTTGTGTTGAGATTAACTGGCATTCTGAACTCAAAGCTTAACAAATAAAATGGATGACAACAAATATAGAAAAATCTGTACAATTTTAACAAAATACAAAGCTCATCACCAGGGAGGGTAGGTGGCACAGTGAATAGAGTACTGGCCCTAGAGTCAGGAGGACCTGAGTTCAAATCCAGCTTCAGACACTTAACACTAGCCATATGATGTTGGACAACTCACTTAATCCCAATTGCCCTGCCCTCCCCCCTCCAAAAAGCAAAAAAAAAAAAAAAAAAGCTCAACACCTTATGGTAAATATTGCTTTGTCGTCCTAGGGTGACTAGATTCTATTCAACCTCAATCATGTCCCTGGTTGCCATGAAAATCAACTCAGACCAAGACAATAGTCAGGTAGACTTGGTGAAGCCAGTTGCCTTAGTTCCTTTTTCTCACCTTCCTGAATTTCTTATACATTTTTCCCAGGGACAAAAATGCTGGTTTCCCTATACATTCACATCAGATTTGTCCCTGTAAGCGCAAGTCAGATAACCGGTATGATTACCCTGGTGTGTGCTAACCAGGTGACTGATGCTGATATAACATGAGACTGACCAATTACAGCCTGGTCCTTAGGAACAGCCTGCTCTGGCTGATATAACCCCTCATACGAACTTCAGAGCAGGTATTTTATGACTGTTTCCTATTGAGTTTTATGTTTGGTTTCTTTTTTAATTGGAGGCTTTCTGGATACTGAGTCAAAAATATGTATGCATGCAAAGGGTATTATCTATTTAAATCAATCTCCTTCTTCCTTGACTGCATTCACATGAAAAAATAAACTGATATGGGCCTCCAGGTAGAGAAGAGGCCATGAGCTTTCTCTCACCTGTAAGCATATGACCTTACTGTTGTTTCTATCTCTGTTCCATCTCTTCTTTCCTATTCCTACATGAAGGAATATTGGACATAGTTGTGACCTTGGAAGTTTCAAAAGGTTTTACATTCAAGGTACCAGATGTCCAAGAAGTAGAGTCCATACTAGAATTTTCTAGCAGCCAAGCACAGTGAGGAGCAACCTGAGAGGTCCAGTCTGATGGTGAATTGGATCCAGTAGCCAAGATGCTGCTCTCTGGAGCAACTTTGTCCATCAGCTATGTTGAATTTAGAAGTGAATTTGGAAGAGTAAATACTTTGCAAAAACTATTTTAAATTTGATCCCACTTTTCCCAGAAACATAGGTACCCCAGGCTGGGGCAACATGTTTGTACTTCTATTCTTGTCATATCTTTCAAGTAAACATCCTTTTGTAGAAACTAATTAACATTAATCAATTAAATGATATTGGGGTGATATTGGATCAACTGCCACAAAATTCTGCTATAGATGCCAATTCTTTAATCTCTAGTGCAGGCCTGCACAACATTCAGACAGCATGGCTGCTTGTGGCCCAAAGGATTTCGGCCCACAAAAAATGTAGAGGATATAACTACATCAAGTCATTCTCTGGCCACAAGGCTATTCTTAGTGAGCTAAAAGGACTCACTGATCCTTTAAGAAGAAGTGCTTAAGAGGCCTAAGACCCATGGACAGGACTTCGAAACACACTGCCCACAGGCTGCTTTGACAGACTACAAGCAGCCCACCAGTCATATGTTGTACAGGCCTGCTCTAGTAGCCTTCTGAAGGTCACAGAGATCTCCTTCACCTAAGAACAGGAAAAAGTAGACTCAGTGGAGACAGAATATGAAAGAAAGCCTGTAGTCCTTTCCATACAAAGTTTGTCCCCACTCAGACACAGGCAGGAAGGAAAGAGACTGATTTGGCCAGTTAATGGAGTTTTGCATGCACACTCAGAACCAGCTTAGCAGCTAGTCAAAAGGTCCCTCTTTGCCACAGTAAATGGACAGGAAATAGTCATAGAAGACCTGCTTGTATTCCAAAATCTATGTGGCGGATTATGTCACCCAGAAAAAATGCTCCTAAGGAATGGGTTACTCTATGAACCATTACTCTAGTGAATCCTGTGTCCAGCCTAATCCACTAACCAGCTGGGATGTCCCATGTTGGCTTGGGCTTTTCTATTTATTTTCTAACAACTAGGGGAAGGGAGAAGGAATAGACATGGTGGATGGAGCATGTTGGTGATCATGTCCCATTCCTAATGGATGCTTTGAGGTGCAAAGGAGATATTTCTGGCCACTGGCCCCCACACCATCTTTACCTACTCTTCAGGTCCCTGCTGAAACTCTACTCATGCCCAGCTTGTCACTGCTCCATTCCTGCTGTTTCTGCTACATGGTAGCATAAATCCAGTTAATGCATCTAAAAAAGAGAAATCAAAATGTCAGATCTGCATAGATGGTTCAATTGAAGGAATATTGATTGTCACAGAGAATATTCTCACTTTATTCACCTACTTAGTTGGCTCCCCTAGGGATGTATGAGCTCATCAAATTTTGTCACAGCATCTTGCTCCTAGGATTTTTCTTTGGTCCTATGGTGACTGCTCAGGCTTCTGTCCTACGCATCCTACTGAGTATAATGGGCAGAGGGTATTCACCAAGGCACAGATCTCTGACATAAAGGTCATAGATTAACATTCAGATACTAGAGCTCTATGCTAAAAGGGTATTGGGGTGATATGTTTATGAGACGGGTCAACAGCCAGAGTCAGTGATTGATGGCTATGGAGGGCACCCCTATGAATCTTACCTGTGATAGAGTTATCCCTGATCCTCTGTATGCCAGACTACAAATAGGATAAGCCCTGGCCTGAGAGTTAAGAGAAAAAGTAGGAGGGAGGGAGGGAGAATATAAAAAGCCATGGCATTTCAATAGTCCAGAAATAGAGCTTATGGGCTTCTCTAAAACATATTAGACTCATCTGTGCCAGGTTTCTCTGGGAAAACTCCCTCTTCCTTCCCTATTCAGGAAATTTTAGTAGTAGGAGTCATCAGGGAAACCCTTAATTTGTTGGACTTGGGGCATCTCCCATGGAGTTGGATATGTACACTGGATCCTGGCTGAGGGACAGTTGCCTTGCTGAGATGACATGTAGGTCTCCCAGTGACTAGAGCTGTGTCAAAAAATGATTGGCAACTGAAAATCAAAAGGAACTGTCCCCTTCAGCTTCTACAAGAGTGAAAGGGGAAAATGACTCCATTCTCTTTCTGAGATACTTTTCTAAGCAAGGGGGATAAAATTTCCTTCATCTTACCCTCACCCACCAACCTTCCTCATGGTAACATCAGCTTATAGGACAAGCACACGGAAGGAAGGAAGGAAGGGAGGAAGGAAGGAAGGAAGGAAGGAAGGAAGGAAGGAAGGAAGGAAGGATGGAAGGGAGGGAGGGAGAGTGGGAGGAAATGAGGGAAGAAGGGGGAGAGAGGGAGGGAGGAAATAAGGGAAGGAGGGAGGGAAGAAGGACAAAAGGGAGGGAGGGAGGGAGGGAAGGAGGAAAGGAGGGAGGAAACGAGAGGAGGGGGAGGGAACAAGGGAGGAAGGAAGGAAGTATTTATTGTACCAGTTATTATGTTAAATGCTCTCATTTGATCCTCACAGCAACTCCGGGAAATCAGTGCTATTATTATTTCCATTTTACAGTTAAGGACACTGAGGTAGACAGGGTTTAAGCAACTTGCCCAAGGTCACACAGCTAGTCAGTCTGAGGCTGTATTTTTACTCAGGTCTTCCTGATTACAGGCCTAGCACTCCACTCACTGCATCACCTAGTTGCCTCTATAGAGCTGGAGATATTTGCTTACCAAGAAGGCCAGAGACTGGACCTTGAGTGCCTGGCAGCCTTCTTCTGCCTTTGTTTCTTTCCATTTCCCAAATTATGCACTAAGAAAAATTCTGTTAAATCAGCATTGCAGCCTATGCAGTGTCACCACCTGGGTTCAGAATTCCTCAGTTTAAAAGTTCATCATTATCAGACCAGAGGGAGCAGATTTCTAGGACTTCATGCTTCTCCAACAGAAAGATAGACAGTGCCAGGACTATCCTACAGCTGAAAGACTCAAGGAAGCCATGCCTTGACTGCTCAGGACATCAGGACCTTGAGTTATGTCAAGACTGCAGGTCCAAAATGAAGGTGAAATGTGTGTTGAGCAGCCCACAAAGGGCTATTTGAGATGTTTGATGTTTTCTGTACGTGTTAATGAGTTCCTGTGAGGTTTATGCATTTTCTGCAATTTCTGTAATGGAAAAAAAATAAATAGCTATCCTACAGCTGATACCACATATTGTACATTGAGTACTTTTCCTAAATGGGACCCCATTGTCCAAATTTTGGGGTAATCCTATACATGATCCATATGTAAGTTTTGCTTTAGAGACTTCCTTGGAGTTATACTCTAGTATAGAGGAAGAGATAGAGAGAGAGAAGCAGAGAGAAAGAAAGAGACAAAGAGACAGAGACACTGTCCTGCGAGGTCAGACAGGGAGCTTCTCCCACCCCCAGAACTGCCATTGTCCTTATTCATCTCCTGTTGTACTTGATAGAGAATTTTTCTTTTCATGTCTGTCTAAAGGAGATATTTCTGGCCACTGGCCTCTCCTGAAACTCTACTCATGCCCAGCTTGTCACTGCTCCATTCCTGCTGTTTCTGCTACATGGAAGCATAAATCCAGTTAATGCATCTAAAAAAGAAAAATCAAAATGTCAGATCTGCATAGATGGTTCATTTGAACCTGTCTAAAGAACACTGGCTTGTTCAGTACTGTTTTTTTGAAGGGGGGAAGGCAAGGCAATTAGAGTTAAGTGACTTGCCCAAGGTCACACAGCTAGTAAGTGTATCAAGTGTCTGAGGCCAGATTTGAACTCAGGTCTTCCTGACTCCAGGTCCAGTACTCTGTTCACTGCACCACCTAGCTACCCCATTGTTCAGTACTTCTTGATATGAGCACATAAAACCTGAAGTTCTCAGATTCTCAGAGGCACCAATGTAGCCCAGTGTATAGATAGACCTCAGCTCCTGGAGTCAGGAAGGCCTGAGTTCAAATTTGGCCTCAGATCCTCACTCACTAGCGATATGACCTTGGGCAAGTCATTTAACTTTTGTCTACCCCAGTTTCTTCATGTGTAAAATTGGGATTAAGATAGCACTTACCTCCCAGGATTGTTGCAAAGATCAAATGAGATAATATTTGTAAAGCACATGGCACAGTGCCTGCAATATAGCAGGTGTAACTATTGTCACCACATCCATGCTACAGGCACTACTTACACACTCCCAAACTGCTTGGGTGCACCATTGATACAAACACTGCTAGAGACATACTTGTGTTAGCGCACAGAACTTTTCCTGAGTAACTGATTCACCATTTTTTTGTGGCTCCCACAGGCTAAAGAAATATCTGCATTTTTAACATTTCTATCTAATTCATTTAGGAAATAATTGTCAAAATGTGGAAATTTCTAGTACTTTCCAGTGCTTTATAGGCTTAACAGGACAGAATATTTGAAATACAGACTGTCCTGAAAGATCTGGGGTTTTGTCTCACCATACCCTTAATAGAAGTGTGTGATTGTTCAGTTGTTTCAGTCATGTCTGCCTCTTCATGACCCTTCTTGGCAAAGATACTGGGGTAGTTCACCATTTTCTTCTCCAACTCATTTTACAGATGAGGAAAGTGAGGCAAACAGGGTTAAGTGGCTTGCCCAGGGTCACATAGCTATTAGGTATCTGAGACCAGATTTGAACTCAGGTCTTTTTGACTATCTGGGCACTCTATCCACTGAACCACCTAACTATTCTTAATAGAAGTGTAAACAAGTCCATAAGGCATGATCTCCATACTTAACAGACTTAAAGTTCACTTGGGAAGACAGGACTAATTGACATGAAACAGAAATATGGTACCAAGGAAAGAACACTGACTCTGGAGTCAGAAAACCTAGGTTCAAATCCAACCTCTTATATTTATGACCTATGTGACTTTGGACAAGTCACTTACCCTCCCTGGGGATCAGCTTCCTCCTCTATAAAACGAGATTAGACTACATACTCTTGAAGATCTCTTCCAACCCTAAATCTATGATCCTATACAACAATGATAGGATGCTAAAATGAAGATGTAACCACTGCCCTCAGAAACCTTGAAGTCTATGTGCCTGATCGTGAACACACACACACACACACACACACACACACACACACACACACACCCCTCAATAGCACTTACAAAACAGTTTATAGGGAAGAGCACAGTGTCCACAGAGTATGGGATAAGAAGAAATTAGGTTACATCAATAAATACTTTGCCATCTGGGTAATAAGACAAGAAAGTGGACTATCCAGGAATTTTAGAACCTCTGTCCTGGGAAAGTTTCAAGAAGAGAAAGGATATTCTCCCCTCAGTTGACAAAGTAATCTTCCCAAAGTGTAAGTCTGATCATGTTAGTCTCTTACTCAAGACACTCCATCAATTTTCTTTCACCTCTAGGATCAAGTCTTCTATTTAGCATTCAAACCCTTCATAACTTGCTTTCCCCCCTCCATCTTACCAGTCTTCTTACACCTTATACCACTCTCCACATATGCTGAGATTCAATGATGCTTTGCTGTTCTTTGCACAAGACACTCACTCTCCTGGCTTTGGGCATTTTCTCTATCTGTCCCCCATACCTAGAACACTCTCCATCCTTGTCTCTGATTCCTGACTTCCTTCAAGTCCCAGTTAAAATCTCCCCTTCTACAAGAAGCTTTCTTCAGTCCCCCTTATTCTAGTGCCTTCATTCCGTTGATTATCTCCAATTTATCTCTAGAGGGTTCAGTCAGTTATTTAGTCAACAAACATTTATTAAGCACCTCTTCCATGTACCAGGCACTATGCTAACTAAGTGCTAGAGGTACTAAGAAAAGAACTCGGGGTGGCCAGGTAGCACAGCGAGTAAGAGCACTGGCTCCAGTGTCGGGATGACCTGGATCAAATCCGGGCTCAGATACTCAGCACCACCCCCAGAAATAACTGGCCGTGTAACCTTGAGCAAGTTACTTAACCCCGATTGCTTTAAAAAAAAAAAAAGAAAAGAACTCACAATCTAACGGGAGGAGATAACATGCAAACAACTACATACAAACAAGCTATACACAGGATAAATAGAAACTAATCAATGTAAAGAAGGCACTAGAATTAGGGGGGATTAAAAAAGGCTTCCTGTAGAAGGTGGAATTTTAGCTGGGACTTAAAGGAAGCCAGGAGACAGAGATGGGGAGGAACAGCGTTCCATGTATAAGAGACAGCCAATTAATTTGCCAGGAGTTGGAAGAAAAATGTCTTCTTAGAAGAACAGAAGGAAGCCAGTGTCACTGAAGCAAAAGAGGGAAGGGAAGAGGTAAAGTGTGAGAAGACTGGACATAAGAAAAACAAACTAATTTTTTAAATGGTGGCTCTAATTACTGTCATATACTGCTAGGAGGTTGACATTTAAAACCATCAAAACATGAAACACTTTCTAGCACTGCTGGTTAGGCATTTTATATTTCACCATGGCAGTTAAAGGCCATGTCTCCTGGCAAGCCAGGTCAGGAATCGGATTCACCTTCCTGCTAGTAGTCATTTTCTCCAAGAGCTTTGGGGACACCGAGAGAGATTGCTTTCCTTGCCACCAACCAGTTTCAACTGAAGGACCCCAAATCAAACTCACAAGTTTGCCTCCAAGTCTGAATATATCTTTCTCAGGATCTGAAGGAACAAACACAGAAGAGGTAACCCAAAACCCAATATCAGGCTTATTTAAGCAAGACATGGGCTTTTGCTGTCTAGGCTGAGGGAAAGAGCAAGCAGCCTCCCTCCCAGCCCTCGCAGAAATAAGCTCTTGGAGTTTTGACAAGTCCTGATTTGATCCCTGGTCAGAAAGAGAACAGCAGAGGGTAGGTCACTCAGTTTTAAAGATACCCCAAGTCATTGGTTTTTTCTTCTAGCTCAACAACTGGTGAAGGGATTGCTTCATCATTCCCAAAGTGCCAAGCCTCTATGACACTGAGTCATATACACCCCCAGGCTTTTTCATCCTTATAAGCTATGCTGAGTCATACATGATTGAAAGAAAGAAGGGCAGTTTTGTTCATCTTTTATGTAACTCCAGGTAATTGTAATTTGCGTTCTCCTTACTTCAATGATCTAATTTTGTAGGTATTGCTACTCCCTCCACTTACTCAGATCAAGTCTCTTCTCATGAGATGGTCTTAACATGAAGGTCTATAAGTGTTGGTAGATGTTTAACAAGAAGCAATTAAGTTTAATCTGAATTATTTACATTTTCTCCCTCACTTTCTCAAGTCAACAAACAAAATAGTAAATCAAGCCCTGATTAGTAGTTTGCCTGTTTCTGAAATATTAAATACTTGAGACAAATGAAAAACCCAAGGGACAGAGTTTCTGGGTAATTGATAATCAATTTATTAATTAGGTTAGCTGATGATCAGTGGTCTCTTTCCTTAATCAAACACAAAACCATGCAGATCCCCGAATGCTTAAATACCTTTGGAAAAGGAAGTGACCCTGACAGGTGAAAATCAACCCTGATTGAACAATTAACAAGGGTGTACACATATTAGTGAGGAAGTGGGTTAAAAGTCTTCAACTCTTCCTGCTGAGAACATGACTTGATCATGAGCTTTAACCATCTCCATCTCTACCTGATGTGGTGCTTGGGATCTATGTTTGTAAAATCTATTTGTAAACTCAATTTATAATACCAATTTGTAACATCAGTAAGGGTGGGGTGCTTGGGATCTATATTTGTAAAATCAATTTGTAATACCACTTTGTAACATCAATTTGTAAAACCAGTTTGTAAAATCACATGCCCCCCCAGTCTCAGAGCATTAACTCTGTCCCTTCTCTCCCCGCCCCCACCCTCCCCAGCTTCAAAGCATTAATTGTGCCCAGCAACAACTCATGGGTTGTTTATCTCAGCCTTGAAACACTAACAAGCTATACCTATCAATCCTTCATAAAAGTATCTATAAACATTTCAGCCTAGGCAACTCTCCCCCTTGTATAGTGGCCCGATGCCCCCATGAGTTCTTCGGTACCCTATCTCTAGGCTAACTCCTTGACTGCCTCAACGAATCCTTCAGGACCCTATCCTCGGGTTAACTCCTTAACCTATTATCCACAGAGTCTCCGGTTAGCCTTCGTTCCCAGACATTAATCCTGTCAAGCATAACACTGATGGGTGGCAGACTGGGCACTTCTCCATCAGCCCTTGACCGATCACTGACTTAGTGACATTTTCAAGCCTAAAACCACACCTCTAGGTAGCCCCCCCTTGGGCTTTTTCCCAGTGAATCATGGGCAATACACCTGCACAGTTACATTATACTGTCCCCACCTTAACTCTAATCCCACCCTTAATCACCTAGTTAGCATAATTGGCATGGGTTCTACTATGAATGATACTATATAAACCTTAATTCTACCCCTTTAAGGTCACAGGTCCCCTAAGGATCTTTGCCCGATGTAAGGCGTATAATAAACTTTTACAACTCTGATTCCAAGTAAGCCTGATCTGAATTCTTTCCAGACTGAATCGCAGGTTCTGGTCTTAGAAAAGATCAGAGTTCCTGCTGAACCTATTGGGAGTCATCCCTCATCATAGCCAGACCACTCTAGTTGATTTTCTCCTTTATAAGCTGGGTTACCCTAGACTTTATGACATGGGCAAGAATTCATCTAGATTAGATTCTGTTTGTAAAGTCTTATAGTTGGGTGGCAGGAGGTCCCACCCAAGATCACAAAGCTTGTACCAGGAGGATTTGGGAATCTCATTCAGCAATGTCCTTCAGGACCGACTGGCCTACAGTGACTAGTCCCTGATTGAGAAAATAGAAAGGAAAAATCTCAATCTTAATTTAATAATTGGTTATTAATATAATAAAAAAATAATCACTTCTCTCATGCTCACACTGAAAATTTAACAATCAGTTCTAAGAGAGGTTCAAGCTGGCTCCAGCACACCCCTGTAATCACTGAGTCATGAATGCCAAAAAATTCAACACCTTGAGGCCACTAGTGAGATCCTTTATGACCTCTTTGAAGCTGGCCCCTGAGCAACAGGTATACAATTCCTATATTCTCCAGCTCAATAGGGTCTGCCACAGTTTGCCCGCCGGTTGGCACAATCTTCAAGAACCCAGTGTTACCTCCAAACCCCAAGGGGGCAGCCCAGTAAGACTTTGGGGGAGGATTTTACAGGTTCTACTGAATAAATGCTTGCTCAATTGCATTAAGTAGTACTTAGTAAAATTCTTTTGAATGAATGACCTCTCAAAGCCCCTTCAAGCTGTAGGATTCTGTGTGAGTGTAAATTAACATAATACATAAGTTTCCTTGCTTCCCAGGGGGAGCTCCTGGAAGCCTGACCTGGCCTGCAGCCAAAAGTGGGGGCCAGTAGGGGAAAATCTATCTCTGCTGACTGGGCTTGGGCCAATGCTGTTGGCTTTCAACCCTCACCACCCCAGGGGTACACAAAAACAAATGGATAAGATTTGCTGAGAGTTGTGAAAGATACTCCACCACCATGCTCTCCCACCCCTGTATCCCTAACACCTAGCATAGTGCTTGTCACATAGTAGGCACTTAATAAATGTGTGATTAACTGATTGATTGATTGATTTAGTAGTCCAGAACTTCCTAGCCAGAGGCATATCACAGCTGGAATAAAAAGGTTTAGAAGGGCTGCCTGAAAACAAGGCAGAGGAATCCAAGTCACTTTGTCTGGGAATTGCCCCAGGGATGGGAGACAGAAAGATTATTCCCAGAAACCTTTGTGAAGAGCCTGGACCCCTGAAAGAGAGATAGCTCCTACTTTTCCCACTCCTCCAAATCACAAGAATTCCCTATAGGTCAATGTCTCTAGAGAATCATTGCAAAAAAGGAAGGGGTAATGAATTCCACTTAAATAAAAAGTTACTAATAATTAAACTTGCTAATTAAGAAAAATTGCATCAGCTGTTTGTGGGCTGGGAATAGGAGGCAGTTTAGCTAAAAGCTTCTCAGGTTGCCTCCCTGCCAACCAAGATTCCCCTGGAGGCCCTAGTGTGAGACTGCTCTAGCTGCTTTGCCCCCCTGGAGCCTACAGGAAACTGGGGCTGTGTGGAGCTGCAAAGGGGAGAAGCCAAGTTGACTTGGAGGAGGCCTAGGCGCAACTTCACCCAAGGCGGAGGAATGCAACCCTAGGAGGTCCTATCACAGAGTAGAGTATCCAGGGGATCAAAGAGGGGAGTCCTTGAATGTTATTTTGTATGTACTTTTTTCTTTTTTTTAACCAAATCAAACATGATAATAGTTGTAAAAAGCTTCAAAAACTTTAAAGTGCTACAGAAATAGTTGTTCTTATTTATATATTGACTCCTCCATTAGAATGTAAGCTCCTTGAAATAGGAAACATTTTTTGGTATTGCTTGATATCTCTAGCACTTAGCTCACTCTGTCTATTGATTCTCTCTCACATTCTGTCTCTCTGTCTCTGTCTCTATGTGTGTGTGTCTCTCTTTCCCCATCTCCATCCCTAGGCATCTATTAAGCACTAGTGCCTACTGATTACTTAAAACAATTAGGAGGCACACAAGATAGCATGTCAGACCTGGAGTAGAAAGAAAGACTCATCTTCCTGAGTTCAAATTTGGCCTCAGAAACTTACTAGCTGTGTGATCTTGGGCAAGTCACTTTGTTGAGGTTTAGGGTTTAGGGGAGCTTGAGACCCCAAAATGCCAACATGCCAGGTCCTGCTGAATGAATTTGACTCAAGCCTTCTCTCACCCAAAGTAAAACAACATTTATTAAAGATTCACCATAATAGGTAAACTCTTAAGGAACCTAAGTTATCTGTGAGCTTATGTTGACAAGGTCGCTGGAACAATCTGACACAGACAGTCTTGGCTAAATTCTTGGAGGCAAGATGGATCTTATATACAAAAAGACTGTGGGAGGGATAGAGGAGGGGTTTGGGGAGGGTCTTGAGAAGGAGTCTGAGGAGGATTTTGACTAGGACTGATCAGACTCCAGAAATGGGATTAAAGGTGGGAAGTAGCTAAAGGCTACCTGGAAATGACGGACAATAGAGGGTTAGCCTAGTTTAAGGGTAGCAGATTTGGTCATAAATATTTTGATAGGATCAAGAGTGGGAAGTAGCTGGACAAAAGAGGGCTAGGCTAGGTAAAGAGTAACAGATTTGGACCTAGCAATGTGGCCTCAAGCAAATGCCTCATTAAGTGGGAAGACTCAATCAGAGTTCAAGGGGTTTCCCAGAGCCTAAACCCCATCAACTTCACCCTGTTTGTCTCAGTTTCCTCATCTGTAAAATGAGCCAGAGAAGGAAATGGCAAATCCCTCCAGTATCTTTGCCAAGAAAACCCCAAATGGAGTCACAAAGAGTCAGATACAGCTGACAAAAATGACTGAATGACAAAAAATGAGTGGTTGGTTAGTTCCCTCTGAAAACTCCCCCATGAAGCAATTGGCCGCACAACCCAACCCCTTCCTACTCTTCCAGTCTTCTTACACTCTATTTCCTTCTACACAATCTACAATCCAACCATACTGGCTTACTTTATTGTTTCTTGCCCCAGACACTCCATTTCCCTTCTTCCTTTGCACTGACTATCTTATAACTAGAATATTCCTCACTTCTCCCTTCCTCACTTCTCCCTTTAAAGTTCCTGGCTTCCTTCTGGACTCAGTTCAAATGTTGCATTCTATGGAGGCCTTTCCTTGTCCCTTCCTCCCACTATCTGCTAGAGCCCTCAACTTTTAGGTTACATTCCATTTACTCTTGAGTGTTTATTTATTTACATTTTCTCCCCAATTAGAATATAAACTCCTTTCGGGCAGGAAACTATTTTTGCCTTCCTTTGTATCCTTCACACTTAGCACAGAGCTTATTTATGGACTGGTTGATTCTCAACCTCCTAAGTCCCTAAACCACAGACCCCATTGTCCCTGGGACATTTCCAACTTGGAAATTTCCTCTTAAAATTTTTTTATTAATTTTTATTTGCAGTCCCAAATTTTCTCCCTCCCTCAACCCCTCCCCCACCCATTGAGAAAGTAAGAAATACAATGCTGTGTGTGTGTGTGTGTGTGTGTGTGTGTGTGTGTGTGTGTGTGTGTGAGGGGAGAGGGATAGCAAGAAAAATTAAGAAAAAAATATCGTTCAATTTGTACTGAGTATATCAGTTCTTTCTCTGGAAATGGATAGCATTTTTCAACATAAGTCCTTTGGAATTGTGGATCACTGCATTGATCAAAGTTGCCAAGTCTTTCACAGTTGATTATCATTACAATACTCCTTGGTTCTGTTCACTTCTTTTTTCATCAGTTCACACAAGTCTCCCAGATTTTCCTAAAACCATCCCCTTCATCATTTCTTACAGCACAATAGTATTCCATCATAATCATATACCATAACTTGTTCAGCAATTCCCTAATTGATGGGTATCCCCTCAGTTTCTAATTCTTTGCTGAAAGCCATCTCCAATCATCCTGATCTATATCTTGCCACTGGACCCAGGTGGTTCCAAAGGAGATAGTGAGACTGGTAACTTTGTGCAGCCCTCCCTCACTTAAATCCAATTCACTTGCAAGTCATGGTCCTCTTTGAGAATGAAGGACAAACAACAACCTGTGAGTAGTACAAGCTGCCCCACTGGGGACCCAACTGTCCAGTTCCAGTTGGGTAACGCAACTCATTCCTTCCTTCCTTCCTTCCTTCTTCCCTTCACTTCCCTCCCTTCCCTCCCTTCACTTCCCTTCCTTTCCCTGCCAGTGCTCTGCCCAAAGGAATGTAAATTTTGATAGCTGACACCTTACAAGATATCTTGGGGTTTATAGGCTAGATTTCTTTCTTAAACATCATTCCTTAAACCTAATTCACTCTGGCTCTCATAGATTGGCCAACAATAAGTCCCAGCCCAAGCCCCACTTAGTGGTGACCTGATGGCTCAGAGTGAAGGCAAATAGTAATTTTTTCTCTTTTGGCAGAAACCTTGAGTCTTCTCCTCCAGATTGATTTTTTTTCTTTTTTTTTTTTTTTTGACCGGGTAAAGGGGTCTTTTTTTGCTTTTTTTTTTTTTTTTTTTTTTCAAACTTGACCTTGGTGTTTTTTTTTTTAATTCCATATGTCACTGTGAATCCAGTATAATTCAATCTGTTGTGATAATTCAATCCTGTGCTCAACACCTAAGCAGCCAGCAAGTTTCAGAGGGAGGTTTAATTACCCCTATACAAGTGATACATCAAAGATGGTCACTGAGAGACGAGATCCTTGGAGTCCACCCTGAGCATTTCACATTTGTGTCCAATCAGGATCCCCGAGAACAGCAATCCCCAAAAGTCCTCCATCCCTACACCAGAAGATTGAAAAGATAACTGAATTGTCCTTCTTAAATTTGCCATTGATGGTACCCAATCCAGAATCAGATGCCAGTCAGTGGCCCAAACTAGCCCTACAGCACCAACAGCACCCCATGTGCCTGCTGTAGGAAGCCAGTATTTCACCAGCTCACAGCCCCAGGAACTTGTTCAGCATCACTGCTCAGCTTGGCTTGGTCCAGCCCGCTCCTCAGCCTGTCAGTGGGTCTGACTCGGGGTCCTCTGCTTCATTTCTTACCTAACCTAAATCATTGAATGGGTGTTGCCTCAGTCAAATTGAGACCTGGGAAAAACCTTAGCTTAAAAAGGCCAAGGTCCCTCATTGCTTTTAGGCCATCTCAGGTCATCCTGATCTATATCTTGACACTAGATCCACATGGCTTCAGAGGAGAAACTGAGACTGGTGAGTTTGCACAGTCCTTCTTTGCTTAAATCCAATTCACTTGCAAGTCATGGCATCATCTTCTTGATGTCATGGCCCTCTTCAAGACTGAAGGACAAACAACAATTATTTGCCACCATAAAAAAGTTGCTATAAATATTTTTGTACATATGGGTCCTTTTCCTTTTGTCTCTTTGGGGATATAGAGCTAGTAGAGCTATTGCTGGCTTAAAGGGTATGTAAAGTTTTATAGCCCTTTGGGGATAGTTCCAAATTATTCTACAGAATGGTTGGACTAGTTCATAGCCCCACCAACCATTAGTGTCCCTATTTTCCCATATCCCCTCCAGTATTTGTTATTTTCTTTTTATGTCATCTTAGCCAATCTGATGGGTGTGACATAGTACCTCAAAGTTGTTTTCATTTTCATTTCTCTAATTATTAGTGATTTAAAGTTGTTTTATATCACTATTAATAACTTTGATTTCTTCATCTTAAAACTGCCTGTTCATTTCCTTTGACCATTAGTCGATTGGAGAAGGGCTCATATTTTTATAAATTTGGCTTAGTTCCTTATATATTTGAGAAATAAGACCTTTATTTAAAAAAAAACTTGCTATAAAATTTTTTTTCCCTATTTCCTGTTTTCCTTCTAATGTTATCTGCATTGGTTTTGCTTGTGCAAAATTTTTTAGATTTAGCTTAGAAATTTCTCAGGCAGTTAGGTAGAACAGTGGATAGAGTACTAGACCCAGAGTTAGGAAGACTCATCTTCCTAAGTCCAAATCTGTTCCCAGACACTTACTAGCTGTGCAACCCAGGGCAAGTCATTTCACTATGTTTACCTCAATTTCCTCACCTATAAAATGAACTGGAGAAGGAAACAGCAAACCATTTCAGTATCTTTGCCAAGAAAACCCCAACTGGGGTCACAAAGAGTCAGACATGTCTGAAAAATGACTAAACAACAGAAACTTCTACTCTAGTATTGGAGTAGAAAATGAAAACAACTTTGAGGTGCTATGTCACACCCATCAGATGGGCTAAGATGACATAAAAAGAAAATGACAATACTCTAGGCTGGCTACTATTACCACAAGGAAGCAAGAGTAACTTGCCCAACATCATGGAGGGAACTTGTTTCTTAGTTTTGTTCAAAGTCTTGCAATTAAATCTGGGCTCTAACCTTACCAGCTGTGTGGACTTACCAGCAAGTCACCCAGATTCTGTGGCTCTGTCTCTTCATCTTAAAATGATGGAGTTGGACTCAATGATCTTACACATTCCTTGCAGCTCTTAATTCTATGACCATATGATTTTATGGTTCTTTTTACCTGATTTCATGTAGGCTCTAAGCCAGGAGTTTTACTGTAACTAATTTATATAAACACACCCAAGTAGAGCAAAATGAGAAGTGCAGAGTATTTTTTGTCATCTTGTATAGGAATTTGTGAAGGGGCTTATATTTCTAACAATGATTCAAAGCCCATATCCTCCAGGAAGCTTTTCCTGATGGAGCACAACTTTATTATGATTACTCCTCTATTCTGAACCTCTTTGGCTCTTTGGATGGCTTTGAAATTAAGCACCTTGAGTGAACAAAAAATGAACAAACAGTTCTCAAAAGAAGAATTGTAAACTATTAACAACCATGTGAAGAAATGCTCTAAATAGCTAAATGTTCTAAATCTCTCATTTTAAGAGAAATACAAGTCAAAACAACTCTAAGATCTCACCTCACCCAGCAAATTGGAAAAGATGGCAAAATATGGACATAGTGTTGGAGGGGTTATGACAGGACAGGCACACTAATGCATTGTTGATGTAGCTGTGAATTGGTATATCCATTCCAGAGAGCAATCTGGAAGTGTGCCAAGAAAGTGACTAAAATGCCCATACTCTTTGACCCATGGATTTCACTTCTCATTCCAGGAGTATCACACACACACACACACACACACACACACACACACACACACACACAC
>NW_027187380.1:14500563-14503568 GCF_028583685.1 Petaurus breviceps papuanus | reverse complement strand
CACACACACACACACACACACACACACACACACACACACACACACACTCCTCCATAAACAGCAAGATATTTATAACATCACTCCCTGACATTGCAGAGAACTAGAAACAAGGTACATGCCTGGTGATGGAGCAAAGGCTAAACAAATTGTGGTATGTGAATATAATTGAATATTTTTTTCTGAAAGAAATGACAAGCCTGGGGGGCAGAGCCAAGATGGCGGAGTAGAAGCACGACCCTCCCGTGGCTCCGGCTTCCACCCTCCCCAATCCATGTAAAAAGGGGACTCTAAACAAACTTTGGAGCTGCAGAACCCACAAAATGACACAGAGAAGCTAACCTCCCACTGAGAACAGCCCGGCAGGCCAGCAGGAATCGGCCAGCGCAACACTCTGGGAGCCGAGCCCAGCCCCACACTGAGGCTTTAGCCCCAGGGTGGGCCTGAGCAGCTGCCTGGCAGAGGGACTCCAGATCAGCAGCAGCTGTGGCCGTTTCCAGATTTATCAACACACAGATGCAAAGGACAAGGTGAGAGGCCAGTGCAGTCTGGACTTTGGGACCCAGTAAGTGGGAGTGCGTGGCTTTTACCCCCGGAGCGAGAAACCGCTGAGATGCCAGCACAGCCTGCCAGCGCCACGTGGCGGCTTCAGCTCCTGGCCTGCAGAGTGTAGGGGGACCAAGCACCAGTCTGAGGGGTCATCGCTCTTGCTTTAACCTGCTTGGATCTGGATTGCAGTCTAGGGTGGAGGTCCTGGGGTGTGTGTCCAGCTTGCCAGAGCGTGTGGAGACCTCAGAGAGGGCACCCATCTAATACCTCCGGCAGCTGAGAAAACCCCAGTGTTTGGGACGAAAACTCCCCTGTCTGGTGGCAGAGTCCTACTGTGGCAAAAAGCCCAAAAGTCAAATCATTGAGTGGCAAAATGAGCAGGCAAAGGAAACAAAGCAGACAGAAGATTCCAACATTACACTCCTATTTTGGGGATAAGAAGGAGCAAGGCATGGAACAGGAGGAAATCAGTGAAGTCAGAACTCCTGCACCAAAAGCTTCAAAGGAAAATACAAGCTGGTTACAGGCCATAGAGGACCTTAAGAAGCAGATAAGAGAAGTGGAGGAAAAATTGGGAAGAGAAATGAGAACGATGCAAGAAAATTATGAAATGAGAGTCAACAGCCTGACTGAAGAAAATAATACCTTAAAAAACAGACTGATTCAAGTGGCAAAGGAGGCTCAAAAAGGCAATGAGGAGAAGAATGCCTTAAAAAGTCGAATTTGCCAGATGGAAAAAGAATCTCAAAAGCTCACTGAGGAGAATCATTGCTTCAGAATTAGATTGGAGCAAATGGTAGCTAATGACTTTATGAGAAATCAAGATGCTGTTAAACAGATCCAAACAAATGAAAGAATAGAAGGCAATGTGAAATATCTCATGGGAAAAACCACTGACCTGGAAAATAGATCCAGGAGAGATCATTTAAAAATTATTGGACTGCCTGAGAGCCATGACCAAAGTAAGAGCCTGGAAAGCATCCTCCAGGAAGTTCTCAAAGAAAACTGCCCTGATGTTTTAGAACGAGAGGGCAAAATAGAGGTTGAAAGAATCCACCGATCACCTCCTGAAAAAGATCCCAAAAAGAAAACTCCTAGGAATATTATAGCCAGGTTCCGGAATTCCCAGATTAAGGAGAGAATATTACAAGCAGTCAGGAAGAAACAATTTGAATATTGTGGAAACACAATCAGGATAACCCAGGATCTAGCAGCTTCTACACTGAGGGATTGAAGGGCCTGGAATGTGATATTCTGGAGGTCAAAGGAGCTGGGATTAAAACCAGAGTCACCTACCCAGCAAAACTGAGTATCATGTTTCAGGGGGAAATATGGTCATTCAGTGGAATACAGGACTTCCAAGCATTCTTGCTGAAAAAACCAGAGTTGAACAGAAAATTTGACATTCAGATACAAGAAGCAAGAGAAGCATGAGAAGGTAAACAAGGAAAAGAAATCATAAGGAACTTATCAAAGTTGAACTATTTTTTTTTAAAGCAATTGGGGTTGAGTGGCTTGCTCAGGGTTGCATGGCCAGTTGTTGTTTCTGGGTGTGGTGCTGAGTGTCTGGGCCCGGATTTGATCTGGGTCGTCCCGGCACTGGGGCCGGTGCTCTTGCTCGCTGAGCCACCTGGCCAAAGTTGAACTATTAACATTCCTACATGGAAAAACAATAATTGTAACTTATGAAATTTTTCTCAGTAGTTGAAGGGATTAGAAATATGTATATGTGTATATATATATATGCATGTGTGTATATATATATATGTGTCTTTATATGAGGGTTTGCAGGCATATGAATACATATGTGAATGTGTGTATATACGTTTACAGGTATACATAGATAGAGGGCACGGGACCAATTTAACAGGAAGGGATGATACTTAAAAGGTGAAATTAAGAGGTGAGAGGAATATAATGAGGAGATGGGGAGAGACAGAGTGGGGCAAACTATCTCATACAGAAGAGGCAAGGGAAAATGGTTACAATGGAGGGGAAGAATAGGAAGGCAAAAGGGAATGGGTCATCCTTATTCCTATTGAATCTGGCTTGAGGAGGGAGGGAAATACACACTAAATAGGGGATCTCACCCTCCAGGAGAATAGGGGGGGAAGGGGATGTGAGGGGGGATGATGGAAGGGAGGGCAGGCTGGGGGGGAGGGAAGTTGGAAGCACCCACTTGTGAAAAGGGACAGGATCAAAGTAGAGAATAGAACAAGTGGGAGGTGGGATAGGAGGGAGGGAAATATAGTCAGTCTTTTACAATACATCTACTATGTTATTGTTTTGCATTAGCCTCACATGTACAACCTATACTGAACTGCTTGTCTCCCCAGTGGGGGTGGGTGGCAGGGGGGGAAGGGAATGAATCTGGAATTGAAAGTTTTAAAATCAAATATTCAAATATATATATGTGTGTGTGTGTGTGTGTGTGTGTGTGTGTGTGTGTGTGTGTGTGT
>NW_027187380.1:14477939-14500553 GCF_028583685.1 Petaurus breviceps papuanus | reverse complement strand
TGTGTGTGTGTGTGTGTGTGTGTGTGTGTGTGTGTGTGTGTGTGTGTAAAAAAAAATAAATGTTGTTGATAGAAAAAAAAAATGACAAGCCTGATGAATAGAAAGACTTATATGAACAGTTGCAAAATGAAGTAAGCAGAGCCCAGAAAATGATTATATACAATAATTACAACCACATAAATGGAAGAAACTGCCACAAAACAATAGAAAGTGAATACTGTGGGACAATAATAAATAAACTTGGCCCCAAAGAAAAAAACAAGAGAAAACACCTCCTCTCTCTCTTTTGCAGGGGTCAGTGTCTGTGAGTATGGAACATTGCACGTAACATCAGATTTTTTTTTCAATATGTGGATTGATTTTAATGATTTTTGCCCCTCCTTTTTCTTTCTTTTCTTTCCTTTTTAAAGAATTATTTGTTAAAAGGAAAATCTTCGTTTAAAAAATCTTTGTAAAAGAGAAATCTAATCTACGTAAAAACAAAAGATAGAAATAGAACTCTTCTTTAACAAAAAAAGCTCTCAGAGAACAAGGAATGTTTCAGTTTTTGTTTTTATACAAATGTCTATTGAATTTGCTGAGCTGACTCAACTTATCATTGTTATTCATTCAGTCATGCCTGACTATTTGTGACCCCTTTTAGGGTTTTCTTGGCAGAGATACTGGAGTGGTTTGTTGTTTCCTTCTCTAGCTCATTTTACAGATGAGGAAACTGAGGCAAGGAGGTGAAGTGACATGCCCAGGGTCACACAGCTAGTAAGTGTCTAAGGTCAACTTTGAACTTGGGAAGATGAGTCTTCCTGACTCCAGGCCCAGCACTCTATCCACTGTGCCATCTGCCTGCCCTGATTCAGTTTATTAGCACATAGTTAATGTGTGTATACCTGACTTAGAAACAGCCAGTGGGCTTAGATGGGTGTGGGAGCTTCCCCTCAGACCAGGCACCAATTAGCCAACTACCCTAATCTTCACAGAGTAGGTGCCCATCTCATGGACCTTAACATCCCAGATCAGTTTATATCTCACAGAAATCCCTCCCTCTCCACCACACAGCCCCCTCCTCTCATTTTGCCAAACTCTGCTGTGCTGATGCTGGGAAGTAAGGTCTTTATTGAATTTTTGCAAGTGCTTTGCATGGCATCTGATTTACAATTCATAACTTGGATTATGCTGCAAGTTCAGCCTTCCAGGGTCGGAGTAATTTAGATCTTGGAAATATTTGCCATGCTTTCAATTCCCCTGACATCTGAAGGATTGAAAATGGATTCCACCCCTGCAGCTTTTCTGTATTGGGGAGGAATGAGGGAAGAAAAAGAGTAGGATGGAAGAGGAGAGAGACTGTAAGCAAGGGAGGGACAAAAGGAAAGAAAGTGCTAAACCTTGAGCTAGAAGGGAGCATTGATATGCATGTGAAAGAAAACGTGAAAAGAAGCTGCATTCCAGGCACCACATCACCCCTGCACACCCCTCTAAACCCCTAGCAAACTTCCAGTCATGCTGACTCAACTCCACCATCACGTGTACCTCCTCCTGACTTGTAATCTGGACTCCCCATGCCTCCTCCCTTTTCCAAGTCCCCTTCATGTATTAAACTCCTTGAGGGGAGGGACTATCTTGCCTGCCTTTATTTGTATCCCCAGTACCTAGCCCAACGCTGGTATACAGAGAGTGCTTAATACTTGCTCTACCTACAAAGTAACGGGAATGGTACACAGGGCAATGGAGAAGCCATGGTTCTGAAGAGGGTCATAACTCTCAGAGGCAAAGGAAGCCAGGTGCCTAGGCATTTGGTGTCAGGAGTTAGACCTTTGCTGCTCAGACCTTGGAAACTTAACCTCTTCCTCAATTTCTCCATCAATACAATGGAGATAATAGAATCTACTTTACCAACTTCACAGAGATATCATAAAGAAAAAAAATAACAAGAGAATCCATTGGAAAACCAATTAGGGGAAGGAGTGGGAAGAGCAGGAGAGGATTCAAAGACTTAATATTAAAAAGGATAATCTACTTACTGGTGGTAGTGTGGATAGAGCACAGACCTGGATTCGGCAAGACTTGTCTTTGTGACTTCAACTGGCCTCAGACTTTTAAGTGCTGTGTGACCTTGGGCAAGTTACTTAACCATGTTTGACTCAGTTTCCTCATCTGTCAAATGAAATGGAAAAGGAAATGGCAAACCACTCCAGTATTTTTGCCAAGAAAACCCCAAGTGGAGTCATGCAGAGTCAGATACAACTAAAATGACTGACCAACAACAAATCTAGTTAAACTTCCTAATTTTACAAATCAGGAAACTAAGAGTCATAGAAGTTGCCTGATTTGCCCAAAGTAATACAAGTCTTATCTAAGAAATTATCCTTTGATTCAAATTGGATGGTTTTTGGAGGGTGGTGGGTCTGCGTATCCTTCCCAGTGATTGAGTTTTCCCTCTTGAGTACATGATCTTGACTAGAGATACTGAGCCAACCAGACCAAAAATTTGCACAAATCTTGGTTGTGATCTTTCTTTTTGCATCTCCATGGAAGAATGCTCATGTTGGCCCTTTGCTAAGCTATAGATAGGCCTAACTTAGAGAAGGCACTTCATGTCTGCCCACTGATTGACCTGCCTACGTACCAGGAAGTTCCTATGTACCCAATATTGATTAAGTCAGCTTCATCGAGGCCATGAATACAACATTCTACTGGTCAGATTCATTTTAGCAAACATCACCTAATCCAGGTATGCAAGGTTGGTGCTTTTCTAATCACAGTGCCCTTGTGGTCAATAACAGATGGGGTGAGGGATCAAAGTCTAGACTACCTGATTGACTTCCCTGAAGGTTCCCCTTCTTCTCTCTGAATCTACCCTGCAACAACAATCAGATATAAGGAAGAGTAGAGACCTAAAGCCCTGGCACCTTTATTGGGATGTACCTCCCACTCTACACCTGAACCATTTGTTCATTCAGAGCCATTCTGAGCCAGACTGTTCATTTGTGTATCCATTGGACTGGGGGCCTGCACTGTGGCATCTCTGTGAGTTAACAAATGTGATCCTTTGAACATTTCTATTCCTTCTCAGTACCTCTTCCACAAGCAGCTAGGTGAGGCAGTGTACTGAACTCGGGGCCTGGAATCGGGAAGACCTGAGTTCAAACCCAGCATCAGACACTTACTAGCTGTGTGACCCTGAGCAAGTCACTTAACGATGTTTGGCTCAGTTTCCTCATCTATAAAATGAGCTAGAGAAGGAATTGGCAAGTTACTCTACCATCTTTGTCAAGAAAACCCCAAATGGAATCACTAAGAGTTGGAAACAACAACAAAAACCTCATCCACAATCTCCTCACAGTCAAACCTACCTCATCTTCTGCAACTTCAGGAAGAGGGGAGGTCACTGAGAAGTCCTTGCTCCCTCTTTAAAGAGGGAACTGTAACAATAGAAGAAGGAGTATGCGATAACTCAGGAATGGGCTGGGATGGGAACTCAAGATTCCTGATTCCCAGGTCTCTGCCTTCTCTAATATATCAGTGTTATACAAAGAACAAGAGTTCCCTAGAGGCCTCACTAGAGAAGGCTTGCTTATAAGAAGGCTTTCACACCTTTCACTAATTTCTAATTAGGCACTGAGTCACCAGGGTTGTGGTGCCTTCTGGCTCTGAGAAGTGTATATATACTCTGATTTGGTATTTTGCTTTGGGGGCTTGCTTAAGAGAAAAAAACTTGTGATTCCCTGGTCGAGATTCTGACTGGCCATAAGTTCAGAGCTCCCTGACTGCTCAGATGTAAAGGCTCTTCCAATCCAGGGATGTACGTAAAATGTATAGCAATATTGCTTTGATTCAGGCAGTCAAAACCCTGTCTATTGGTCTTTATTGCTCTCTGTCTGTATTTTCTCTGAAGTTCAGGTGCTGACTTTTCCCCTGAACTGGTGAATGTAATTTTAAAAGACTGTTGAGGGGGGTGGAGCCAAGATGTCAGAGTAGAAACAGGACTTCTGCACAGCTCCCACTTCCACCTCCTCCAATTCATGTAAAAAATTACTCTAGGGGGCGGCTAGGTGGCACAGTGAGTAAAGCACCGGCCCGGAGTCAGGAGGACTCGAGTTTGGTTCTGGCTTCAGACACTTAACACCCACACACAAAAACTAGCCATGTAATCTTGGGCAAGTTACTTAACCCCAATTGCCCTCTAAAAAAGCCAAAAAAAAAAAAACTCTAAACAAACTTTGGAGCTACAGAACCCACAAAATGACAGAGAGAAGCTAACCTCCCACTGAAGACAGCCCAGCAGGCCAGCAGGAAGGGACCAGCACAGCTCTCTGGGAGCCAAGCCCAGCCCCTTGTGAGCCTTAGGAAAACCACAACCAGCTGCCGGCTGGAGGGACTTCAGATCACCAGCAGCTGTGGCAATTTCCAAAATTATCAAACCAAAGATTCTAAAGACAAAGTGACAGGTCAGTATAGTGTGGACTTTGGGAACAGGGAGTTCAGGAGTACGATCAGATCTCTGCCCCTGGAGGGAGAAGTGGCTGAGGTGTGGCGGCTGTGTAGCCACTGCATGGCTGCTTTAGAGCACCTGGACCGCAGATTGTAGGGGGACCAAGCAACCAGTATGAGGGGTAGTCACTTTTGCTTTAACCTGCTTGGATCTGTATCACTGTCTAGGGTGGAGGTCCTGGGGTGCACGACCAGCTTTCCAGAGCCAGTGGAGGCTTCAGAGAGGGCACCCAACTAATAGCTCCAGCAGCTGAGAAAACCCCAGCAATTTGGGACAAAGCTCCCCTCTCTGGTAGCCGAGTTCTGCTGTGGCAAAAAGCTCATAAGTCAAGCAATTGAGTGGCAACATGAGCAAGCAAAGAAGCAAAGCAAGCACAGTAATCCAACTTTACACTCCTATTTTGGGGACAAAAAGGGTCAAAGCATGGAACAGGAGGAAGACAGTGAAGTCAGAACTCCTGTACCAAAAGCTTCCAAGAAAAATATGAGCTGGTTACAGGCCATAGAGGAATTTAAGAAGGATTTTGAAAACCAAAAAAGAGAAGTGGAGGAAAAATTGGGAAGAGAAATGAGAATGATGCAAGAAAATTATGAAATGAAGAGTCAACAACCTGACTGAAGAAAATAACACCTTAAAAAATAGACTAACTCAAATAGCAAAAGAGGCTCAAAAAGCCAATGAGGAAAAGAATGCCTTATAAAGCCAAATTTGCCAGATGAAAAAAGAATTTCAAAAACTCACTGAAGAGAATCATTCCTTCAGAATTAGATTGGAGCAAATGGAAGCTACTGACTTTATGAGAAATCAAGATACTATTAAACAGATACAAACAAATGAAAAAATAGAAGGCAATGTGAAATATCTCATTGGAAAAACCACTGACCTGGAAAATAGATCCAGGAGAGATAATTTAAAAATTATTGGACTACCTGAAAGCCAGGATCAAAAAAAGAACCTAGAAATCATCCTTCAAGAAATTCTCAAGGAAAATTGCCCTGATATTTTAGAACCAGAGGGCAAAATAGAGGTTGAAAGAATCCACCGATCACCTCCTGAAAAAGATCACAAAAAAGAAAACTCCTAGGAATATTATAGCCAGGTTCTGGAATTCCCAGATCAAGGAGAAAATATTACAAGCAACCAGGAAGAAACAATTTGAATATTGTGGAAACAATCAGGATAACACAGGATCTGGCAGCTTCTACACTGAGGGATCAAAAGGGTTGGAATATGATATTCTGGAGGTCAAAGGAACTGGGATTAAAACCAAGAATCACCTACCCCGCAAAACTGAGTATCATGTTTCAGGGTAAAATATGGTCTTTCAATGGAAGAGGACTTTCAAACGTTCATGATGAAAAAACCAGAGTTGAATAGAAAATTTGACTTTCAATTACAAGAAGCAAGAGAAGCATTAGAAGGTAAACAGGGAATAGAAATCATAAGGAACTTATCAAAGTTGAACTATTTACATTCTTACATGGAAAAACGATCATTGTAACTTATGAAACTTTTCTCAGCATGAGAATAGTTGAAGGGAATAGAAATGTGTATATATGTGTGTGTGTAGACATACATATATGTCTATATAGGAGGGCATATGGGAGTATAAATACATATGTGAGTGTGTGTATATATGTGTACAGGTATACATAGACAGAGGGCACAGGACCTATTTAAGAGGAATGGATGATACTTAAAAGGTGAAATTAAGAGATGAGAGAGGAATATAATGAGAGGAGATGGGGAGAGACAGAATGGGGTAAATCATCTCATATAGAAAAGGCAACGGAAAACTGTTAACAATGGAGGGGAACAACAGGAAGGGAAAAGGGAATGGGTCAACCTTATTCTCATTGAATTTGAATAGGGTATCTCACACTACAGGAGAGTAAGGGGGAAAGGGATGAGAGGGGGGATGATGGAAGGGAGGGCAGGCTGGGGGGGGAGGGAAGTTGGAAGCACCCACTTTTGAAAAGGGACAGGATCAAAGTAGAGAATAGAACAAGTGGGTGTAGGATAGGATGGAGGGAAATATAGTCAGTCTTTCACAATATATCCACTAGGGAAATGTTTTGCATAGCTACACATTTACAACCTATATTGAATTGCTTATTTTCCAGTAAGGGTGGTGTAATGGGAATGCAAATTTGGAAGATCTTCCCTGCCCCTAGGCTAAAGTGCACCAGAAGCCTGGAGAGGGAGGCTTGTTTTTCAGTAGATACTTTTTGATTGGCCAGTGGGTCCAAAAGGTTGTTACATTCTCTGAGCCAGGAGAAGGCTATATAAGCCCTGATGTGTAGCTTTGTTTTGGGACTCACTTTGAGAAGTGTTCTGTGATTTGATCTGAATTCTGGGAAGCCGTTGTTGAGAGTCCCCCGGCTTTGAAAAACCCAGATGTGGAAATCCAGATGTTGACTGGGTATAGATGTAATGGTTGGACAGTTTGGAAAGCTGTCTACTTGATCTGTTTCTGTCTTGATAATTCTGCCTGTATGCTTTGAAGTTCGGGGTGCTGACCTTTTTCCCCTGAACAAGGTAAACGAAAAGTCTGACTGATTAAAGTAAGCTTGTTAACCCATTTTGAGTTGCTTTCCTTTATCGAAGCAGATCCAAGAACCTGTGTTGGCAGACACCATGGGGAAGCCGGGGTGCTTGCCGCTACAGGTGGGTAGCAAGGGAGGAAGGGAAAGAATCTGGAATTCAAAGTTTTAAAATCAAATGTACAAAATATATATTATTATTATTATTATTTACATGTAACTTGGAAATAAGATATACAGGCACTGGGGCATAGAGTTCCACTGTAACCTACTGGAAAGTCAGAGGGGAGGATGGGGAAAGATATGGGAGAGAGCCGATTGGGGGAGGGGATATTCAGTGTGATCTCTGTTTTGGGGTGGTGAGTAGGGGAAAAATGGGGAGAAAATTTGTAACTCAAAATCTTGTGGAAACGAATGATGTAAACTAAAAATAAACATAAAATTTAATTTAAAAATAGAAATAAGAAGAAAGGGAAAAAAAGAAAAGATTGTTGACCCCTTAAACAGCTATCTTTCCTAGTAAAGTAGATCTAAGAACCTGTGCTAGCAGTCATCCTAAGTATGCCAGTGTGGTTGCTGCTACTGACCTGGAAAATTATGTCATGAGACCTGAGAAAATGGAAGACTTGAGGGAGAGGGAAGAACAGGACCTGGAAATACTGTGAAAACCAAAGGTATAGCGTATGGGAGCAGGGGGCAGGGGGACAGGGAGTCCAGAAAGTGAGAGGACTTCTGGGCTCTTCTAAATCTGGATAAAACATCACTAGCTTGCATTTATACCAACCTATCCTCTTCTTGGAGGTCACATTATGCAATTTTGCCTAGAGACTGACCCATCCCTGTATTTCCTCTCAAAGGAAGAGCCAGAAATAGGAAGCTCTTTATGAGTTCAAAAAATGAGAACTGAGTAGTTTTCAAAGGAAAAAAATCAAACTAGCAATAACTATATGAGAAAAAAAGCCCTGCTCCAAATCACTAATAGAGAAATGCACATTTGAACAACTCTGAGTTTACATTTCCCACCCATCAGATTGGCAGAGATGACAAAAAAAATGGAAAATTATAATTATTGGAGTGGCTCTAGGGAGAACAGTTACACCAATACCCTGTTGCCAAAGTTATGAATTGGCCCAAACATTCTGGAAAGCTATCTGGAACTGTGCCTAAAATGTGACTAACCTGTACAGGGATACCCTTTGACCATCTCTAGCGCTGCTAGTCCTATACCCTATTAGGATAAAAGAAAGAAGAAAAGTATCAATAGGTACAAAAACAGGTTGATTGGTTGTTATCCTTCATTCTCGAAGAGGACCAGAATGACATCACTACACTAAAATCAAGTTTCAGTGTGGCTAATCAGACCGATGCAAGCTCAGAACACTACCACAGGGTCGGGCACAAATAGTCTGTGTGAACATTTAGTGTAGATATTTGCACAACCTGTGTTTCCTTTGAACTGCTTCAATTCTACTTTGCTCATAGAGCACAGCACCTTCTCATATGAGGACATGCCATGCTGGGTGGTCCTGTGCCAGTGTCTCCCATGTCACACAATCAATTCCAAAATTGTTGAGAGAGACCTTGAGAGTGTCCTTGTATCGCTTCTTCTGACCACTATGTGAACACTTACCCTGTGTAAGTTCTCCATAAAATAGTCTTTTTGGCAAGTGTACATGTTATAGCAAAGAAACTGGTAACTAAAAAGGTGCCCATCAACAGGGGAATGGCTAAAAAATTATGGTATATGAATATAATATATTCATATATTATGGTATTATATGACCATCAGAAAGGACAAAAAGGACAATTTGAGAAAGATCTAAAAAGTCTGATGCCAAGTGAAGTGAGAAGAATCAAGAGACCAATTTATGCAATAAAAAAATTATAAATTAAAAACAACTTTGAAAGATTCAAGAATTCCAGTCAAGGCAATGGCTAACCCTGATTCCAGAGGACTAATGGTGAAGCATCTACTGACATCCTGACAAAGAGGTGATGAACTCAGGATGCAGAATATGACATATGGCTCTACCCAGATCCTGTTAATGGCTGCCTAGGGCAGAAACACGTGGGAATTACATGGACTCACCTACAGATCTGAGAGTGGCAGCTAGGTGGCACTGCAGTGAATAAAACGCCAGACCTGAAGTCAGGAAGACTCTTCTTCCTGAGTTCAAATCTGGCCTCAGACACTTACTAGCTGTGTGACCCTGGGCAAGTCACTTAACCCTGTTTGCCTCAGTTTCCTCATTTGTAAAATGAGCTCGAAAAGGGAAAAAAGCATGTTTTCCAAGAAAACCCCAAATGTGATCACAAAGTCGGATATGACTGAAATGACAAAATGACAACAGACCAGAGAGAGTGGAGTTTATGTGGAAACAAAAGGCATAGACAGTCATGTATTTGTCCATAAAGCCTGAGAGGAATAATCCTGGGGGTGGGCGCTCCTAGCTCAAGAAATGGCAGCAGCCATTGTAGTAATAAGAGTTCCTGTCTCCTTTTCAATACCTGTTGAGCACTGTGGCCCTTCTCTCTACTTACACCACAACCATCTTTGACCAGGTCCTCATCACCTCTTTCTGCTGTTGTTACCATAGCCTCCCAATGGTAACCTCCATTTCCAGTCTCTTCCCTCTTCAGTTGATCCTTCATATTGAGATTCTTCAAGCATGGATGTCTGCACCACTGCACTGCTCCAGAAGCTCCTGTGGTTTCCCATTGCCTCTAGGATGAAAGGCAAACTACTCTCTTTGGCATTGAAAGTTCTTTGCTCTGACTTGTCAACACATTCTACTATAGTCCACTAAGCTCCATTGCTTTTCCTAAACACAACATTCTCTGCCCTAACTCTGAACTTTTTACAGGCTTTCCCCCCCATGCTTGGAATGCTCTGTCATCTCACCCCCAACTCTTGGAACCCCTGGTTTCCTTCAAGCCTCAGCTCAAGTACCATCTCCTTCAAGAAACCATTACTGACTTTCCCCCATTATTAGTGATCTCTAGCCTTCTCAAAATCAATTTCAATTTATTTTGCATGTTTTATATTGACTTGTCTCAGTCAACAAGCATTTATCAAGCACCAACTACAGTCCAGGCACCTGTACTAAGCCCTGGAGGTATATAGAGAAGTGAAAGAAAGCCCCTGCTCTTATGGAGTTTATAGTCTAATTGGGAAAGGACATGCAAAAAAATTGTACATACAAGATAAATAAAGTGTGCATGGAAGGTAATCTCAGAGGGAAAGCATTAGCCATTTGGGGAGGAAGGAAGGGAACAGAAAGACCTCCTGCAGAATTTGGGATTTGAGATAAATCTTAAAGGAAGTCAGGGAAGCCAGGTGGCAGAGGTGAAGCAACCTGACTACATGTTCTATTCCCCAATATACATTTATTTAAGATAGTGTGAGAAAAAAAATGTTGGTAATATGAAGGGGGAAAATGAACAAGCAATTATTAAATGCCTACTATGTGCCAGGAACCCCACTAGGTACTAAGGATACAAACCCAAAAGTAAAATGGTCCTTGCTCTTAGTAGGTTTACATGATAGGGTAGGAAAGTGATGAAGATGGGGAGGCATACAACATGAATTCAGTTGTCAATACAAAGCATGTAAAGTAAATGTTATGAGATTTGGAGGGGTTGTCCCTAACATCTGGGGGGATCAGGAAAAGACCTTTAGAAGGCAGCTGAGGTGCTGCAGATGAATTGAATTGCCCAAGGTCATATGACTTCCCTGGTTTCCTTCAAGTTCAAGCCTTCTACAGGAGGCCCTCTTAATTCTAGTGTCTTCCCCCTGTTGATTATTTCCAATTAATTACTCAATAAATTTTTATTAAATGCCTACTATGCCAGGAATTGTACTAAGCTCTGGGAATACAAAAAGAGGAAAAAGGCAGTCCCTACTGTCAAAGAGCTTACAATCTAATCTAAAACATCATGCAAACAAATATATATAAAGTAAGCTATATACAGAATAAATAGGACATAATTAGCAGAGAGAAGCCACAGGAATTAAGAGGGGTTGGGGCAGGTTTCCTGTAGAAGGTGAGATTTTGGCTGGGACTTAGAGGAAACCAGTATAATGCCATGCACAGAAGCTTTCCAAAAGAATGCTACTATGAACAGCTTTTAAGATTCTGATTACTCAGTATAGTGAACACTCTATTCCATAACAAATCAAAGCAAAACATCCACAGGAAATCAAGGTACAGCATTCACAATATTACAACTTATCACAGAAAATCAAAATACAATATTCACAACATAGTCTCAAAGTAAAATAGTCACTCTTCAGTTAACTCAATCAGTCACTTATCAGTAGTCTCAAAGTACAAGTCAAAGTCTTCCATTCATGGGGCAAAGTCTTGATTAACTCAATCAGTCACTTATCAGTAATATCTCAAAGTACTCAAAGTACAAATCAGTCACTTACTCAGCAAAGTCTTACTAAGTATCATACACAAAACCCTCCACCCCTTAGGTCACTAGTAAACTATAATTCCATAATTACTCAATACCCAAGGAGAGGTCTTTTCATCTTGACTTGGGGCCTATTCTCAGATTTCCTGGATCCCCTTCTGTGATAGTAATGGCATTTAAAGATTCCCCTGTATTGGCTTGGTTTTCAAATTGATTGTGTTAAAACCCAGAGCTTGTTAATCCCACCTGTGGGATGGACTTTTTGATGTGAAAAGAAAGTCCTGAACTGGGAGGAGCTGGTGACGTAGATTTGGAGAGACAAGAGAGAGGCGGAAGATCTTTTTGGAAGCAGCACCTCGTGGAGAGAGAGAGACTAAGAGAATTGCTGGTGGCCGCTTTGAATTGCCCTGGACTTTTGAGACCTGCCCCCTGAGCTACCAAGGACTGAGGAGACATGGCTGTTTTGCTGGTACTTTGTCTGTCTGTTTTGATGTTGTTTTGCCAGATTTGTCCACTGGTGAAAGACAGTCCTTTTGTTGAAGAAGTCCTGGAACCTGGCTGTTCGCTAAGAAGCCCTGAGACTGTCCTGAAGACAGAGAGTGAATACTGTCCACTGGTGAGGGACAATGCTGTTGTTGCAGGGGTCTGGAGACTGTCCTGCAGACAGAGTGAATACTGTCCACTGGTGAAGGACAGTGCTGTTGTTGCAGGGGTCTGGGAGCCTTTCTGTTGGTTCAGAAGCCCTGAAGAAGGATTTTCTTGTTGTATGTTTACAGAAATCCTGGGAGAGGGCTTTGCTAATGTGTTCAGGGGTTCTAGGACTGTTCTACAGACAGAGGATAAATTCATGAAGGGACTGGCAATGTATCTTGTGGCTTTGCTAAGCCTTGTCTCCCCAGGAACTAAGATTGCTGAGAACTTGCCTCGTGTCAAGATGAAGAAAAGACCTCCATTTGGGTATTAAGTGCTGTGTTTAAACTTGATGTAACTCTGGGGTAGATTCAATTGTGATCCAGGGGTGGGGAACTTTTGACCTTATGTTTGGAAACTAATCTCCATTTGAGAAGAGGGGCTTTGTGGTGGACTTAATTAAGGTATAGCCTAGGGGTGGAGAAGTATTTAGAACAGAGACTTTGTAATTGATTGAATGATTGGAAGGTCCTGGGGTGGGGTAGTACTTGGAGATTATTTAATCACATTTAGTAAATGCTGTATTTGGAATGATGTCATGTTTTGATCTTCTCTGTTCTTGGTTTGTCACTGAATAAAATAGAGAGCATCTATGCTGGTATTTTGAACCTGGGAAGTTGCCTTTGCTTGGTATTACAGTACACCTTCCATGGTCCCAGATTCTTCCTGGATTCACCAAACTGTCACTTGGGTTCATGGCAGACAGCTCCTAGTTCCTTGTCCAGCTCTCTGGCCAGATCCTGCTCCACACTGAATTTCACAGGGTCTGGTCCATGTTAGATCCTTCATGATTTCTGCTCCAGAGAATTCAAGGCTCAACCAAGGTGCAAACAAACAAAGTTTCAGCATCCCAGCCATGCTTCAGTCACCTGGGCTCCTAGCTCCTGGCTCCAGCTTCTGGCTCTGGCCTCCTGGTTCCTGGCCCTGGGCTCTGGTCTCTGGGCTCCTGGGATCCTGTTCAGAAGAAGTTCCACCACCACCACAAGTTCTCAGGACTCAGTTCTCCATTCCTCTGTTTCTGCTCCGCCACCAGATCTTGGTCTCAAGGAAATTCTGACTGTGCCTCTCTGGGGCTTTTCTTATATACACAGTACTAACTAGTCAGTAACAGGAGACAGGATTTCATACCTTCTGTTCCCCCAATCAGAGGCTTGATCAGTTACTAAGTATTAAGTACCTACTACCTTTGCCAACACAAAGGGATCTTCTTTTTTTTTTTTTTAAAGCAAAGGGGGTTAAGTAACTTGCTCAAGGTTACATGGCCAGTTATTTCTGGGTGTGGTGCTGAGTATCTGAGCCCGGATTTGATCCAGGTCATCCCGACACTGGAGCCGGTGCTCTTACTCGCTGAGCCACCTGGCCGCCCCTAGCACAAAGGGATCTTCAAATTCAAAATTACATTACCATTACAACCAGAGGGGTCAGAGTGAAGGAAGGAGAGTTTTCCAGGCACAGGGGGATAGTCAGAGAGAATGCCAGGAGCCAAGAGATGGAGTGTCTTATTCCTGGAATAGCCAGTTGACCAGTGTCATTGGACTGAAGAGTATGAACTAGGGAATGAGGTGTAGGAATACTGGAAAGGTAGGAGAGAGATAGGTTATGAAAGGCTTTAAATACCAAACATAGAATTTTGTATTTGTTCTTGGAGGCAATAGGAAGCCACTGGAGTTTATTAAGTAGACGGCTGACATGGTCAAACCTGTACTTTAGGAAAATCACTTTGATGGGTGAATGGAGAATGAATTAGAATGAGGAGAGACTTGTGGCAGGAAGATCCATCAGTAGGCTACTGCAATAATCCAGGCATGAGGTGATGAGGACCTGTAGCCAAATGGTGGCAGGATCAGAGGAGAAAAAGGGGTATATTTAAGAGATTTTGCATAGGCGAAATCCACAGGCCATGGCAACAGACTAGATATTGGTGAGAGATAGAGAGGAATACAGGATGATTCCTAGGTCACAAGGTTGAATCAGTAGGAGGATGATATTGCCCTCTATGGTAATATGGAGGATGGTCTAAGGAGGAAAATAATGAGCTGTTTTGGACATGTTGAGTTTAAGATATCTATTAAGATGAATATTCACTTCAAGATGTCTGAAAGACAATTAGAGATATGAGATTGGAAGTCAATATAGAGGCTGAAATATAGGTAAATTCATTATTTAATCATAATAAAATATGTGATTTACCTATATAAATTATATAGGTAAATTTGAGAATCATCAGCTGGTGATAGAGATGGTGATTAAATCCATGGGAGCTGATGAGATCACTAAATGAGGGAATAGAGAGAGAGAAGAAAAGAGTGTACAGGACAGAACCTGAGGAACACCTATATTAAATAGCATGAAATGGAAGAGGATCTAGCAAAGAAGAGAAGGAGAGGTCAGAGAGGTAGGAGGAGAACCAGGAGAGACCAGTGAGCCAAAGCCTCAAGAGAAGAGAGTATCAAGGAGGATCAACAGTGTCAAAAGCCACAAAGAGGTCAAGCAGAATGAGGATTTAGAAAGGCCATTGGATTTGGCAACAACAAAGATCATTGGGGACTTTGGAGACACAAATTTCAATGGAATGACATGGTCAGAAGCCATATTGTAAGGGGTTGAAAAGATAGTGTGAGAAAAAGAAAATGGAGGCACCTATTATAGAGGGTCTTTTCGAGGAATTCAGCTACAAAGGGCAGAAGAGATATAAAATGAGAGCAAGGGTGGAAGAATCAGTGAGAGTTTTTCCAGGATGGGGACAACAAGGGCATCTTTATAGGCAGAAAGTAATGAACTAAAGGAGGAGAGGATGAAAATAAGTAAAAAAAAAGTAGGGATGACAGAGGAGACAATCTGTTGGAGAGATGGGTTGGAATAGGATCATTTGAACAAGTGAAAAGGTTAGCCTCTGTACAGAGGTCACTTTACCATGTGAGATAGGAGTAAAGGAGGAGATATTGGCAGAAAGCACATGAGAGATGGGAGATGAGGAAGGGAGGAAGAGGATTTCATGTTGTATTATCTTGATTTTTCCTTAAAATATGAGGCAAGGTTGTCTACTGAAAGAGTGGGGGTAGGGGAAGCCATGGGAAGTGGGATGAGGTGGGAGGATAAGGTGTGAAAAAGGTGTGGAGAGTGGGACAGTGGGTGATAAAAGGAGGTACAGCTGTATGACACCCAGTAGAAGTTGTATAAGATCAATTCGTAGTAGACCCTGTCAGAATGATTGTGTGATTTTCTCTGCCTTCATTCAGCAGCATGAATGTAGGAGCAAAGATGGTGAATGATGGGAATGATTCAATGCTAAGGCTCAGTTAGGCATAATCAACAACATGATAAGAGGACTAAAGACTCAAGAGAATAAGATAGTATAAGATTAAATGGTTCACTATGGGGTCAAGAAGAGGACAGAAGAAGAATGGCTAGTTCAGGGAAGATAGACTGAGATTTGAGAGCTCAATGAATTGGAGGTCATGGTATAGACAAAGAGTAGGGAAGGCAGAGGTAGATTTAAAAAGTCAATAGATTAAGGTCAGATATGGGGATTTCAAAATTCTTAAAAGAGAGGTTTTTGAGTGATGGAAGGAGAGGGAGAACCTGGAAGTGTCAATGGGGAGCAAGCAGTATTCCAACTCCCCTACCTCAAAGGAGAAGAATGAATGAAGGTGTAGCTAGTACTAGATAGAAAAGCCAGGGAATCCACATCATCTGGGGGAAGCTGGGTTTCATTCACTAAGAGCTAGTAGATGGAGTGGTAAAGGAAGATTTAAGATGAAAGGAAGTTTGTTATCTATGGAACAGACCTTCCAGAGGACACAGTGGAAGGGCTGTGTGGAATCAGGTTGAAACTTTGGGATGGGAGGGTTGAAGAGGATAGGAATGAGGAATTTGATTGTATGGGGTGTGGAGTGGGGTTTGGATGAAGATCTACAGGAGGTCAGAGTCACTGAGATATAATGGATATGACCAGGTGTGCCAGTGTTCATCACTGAGTGAAAGGTACCACTCTTCTACCCTCAAAAGACAGAGGCAGCAGGAGATGGGGGAAAGGAGGTTGGGGGGAAATGGGAGGATCAAAGAGAGAGATAGAGAGGGAAGAAAGGAGGGAGGGAGGAAGGGAGGAAGTCAAAGGAAGGGTTGTTCTTCTTTGCACTAGAGTTTTTCATATCCCAGTTGGGAAACTGGTTTGGAAGCAGGAGGTGGAAGAAGTCTTTCTCTGGCACAGACAGAAGTAGTTGCTTTGGGGCAGATGGAAGATGCCTAGCCCCTAGCAGCTTTTCCTTGGGACCCAGCAGATTTATCTGGTCTATTGTTTGTATATAGCTATTTGCATGTTGTCTCCCCCATTAGCTTGAGAGCTCCTTGGATTGTCTTTTTGCTTTTCATTTCCAGCACTTAACACTGCCCTGTTAAGTTATTAAGTACATAGTAGGTACTTAATTAAATGTTTGTTGACTGAATAATTAACTGCTAAATGACAAGAGTAGAAATCGAAATCTACAGCTTCAAAGCCAAAATTCATTCTCCTAAATCAGGCAGAAAAGCTGTGTAAATGGAATTTTTGTTAAGTCCAGTTTATTTTACCTTTGGTTTACATTATCACTTCAATTATCTCTCTGTTTTATCTTAGTATTCAGCCACTCCTAACATTTTTAGCTCTAAATTTCTCTACCTGCTCCCAGTCCCATTCAGCCCTTCAATCAACCAGTTAATGATCTGTAAACAAACACCTAAATATCCTACAGGAGCTCCTGGAGTTTTAAAAGAAGCTCTTTGTAATCATCTTCCTTTAATGCAACTGTTTTCTAAGTTCCTTCAGTCAACATTCAAGCACCATTTATTAAGAGTCATGTTCAGCACACTATGGGAGACACTGGGGAAGATACACAAGTAAGTTGGAATTTTTTATATTCCTTCATTTATTAAGTGTATGTCAGTCACTGGGTTAGAGATTGGAGATGCAAAGACAAAACAAGCCAACTCCACCCTCAGGAAGCTTACATTCTATTAAGGAGAAACAACAAATAAATTGGTACAAAAAATAAAGTTAAATACAAAGGGGGAAGGGGGCCTAGGAGAAGAACAGGCTAGCAAAAAGGATGTGTCAAGATAGGCTTCCTATGTGAGGTAACTGGAGCTGAACCTTTCCTAGGAATTCTATGAAACGGAAGGAAAGGGGGAGTGCATTCCAGGCACAAGATTTGTACATGCAAATTACCTGCATGCAAAAAAGGGACTAGAGATGATATACATTGATAATCATTTAAGGTCATTTGAACCTCAATAAGGACCAGAGCCTGAACTAATCAACCTAATCAATGAAGCACCTTGGCCTGACAGATATTCCCTCCTTTGTTTTCTAAGTAAACCCAGAATGCTGCTTCCTGTGTCATCACCACAAGGCCAGGTGAAGCTGACCAGAGCATTCTTCTGTTAATGACTACCAACGACATGGCATCTTGACCAGACACTACCTTGAATAATGGGACTTTTCTTATCTTAATATTTTATGGATATATACTATGTTATGTCACATTAATGGTAAATGAAACACAGATATCCTGGGTTATAATTTCAATTGACACTTTGTCAACTCTCTTATCTTATTGTATTCACAACCTATTCAATTAATAAAATTCCTTTCTCATACTATGGTTAAACATAATATGGAGATCATAAATTTGAGTGACACAGACATATTGAGTTGGGATTGTTCTAAAATGTTTCTAAAAGGCTTCTCATTCCTTTATCAGACAGTTAAAGTTTTGGTTCAATGTATTCATGTATCTGCTAGCTTTAAGGGAATAAAACAATATGAATTTATATATCACCTAGCCTGTTTGCCTCTTAACCAAACTTTCAGGTTGACAGGGTAGATATTAATAACATATTCCAGAGCAAAATTGGAATAGCTCAAAAGAACCATGAGATGTGCAAATGTAGAACCATCTCCACTCCAAATGTTCACATGGATGTTTACAATGTTCCTGACCTGTGGTAGAGCCTTCTGAGCCCCTATTAGTCTGATCAGCCACAGTGGGACAATGTACCTCTGTCCCAACATAGTGATGCCATCTTCCAGGATGATGGACAACACCCAACCAACAATAGCTGAGGCAAGAGGTGATGAGTACTTAAACCAGATGGAAGTAAAGGCAAAGATGCTGGTTTGTAGATTGTCCCTGGTAGGGAACAACAGCCCAACTGATCTGTCTTAAATTGGGGTACATCTGTGCTAAATTCTAAGTACTTAGATAGGACCTTAGACCTTTTCATTTATTTGTATGTATATATATATATACATATATATACATATATATGTTATATAAATACTATATTATAAATAACAAATATTAAAAATTATAGATATATTTATTTGTTTGTTTATTTTATTTATATAATTTCCACCTCTGGCATCCCCTGGACCCATGTCCATTCTGCGGGTTTAATCCCAAGGGGGGTCAAGTTCTCTCTCTCTGGCTTTGTTCTAACACTTGTATAAAAGCTCCAGGAAAACTTCTAAAACACGATATAGAAAATAAGGCTTATGTTTAGGATCTCCCCAAATGTGGATAACTGGGTATCTTTATCTAAAGGTACTCAATGTATAATATGAGTATTGGGTATAAATTAGCTTTTTACTTCTTTCATAGAAGTTTCATTACAATTCAATGGACCTACAGGAACCTCAAAACACATATAGAAACAGTAAAATATTTGAATAGCCCATTACATTCCTCTCAGAAGGTAAGACTGGGACTGAGGCGTGAGCAGACATGTTCAGCTTGCTAAGGTGGTGTCTCCATGTGAAAATAAGGGAGCTGCTTCCAGGAAAAACATGCTATCATGTGCCTTGGAAAGACTGAAACAGGTGTGGATATTTTATAACTGGTTTTCGTGGCTAATCACAAGTTGAAATGGAAATTTTTTTTTGATTGGCTAAAGAAGCATTGAAAAAGTTATGTTTTTTGAATGTAGCAAAGCACAATGAAGAATTGCATAAATGGGACAAAGGACCCTCTGTTTAGTGATATGGTCACTGGTATTTTGTTGACTTCAATAAAGAAGTCTCATATTCTTCCCAGTGGCATGCAACCTCCTTGAAGGCAGAAGATGTCTCTTTTCTTTCCTTTTCTTCCTTTCTTTCTCTCTCTCTCTTTCTTTCTTTCTCTTTCTTTCTGTCTTTCTTCCTTTCTCCCTCTCTTCCTTCTCTCTTTCCTTCCTTCCTTTCTTTCCCCCACTGTAGCAGCAAGCACCCCAAGCATATCCTCAGGGTTTGCTGCCCATACAGGTTCTTGGATCTGCTTTGTTAAAGGAAAGCAACTCAAAATGGGTTAACAAGCTTACTTTAATCAGTCAGACATATATCGTTTACCTTGTTCAGGGGAAAAAGGTCAGCACCCCAAACTTCAAAATATACAGACAGAATTATCAAGACATTAACAGATCAAGTAGACAGCTTTCCAAACTGTCCAACCATTACATCCATACCCAGTCAACATCTGGGTTTCCACATCTGGGTTTTTCAAAGCCAGGGGACTCTCAACAACGGCTTTCCAGAATTCAGATCAAATCACAGAACACTTCTCAAAGTGAGTCCCAAAACAAAGCTACACATCTGGGCTTATATAGCCTTCTCCTGGCTCAGAGAATGTAACAACCTTTTGGACCCACTGGCCAATCAAAAAGTATCTACTGAAAAACAAGCCTCCCACCCCAGGCTTCAGGTGCACTTTAGCCTAGGGGCATGGAAGATCTTCCAAATTTGCATTCCCATTACACCCACCTCCCTTCCTCACTTTCTCTCTCTTCCTTCCTCCCTCCCTTCCTTCCTTCCTTCCTTCCTTCCTTCCTTCCTTCCTTCCTTCCTTCCTTCCTTCCTTCCTTCCTTCCTTTCTCTTTTCTTACATTCACACCTAACACGAAGGCTTGTACATATAATAGGCAGAACCATAACTAGATATATATCAACTGGGGGGCAGCTAGGTGGCTCAGTGAATAAGAGTGCTGGCCCCGGAGTCGGGAGAACCCAGGATTGGTTCTGGCCTCAGATACTTAACACCCACACAAAATAACTGGCCATGTAACCTTGGGCAAATTACTTAACCCCCATTGGAAGGAAGGAAGGAAGGAAAGAAGGAAGGAAGGAAGGAAGGAAGGAAGGAAGGAAGGAAGGAAGGAAGGAAGGAAGGAAGGAAGGAAGGAAGAAAGAAAGAAAGAAAGAAAGAAAGAAAGAAAGAAAGAAAGAAAGAAAGAAAGAAAGAAAGAAAGAAAGAAAGAAAGAAAGAAAGAAAGAAAGATCAACTGGGGCAAAAGGAGGGGAAAACAGGCAGGGGAGTAGTATACAATCTGACCTCAGGTTCATTTGTGGTCAGATCAGTAGAGGGCTTTACTACATGGGAATTGTACAGGAATGCAGCACAGTGAAAGATCCAGGGTTTTTGGTTGTGCTAGTAAAGGACCATGTAATAAGATGCAGCCAAAGGAAGAAAAGAAGCATTTATTAAGTGCCTACTATGTGTCATGCACTGTACTAAGAGCTTCCAAAATATTATCTCATTTGATCCTTATAGCCATCCTGGGGGGTAGGTGCTATTTTGTCCCCTACAGCTGAGGAAACTGAGGCAGGTTGAGGTTAAGCGACTTACTTGCCTAAGGTCACACAACCAATAAGTGTCTGAAGTTGAATTTGAACTCAGGTCTTTCTGGATTCCAGTCCCAGAGTTCTATCCACTGTGCTGCCTAGCTGTCACAGAAAATGGTAGTTAACTTGGGGTACTGTAAGTTTCCCCCCATGCTGATGCCTTGGAACGAAGACCTGTTTGCCTTGTTCATTCTGTGTTGCCTTTGTTGGGAAGTGTTTAATACATGATTCAGGAATCAAACTGAACTGTTGATTCCTTCATGTGCCCACATTATGCTCCACTTTCATTCCTCCCACTAGGCCTAGCCATATATGAAGGTGCCATTCAGATTGGGTTTTTCCACTGCATTTGAAAATTTAAAATTTTTTTAAACCAAGCCATACTAGTGGTCTGCCCCTCTAGCCCCCCCACCCCCACCCCCATCTTTGTCCAAAGCCAGAATGTTAATGCCAAACACCTTCAGCCTCCTTCCCTCTCGCATCCTTTCCCCCCTTCCTTATCCCTTTGTCCTTCCCTTTTCTCCTCTTTTCTCTTTTGCTGTTTAAAATGATTTGGAAAGGCAGCTGGTAGCCAGGGAGTACAGCTGCCGCTAAGTAATCCAAACGATTTATCTTAAGATTCATGCAGAATTCATTGAGTAGGGACTCTGGGTGGGTGTGCTTTAATATACATGCGGGTTCAGAAGAAATGTTAATCATGGGTTTGGGTAATTTGCATTTTTCCTTAATTCTCCTCCTCTAGGGCTTGGGTTGGGCAGACCCTAGCCCTCTCTGATTCTTGCTTCCTGGCTCTACCCGATTATAGCTTTCATCTGTGTAGGGCTCCAGGGTTACAAAATGCTCCCAACATGCATTATCTCATATGATCTTAAAAATAACCCTGTGAGGTAGGAAGTGAGAGTATGACGGTGTCTGTTCTACAGATGAGGAGACAAGTTCAATCTGTGACTTCCCCTAGGTCACTCAGCTACCAAGAGACAAGCCCAGCGTCCTCTGAGGCTCCATCTAGTGCACATGTAGTAGGAATAAGAAACCCTGGTTCAAATCCCAGTTCTCCCGGAAGGAGGATCATGGAAAGAGAGCTAGGTCTGGAATAAGGGTCTGAATCCTGGCCCTACCACTTCCCACTTGGGAGAATCTCACACAAATCATGTCATGTCTCTGGGCCTCCTTTGGTAAAATCGACTTAAAAGTTTGTAAAGCATCCTTATATGTGTTATCTCATTTGATCCTCACAATAACCCTGAGAGGTAGGTTCTTCTTATAATCCCCATAGTACAGATAGGAAACTGAGGCACAGAAAGGATAAATGACTTGCCCAGGGCCATACAGCTAATAAGTAGCTGAGGCAGGATTTGAACCCAGATCCCCCTGACTCTAAGTCCCCCATGCTCTCTATTATACCAATCTGAGTTCCCTTCTCACTCTAAATCTATTACTGTATCATCCTACCTGTGTGACCTTGGGCCCGCCTGTTAAACTTTCTGGGTCTCAATTCCCTAATCTGTGTTATCTGTAAAATGAGGCCTAGATGAGCTCTGCCCTGCTCTCAGCTCTCGATGCTATGAATGGGCTCTTTTACTGCCTCTGTTGGTCTAACCCTTCCCAGACTGAGCCAACCCCATATAGCACAATAGACACTGGGGAGAACATTGGCAGCCATAACAGAAAATGGTCTGGAAAGCTTTTAGTGCATTTTGACATGAAATAGAAAACCTGCAATGGTACCAAATGACATGCAAATTAGCTTTGATTATTTTTAAGATTATGGCTGGACATTTACAAAAAAAAACAAAAAATAGAAACCCAAGGCTAAAGCCCTGTTCCATTTTCTCCTGGTTCCCCCC
>NW_027187380.1:14475449-14477929 GCF_028583685.1 Petaurus breviceps papuanus | reverse complement strand
AGGTTTGTTGGCTAGTCCCAGTGCTTACCATAGTTCCTGGCATATAGTGGGTGCTTAATAAATGTTTATTGGCCGACTGAGGCATCTAGAGAGCTAGGGCTGTTAGATGAGGATTCATGGAGGGGGTGGTGGGGAAAATAATGCTGAGGGAAAAAAAATTAGCACAATTTATTCCTTGGCCTGGCTTCTCCAAACGCTATTTTGACCCTCCAGCAACCCCTAAGACAGCATGCGTCCATTAAGTAAACAAAACATTAGGGTGAGAACAGAGATGTCAACACCATCTACTAATCTGCTGATCAGATATTCACTGGGTTTGCAGAATTTCATACTGATGTAAAGGAAGAAATGAGAAGAATTTGGTGGGGGGGGAAGTGGCAGGGGCAGGGGAGGCAGGAGACTTGACATCTTTTCACCCACCTCTGACCATTAATCCAGAAGCCCAAGGATTTACCACCTGGTTAACCCCTAGACCTTTCACTTTAAATACAAGATGAGCAGGTGACTCAGCAGGACTGTGCCTTAGTCCAAAATTTCCAGCCCCTTGAACCCAAAGCAAGGTGAGAAGAGACACCCAGGAGGGGGCGTGGTTCTGCTGATGGAGCCGGTAGTGGATGGTGGTGTGAGTCAAGAATGCCAGCACGTTTGAAAGATGTTTGACTCTGATTATGAAAAGAAAGGAGAGGAGAGAGACAGAGAAGAGAGGATGCATGAGTGTGTGTGTGTGCAGAATCCCAAGTCCAGCTGGAGAACAAATTCATTGCTAAGGACAAGCCCTGCTTAGAGACTGAGCCAGGTGACGCTGCTTTTCAAGGAGGCTGAATCTCTGGGCCCTATCATTCCCTCTCACTTGGTGGGGAACAGACCCCTCATTTTGGCCAACCCTCCTCCACCAGGTACAGCTACATGTCAGCAGAACCTTCCATCATCTTTCCTATCTTCCCTGAGAATGTGTTTGTTTACAACCCTGCCTTTGAGACAGCTATTTCTCCTCCTGATGGCCAACCTGCCCCTCCCCCTTTATATTTATGGGTGATGAGCCAAGCCTGTCAAAAACCAAGGTGACTACCTCTGAAAATAAATACCCCCTCCCCTCACTGAGTCCATCCATCTACAAAGCTTTGTGTTTGTTAGCAGGGAGAGAGGTTTGGGAAGGAGCTGACTAAGGAGCAGGCCAGGGCACACTGACATGACTCCACTTGCTGCAACCATAAAAACTGGGAATGGAGCACATAACTCGCCAGTCTCTTGGGTTGTTATCTTACCAAGATAAAGCCTTTCATTTCACTGGCCCCAGATTATGGGGGATGAAGGCAGGTGGGGGGTGGATTTCTACAAATGAGAAATTTCAGACATAGAAATGACTGGGAGTAGAGAAGGAAGGAACAAGGAAGGAAGGGAAGAAGGGAAGAAGGAAGGAAGGAAGGAAGGAAGGAAGGAAGGAAGGAAGGAAGGAAGGAAGGAAGGAAGGAAGGAAGGAAGGAAGGAAGGAAGGAAGAAAAGGAGGAAAGAAGAAGAGAAGGAGGAAAGAAGGAAGGAAGCAAGGAAGGAAAGAAAGAAGGAAAGGAAAGGAGGGAGAAAGGAAGGGAGGGAGGGAAGGAGGTAAGAGGAGGTGAAAGATTCCAGAATACAATTAATACACTCTCTATCACACCTAACACAGAGATCACAGAAACACATGCTGGTCAGAAAGATACACAGATACACTTAGAGAAACACATTCCTATTGAGAAATATTCAGCTCTCCTATGTAGGCCTGGTGAGGGATGGCTCCCAATAGGTTCAGCAGGAACTCTGATCTTATCTAAGACCAGAACCTAGATTCAGTCTGGAAAGAATTCAGTAGGCCCAGGCTAACTTGGAATCAGAGTTGTACAAGTTTATTATACTCCTTACAGCAGGCAAGGATCCTTAGGGGACCTGCAACCTTAAAGGAGTAGAATTTAGGTTTATATAGAATCATCTATAATAGGACCCGTGCCAATTATGCTAACTAGGTGATTAAAGGTGGGATTAGGGAGGAGTTAAGTTGGGGACAGTGTAATGTAACTGAGCAGGTGCATTGCCCATGATTCACTGGGAAAAAGCCCAAGGGGGGGCTACCTTGAGGTGTGGTTTTAGGCTTGAAAATGTCACTAAGTCAGTGAGCGGTCAAGGGCTGATGGAGAAGTGCCCAGTCTGCCACCTATCAGTGTCATGTTTGACAAGATTAATGTCTGGGAACCAAGGCTAACTGGAGACTCAGGATAATGGGCTAAGGAGTTAACCCAGAGACAGGGCCCTGAAGGATTCATTGAGGCAGCCAAGGAGTCAACCTAGAGATAGGGTACCGAAGGATTCGTGGGGGCAATGAGACACTATGCAAGAGGGAGATAATAGTTACCTAAGCTGGAATGTTTATAGATAGTTTGGTGAAGGATTGATAGGTATAGCTTGCTAGTGTTTCAAGGCTGAGATAAACAATCCATGAGTTGTTGCTG
>NW_027187380.1:14453213-14465449 GCF_028583685.1 Petaurus breviceps papuanus | reverse complement strand
TACAAATTGGTATTACAAACTGAGTTTACAAATAGATTTTACAAACATAGCACCCTATCAGGCCCATATCATACAAATGTATGCAAAAAAGAGAACAAGAATGCATGGAGTAAAAATTTCTCTTCCTACTTCAAAAGCCCTTTCTTAATTCAATTTAACATTTAATAAACATATATTTGCAAGCAATGTGGCAAGTGTTAGAACTATAGAACCCAATTCTACCCCCTTCCCCCACCCCCCACACCCCAACAGTCCCTTCCCTCAAGAACTTTGCTCACCTTAACTCCTCCTGAACTCTCATGGCTCTAATTGGCTCTCATTTTGTTTTAAGTAAAGGGTTTAGGATTCCCAGATTCTTCTGCCAGGTTTATTGAAAAAGACCTGTGTTGGCTTCCTTACTTTGCCCTAACAGCTCCCCTCCCAAGTCCAGTCTTATTAATGTCTTGACCAACAAAGTATTTTCTCTCTAAAATAGGAACTGTTCCCACACAAGGTGTTACTCTCAAGGTTAAAAGAGTAACCTTGTGTTACTCTCACCACACACCTTCTCAGTTCCTACTCACATGCTCCTGAATAGAGCTAGCGAAACTTGCCCAAATGCTGACTGGGTACTATAAATTCATGTCAGAATCATTTCAACCAGGCACTCAGCTGCAGTAAGGCAATCCTTTTACTCCTCTCTGACTGACTCCCCTATTTTACTCCTCACATCAGCTGTTCCAAACCTTCTCTTCTCTTTTCAAGCCTCCCACATCTCCCCCATTCCTATGCATCCAGCTGAGGACCTCACCCCTTATTTTACTGAGAAAATCTGAGGCCACTTTGTAAACTCCTTATTCTCTCCTCATTTCCATCCTCCTCCCTTTTCTTTTCTTTTCCCTCAATCTCTGATAATGAGGTGATACTTTTCTCTGACAAGGCCAACCACTTTACATATACACTTGATCTGACCTATACCCTCCTTGTTTCTCCAGAAAATTACTCCCTCAATAATTTCTTTTTCTCTAATCTTCATCTTCTTCCAACCTACTGGTTTCTTCCCTATTACATTTTTGTTTTCTCTTTCTTCTAAATCCATAAGTAATAAGTAAGATATGACAAACATCTCAGGTTTGTTTGCTAACATTTGTATCATGTTAGAAGATTTTTTTTTTAGTATAGATTATTCCAAGTCTGACTTTACTGAAGAGTTGGGTCCCTCAGAATGTAGCTACTACATCTCCCACTTAGGGTTCAAAAATAACCCTAAGGAGTTTAGGACAGTATCTTTTCTAGGATTATAAATCATGAGCCCCCATCAGTATAATCCTTCCCATTGATTATCAGTGATATCAACTAGTCAGCCAGAGTTAATTAGCTTTTAGAGATAGTTAATTACTATGGAGGTATATAGTTGGTACAAAATATTCCCTACCCCCATTAAAGTACTCTATAGGCTCTTTCTCTGTTATAGTTCAGAGTCCAGGAGAAAATGGGCTGAAGCTTAGAGAGCCCATGTGGCAAAGGGTTAACTCATAGCTCTTGCTTGGTAAAAAAAGTCTTTTCTTTCTCTTAATGGTTGAATCTGCATCTATTCTGTCCTTCACTGCTGTTAGCTGATCCAGGAAAATGGTAGGAATAAGGGATGTCCAAAATACAGACTGCCAAAATTCACCAGGTCCTCCTCTGGCCAAGAGATTAGAAGGAAGAGGAGACCAAGGCTGAGGCCAAAGTGATCTCCTTCCCTCCAAGCAATACTTTTTCAGAAGTTTGGCTGGAATTGATCTCTCTTGGCTTGTCACTCTCTCAAAATCTCCAATTCCAACTAGCTCCCTTAGGTAAGGGAAGTCCCATGACCAATCTGAACAGGCTTCCCGTCATATCTAAGGAGGTATGCAGGAACCTAGATTCCTTCTCATATGAAGCATGTGTAAAGGTTAAGTAGTATGGAACGACTTTGCTTCCACTAGATGAACCAGAAGATGTTCCCAGGTCTCTTCCACCCCTGAAATTCTTTGACCTTCATGGAGACAAGGGCAAGACTAGGATGGCCTCTGAATGGTTCTCCCTGCCTCAAAAACCTCAGAATTTGAAATACTTAGAAAAGACAGAGATACAGTTAGAAGAAGGAAGGTCTCCTGGGGCTCAGTCAAGTACTCACACTTCAAATAGTTGGTTAAGTCTCCAGAAGGATGGCTGTTATCACTGTTTTAGGGACAACCCTGTGGTTTGTTCTCTTCCTATGAACAAATTCAAGACACACCCCCTCTTAAAGGGAGCCCACAACCCTTTAACAATTAACCAGTAGATTCATTCTTTAGTAAAGGCACTTATTCAAATGACATAGGAATAACAATGGTTCAAAAGCACTTTATCTAGCACAAGGAGCACACTCTCCCAAAATACATCAAGAGTTGGGCATACAGGGGCGGCCAGGTAGCACAGTGAGTAAGAGCACTGGTCCCAGAGTCGGGATGACCTGGGATCAAATCTGGGCTCTGATACTTAGCACCACACCCAGAAATAACTGGCCATGTAACCTTGAGCAAATTACTTAGCCCCAATTGCTTAAAAAAAAAAAAATAGTTGGGCATACAAAGAGGTCATAAAAATGGGGAAAAGACCCACATGTACAAAAATATTTAGAGCAACTCTTTTTGTGGTAGCCAAGAATTGGAAATTGAGGGGATGTCAATCAACTGGGGAATGGCTGAACAAGTTGTGGTGTATGAATGTAATGGAATATTGTTGCTCCATAAGAAATAATAAGCAGGCTGATTTCAGAAAAACCTGGGAAGACTTTTATGAACTGATACAAAATGAAGTGAGAACTAGGAGAACATTGTACATAGTAATAGTAAAATATCTTTACAAAAATCAACTGTGGAAGACTTGGCTATTCTGATCAATAAAATGACCCATCACAGTTCCAAAGATTCATGATGAAAAATGTTATCCACCTCTAGAGAAAGAACTATGACTGTTGGAGTTCGAATGCACATCAAAGCATACTATGCTCTCTCTTTTTTTTTTCTTTCTTTTCGTTCCTCCCTTTTGTTCTGATTCTTCTTTTACAATGTGACTAATGTGGAAATATGTTTAATATGACTGCGCATGTGTAGCTTATGTCAGATTGCATGTTGTCTTGGGGAAGGGGGAAGGGATGGAGGGAGAAAAAATTAGAATTCAAAATCTTATAAAAGTGAATGTTGAAAACTAAAAATAAATTAATTTTTTTAAAAAGGAGTTGGGCGTAGGAGAAGAGTAAGCATGAACTTAATGTGCAATAGCAGTTAGACATACATGTAGAGAAGACACGTGGATAGGGAAATTCACAACTCCAAAACTACAGGGCCCTGTTGTCCTTTCTCTAGGGTCCTCATAATATTTTCTGTCAATGGGCAGTAGTCTTAGTGATGGATGGATCACTCTGCTGCTTATCTGGGCTAGCTCTTCCTGGGGTTATTAGATGGGCCATTCAACTGCTGGGCAGGGTCAAGCAGGTCACTCAGTGACTGTGCTGGTTCCTTTCCATGCTTTATTGCTGCTGGACTGGGCCAGGGAGACTGCTAGGCTTCCAAATAGTAGTAACCAGGTCACCTTGTTGCTGAACTGGCCACTGACACTAGACAATTGTTTGGGTGATGGCCTTTTCCCCAGAGCACAGCATCTCTGAAGGATCACATCAGTTCACTGAACCTCCTGGGCACACTTTTCCATGGGTAGATACAGGCTTTTCCACTGTTAGCCACTGCCTCGGTTGCATGTTACTGTGCTCTCTTCAGCTGAAATGCTACAGTTCTCTCTCATCTAGGGTAACAACCTTTGAGGTAAAGACCTTCAGAAGCCTCTCCCCTCCGACTCACAGCCACACAACTCTGAAGTTGTTTGTCCTCCATATTGCTTTATGGTGATCAATTTCAATTCACTCCAACTCCCATAATTCTTTGAGAACCTTAATGTACATGAGTGGATAGGGACACTAGCCAGATATAGATGTAGTTAATGCACTGGAAGCAAATTCATCTTTTTGCTGGCCTCTTAACAAACAGCTGAGCTATTCAAGCCTCAGACTTTTTCTTGGGTCAGGAATGTCTATTTTGCATCTGAAGGTTTTCTCCTTTACATTTCAAATGTCTTCCAGTGCCTGTAAATGTTCATCTTTTGATGAAATCTCACTGAGGTGGCTCCTTTTACAAAAGTATAACACAAAGTCATAGAAAGTAATTTCAAGGAGAGAACACTGACAACTGGGGGAAATCAAGAAAGGTCCCATGGTGGAAACTATATGGTGCTTTGGAAGCTGGGGATTCTAAGAGGTGGAGATGAAGAGTACATGCATCCCACATGTGAGAATGCCTGGAACAGAGATGAAAGATGGAGTGTTAAATGTACAGAGAACAGCTAGCAGGCTACATAGGGCAAGTGGAAAAAGCATTCATAAAGAGTAGGTCTCTCTCTTACCCCCCCCCTCTCTTTTTCTTCTCTCCTCCCCCCTTCTCTCTTCCTTTGCCCCTCCCTCTCTCTCTCTCTCTGTCTCTCTCTCTCTCTCTCTCCTCTCCTCTCCTCTCCTCTCTCTCTCCTTTCTCTTTTTCTTCTGTTCTCTCTCTTCCCCCCCCTCCCCTTTTCCCTCTCCGTCTCATCTCTTAGATGAAAAGAATAGCAAGACTACTAAAGGAATAAGAAGCCAAGGAGATTTCCCTGTTCCTTCAAATCCTATAGGACCTCATCCTGCAAGGTTCCATTCTCCTCTCCAACCTTGTGCTGTCCCCCTAAACTCCCATCTTTAGGCTTTTCAGAGCATCTCATAGCCTCTGCCCTCCCTGGAGTCTACAGGAGCTGCCAACTGCCTTTGCTAGCAAGTGCAGGCATGATGCTGAAGGAAATCAGCATGGTCTGGAATGGCCTCTTCCTTTGATCTCCTCAGCTTCAAAGAGGACTTCTCAGAGCTTCCAGGAAGATGCCAGCCCAGGAGAGGAGAGAAGAAAAAAAGCCAGAAAATTCTGCCAATGTGAGCACTTTGTATTGAAATGAAATTAAGGATGAGCTGGTCTATTCTCCTTTCCTCCCAAGGTCTCTGCTGAATTGAATAACAGACCCTTTAGAAGATGCTTGAAGTTTCTTTTCTTTTACTGCCTTTTGAACTGGAGTGTCTGGTGCCTAAATCCCCATTGCCTGTTACTCCCACCCTGAGTCAGAGATGGATTGGCAAAGCATTTCTACATGTGGCCTGGACAGTGCTGCTCTGGAAGACGAGTACCAAGCATCACTCGTGCTGTTGTATTTCCCTTCTATTTTTCCATGGAGGAGAGGCAAGACTGAGGACAAAATAGTTCATTTCTTGGAATGTTGTGTCTTAAATAAAGTTATAAGACCCTCAGATTTAAAATTGAAAGAAATCTTGGAAACAACTTTAAATTTAAAAAATTAAGATTATTTAGCCTAGAGAATAGAAGACTTATTGGGGGACATTATCATTTTATGTGAATATCTGATGGCTTGTCATATGGAGGAGGCATTGAACTGGAATGAAGAACAAATGTGTAAAAGTTACAGGGGAATCTGTTTTAGCTTGCATCATCACAGAGTTGGAAGGGACAGCTAAGGCCATCTAATCTAATGCATGCCTAAATATGAATCACCTGTATAACAATGCCAGAAAAGGGTCATCCAGCCCCCTCTTGAAAACCTCTAAAGAGTGAGAAGCCACTACCTTCAGGCACCATTGTGAATAATTGTAATTGTTCAATTCAATTTAACAAGCATGCATTTTAAAGAATTGAAGTGAATTCTAATACTCAGAAAATTGTTCTTTACATTGAGCTTGAATTGGTATCTCTGTCATTTCTACTCCTTGCTCTTAATTTTTGCCTTCTAGGGAATCAATATAAGGAAAAACTTCCCAACAGAGCAATCCATAAATGAAATGGTCTACCCTGGGAGGCAATAAGTTCTCCATTGCTGGAGAGCTCCAGAATGGAAACTAGATGAATACTTTGTTGGGGGGGGGGGGGAGCGGCAGGCAGCAGAGTACAATAAGATTCCTTCCAAATATAAAATAAAGAAGATTTGAAGAGTGCAGAGAAGCATGATAGTTTAATCAATAAACAAACATTTATACATTGCTTACTGTGTGCTAAGTGGGGAGGGAAGAGAAAAACCTGGCCTTGCCCTCAAGGAGCTTGCTTTCTAATTGGGGAGACAGCATATATTTAAGTCAGTATATAAAAGATACACATAAAGTAGATGAACACAGGTGCAGCAAAATCAAACCGATTATCATATTTTTCATGTGAGCATTTATACCTCAGAAATTGGTAAAAAGCTATTTTTTGACCAGGGCTTGACCGGTCGTTTTGTTGATTACCTAGACTTAAGAGAGTGATGCAGAAAATGGCAATAAGGCTGATTAAACTGAAAAGTGTGCTGTGCCTACATTTCCCTCTCCTCCCCACCCTCCACCCCTCCAGCTAGTTTTTAAATATTTGCCAGCACATCACTGGATGGAGGATAGCCTTAGAAGAGAAAGCATCAGCAGCTAGGGTGACCAGAAGCATCCTCTAGCTATGGTGGCATTTGAGCTATGTACTGAAGGAAGCCAAGGATTCTAAGAGGCACAGGTGAAGTAGGGCAGTCAGTGCAAAGGTTCAGAGGTCGGGGATAGAGAATCATGGGTGAGCAATAGCAAGTTGGTCAGTATGGTTGAACCATAGAGTGTAAAGAGGAGCATAATGTATAAGAAGACTGGAAATATAGGAAAGGGTTACATGCCAAACAGAGGAATTAACATTTAAACCTAGAGGTTAATAGAGAGACACTGGACTTTATGGGGGTGGGGTGCGGGGCGGAAGAGGTGATATTATTAGACTTGCAATTTGGCAGCTGTATGGAACATGGATTGGGGCAGGTACTAACAAGTGAGGAAGACCAAATTAAAGGCTACTGCAAGTCCATGTGAAGAAGTGATGAAGGCCTGAACTAGAGTGGTGGCTCTGAGTAGAGAGAAGACATGGTCAAGAGATGTTGTCAGAAAAGAAATGGCAAGATTTGGCATCCGACTGGTTATGTGGAATAAGGGAGAGGAAGGAGACAAGGATGCAAGGATGTAAACCTGAGTAACCAGAAGGATGGTAGAGGCTGGACAGTAATAGGGAAATTTAGAAGAGGGGTTAGTTTTGGGGGAAAGATGGTGAATTCTATCTTATATACATTGAGTTTGAGAAGTCTATGGGACATCCAGTTTGAAATGTCCACTAGGCAGTTGTTGACATGAAAACAGAGCTCAGAAGAGAGATGAGGAGTAGATATAGAGATATGGGAACAGTAGAGATGAGATTTGAACCCAAGAAAGCAGATGAGATGAATAATGGAAGTAGTAAAGATATGGATTAAACTTGTGATTTCATCTGCATGGGGAACTCTAGCGTTCAGAAAAACTCCATCTACCAAAGTAGTTCAACAACTTCTCTGCAACTTGTAATCCTAGAGAATTGTTCAAATGACTAAAAGGTGAAATTATTTGCCCAGGGTCACACAGCCAAAGTGTATCGGTGGTGGGACCTGAACCTAGATTTTCTTAGCTTTGAGTGCACTAATATAATATAATATGATACGATATAATAACATTTATATTATATAATATTCATATTATGTTTTCTGTTATGTTATGTCATGTCATAGCATAGTATAACATAGCATATTATATCATATGTAATTATTATATTATGTTATGATGTGATGTGGTGTGATGTGATGTGGTGTGATGTCATGTTATGTCATGTCATGTCATGTTATGTTATGTTATGTTATGTTACTCTTCTGCCATACCATGCTGCCTCTCAAATGAGAGAGTATAGAGAGAAATGCAAAGAAGGTACAATAGTGAATTGTGGGGAACCCTCTCAGTTAATGGATACAACAAAATGAAAATTCACCAAAAAAAACTAAAGTTGTGTTTAGAAAAGCAAGAGGAGAACCAAGTGAGAGCATGTAGCAGCAAGCACCCCAAGCGTCCCTAGGGTCGCTGCCAACACAGGTTCTTGGATCTGCTTTGATAAAGGAAAGCAACTCAAAATGGGTTAACAAGCTTACTTTAATCAGTCAGATGTGTATCATTTACCTAGTTCAGGGGAAAAAGGTCAGCACCCCGAACTTCAGAATATACAGACAGAATTATCAAGACAGAAACAGATCAAGTAGACAGCTTTCCAAACTGTCCAGCCATTACATCCATACCAAATCAACATCTGGGTTTCAACATCTGGGTTTTTCAAAGCCGGGGGGCTCTGGACAACGGCTTCCCAGAATCCAGATCAAATCACAGAACACTTCTCAAAGTGAGCCCCAAAACAAAGCTACACATCAGGGCTTATATAGCCTTCTCCTGGCTCAAAGAATGTAACAACTGTATTGACCCACTGGCCAATCAAGAAGTATCTACTGAAAAACAAGCCTCCCACCCCAGGCTCCAGGTGTACTTTAGCCTAGGGGCAGGGAAGATCTTCAAATTTACATTCCCATTACAGGGCAGTGGTCAGAAAATTCAAAGACAAAAGATTATCCAAGAAGAGAAGGTGGTAAACAGTGTCAAATGCATTGGATTTTTAACTCCTTGAAAGTAAGGGCTGTCCTTTGCCTTAATTTCTATCCCTAGTGCTTAGCATAGTGCCTAGCATATAATAGGCATTAAATAAATTCTTATTGCCTGTTGATTGACTAATAGAGAAGTCAAGAAGAATGAGGGCTGAGAAAAGATGATTAGATTAGGTGATTAAGAGATAACTTGGTAACTTTGGGGAGAGCAATTTCAGTTGAATCATGAGGTCTAAAACCAAATTTCAGAGGGTTTAGAAGAGACTAAGGGGAAAGAATGTAAAGGTATCTATTGTGGTCCTCCTTATCCAAGAGTTTAGCCCCAAAAGGGAAGAAAGAAATGGGATGATAGCTTGTGGGTAGGGATAAGGGTTTTTAGAGAATGGGGAAGAGAGAAGAATGCTTGTCAGAAGTATGGAAGGAGTGAACAGATTGGGGAGCAACTGAAGACTGAGAAAATAGGGATGATAGTGGAGTCATGCTGCTGGAAAAGATGAGATAGAATGCATCACTTGTGAGGAGTTTACCTTGGCAAGAAGGGTCACCTCTTACATGAAGCAGGAGTGAAGAAGGAAATAGGGGTAGAAGACAACTGAATGATGTGAGATGAGGAATAAGGGAGAAGAAGCTCTCTGTGAATGGGCTCCATTTTTTTTCAGTAAATTATGAAGCAAGATTCTCAACTGATGGGGAGGAAGATGGTGAACTGAAGGAGAATTGAGAGAGGATTCTGGGAAGATGGTGGAGTAGATCAGAAAATTCCAAGCTCTCAAAATGTTCCCCCACAAAAGAGTAAAAATAGCACCTTAGGGCAGACAAAGTATGGGTGGAAATAAATAAGAACAGGGGCACAACTGGGCAGGATGTTTTCCTGGCACAATTTGAGAAGATCAGAAGAAAAATTCCAAATGAGGTTTGGTCCCTGTGAAGAGTAAACACCTCCAGGCTGGGTTCCATTTTAACAACACAAGGGGCAAGCCTCTTAAATAGCAAGTGACAAGTCTTGGAGTTAGTTGGTTTGAGAGGCTGCCTTGGCCCCAGACACCAGAACTTTCTAGTATAGTGAGGGCGGTTGGGTGTCTGAGGCTGGGAAGATCAAGGGAACCTCTGCTGACAGAGAATGCCAGATCCAGCTGTGTTGCAAAAAGCAGCTGGAGCAAAGAGGAACCAGCACATGCCGGTGAGTACAAAAGCAGTGGGGCAGAAAGCCCCTGGCTGTGGGCTCTTACAGGAGGTTGGAGGTTTGGCTTTGGTTCTAGACTAGAGGGGAGAACTGAAGATCCCATACCCCAGGCCTTGAGATGATTACAAAAATTAAGTTATTACCACAAAAAAAAATGCACAGGCAAAGGAGAAAGAATCCAACCATAGAAAGCTATTATGGGAATAGAGATGACTGGGGTTTATCTTCAGAGAAAGATATTGCAGTAAAGAAACCCCCACAGAGTAAAGTCAAATGGTCACTTGCCCAAAAAGAATTCATAGAAGATCTTTAAAAAGAAAATAAGAATAATCCAAGAAAAACAAGAAGAATATGAAAAAAAAGTCAACCAATTAGAAAAGGAGATTAAGAATATTAAGGAAGAAAATGAAGGATATTTGAGAAGGGATAAAAAGGTTTAGAAAAGCCACTGTGGTGAGTGGAATTGTGAATTGCTTAGAGAGGTATAAAAAAATAGTATTTCTGTAGCGAGGACCAAGTGAAGGGTATTTAATATAGACTTTTATATTCATCACAGTTAACTCCTTTAACAACTCAGCCCTGTGTAAGTAAGAGCAGATGGTAAGAGCACTACAAAGTTGGGGCTTAGAAGGGCAACATCCTCAGTAGTGTAAAGGGACAAAGGATTAAAGAGAAGAAGACAGCACAGAGTTGAACTGCTTCACCAAGAGGTCAAGATGGAGAAAGAGGAGAGGAAAAGAGAGGAGAAGAGAGGAGAAGAGAGAAGAAGAGAAGAGAGGAGAGGAGAAGAGAAGAGAAGAGAAGAGAAGAGAAGAGAAGAGAAGAGAAGAGAAGAGAAGAGAGAGAAGAGAAGAGAAGAGAAGAGAAGAGAAGAGAAGAGAAGAGAAGAGAAGAGAAGAGTAGCCAGGGCAGGGACAATGACCTGGAAATGGTGTGAGGGACAGAGGGACTGGAGGTCACAGAAAGAACAAAGAATAAATTTAGGAATCAAGCATAGGAAGAGATGGAATAATAAGTGATGATAGGATAAAGGAATTTCGGAATTGCTGATCATGGAAGTGAAACATTTGGGAGTGATGGCAAGATCAAAATGTGACCATCCTCGTGATGTAAAATGGAGAAGGAAGTAATGAGGTGGGCAGATTGATAAACTTGGAGTGAGAATGTTTGAGGGAACATCATCATTTACGCGGACATCTTTTGGTCTAAGGGCAAGAGTTGGGGTGGAGAGGAAGATGGTGAGCCAAGGACTGAACTTCGGAAAGAAGGGAGAATGACTGGAATCCAGAAGATAACAGCCATCAGAAACTATACTGTGTGATAAATTTTGATAGCCAGAATTTCAAAGGAGAAGAGGTTTTGAAGTCTTAATATCATGATTTCCCCAAGGATACATAACTAGTAAATGTTAGAGGTACAATCAGGAGTGGGGAACCTGTGGCCTCGAGGTCGCCAGATGGATGCCCCACCCCTGGAATTTAAAACCAAGTCTTTCTGACTTATTGTTTTGTACTAGCTAACAGAAGTCACACCATGTTTGACAACTAATTGACCTCCCTATATTCAGAGAAGTACCTATGTGCCCAATATTGAGTTAGTCAGATTTATTGAGGTAAGGAATACAAGATTCTACTACTCATGATCAGTTTAGCAAATTTCACTAGCTCTTTCCACTATACCACACCACCTTTATCCATTGCAATGATGAAATTACCATACAAACATAGTGAAACTATGAAAAAAATTTATGTGATAGCAATAGATCTCCAGCACAAGAAATTGTTTGTGTGTATGTATGTGTATATGAATATATCAAAAATATACATATATTTGTATGCTAGGAGGAGACTGTAGGTAAAGTACCAAGAAGTAACATGAATGCTAAAAGGATTATGAGGGAGGCAGTTTATTACTCAGAGGCATGCAAGCATGCAGTTCTCCAGTCCTACGGTCCCAGAAGCAAGCACTGATGGGGGTATGGGAGTAAGGTGGGATGCTCACCCTGATTGTGATTCTAGATCTTTGAGTCTCTGCCCTTGTATCTGATTGTGATTGCTGGGTTCAGAGAGACCAAATGGAGAGGGAGTGGTACTTAGGGGCAGTCATCATGAATTGGCCTGAAATACAACTCCCACTTTTTGACTACAAGGGCATTGCTATTAGGAAAATTTGCTAACCTTGCATACTTGGATTAGATGAAATTTGCTAAACTGATTATGAGTACTTGTAGAATCTTGCATTCCTTACCTCAGTGAATCTGACTAACTCAATATTGGGCACATAGGTACTTCTCTGATTATAGGGAGGTCAATTAGTGGTCAAACATGGTGTGACTTCTGTTAGCTAGTATGAAACAATAGATCAGTCTTTACATATTACATAAACAAGTAGAAGGAGAAGAGGGGAAGGAAGGAAGGTTAATGAATGAATGAAAGCAAGCTTGGCTCAAACACAAAATGAGAAAATGAACCTTCCTTCCTTC
>NW_027187380.1:14406743-14453203 GCF_028583685.1 Petaurus breviceps papuanus | reverse complement strand
CAAGCTTGGCTCAAACACAAAATGAGAAAATGAACCTTCCTTCCTTCTTGGAAGAAGCCAGAGACTAGCAGGGGTGTGCTGGAACCAGTTCCTACATGGGCCAATTGTTAAATTTTCAGTATGAACTTGTATTCTTCGGAAATTGACAAATGCTACAAATTATGGATTAATTTACTGTTTTCCTGATTGTCTAAACTTAAGAAAATAACAGGAAAAATACCAGATTAGATTAAATTTAAAGTGCATCTTGCATTTTCAGAGAGCCTGTTGTTAAACATTTACCAGTATACTTTGAGTATGGATGTGTAAAACTATAGGTACTGTCAGACTCTGCTGAGTATAAATTGTTGGTTAGTTTTGCTGAACTATTCTTTTTTCCCCTCTCTTTCTTTTTTTATCCTTTGTTATAAGAGATGGCTCTCTGGGGAAGGTATGGGAGAGAGATGTATTCAGCAATGAAGGTGATATAAAAACTAAACATATCAATAAAATTTAAAAAAAATAATAAAGCACACAATTTTTTCTCCATTGTAAGTAAGAAGTAAGCCTTCCTAGAATCCCATGTGGTCTGACATAAGTGGTAGGGATGAGAACAAGAGGAAAAGAAACTAAAAAACCTGTATGCCAATTTCTTTACGTATAAATATAATATCTATCTATACATTGTATTTGTGAGTGTAGATAAATGAAATATTATGGAGATATAAAAATGTTTCTATTTTATGCTTATATATTTATATACTTACATATTATGTATGTATACTGCTTGTATATTTGTATGCATATATGTATCCATATGCATGTATGTGTATATATTATATATTATGAAAAAATTTCTGTGGAATGAATTGTATTAGCTCTCCAGAACAAGAAAATCATTTATGGGTATGTGTGTGTGTGTGTGTGTGTGTGTGTGTGTTTTTTGTATACACACACATACCCATAAATGATTTTCTTGTTCTGGAGAGCTAATACAATTCATTCCACAGAAATTTTTTCATAATTTCATAATGCATGTATTGTAATTTCATAATTGTGTATATTGATTAGATTCATAGAAATAAGCATTAGTGAGAGAGTAGAAAGTTCCCTAGTTAAAGTCACAACACCTGTGTTTAGAGCCTATCTCTAACCCACCCCCCTAATCTGGATGTCCTAGGGCAAATCTTAACCTTTCTGAGTCTGAATTTCTTCAGCAGTACAATGAGAGGGTTGGCCTAGGTGACCTCTCAGGCCCCAGCTCTCAACCTTTGAACCTATCACCTAACTTTCAGACTCCAAGGAACAGGGGCGGAGGGAAGGGGTGACACTCCAGAAACTCAGAGAGAGAAAATTCAATTCAAAACTAAAAATACACATATGTGTCTTATCTACTGGGGGAATCAGAGAAGGAACTTGTCAGCAAATATCCTCAGGTTGATTCAACAGCATAAGTTGAAAGAGGAGGGAGGGTGTCCTACATTTCCTTTTGTTAAACTTGGAGCAGCAAAGACAGAACCATAGACAAGCTGACACATCTTCCTCCCACCAGAAATGATTACCCTGTTACCTGGTGAGCATCAGTGGTGGGTTCAGAGCCCTGTAGCTGGCGCTGCCTTGCAGAAGGATGGAGCCATGTTTAAAAAGGACCCAGTGTGTACTTGCCCATCTGGGTCAATCTAGGTGAGGCCTTGCTGAAGGCTGACGGCCCCAGGAGTAAAAGGAGCCTGAGCAATGGGGTCTATGCCCCAGGGCCTGGGAAAGAAGTAAAGATGTAACTACAAATTTTTACATAGGAGCCAAACTCTGCTGGGGCAGAGAAATATCATAGTGAAACCACAGAATGAATGCTAGATTTGAAATCACTGGTCCTGAGATTGATTTCCTGCTTTTCCTCTTACTACTTATAGGACCTTTGGAAAGTCATTTTAATCTCTTGGGCCTCAGTTTTGTCATCTATGAAATAAAAGGGTTGAACTAGATGACCTATAACTACCTTCCAGCTCTAAATCTATGAGCATACAATCATCCCTCCCAGGAGGAGACATAAAGAAGAAAAGGTGGCCTGTACTTCAAAAGCATTATCAATTGTCCCAGCCTCTTCACATCCCGGCTAGGGGGAAGGGAGGGAAGGGAGAAAAGGGGGAAAGAGCAGACCCAAAGTGTGTGTGGTAGAGAGGAAAAGGGAGGGGTTACTGGGGAAACAATCCTTTGACTTAAAATACTGATCAAAGCCATGACCAATCACAATTCCAGAGGATTGATGATGAAACCTACTAACCACCTACTGAGAGATGTGTTGGACCACAGATGCAGAATAAAAATATTTTTTGGGACACAAACAAGGTAGAAATTTGTTTTGCTTGGCCATGAATATTTGTTACAAGGGCTTTTCGCCCCCAAGTTTTCACTTCCACAGTGGGAAGGGGATCTTCTTTGGGCTCCAAAGAAGGTATTTCTTTCTGGAAGGGCCTGAGGAGGAAAGAGCAAAGGAGTGAGCCTCTGAGTTGATTAACTTCTAGTGCTATCCATCCTTTTTGAATTCCCTGGGGAGCTACATTGGAGGGAAAAGTCAGAATCAAAATTAACCTTCAAAATGAAGCAAGTGAACCAGAAGGGCTCTCCACAGAAGAGCCATCGCTCCACTTAGGCTTCATCGTGTAGCTAAGGCAACATTGGGAGTAGAAGAGTCACTCAGACAATCTACAAATGGGAGAAGGAAGGCTGAAGAGGAGTCAAGGAGACAGGACTATTCAAGGGCCAGAAAGGGGCTTTTTGTGCCTTCTCCAGGGCCAGAGGTTGACTTACTTGCCATTCACTTGCAAATCAAGACATCACCCTCCTGATGTCATTGGTCCTCTTCAAGCACAAAGGAGGGACAACAACAAAAACAATGCTGAATGATATGGTCAGGAGGACTTGAGAAGATATCCAGGTTGCTGCTTCTTCAGAAAGAATGATTTGATTTGAGACAGATTGATTGTGCATGACTCCATCTATATAGATCTTCATTGTCTCCTGCTTGGAAAATCTTTTTATTTCCTCCCTAGGTCTGCATGAGAATTTGAGGAGGATGGGAGTAAGGAACAGGATCAGGTACAGAGAAAGAGAAAGAGGAAAAAAATGAATTATTTTGGCAATAATGGCATGATGTTAGGAAATATGGACAGGATCAAAGTTAAGACAACTCTCACCAAACTTCCCAGGCACTAACCCACTCACACTACGTCATTCATACAAAGGCTTTCTTTCTTTATTTCTTTTTTGGTTTTTTTTGGAGGGGGGAAGGCAGGGCAATTGGGATTAAGTGACTTGCCCAAGGTCACATGGCTAAGTAAGTGTTAAGTGTCTGAGGCTGGATTTGAACTCAGGTCCTCCTGACACCAGGGCTGGTGTTCTATTCACTGTACCACCTAGCCGCCCCAAAATTGTCTTTCTTTCTGATCCCCCATCTTCCCTCTTCATGCCTTTGAACTGGTCATACTTCCTGCCTAAAATGTACTTCCTCATCTCTACCTCACTGAATCTCTTTCTTCCTTTAAAAATAGTCCTTAAGCATCACCCTTTAAGTCAAGGGTTCTTGACCTTTTTTTTTTTTGTCATGGATTTCTTTAGTAGTTTAATAAAACCTATGAATCCCTTCCCAGAATAATGTTTTTAAATACATAAAATAAAATACATAGGATTACAAAGGAAACCAATTATATTCAAAACAGTTAACAACATTTTTAAAACAAGTACACATACCCCAGGTGAAGAAGGCCTTTCCTGATCCCCTCCCCAATTGTTAGTGCCTTCTCTCTCAAACTACCTTCTATTTTCAGTTAGCAATTCACTTTGAGCGCTTACTATGTCCTAGGCAGGGCAGCTAGGTAGCACAGTAGATAGAGCACAAGGCCTAGAGACAGGAAGACTCATCTTTGAGAGTTCACATCCGACCTCAAACACTTACTAGCTGTGTGACCCTGGGCAAGTCACTTAACCCTGTCTGCCTCAGTTTCCCTATCTGTAAAATGAGCTGGAAAAGGAAATGGCAAACCCCTCCAGCATCTTTGCCAAGAAAACCCCAAATAGGGTCACAAAGAGTCAGACACAACTGAAAAACAACACAACAACAACAACAAATGTCCTAGGCACTGCCCTGAGTTCCAGCGATACAAGGAAAGGCAAAACTTCATGCTTTGTTGTCTAGCTTGAATCCCTGCCTTCAAGAGACTTACAGTCTAACAGGGGACAGAAAGTCTCCCTGAACAAATACGTTCGATTGCACATGTCTGCAGCGACGTAAATAATGTGCATACAAGGATGCACGCGGGCAACTGTGCAATGTGAACATGCACAGAACACATGTAGGCAATGAGAGAAGGGAAAGGCGACAGAATAAAGAGAAGCTGAGACAGGCTTTCCAGAGAATATGAGGTTTTAACTACTCTGTATTTACTCTAGGCAGACATACATAAAGGTGATTTCTTGCCACTGGGCTCCCCACCCCCAGTGAAAGTTCCTTATGTGTAGAAATCATTTTATTCTTTGTAGTGGTATCCCCGGTGCTCACACAGCCCTGGAACATAGAAGATGCTTCATAAATGCTTGTAGATTGATTTAACACCTACCTGATAGAGTTGTTTAAGGTTTGAGTGAGACAGGTGTATGTAAAGCACTTTAATGCCACCTAAATGTCAATTTTAAAAAAAAGTATTCATAAGAGAGCTTCAGACAAAGAGCTGTGTGAATTCAGAGGGATTAGTTCATCTTTTAGGTCTTTTGATGAGAGATTCAACTTGGTTTCTAGTTTGCGGTGCAAAAGGAAAAGTTTGGGTGGGAGCCATTATGTTCGAAAGACTAGGCCAGTGGAACTGTTCACTTGGTTCTCTGGAAGTTCCAACAGTTATTGAACATGAGGGGACAAAGGGCAAAGGGTACATGTTAGACCTTGTCTCTTCCAGAATTCAGTCATGGATCTCAGATGAGCCACCCTGGAGACTCAGGCTTTACTACTGTGATGCTGAAGGTGTCCTCTCCTGCCCCTAAAACAACTGGTCCAAAAATGAAAAAAATCATTCAAGCAATGGGTAATTTAATCTTCACCAGTCTCCAACCACCGGACTTACCTTACCTTACTGAATTCATCATTGGCTAAAAATGGCCTTTGGAAACAAGGTAGGGCATTTAATCCTCAGGGGCCCAAGAACATGGCTTTATCCTGCACCTCATTTTCCCCACCTGTACAGTGGGGCAAATTGGCTGGTCTCCATTCCCACATTTGGTATTCTAGTGCCTACTTCCTCAGTAACAGGTTTTGTTGTGTTTTGTTTTACAGTCACTCCATTTATTTACAAATAATATTCTACTATTGCAGAATCCTGAGGGGAAACTTTAAAGAAAAAAATCACATACATTTTGTTCCATCCCTATCAGAGCTGTCTGCTTTTCTCAACGTTCCCCACCCCCAATTCCTTTCTTTATCCTCCTTTTCCCCTCCCCATTATTTGTTCTTTTTCCGCTCAGGGAAATTTGCATGAAAGCTGATCTTTGTTTTCTAACAGTTCATCTGTGCCAGAGCTAGACGCCCAGGTTCCCCACCTGAACTCATCAGCCCAGAGGCGGCTGTCCTCAGTCATAAAGCAATCCACTGAAGGGGAAGCATCGAGATGATCTATTTGGAAAATTGCTTTCTAAAGAGTGCAGACACTTCCAAAAAGTCTCAGCTCTAATCTCTACGATCCTTGCCAAGGACCTGACCCACCACTGGGGAAGAATTGATTGCCCCTTCTTGGCCCCATGGCTTTGCTCCATTTTCCTGTAGGGCAGAGAAAAAAAAAAACAACCCAAGTTATTGTGAATGGTGTTTGGGTTCTGGTAATAATAAACACACTGAGCAAATTGAAGTCGCGCTTTGGAACAACTAATCTTGATGCAAAGCCTTTCTTCTCTGCACCAGAGGGGAAAAACTATAGTAAATAGAAGGAGGAAAAAAATCAATTTCTAATGTACTTTGTTCATTGAATGAGAGAATCTCAATCCAAGCCTGTCCTTTCATGTCTTCCATTAACTTTGTCAATTTCACATCTCCCCCAATCCCCTCCCCCCTTGTGAATTGCCAGCATGGACCAGTTCAGACGAAGAAAGTAAGGATGGAGGTTTGGGGGAAGAGGTGAACATAGGAAGGACAGACCCTTAAAATGAAACAATCACCATCACCTCCCCTCCATTAAGCTTCTTCTCTCTAGGCCTCCATTGACTCCCTTATAAAATGAAGTTGGTCTATATAATTTTGAATATCCCTTCATGCTCTGATGGTCTCTGATTTTTCTCTAAGAATAATGCCTTCATAACCACTATCTCATTTGGTCTTCATTACGACCCTGAAAGGTAGGTGCTATTATTATTCCCATTTTACAGATGAGATATTAGAAGAGTTAAATGATTTACCCAGGGTCGGTTAGTTCGTTGGCTGGTTATTGTCCTTCATCCTTAGAAGATCAAATGACATCACTATTGTTGGGGTCAAGGTACACTGTGTTCATTCAACTGTGGTTGATCCGATCCAGAAGAGCTCACCAGGCTCTACCACAGGTCTGGCACAAATAATCCATATGCCCAGGGTCAAACAGACGGCAGCACACTGTTGTTTGAAGCAAGATTCAAACCCAAGTCTTTCTGATGCTAAAATAAGCATGACATCCCCTATACCATGCTACTTTCAAGCCACCTTATGGTAAAAAAAACCCTAAGCATTGGGAGAACTAGGGTCTAAGTGCCTGCCCTGTCACAAACTAGCTCCGTTCCTTCCCTTCTAATCCTCAATTCTCTTATCTGTAAAATAAAATGGTTGGACTAGGCCAGGAGTTCTTAACCTAGGGCCCACCAATCCTTCCAAAGGACCCATGGACAGATTTCAGGGGTTTTGTGAACTTGGATGAGGGGGTAAGAGGGGAGAACTACACCTTTATTTTCACTTGCCTCTACTGGAAATTTAACTTTTTCTTCCATTGTGTGTTCTTTGTAAAAAGCATTGTTCTGAAAAGGAGATCACAGGCTTCTCCAGACTGCCAAAAGGATTCATAATATAGAAAATCATTAAGAGAACCCCTGGACCACGGTTCTATCTGGCTTTAACAGTCTATGATTCTGGTGGTTTGTAGGGAGTATAGCAAAGTATAGGCTCAGAAGGAAGCTGATTATGCCTTAGACTTTGCTAAAGGAGAAGTGAAGAACTTTTAAATCAAGGGTTCTTAACTTTTTTGTCTGTCATAGATCCCTTTGGCAGTCTGAAGCCTATGGGACAATTTCTCAGAATTGAAGGAAATACTAAATTTCATTTAGAGGTTAGGGAAAATAAAAATGTATTTTTTTAAGTTCACAGACCCCCTGAAATGTATGGTCTGTGAACCCCAGGTTAAGAACTTTTGTCTTAAATGGATAATGGCCTTAGACCCAGATAATAAAATAATGGAAGTGAGAGGGAAAGATCATCTCCTGGCTGTAAATCCTATATGTTTGATGCTAGGAAATGGGAGAGAGAAACGATGGGAGTTTCTAGACATCCCTGAAACAAATGCAGAGCACAATTTGGAGAGAATGGTTAAGTACTAATCATTTTGAGGGGATGGAAGAATACCCCTCTGATGGTAAATCTCTATTAGCAAGGACGTTCACTTTATTTTCAAACCCCAATGCCCATGGGGCCTTCAAAAACAGAAATACATTCTCTCTTGGCAGCCATTCCAACCCATTCTCTGTAAACCAAGGTCTCTTCTCAAGAGAAAATACCCCAGAAGCTACTCTGGTATTGGAAGGAGAGTCAACTGAGCAAGAGGTAGCAGCAACAGCAGCCTGAACTGCTAAAATCTGCCTCCCCTGTGGTCTCCTATGACATCACTTGGGATACCATCAATCCGTGGAAGCTCTGGCCCTGGGAGAAAGCTGGTTGGAGAAAGTGTCTAATGTTTTGGTGTAGCAGACAAAATGGACAGTAGTCTATAGCATCAGAAAAGAAAGATCTGGCTTCAAATCCTGCCTCTGACACTTACTAGCAGTGTCTCTTTGAGTCCCAGTATTGCCCAAATGGGATAATTGTGATGATTGCTGCCTCAAAGGTCAGGTGATAGGTGCCCATGAGATAGCATCTATAAAGTATCCTATAAACTTTAAAGCGCTACTTCATAAGATGAGAAAGTCAAACCTGAAAAAGGCCCTAGAGATAATCTTCTAGTCCAACCTTCTGGTTTGGTTTTTTTTTTTTTGATAAGGAAACAGAAGCTGAAAAAGAGGTGGAGTGATTTGACCAAGATAAATTAGTCCAATTTATTGAAATAGTCGGGATGAGGGCTCTCTAGTTTTAAAATGAGAAGGAAATTTGATCAGTTTCTCCTACCTATTTCAATTCCTATATTTTCTGGCAAAAGGCCTCTAGGAGTAGGTGATTATGTGGTAATTTAGAGGCTGCACCAGAGAAGAAAAATGGAGAAAACCCATACACAAGCTTATGTGACCAAATTATATTTATTAAAGTGTGTTCTAAACAGCCTACTGTGTGTCCTCAGGAGGGCTTAGAGACCAGAGTATGATATTACAGTCCTCCAAATTCATGTCTAAATTGGGGCAGTGGTTTGTTGGTTCTCAGAGATGGCTTCCCAACTTTGTCTTTTTATATGGCCAACAAGCATTTATTAAGTACCTACTATGTTCCAGATACTATACTAAGTGCTGGAGATTCACAAAAAAGCAATGATAATAATAATAATTCCTTCCTCTCAAGGAGCTCATAATCTAATGGAGTTGACAATATACAAACAACTATGTATAAACGAGATATCTACAGCATACATTGGAAGTAATCTCAGAGAGAAGACACTAAGAATAAGGAGGACCAGGAAAGTTTTCTTTTTTTTATTTATTTGTTTGTTTATTTATTTATTTTTAGTTGACAACATTTAGTTCCACAAGCTTTTGAGTTACAAGTTTTCTCCCCTCTTTCTCCTCCCCCTTACCCCTCATCAGGAAAGTTTTCTTGCAGAAGGTAGAACTTTAGCTGGGAATTGATAAAAGCTAGGGAAGTTAGGAGGCAAAGAGGAGGAGGAGGAGGAAGAGAAGGAGAAGGAAGAAGGGAAAGAACATTCCAATCACTGAAGACAGTGAATGAAAATGTCCAGAGTCAGTATTTTGTGAGATAAAACAACAAGGAGACCAATGCCATTGGATTGAAGAGTACATGGAGAGGCATGAGGTGTAAGAAGACCAGAAAAGTAGGAAAGGACCAAGTTATGAAGTGCTTTAAAAGGCAAATAGAAGATTTTTCTATTTGATCATAGGATAATAATAAGTAATAGGAAGTTGCTGTGATTTACTGAATGGATGACATGGTCAGACCTCACTTTAGGAAAATCAATTTGAGAACTAAGTGGGAGGAGAATTGAGATAGAGAAACCAGCAAGAAGGCTTACTGCAAGAATCCAGATGCAAAGTAATGAGGGACTGCACCAGGGTGCAGGCAGTTTCAGAGGAGGGAAGATGGGGAAGGAGAGGTGGGGAAGAAGTTATATACAAGAGACACTACAATGGAAGAAACCACAGGAAACACATCTTTTAGAGGATGCTCCTTCTTTTTGGGTCATTCTAGTGATTGGTGGGAAGCAATGTGTCTGTTATACTCACTTCCAGATCTGCCAACTTTGGTATTGTTGAGTGCTATAATTGGTTGAGGAAGATAAGAACCATAGTATTGGAATGTTCCCCGAGCTACTCAAGGTCAGCTATTAAAGGGAATATTGAGGATCTTATCTATGACACCAGGCACTATGAAGCTATTTGGGTCTAGATGGACACTTATCTGTGAAGTGACAATTGGGGAGACGAGAGAGACTTCTTCATCTGGTTTTAGGGGTTAAGGAAAATAAATCAAGAAACAATGGAAACTACATAGCTACCCAGGATAGTAGCCAATTAATATGTGTGTGGCATTATCTTGACCCCACCTCCTGCTAGTTTTGCCAATGAGATCAGGACATAGGAGATGGATATCTGCAAATCTAGGTAGTGATTTCCCAGTATCCTCCAATTTGACCTCCCTAAAAAGTTTTACCCTGGCCTCTTAGAAGGCAAAGAGACTGACTGAAGCAAGAAGCAGGAAAAGAGGAGGGTGAGACTGAGAAGAAGCAGGTCTCCATTGCAAGAAAAGGAGATATGGGGAACTTTGCAAATTCAGTGAGATTAAGCTTACACAAAAGCTTCAACTCCCTTAAGAGTACTGTCAAGCAGCAAAAATGGCTGCAGTGTAAGGGTTCAGGACAGCCCAGAGATTGCTAGTATTGATTGACTTGAGAGCATTTGGTGTCTGCTGGTGACACTGACATTGGAGATTTTCTCCTGTGCTTTCTGGAAGAGAAGTTGCATCCCCTCACTCTACACAAATCTATTCTCTGCCTTCCTCCATCCTTACATCCTCTCCCTTTCCTTCCTCCAGCCTAAGAAGTTGTGGCTTAGAATCGTTATCACCTTTAACAATACCTTTTGGAGGGTTTTGTTGTGCTTTTGGAAAATGTATTTTTTAAAGATAGCTATCTTGTCATTGTCAATTATATTTGTCTGAATGCATGTGCAAGATTAGGTATTTACTGAAAGAGAAAAACAGAAGGAAAGAGATCTAAAGTGTCAGAGTTTATTTCTATAAAATCCAAGTTATCACTGCCAGAGCAAGATTTTTGTCTGGGAATTCAAAGAACCGAGCATTTAAGAGAAATGGTAATTTATTTAAGGGAAAAAGAGAACAATCCTCAGGAGTCAAATCTCCTGAACCATTTGGTAGCCATGGCAATGGGTAGGCAGCAAAATAGCAGCGGGTTTTTCCCCCTTTACCCTGAATGTTCCTGTTAGACTTGAAAGGGAAAGCCATTCCTCTGAAGGGGATAACTGCTAGAAATGCCCCCTTGCCCACAGTAAGGGAGGGGTGACTCAGTAGGTCTGCTGCTACAAGGAAGAAGTGACGATTCAGCCTGCTTTGCTCAACAATGCCATCTGGTGGTTGGCTTCTGTGAAAGAAGGCTTGAGAGAAGAGAAGAGACTGAGGTGAGTAAGGAAATGGTTCACCAACTAGGGAAGGCAGTCAGAGCTGAATTTTTAAAGGAGAAAGTGGGAGACATTTGGGAGAAATTGAAGAAATCTTAAAGAATAACTTCAGACCCAGTTAATGGTCCAGATTCTGCTTCTATTTACATTTGAAAGAGACACAGGATTGAGACACAAAAGTATTAAGGAGGATCAAGGAAGATGAGCAATGAGCTGGCAGGTATCTATGAAGTACCGACTATTTGTCAACACTGTGCTATCCTCAGGCACTGGGGATGAAAGTAAAAAGAGAGAAATGATCCTCACTTTCAATAAGCTTCCATTAAAATACATATTACATATAGATATATCTATATCTATTTCTATATCTATGTGTATGCATGTGTTTATGTCTATGTATGTGTGTGCATACATAATGTACATATATGCCAATAGAGAGAATAAATATATGAATATTTATAAAATATAAATATTTTTATAAAAATATATGGCAAAAATATAAAGTTAATAAATATAAACATATATTTTAAAATTAGTTAAACATAAGATAGTTTGACAGATGTACTAATAGACAGCAAGAATCAAGAAAGGCTTCATAGAAAAGATGACGCCTGAGTTGCATTTGAAAAAAAGGGAGTTTAAGATGTGGAATTAAGGAAGAATACGTTGTAGGCATGAGAAATTGCCAAGAGCAGAGGTGTGCCAGAACCAATTCTAACCAGTTTATACCTCAGAAACCAGCAACCATTAAAAAACAGGCTTTAATTTATCATTTTGTTGATTGGCTAGACTTAGAAAAGTGTTAATAATGCATACAAACTTATCATTTTACATGCATATATTTTTCCCCTAGAGAGCATGATTGCTAAATATTTACCAGCATACTCCTATATTATAATAGCTAGCATTTATGTAGCTCTTTAGAGTTTACAAAGTATTTTATGTGTACTATTTCATTTCATTTTCACAACCCTGTAAATTAGGTGAAATTATCATCCCCATTTTACAGATGAGGATACTGATATGGAGAGAGGTTAAGTGAATTTGCACAGGGTCACATAACTAAAGAAATGGACATACGTGATGGTGGTTTTGAATTTGGGTCTTTCTAACTCCAAGTTCAGTATCCTATCTACTTTGTCACCAAGCTGCTTCCAACATTGCTCCACAAACATTGCTCAAGCTCAGCAGGACTGCAGTAGAACAGACCCACACAACATATGACCCAAAGATCATTTGTGACCCACCAAATGATTTTGTGGGGCCTGTGAAAAATGTAGAGGATAGAAAAGAAAGTAAAGATGTAACAAGTGCTTTGTCCATGCCCTGTTTAACCCACCTTCCACTAATCATTACTGTGCCCATCATGTAACTTGATGGGTTGGTTGCCACTGTGTACTCCCTTTCACAGCAACCAACCATTGTCAGTCTTTCTCTAGTCTGAGAGGAACGATTTCATGATAAATAAAAAATCTTAAGTAATAAGTGTAATTAACTGATATTGATTGAAATTTCCCTTTTTAAAAATATAGCTTATTTGCAAAATAGTTTAATCATTAATTATACCTTTACTTGGACAATGAGCCACTAAAAACCTATCTGGGGCCTGAAGAAGTTTAGCCTATTTTGATTTTGACCCCTACCTACAGCCAAGTTGTGCAGGTCTACAGTAGAAGGCTCAGGGAATGATATTATCTATGGACTTGAGGCCAGGTGACTGTAGGATAACAATAACAGTGATGATGATGATGAGGATGAGGATGAGGATGAGGATGAGGATGATGATGATGATGATGGCTGGTATTTATATAATGCTTTACAATTTACAAAGAGCTTTACATCCATTATCTCATTTGGGCCTCACAATACCCCTAAGCCATGAGTGATGGGAGATAAAATATTGAGTGTCATGTGACAATCATAGATAAGACCATTTTGGCTAGATCACAGCTTAGGGAGTAGAAGTGAAGACATTGTCTTATGAAAGACAGAGAGAAGACAAAGTTGGCAAAAACCAGTCTAGATGATCCAGGAAAGGAAATTGATAGAGTATACTGATAAGATGGTTTGGTAGGAGGGGCAGTTTGGTAAAACAGACTGTTACAAAGCTAAAGGGAAGTGGGTGTGCCTATGGGGTAACTGAGGAAAGGACATTGAGCAGTGTTCTCAAGTTTCTAAAAGGCAAAAATTGACTGAAAAAACTAAGTACTTAAAGTTAACCAACTACTTAGGGTAGTTTTAAACAGGTACCCATACTCCAAAAAGCAGGAATGAAAAAACTCAAGAAAGAATGGAAAGAAGGAAAAATGTGAAGTGACATGCTTCCAATATTTGATGCTTACATTTCAGCCATAGCTGAGTGTTGACTAAGTTTCTAGAGTGGGCGGATCTCTCCTTCCTGGAGAAGAGGGTGAAAGGAGTTAAGAACACTTCTGCTCACTGTAGATTGTTAGGGAAAATGAAGAGTACCTAAAGGAAATGGAAGTGATGCTTCATTGGCAGAGGAAAAGGATTTTAAGTGGAAGGGAGACTTGATTCTTGTCAAGATGCTGGAAAGTAGAAAAGCATCACACAGAAGTGAAGGGGAAGGAAAAGGACAACTACATAAGGAGAGTTGAAAAATAGATCTGAGGTTCTTTGTGAAGAGGAAGAAGTTAGATATTTTGCAAAGGAAGAAGCTGTTTATCCTTCTGTAATAGGGTCTGGAACATTTGCAAACTCCATCAAGTTTGCTTGGCTAATGAAACTTCTCTATGTGTACTACAGAACAGGAGAATTATGATGATTTATAAGGGATTCTGTAACTGCTTCTGCCAGCTTACCATATGATGGAGAGGAGGTTCTTTGATTAGCTACAGAAGCATTCAAAAAAAATCCTATTAGTTTTAGCTACTTTCTCTTTTGCCTCATTCACTCTTGAGGGATCTTAGTGACTCTGGCTCCCCACATTTGGTGAAAGACCATGCTATAAGGAGAGAATTTATGCGACCCCAAGAAAACAGGCCTTGGTCCTTGGTGTTTGTTCTTTTCTAGGTAAAGGGGATTGAATTTCTGACTTTGGGAGCTTCAAAAGATCAGGATAGTGAGCCACAGGAATCCTAGAGTCAGAGACCAGACCAGATGCTACAGCCAACCTAGCATTGATGCCTTGAGGAAGAAAAGGAATAACCTTTGGGATCCCAGCCCAGCAACAGAAGAATTCATACAGTTGAGAAGACACCTTTGAATGTGAACTTGGTACAACCAATGCTATATAGAAACCGAGCTAAGTTTTCAACTTACTCCCCTAGAGAACAAAGTGATTCTAGGGAGGATGTGTCTTGAGGTATTGGGGAAAATGTTTTGACATTTGTTCTTTATATCTTTGAAGTAAACATCTCTTTGTAAAAGTCAATTGATGTTAAGTGGTTAAATGAAACTGGAGTTCCAGATCACTCAACCAACAAGATTGAGGACCAGACAATTTGTCCAATCATCATGACCTCTCAGATCTCTCCAAAATAATTATGCATAAGAGATAAAGCAATTTGAGCTATCTCCAAAGTGTAGGACACTAAGAACTCCAATGAAATAACAATTCTATGAACTAACAGGCTAATCCTTAATCCTACCTAACATCGTCACTGTTTTCCCTCCCTTACTACCCACCATATTCTGGCAACAAAGCTGCACAAGTTGATCTGAATATTTATAGCAGAACTCAACTCTATCCACCAACCACCAACCCCTGCTGCCAAGTACCTAAAGGCAGAACCCCCTTCAAAAAAAAAAACAAAAAGCAAAAGTTTGCTTGGGTTAGGATTCTAACAAAGCAATACTTTATGCTGCAACAAAACTTGGCCAGAGAACTAAAGAATAAAAGAAACTAGGGTGGGACATATGTGTGACTGACTGTTTGGTATTCAACTAAGCCTGAGGGAAAGAGTCCAGCATCCATCTGGGACCAGCTTTGTCCTCCCAGACATCACTGAGGCCTCAGATATGTGTTTTGCACATTGTAGGAAGAGATTGAGACAGGCTGATTCTAGCCCCTAGAGAAACTACCACCAAAGGGGGAGGAGTCAGAAAGTGAACAATAATTTGCAGGGTTGAGGGGAAGGAGATGAAATTATCAGAAATCTCAAGAGGAAGAAAACTCAATTAAAGACCTCAGGCATAGGAAGATAAACCAACAGGGAAGATATTAACAACAGAGGGCAATATGGCCTCCAGATCAGTTAAAAGAGTCTAGATATCTATTAATAAATATTGCAAGATAAAGGAAAATGAATCAATGCCTTATGAAACAGAGGACCTTGTGGATTCACAAGACAGCATAAAATCATAGGAGGGTATTACTGAATAATTTAAAAGAGAAATAAGAATTGTGGAAGCAGAATTTATGGTCTGCAAAATAGAAGTAATTAGCAGAATAGAAAAACTTGAATCCACAAATGGCAAGTCTAACCAAAGAAACAAAAGAAAAAATAACTGATCAGAAATGCAAATACACAGAAATAAAGGATAATCTAAAAGACAAAAAGCAAAAGGCAATAATATTAAACACAAACAAATTATGATCCTTATGCAAGTAAAACATTGGTCCTGATAATAAGATACTTCAAGGCAATTTATGGAATGTGTGTGTGTGTGTGTGTGTGTGTGTGTGAAGAATACAAGTCACAAAACCTGAGTGACATAATACAAAAAAAAAATTAATACAATAAAACTGCCCAGAACATCTGAATACAGAAACAAAGTGCTAATTGAAAGAATCCACAGATTGCCTCTAGAAAAGGAAAGGAAAAAAGAAACCTATGCTGTAAACTCCAAAACATATTGTAGTTTCTAATTTAACAATTACAATAATAAAAAAATAAATTCTGCAAGTGACCGGGTTAAGGACCTTCAAATATGAATGAAAGGAAATTTGAATAACATAAACTATTCTGTACCCACCAGAAACTGCAGAGAGAAAATGGAATAATGTGTTCAAAAGAGCAAAGGATACCAAAATATAACCCAAGGTGACACACTTTGCAATCATTAATGGGAAAAAAGATGGAAATTCAATTAAAAAGAGATATTTAAAGCATCCCTAGAAAGAAAAACAGATCTGAAAAATTATTTGCTTTTCAAACATCCTAGACAATTAATACATAAGAATGGTAAACAAATACAGCAATCAAGGGCAATAATAAACAACAAAATTAAAAGAGACTTCCTCAATTAAGAAATTTCTTTCTCTAAGTATGCAAGAAAACAAGAGTAAAAACAGAGCTCAAATAGAAGTGATAGGGTAATAGGATTCATAGTAGCAAATTATTGTGGTAACATTATGTTTGACAAATGTAAAGATTTAAACTATGAGTATAAGAATTCATTATTTAGTAAAAGTGGTTAGGAAAGCTTGAAAGTACTCTAGCAGAATTGGGCATAGACTTATCTTAGACTCTTCACCAAGATAAGGTCAAAATGGATACATGATCTAGATATAAATGGAGATATCACAAGAAAATATCACCTCTCGGGCTTATGAATAGGCAAATAATTCATGAACAAACAAGAAACAGGAAACATTATAAGGTGTGAAATGGATAATTTTGATTACATTAAATTAAAAAGGGGTTGTATAACCCCAGTTTGTGGGATAAGAACTCACTATTTGACAAAAACTGCTGGTAAAACTGGAATATAGTATGGCAGAAACTGGGCATAGACCATTATCTAACACCATATACCAAAATCAAGTCTAAATGGGTACATGATCTAGTATACTGTAAGCAATCTGGGAAATCAAGGAATAGTTTAACTGTTAGATTTGTGGAGAGGGGAAGACTTTATGACCCAACAAGAATTAGAGAGCATTATAATATGCAAAATGGATAATTTTAACTACATTAAATTACAAAGCTTCTGTACAAACAAAGCCAATGTAACTAAGATTAGGAGGGAAGTGGAAAACTGGGAAAGAATTTTTACAACCTGTGTCTCTGATAAAGGACTCATTTCTAAAATATACAGAGAATTGAGTCAAATCCATAAGAATACAAATCATTTCCCAATTGATAAATGGTCAAAGGATATGAACAGGCAGTTTTCAGAGGAAGAAACTAAAGATATTTATAAGCATATGAAAAAATGCTCTAAATCACTATTGATTAGAGAAATGCAAATCAAAACAACTCTGAGGTACCACATCTCACCAATCAGATTGGTTAAGATGACAAATGCTGGAGAGGATGTGGACAAATTGGAACACTAATGCATTGCTGGTAGATTTGTGAACTGATCCAACCATTCTGGAGAACAATCTGAAATTATGCCCAAAGGGCTATAAATAATTTCATACCCTTTGACCCAGCAATTCTACTTCTAGGGTTGTATCCCAAAGAGATCATAGAAGTGGAAGGAAGACCCATATGTACAAAAATATTCATAGCTCTTTTTTGTGGTGGCAAAGAATTGGAAATTAAGGGGGTGCTCATCAATTGGGGAATAGATGAAAAAGTTGTGGTATATGCATGTTATGGAATACTATTGTGCTATAAGAAACAAGGAGCAGATAGACTTCATATTTACCTGGAGAGGCTTATATGAACTGATGCTGAGTGAGAAGAGTAGAACCAACAGAAATTTGTACACAATTACAGACACAGCATATATGTGATGATCAACTTTGATAGAATGGACTCTTCTCAGCAATGCAGGGTTATAAGACAACCCCAAAAGACTCATGATGGAGAGAGATGTCTACATGCAGAGAAAGAACTGAGTTTGAATCCAGATTGAGGCAAACTACCAGCTCTTTTTCTTTTTCTTGTTTGGTTTTGTTTCCTCTTTCCCATTGTTCATTCCATCTGATACAAGCCTTCTTTATAACCTGACTAATGTCTAATGTGAAAGTATTTGCAGATCCTATACTTGATTGTATGCCACCATGGGTGGGGAAGGTAGGGTGGGAGAGAAAATTTGAAACTCAAGGAATTGTGGAACTGAATCTTGCAAACTAAAAGTAAACAAACAAATTAATAAAGATCCAAAAAAAATTTTTAAGGTGTATAAATGAAATCAATGTAGCCAAGATCAGAAGGAAAGCAGAAAATGGGGGGGGGGGAGCACATTTTTCATAGATAATTTCTCAAAGATCTCATATCTTAAATACATAAAGAACTTTGTCAAATGTATAAGAATATGTCATCCCCCAATTGACAAATGGTGAAAAGATATGAATAGGTCATTTTTTGATGAAGAAATCAAAACTATATATAGTCATATTAAAAATGCTCTAAATAATTATTAATTACAGAAATGAACATTAAAATAGCTTTGAGATATCATTTTCTACCTATTATATTGGCTAAAATGATAGAACATAGCAACAAATGTTGGAGGGATATGGAAATACTGGGATACTGAGTCACCATTGGTAGAACTGTGAACTGATTCAACCATTCTGGAGAGCAATCTGAAACTATGCCTAAAGAATTATAAAACTGTGTATATAATCTGACCCAGCAATATAACTATTAAGTCTGTTTTCCAAGATAATTAAAGAAAAAGGAAAAGAACTTATGTGCTCTAAAATATTTATAACAGTTCTCTTTGTGGTGGCAAAGAACTGAAATTAAGGGTATGCCCATCGATTAAAGAATGGTTGAACAAACTGTTGTATATGATTGTAATAGAATACTCTTGTGCTATACAAAATGATGAGCTGGTTGATTTTAGAATACCATGAAAAATTCTCATGGAAAAATAAAGAGTGAAATGAGCAGAACCAAGAGAACATTGTACACAGTAAGAGCAATACTGTACAACTTTGAACAACTAAGTCATTTTAAATATTATAAGTACTCAAATCAACTACAAAGGACCTATTAAGGAGGAGGCTAATCACCTCCAGAGAGCTGATAGAGGTATGTATAATATGGTTTTACATGTATATATATAATATATATACACATATACATACACATACATACAGTAATGGCAAACAAAGAAGTAGTTAACACCTTGTTTCAGCTGTTTAATTATTTAGCACCTTGTTTCAGTTTAAGCTTTGCCCATGATTATATCAAATCTTTTGTTAAGAAATAGAACTTGTGAACCCCTGTTGCTGATGCAACAGGAAGGGCCAGAACAGGGAGGAGCTTAATGACCATATATAATGACCATTTTGAAGGGGAACTTTGTGGTGCCCAGGTGCTCTGTCTTTTCTATCTGTGTTGATTTTTGTTTGTGATACTTTGTACAGAAGCCCTGGGACCTTGTTTTTTGGGGTTTTTTTTACATTTTTAATTGAATTATACTTTTTCTTTTTTCCCTTTTTTTAATGCTTTATTAACTTCTGATTTACATCATTCGTTTCCGCCAGATTTTGAGTTACAAATTTTCTCCCCGTTTTTCCCCTACCCACCACCCCAAAATAGCAGTCCCACAGGATATCCCCTCCTCCAATCTGTTCTCTCCCATATTTTCTCCCATACCCCTTTCGACTTTTCCAGTGGATCTCTATGCCTCAGTGTCTGTATATCTTATTTCCCAATTACATGTAAGATGGTATTAATAATAGTACATATATATATATATATATATATGTGTGTGTGTATGTATGTATATACAATTGTATATACATATATATTTGAATATTTGATTTTAAAACTTTCAATTCCAGATTCATTCCCTTCCTTCCTTGTCACCCACCCTTACTGGGAAGATAAGCAGTTCAGTATAGTTTGTACATGTGTGGCTAATGCATAGTAGATATATTGTAAAAGACTGACTGTATTTCCCTCCCTCCTATCCCACCTCCCACTTGTTCTATTCTCTACTTTGATCCCAACCCTTTTCAAAAGTGGGTGCTTCCAACTCCCCCCCCAGCCTGCCCTCCCTTCCATCATCCCCCCTCTCATCCCCCCCCATTCTCCTGGAGGGTGAGATACTGTATTTGGTGGGTATTTCACTCCCTCCTCAAGTCAGATTCAATGGGAATAAGGTTGACCCATTCCCTTTTGCCTTCCTATTCTTCCCCTCCTTTGTAACCATTTTTCCTTGCCTCTTCTGTATGAGATAGTTTACCCCAATCTATCTCTCCCCATCTCCTCTCATTATATTCCTCTCTCAGCTCTTAATTTCACCTTTTAAGTATCATCCCTTCCTGTTAAATTGGTCCTGTGCCCTCTATGTATACCTGTAAACATATATACACACATTCACATATGTATTCACATGCCCATATACCCTCACATATATATATATATGTGTGTGTGTGTGTGTGTGTGTGTGTGTGTGTGTGTGTATATATATATATATATATATATATATATATATATTTCTAATCCCTTCAACAACTGAGAAAAGTTTCATAAGTTACAATTATTGTTTTTCCATGTAGGAATGTTAATAGTTCAACTCTGATAAGTTCCTTATGATTTCTTTTCCCTGTTTACCTTCTCATGCTTCTCTTGCTTCTTGTATCTGAATGTCAAATTTTCTATTCAACTCTGGCTTTTTCAGCAAGAATGCTTGAAAGTCCTCTATTCCACTGAATGACCATATTTTCCCCTGAAACATGATACTCAGTTTTGCTGGGTAGGTGACTCTTGGTTTTAATCTCAGCTCCTTTGACCTCTGGAATACCATATTCCAAGCCCTTTGATCACTCAGTGTAGAAGCTGCCAGATCCTGGGTTATCCTGATTGTGTTTCCACAATATTCAAATTGTTTCTTCCTGGCTGCTTATAATATTCTCTCCTTAATCTGGGAATTCTGGAAACTGGCTATAATATTCCTAGGAGTTTTCTTTTTGGGATCTTTTTCAGGAGGTGATCGGTGGATTCTTTGAACCTCTATTTTGCCCTCTGGTACTAAAACATCAGGGCAGTTTTCTTTGAGAACTTCCTGGAGGATGATTTCTAGGTTCTTACTTTGGTCATGGCTTTCAGGTAGTCCAATAATTTTTAAATTATCTCTCCTGGATCTATTTTCCAGGTCAGTGGTTTTTCCCATGAGATATTTCACATTGCCTTCTATTCTTTTATTTGTTTGGATCTGTTTAACAGCATCTTGATTTCTCATAAAGTCATTAGCTTCCATTTGCTCCAATCTAATTCTGAAGCAATGATTCTCCTCAGTAAGCTTTTGAGATTATTTTTCCATCTGGCAAATTCGGCTTTTTAAGGCATTCTTCTCCTCATTGCCTTTTTGAGCCTCCTTTGCCATTTGAGTCAGTCTGTTTTTTAAGGTATTATTTTCCTCAGTCAGGCTGTTGACTCTCATTTCATAATTTTCTTGCATCGTTCTCATTTCTCTTCCCAATTTTTCCTCCACTTCTCTTATCTGCTTCTTAAGGTCCTCTATGGCCTGTAACCAGCTTGTATTTTCCTTTGAAGCTTTTGGTGCAGGAGTTCTGACTTCACTGTCTTCCTCCTGTTCCATGCTTTGCTCCTTTTTGTCCCCCAAATAGGAGTGTAATGTTGGAATCTTCTGTCTGCTTTGTTTGCTTTGCCTGCTCATTTTGCCACTTAATTACTTGACTTTTGGGCTTTTTGCCACAGTAGGACTCTGCCACCAGACAGGGGAGCTTTCATCTCAAACACTGGGGTTTTCTCAGCTGCCAGAGATATTACATGGGTGCCCTCTCTGAGGTCTCCACACACTCTGGCAAGCTGGACATACACCCCAGGACCTCCATCCTAGACTGCAAACCAGATCCAAGCAGGTTAAAGCAAGAGCGATTACCCCTCAGACTGGTGCTTGGGCCCCCTACACTCTGCAGGCCAGGAGCTGAAGCTGCCACATGGTGCTGGCTGGCTGTGCCGGCATCTCAGAGGCTTCTCACCCCCGGGGGTAAAAGCCAGGCACTCTCACTTACTGGTCCCAAAGTCCAAACTTCACTGGCCTCTCACTTTGTCCTTCACATCTATGTGTTGATAAATCTGGAAACTGCTGCTGCTGCTGCTGATCTGGAGTCCCTCTGGCCAGCGGCTGGTCAGGCCCACCCTGGGGCTAAAGCCTCAGCCTGGGGCTGGGCTCGGCTGCGCTGGATTCCTGCCAGCCTGCTGGACTTTCCTCAGCGGGAGGTTAGCTTCTCTCTGTCATTTTGTGGGTTCTGCAGCTCCAAAGTTTGTTTAGAGTCCCCTTTTTACATGGATTGGGGAAGGTGGAAGCCGGAGCTGCATGAAGGTTGTGCTTCTACTCCGCCATCTTGGCTCTGCCCCTGGGACCTTGTTGGAAGCCCTGAAAGATTATTTTCTTGTTGCCTGTTTACAAAAGTCCTGGAGGAGGGTTTTGGAGGTTCTGGAACTATACTGAGATTTGTGTTGAGTTCTCAGACCTTGTTGGTGGGTCTGTGTTGATTCCACAGGCAAATAGATAGTGAAGAGATGATGGTGCTGGCAATGTGTATGAGTGTCATTGTGGCTCTTTTAAGCTTTGTCTATTCAGAAACAAGAACTGTGAAGGACTTGAGGTGAACAAGTAACACTATAACACTGTGAGCTTCAATATGGAATGGGAACTAACAATGAACTGGATGAGGAACTGAACAAGGATCTGGACAAGGAACTGAGAGCTGCCTGCCCTTTAATCCAGGTGACAGTTGGGAATATTCAGGTAGGAGCTGGGATCCATGGAAGAGGAACCATGGAATCTGAGATCCAGTCTCCAGTCAAGATGAAAAGACCTCTCCTTGGGTATTTAATGCAAACTGAGAAGATCATGATTTACTGTGGCCTAGGGATGGGACAACTTTGTACTCTGTATCCTGTATCTCTTCAGGATGATTGAAGGAAGGATGATTGGAAACTATTCTCCAATTAAGAAGAAAGAACTTTTTGACTGAGAGATTAAGACAATGTAACCTAGGGGTGGAGAACTTTGACCTTTGTACTTTATGTCCATTAAGGAGGCAAGCCTCCTTAAGGATGATTGAGTTAAGGACTTACTGAATTATTGTACTTTGTATAAAACTATGTGGCCACTTTAGTGATAACTTGTTATGCTATAACATTGTGAATGTTGTACTTTGATTTCTGTCAATGTTTTGTCTTAGTTTGTTACTGAATAAATAGGGAGTTCACTATACTTAAGTAATCAAAACCTTGAAGCTGGTCACAGCCTCAGTCCTCTGGAAAGCTGCTCGTGCTTACCTTTACACATATACATATCTGTGTCTAATTATAGCCTTCTCTGGGGTGGAGTGGAGAGGTAAGGAGAAAAGAATAAAAGTGCACAGCAGAGAACAAATGAAAACTTAGAAGGAAGCACAGAAAATCAGGGTAGCATTGAAAACCATGTGTAGTATTTATTACATAGTTTTTCAAAAAACATAAACAGTGTGAAATGGAAATTTGTAGTTTTATATTTAATCCTTCTTTATGTTGTGCTGTATCCATGGAAGTGTTCTGTTTTTGCCTTTATGTATTTATGTTCAAAATTAATTTAAGAAAAAATTTTTTAAAGAATCACAAAAAAAGAAGTGAAAGTGAAGAAACAAGCCCGAAATATCATAGACTAAATCTTATATCCTACTACAAGTTAGTTGATGGATGTGAGAGACAGACAGACAGACAGATGGAGAGTAAATTACAGAATGGGAGGAGTAGAAATTAGGGGAGGAAGAGATAGAGGGGAATATGTTAAACACCCTAATCAAGTTAAAGGTTAATAACAAAGTGAAAAGAACTCCTGTAGTCTCTCAGGAAAAACAGAGCCTATAGAAAAATGGGTAAGGAGGCAAAGGGAAGGATTGAAAATAGGGGGGACAGGGAAAGAATTAAATCTTGTTTAATTAGAGGCAGAGGGTACCATTGATGAATGTTCGGAGATAAGGGACCTTACAATGGGTATAAGCCACAGACAGGGATGTGGCCCTTAGAGTGGCAACTTATCCTCCTCAGGGGTAGGAGAATTAGAGTTACTGGGCATAACTGACACCCCCAAGAGTGGAAAAGTATGGACCTATGTAGGAGATTTCAAGACAAATGGTGAGGAAATGACCATCAGAAGGGCAAAAGTTAATAAGGAACTACAAAATAAGGGATGTAGGAAAATTCTTATCATGGGGCCATTGCCATCTATATTTCCCTTCATGACCTTCAGTAGTTGTTATTTCTAAGAATGAGACACAACAGAAAAAGGGAACTAGAGGAGCAAGATCTACAGGACAACAACAAAAGAATTGTTTAGAAGATACCTTAGAAGCTTGGATTCCATGCAGAATACAGAGACTAAATAAGAATGAAAGAAGGATAAAGATCATGAATGAAAGAATAAAATGTCTAGAATAGACCCAAAGAGAACATTTTCTTTAGAAAAGCCACAGAATGGGGAGGCTACGTAGCACAGTGAATAGAGCACCAGCCCTGGAGTCAAGAGGATCCAAGTTCAAATTTGGCCTCAGACACTTCATACTTACTAGCTGTGTCACCTTGGCAAGTCTCTTACCCTCAATTGCCTTGCTTCAAAAGAGAGAGAGAGAGAGAGAAAGAGAGAGAGAGAGAGAGAGAGAGAGAGAGAGAGAGAGAGAGAGAGAGAGAGAGAGAGAGAGAGAACGCACAGAAAATGAAATTTTAAAAGTTAATGAACAAAAAAAGTTGAAAGGAAGGAGAAGGGGGATTTTACTTGACTACTTAATTGGGGAGGGGGGTGAAGCAGAGAAGAATAAAATAACCAGATAAAGAAATTAATAAGTTAAGCAAAAATCAAAACTAGAGAAAGAGGTAACAAATGAAGGGAGGGATGCCCAAGATGAGAGGAAGAGAGTTGGTGGGAATAAGGTTGCCTTAAAGTAGATTAAACTAAGTGAGGAAACAAAGAATACTGTGCATGTATACAGAGGAATGGGGGAGAGGGGAAAATCCTGATTTAGAGGGGGAAAAATATTAAAGACAAATGAAGGAAATTCTAAACCTAATCTTCATAACTTTAAATACAAATAGATGAAACAATCCAATAAAATAAACAAAAGAGTGACAGATTGGATAAGAAAATAAAACCCCACAAGCTGTTGATTACAAGAAATACACTTAAAAACAAATACATACACAGTATAAAAATGAGGAACTAAAAGGAAAGGGAATGCTAATCACAGGCCCCCAAAAGTAGGGGGAACCCAAATGACAGGAACTCAAGCCAATGGCAACAGAGAAGAAACTTCCTGCAAACCATTGGGGGTACCCCATTGAGGAGCCCTGAAAAGGGAATATAGCCAGTCTGAGTCTGGGATATTAAGCCAGCGCATGTACCCTCCACTTTAAAGAATAATATATAGAACCATAGAAGGTGGAAAGATCATCCAGTAAGGATCAGAGAAAAAAAAAATGAACAGTAGCAGTAGTACTTTGTGATTACCTGTTCAAGGGTACTGAAGAAGCTTTGTTGATGTGGTAAGAACAGAGAAGTCTATTGTCTCTCAGAGTATGTATCCAAGACATAATAGAGAAACTCCCAAGACTTATCAAAACAGATGACAACTACCTACTTCTGGCTTTTCACATAGATACAAATGACACTGCCAGAAGAAAACTTTTTTAAAAAATATTGCCAGTGATTATGAAATCTTGGACAAGAAACTTCAGACCATATGGGCACCAGTTTTGTTTGTCTCATTGTTGCTGACTGAAGACAAGGAATGCAGAAGAGAAAAATTAATTTAGGAAGTCAACAACTGGCAAAAAAAAAAGTGATATGTGAAAATGGGATTTGAATTTCTGGACCATGGCTTGAAATATAAGGATGGCAGATTCCTGGACAGAGAAGGAGCACCCCTAACAAAAGCTATTTAGAATGCATTTGCAGGATGTCTTGAAAACCTAATCAAAATGACTTTAATCTAAAAACAACAAAGGGAGAGGGAGAAGGATGTTTACAAGATGTCTCAAAAGTCTTGGTAGTTTTGGGTTACAAAGCTTAAAATCTTCCATCCTTGAATTTCAAACCATGGTCCAGAAATCCACATCACTTTCTTGGCCAATTGTTGACTTTCCAAATTAGTTTAGTAATTAATTTAAGCTACAAAAGTTTAAAACTGCAATAAGACTTTTGGAATACCCTGTCCATTCTCCAAGTTAGTTACCATAGAGAATCTAACCTGACTTCCAACCAAGACTGGGACATTAATAATACTGTGCATGTGGAAGAATATGGGACTTCAGATTAGTGGAGAGAATGCTGACTGTAATGCAAAACTGCACAAGGAGCCTACTAAATGGGTGCTAGCCCATATTCGAGATAGACAGGTGGAGACTTGGAAATAGCACACATCATGAGAAACCAGCCCCATCATGTCTCTAGACTTGCTTGGAATTTTAGAGACTTCTAGATTGTACCTTCTCTGAGTGAGAGTGTTCTCTCCTGGTTTTGTCTAATATTTTATCTTGCTCTCAGTTACATAGCTTACTCAATCTTGTATATTCTTTGGTATATTCTAATCTGTATAAATTTTATGATTACTTTGCCACTTTGCTCAGATAAATGAATTTGCCAGGTATTCACTATTTGTGATGGTCTTTTTTTGTTTGTTTGTTTTTTGTTTTTTGGAGGGAAATTGGGGCTAAGTGTCTTGCCCAAGGTCACACAGCTCGTTTTTGTGTTGTGTCTGAGGCTGGATTTGAACTCGGGTCCTCCTGACTCCAGGGCTAGTGCTCTATTCACTGCACCACCTAGCCACTCCTGTGATGTTTTTTTATGTAACCAATGCTTCTTGAGAAAGAGCTAAGAGAGTGTAATCTAAAGGGGATACCTTTCTTCTTTAGAACAAACAGGGAAGTCCCTTTCCTTCAGAATTCAGAAGGATAACCCTAGACCAGGGAGATGAGAGGATTTAGATACAAATAATTCTAGCCCAGCACTCCTCTTGAAGACCAGATATAAAACAGCACTTATAGAACTACCTGCCCTTTCCCTCCAGCTAGAAAGCTAGGGGCACAGGCCTGGTTCCTGGCTCGCCTCCTTTGCAGGGGTGGACCAGACAAATGTTTACCAAAAGGGCCACTTGTGGGCTGCTCCAATCTCCCTCTAGAATTTCATCGGTCCACCCATGCGTGTATAGTGATGTGTCAGGAGAGGCCTTGGCTAAAACCTGACACTACTCGGGTGAGATTTCACCCACAAGGAAGGAATCTAATCATCCCAAAGGTAGGCAGCGTATATTCAGTCTACTAAATCCATCTCTTTTAGGAATTTCATCCCCTCTCTTACAAACTCCAATCAGGAACCTGGCTGCTTTTTGGAGCCAAATGTATACAATTCCCCATCTTAGCCATCCAAACAAGCAATAAAGGATAGCCCCCAACCAGGCTCACTGACTAATTCAACTGGTTCACAAAAATAAATCTCCTGTGAACTTACCAAGTTGGAATTCTGCCAAACTTTGCCCGTTATTTTGACTATTGTCTCATTTACCATCATTCTACCTCCTTTTTAGGTTCTTGCTTAAAATTTTCCTATAACCTCCCAAGTTCCTTGATTGCAAAAGTCTACTCACCCTCAGACCGCACTACATAGTTCACAACAGGGTAAGCCTAAGACTCTCATACTATTGGGTTAGATTCCTAGTTTTCATCCTTGTTCCTCTCATTCTCTTATAGCTTTATAACCCCTGATCTCAGTAGCTCTAAACAGATTTTCCCATATGACTGCTAGGTTGTGACAAACTTTACTTGCCTGGAGCCTGCCAATCTCAGTTTCTTTTAACTTGTGCTGTTAATAAATCCATAAGCTTCCATTCAGCCTTTAGGGCATAGCTCAAAAACAAAACAAACAACAAAAAAAAAAAAAAGGCAGATGGAACTGTCTGTCTCTAGTTGCTAAACATTCAGTGATAGTTTATTGCATTTATTTACCTTATGCTAGCACTCTAGCTTTCCTAGGACCATTAACTGAAATGACCATGGCCTCATATACCAAGCCCCTGTATGTAACAAGTTTGGAAAGTTACTGAACTCTTCCTGAACACATACATGCCTAGCCAGGGGCCCCTCTCCTGCGATGCAATAAAGAGACCGACCTTGCTATACTTCCTGATAAGATGTCAGAATGACCCAGGGCAGGACATCTGGGTCCCTCGATAAATCAGGGTAGGGCTATACAACTGTCCAGATCAAGGCCTGGCTGCAACAAACATGTTTATCTGCCATTATCAAATTAACTGTACTCCCCACACCTGTTTTGTGGTTTTGGGCTTTAAATATTCTTCCCCTCCCAATGGTCAGGGCAGCTCTCCTAAGGTTTCCTTGGGAGATTGTCGCTGGCCAGCCCAATAAACTGATGCTCAGAACTATTGGCTTGGCTTGGGTCATTTCTGTCGGTCCTTCCATTTCACTTGGAGGCCCCAGCGAGGTCAGCCTTTGGCTGTTTTCTCTGTGACCAAGCCGCCCATCACTCGGTGTGGTCTGGGTATCAAGAGTCAGACGGGAGGCGCCCCCAAAGCCTCTTTTGTTTCGGCCCCTCTGATTCTCGCTACCTAAGGCAGCCGGGTGTTGTGGATTAAACCTATTTTGTTTTTCTTTTCTTTTCCCTTTTCTTCCCTCCGAGTTGTCATGGGCCTATCGCCCTTGTTCGACTCTCGGAGGAGGAAAGAAGTCCTCTGTTAGGCGGCTGTTGCCATGGAGGCCAGGTCTCAAGGGTAGCAATGGTTTGGGGTGCCTGAGGAAACTCCCAGTGAGCGCTGTGAGGTCTCGTGGCAGTGGCTTATGAGTCCTGCTGGGGAGGAGGATCGGATCTGAGTGTGGTTAGTGAGTACTCTATTAGGTGAGTGTAGCTGTCCGCTCACCCTCACCACCCTCAGCAGGACGCTGCTACACGGATTTACTTCTAGTTTCATTCTTGTGTAATTTTTCTGTGTCTTTTCTTTTGCCCTGTCGGGACTGGCGTGGGGACCAGGAGGGCCGCTTCCCAAATTCCTAGGGAACAGCTGCTGAGAGACGTTCCTCAGCCCCAGGGATCTTGGGTCATGTGTGGACCAGCCCCTCACTAGTCCAGGCAGCGACCTTTGTCTGTCTGTGTGGGCCCTTTTTATGTAAGTGTTAATGGAAACGAGTGTGATTGAGTGTGAATGAGTAAGATTTAAACTGTAGCTGGACTGCTGGACATTTCTTTGGAATGCTGTTCTCTCTTTCCCTCCTCCTCCCTTCCCCTGGTACTGAATGCAGGCTAGAGAGAGAGGGAAAGGGAGGCAAATACTGTCTTGTTTAGGTTGTATGATGGTAAATGCAAGTCAAAGAGTGTAGGAGAAGTGTCAGGTCAGAATTAGAAAAAAAGAAATGAAGTATGAGTGGTTTTACAGGGGTTTTAATCAAAGTCCAACAGAAGGATGAGTAGACTTTAGGAAAAGCAAGAAAGTATAAGCATGTAGCAAAGGAAGGAGCATGGGTAGGAAGTTAAGATAGGTATAGGTTATTTGCTATTGGAAGGTGTGGACAGAAGTTTTAAGATTTTTAAAAGTTTGAAAAAGCTCTTCCTTTTCATTCCACTCTGGCCAAGTGGAGTGAGGAGAAGGCCATAAGAAAGGGAGGGCATCTTCTCCCCTCAGATCAAAGAGGCAGACAGACAAACATTTAACTATTTCCTGACTCATCTAAAAGAGGAAAGCTTTGTGTATCAGAATGCAACTGAATACATTCTAGTCAGTTTTGAAGAGTGTCACTTCTGATTCAGTGCTAAAGATATATAGTATTTGGCACTGGGGCAAACTAGGAAAATACATAGATCTGTAAAAGAGACACCTCAGGGGTGAAGCTTTGAGCTCTCTGGCACAGAAGGGGACACCACGGTCCCACTCCCTCGACTGGTAGATTCAAAGCTCTCACTTGCAAAGAGTTCTAAAGAGTGGACACATAAGTGAAACTTATGGGAGTAAAAGTTAGAACAGCTAAAAAACATTTGAGCAGATTTTGTTAAAGCCTCTCTCACCAGATCAGATAAGGAACAAGAGTGCTGAAGAGTAGTAGGGAATTTGAGTTACCCTCCCCCACTTGAAAAAAAAAAAAGAAAAAGAGGGGGGGAGGCATAGCAGCTATATCGAGGGCCCCACTGGCAACAGCCCTGGGCCCCTGGGTACTCTAAAGTCCACACTAGGCATGCAGATGACCCTCTCTCCTTTCAAACCCCTGGGTCCACAACCAGGTTCTGCAATTGTGGGGAGAGGAGAAAAGCCTCTGCACTTGGTAAGCCTAATTTTCTATCAATAATTTTGGTATGTGATGAATTGGAAATGCAATTAATATCATTATGTCATTGTTTTATTATGGTATTTCTAAATTGTAAAATCTAAACTGTAAAATCCTCTTATACTGTAAAAATAGAGTGACCATTGTGAGCCAGAAATGGTGTTACATAAAGCAGTTTTCAATCTGAATTTTGTTGAAACTAAAAGATGGAGAAAAAATCGTGTAAAACCCGCTATGTTCTGCTAACCCTATGTTAAAATGTTTATTTCATGTGAATTGGATTTTTTATGTTATAATATCTGATGATTTAAAGCTGTTACATTTGGGACACAAACAGGTAGTAATAATACTGCTAATATTTACTGTGATAGCTAATGGTTCATTTAACTTTTTTACTATTCTGGAAATATACAGTGATTTAAAGTTATAGTTTCCACATTACTAATGATGAAATGAATGATTCCCTGCATGGTGAATTGGAAAGGCATTTTTGTAGAATTCTTTTTGAGCAAATGAGAAACCTCAGGGAAAAAAAAGGGAAAAAAATATAGTGATGAAGTTTTTAAGCTTGCTTTATCTAAGGATGTATTTATGTTAATTTGAAGGTTTATGGATCACCACAATCACCATCTATGTGAGATTCCAGAATGTAATTGATTTCTAGTGATATCTAGTGATTGGTTGTGTAGCATCAAGAAAATTTTACTTCTGTGTAACTTCAAAACTGGAGTTTTAAGGTCATCAGATCAGTAATTCATTTGTTTTTATTTCAAAGTACAAATTTGAGAACATAATTGTTTATGATATTGTTACTGGTAAACAGTTGTACTATCTATGTTGTATGAGAAGCAGTTTCTCTTAAAGTCTTGGAGTATTGTAATTTGGGAAATCATAAACTTCCAAGTCTGTCTTTGTTTAAAAGGAAGTTTCAGTTAAGATTGCTTAAAATTGTAAGACTGTTAGCTAAGTTATTTGGGCTACTGTTTTAATGCTAAAACCTAAAACTGTGACAACTTTATACTGACTAGTTCTGTCCATTCAGAACAGTTCTCCTGCATGTATGAGAACCGGCTAAGCAGGGGAATCATTATTAGCCCTTCCCCCATTCACTGCTGCATTTACGATGTTGTAAAACTGCTAAATCCCCTGGAAACTAACTATCTTTGTTAAGCAAGGTCATTGGGAAAGGAACAGTTTTAGTCATGTAGTTTTTAAATGAACCCAACTTGCTAAAAAGTTGCAAGGATTAGAAAGGATTTCTATAAATTGGCTTTTAGATTTCAGAAGGAAAGATGGTAAATGGAATTCCTTACATTTGTGAGACCTGATAAATCTTTATTGCTTATTGCAGCTACAAGAGAATAGAAATAATCATAACTGGCTCTAAGCTGTGATTGGTGAGGCTTGTTGTTTAAGGTAAAAGGCATTTGGGACCATAACTAAATTTTATTCTGAGTTTGAATTTGGGTATCTGCATTAAATCAGTATCTGAAAGAAAATGCCATAAGCTACTCAGAGGAATGTGATCCTGTACTGTGGACAGGTGGAAGTCTGCATTTGGTAAAGGCCGGAGGGACAATCTTAGCCTCCGTCTGGGATGGGATCCCTCCTGGCTCAGTTTACCTATGGGGTTCCTTTGAAAAGGAATGTTCCCCACCTATTCCTGAATCTAGATTTGAGATGGAATGGATACTGCATGATGGGATATCTGTAACTAGCCTGAATTTAAACAGAATCAAGGATGTTTTATCCTGTCCTATTTGGAATGTCACAGGTCCCTGGTTTTATTTTTCCTTCTATAGCAGGTTTCTATGATCAGAGCAAGGAGTCAGTAAAAGATGTGAGCTCTTTCGTCTTAGCTTACTGGAAAATCTAATATTATTTTCATCTAGAATTAGAACATGTACAGAAAGTTATGCAAACTGCTTAAGGTCATTTTAAAAGTTTTCAACTTACTTTCTTCATAAAAGTTTATTGATCATTTATAAATCTTGAAACTATTTTAAAAAGAGGGGAAAATACTTTTAGAGGAAATTTTTAACTCTCTAGTGTAATTTTAAAAGGTCTACTAAAACTTTCATTTGCAAGATAAATTTATTGCTAAATTAATGTAATGAGTTGTAAAACAGAAGAGATCTTGCTGTTTTGATCTGAATTTGTAGTTATTCCATTATCTAAGCAAAAGTTGACATTTGTAACTGAAAATACATGTAAAAGATTCAATTTCTGAAGTATCTCTTTCTTCCAAAGTGAATATAATCAAAGGATAAACAAGCTTTGTGAAACAAGGATGTATGTCTATTATCTAGCTGTAAGGTTCAAGTCGGAAACCTCTTTTGTTAAGGGCAGTACAATATTTTAGTAAAAGAATAAAAACTTATGAGGTATCTTCTCTATGGGAAAATATAAAGGACAGTGAAATAGTCTGAGTAATGGATTATACTACATACTGACCCCACTTCTGGTCAATTTTCTCTTACTCCTTTTTGGCCCTTGTTTGTTTAATCTTTTTGCTAGATTTGTGTCTTTTAGGCTCAGCACCCTTCACTTGCAGGTGACATCTCAGGCTGAGTACCAACTACTCTCCAAGACCATGACCCATCACCCCCTGGACCTGACATTGGCCAGGCTCTGGATGCTGGCTACAGACCCTACCCCTTGAACAATGGTACCCTGAGAGGCAGGGACAGCTCTACAGCCCTTCCCAGCGAGAAGCAGTTTGGGAAGCTGAGATCGCTGCCCTTGTCCCCAAATGAATTTGGGTATCATCTGTTTAAGGGGGGGAATGATGGGGTGCTTGGGATCTATGTTTGTAAAACCAATTTGTAAACTCAGTTTGTAATACCAATTTGTAACATCAGGAATGATGGGGTGCTTGGGATCTATATTTGTAGCATCAGTCTGTAAAACTTTGTAATATCAATTTGTAAAACCAGTTTGTAAAATCACATTCCATTCCCCTCCTCGCTCGCTTCCCTTACTGGTTGGGAGCTCATGTGGTTTGCTTGCACTCGGGGCCTCACCACTTGTATTAGGGAGGAGGAGTTTTCCTCCCTTTCTGAACTCTGTATTTTGGTTCATGTGCTCCCTCAAGCATATCTGTATTCTGAGGAAGGGGCGAATGAGCATTTTGGCCTTTCTCGCCCCTGCCGAGCTGCTCCTATTCTAGTTCCCCTACTAGTTGGACTCGACATTGCAGGATCCACTGCTGTTGGCGCTTTGGCCCTAATAAAGGGTGATGTCAGCTTTGCCCTCCTGAGCCAACAAATGGATAAGGACATCAAGTCCTTGGAAAGTATGGTTTCACACTTAGAGACCTCCTTGGACTCTTTGGCTGAGGTCATTTTACAGAACTGCCGAGGCCTAGACCTCTTGTTTATGAAACAAGGCGGCCTTTGCATGGCTTTGGGTGAATCCTGTTGTTTTTATGTCAGCTGCTCTGGAGTAATATGACAGTCACTTGCTGAGTTACGTAAAGACTAGATGACATCGAGCAAGCCCGACAGGTCTCTTCCTCATGGTATCAATCTTTATACAATTGGTCCCCCTGGCTCACCACCCTGGTCTCCCCTTTGGCTGGACCCCTGATCTTGCTTTTACTTCTTTTGACTCTCGGACCCTGTCTTCTCTCTTGGTTCATCTCTTTCATTCAGCAACATTTGGAGGAGACCAAGCTCTTTGCTCTTAGTCTCTCCTACTCTCCTCTTGCCTCAGAATCGAACCCTGAGTCTGATAATTCAAGGGTCTGACCAAATAAAAAGGGGGGACTGAAATGACCATAGCCTCATATACCAAGCCCCTGTATGTAATAAGTTTGGAAAGTTACTGAACTCTTCCTGAACACATACATGCCTAGCCAGGGGCCTCTCTCTTGCGATACAATAAAGAGACCGACCTTGCTGTACTTCCTGATAAGATGTCAGAATGACCCAGGGCAGGACATCCGGGTCCCTCGATAAATCAGGGTAGGGCTATACAACTGTCCAGATCAAGGTCTGGCTGCAACAAACATGTTTATCTGCCATTGTCAAATTAACTGTACTCCCCACACCTGTTTTGTGGTTTTGGGCTTTAAATATTCTTCCCCTTCCAATGGTCGGGGCAGCTCTCCTAAGGTTTCCTTGGGAGACTGTCACTGGCCAGCTCAATAAACTGATGCTCAGAACTATTGGCTTGGCTTGGGTCATTTCTGTCGGCATGTCCATTTCGTTAACGATAACCAGGGAAGCTTTCTCTTGGCATTATCTAAGCTGTTCCTTTATATCACTTTTCTTTAGCAACCACCAGGCTCTTTAGAGAGAGTTCATCTTCAGCAGTCACAGAATACCAGACTTCCATTTGGGGCTATTCAATCACCCAAGGCTCTACTACCTTCATATCTGCCCTCCCCCACTATATCCACAAAAACTACATTCTGATCCAATCCTGTCAACTGATAAGTGTTGTCATTGTTGTTGTTCAGTCATATCTGACTCTTTGTAGATCCCATTTGGGGTTTTCTTGGCAAAGATCCTGGAATGGTTTGCAATTTCCTTCTCCAGCTCATTTGACAGATGAGGAAACTGAGGCAAACAGGGTGAAGTGACTTGCCCAAGGTCACACAGCTAGTACGTGTCTGAGGCCAGATTTGAACTCAGGAAGAGGGGTCTTCCTGACTCCAGGCCTGGCACTCTATCCACTGTGCCACCTAGCTACCCCTATAAATAAATGTTGTAGGCTCGTCCTGAAGCAGGTTTGGATTCAGACTTGGAACAAAATGAGACACTCATAGACATTCTAAGCTACCAAAAGGAAGTTTGCTTAGCCATATCATGAAAAGGATATTCAGCAAGGAAACAGCATTGATTCACTTGGAAATGGTTTCCCTGTCCCTATTTGTCATGGTGGTATACCAGTGTGAAAAAAAGAACTTCTGATTCTTCATATACCTAGAATTTTGTACTTAAGGCACCAGGAAGTTGCTTTAGTAGTTCAAGCTTTAGTTATCTTGATCTTGAGGAAGATTCCAATACTTTATTTTTGGAGGCAATTGGGTTTAAGTGACTTGCCTAAGGTCACACAGCTAAAAAGTGTCTGAGGCCACATTTGAATGCAGTTCCTTCTGACTCTAAGCCCAGTACCCTATCCATTGCACCACCAAGCTGCCCCTTCCAATACCTTTCAAGCAAAAACTAGCTTAGCCTGCCTTAGGAGAGGACCCTCATCCTACCACACCCTCCAATACAATTATATAAATTCCAAATAACATTTTACAGTGTTTATAATATTTAGAGCACAGATCTTAAGACCTAGTGCACATTAATTCACATTTGTCTCTAGTTGATAGATACACCCAAAGACTTTGGTTTTCTAAGCCCAATCTGTCTGTGAGGGCTCCTGCCCTGTCATATTGAGAGGATTCATGGTATTTAGCCAGCAGCATAGCCATCACAAGGGGCAAGGGACTCACATTAAGCAGTTAAGTCATCATGGGCTCATCATCCACCCATTTCAAGCATGAAGGCAGCTAACTGGTCATTTTGATCCAATCCTGCCAAGCTATACTAAGTTGTTCTGGGTCAGACAGGAGAATAAGATGAGATACTTACAGAACAACTAACATTTAACAAAAAGTTTAGTATCTTGGAGAGGATATTAGGCAATCATGCGGCATTATTGATATGATGGGAAATAGTTCCCATGCCTCCACAGCTGCCACACTGGCACAACCAATTGGCAGGATGTGTCAAGCCTGCAGAGTCTCTTCATTCATTAGTGGTCAACAGTTAAAACCTTAGTCCCTCAGGTCAATTAAATCTGGAGAATGATTTCATTACCTTTTAGAGAAAAACTAGCCTAGACTGTGAGGGACAAATGTTGCTACTACCAGGATAGGATCACTGTAAATAAAGTTGTAGACCTAGCATAAACAATGTCACAAGTACAAGATGGCGGAGAGCTGTATTTAGACAAAACATCTGAGAGTTCTAGGAGACTAGAAGTTCAATATAAGTCAGCGGTATGTCATAGAAGCCCAAAGAAAGCTAATATAATCTTTGTCTGCATTAAGAAGGGGAAGAGGGGCGGGAATAAGCGTTTATATAATGCCTACTCTGGCCCATGCATGATGTTAAGTGCTTTATAAACACTCTCATTTGATCCTCACCATAATCCTGAAGGTGCTTGTGGGATCCCAATTGGTGAAAGCCATAATACACAGCAAGAAGTGAAGGCCATAAACTTACACTGTGAAAGGTGGAAGTCTGCACATGGTGTCCTATTAAAAAATGATCATTTAGATACTGAGTCATAACTTAGATACTGTTACCGATGAAAGCCGTAATATGGACACAGTGACCAGTTAGTGACTAGAATATGCGACCAGTACACAATCTTGTGTTTGGGCACTTACTCATCAACACTGACTTAATGTCCAAGCTTGGAAATGAGCTCATGACTGAGCAGAAACCCCCAATATCCACCAATCAATAGCGATGGACTCCATTGCTCCTCCTCTTCTAGTCTGATCACAATAATTACCATGGGGCTTTCCTCAAGTCTTTGTGGGGGTCCAACCTAGCCTGGCCACTGCCCAAGATGGATGACCATCAAACTCTTGGCAGGCTCCATCATACTGCCCCAATGTAAGTATCCAATTAATTAAACTACTACTTATGCTCAATCTGAAACTCTTTGGCCTCTTCCTTTGGTATCAAACTTGTCCCATTCTTTGGGAGGGAGGTACAGAATTCCCTAGGTGGGAGAATTCTAGACCCTTCAGTGCTGTTATTATCTCAATTTTACAGTGGAGGAAACTCAGGCAGACAGAGGTTAAGTGACTTGCCCAGGGTCATACAGCTAGTATGTGTCTGAGGTTGGATTTGAACTCAGGTCTTTCTGACTCCAGAAACACCTAGCTGCCTTAAGACAGACATAACTTTCAGGAATATGGAGGTGATCATTGAGACTATACTCAGCATTTGTCAGACTTCTTCTGCAGTATCGTGTTCAGTTCTGCAGACAATTTAAAGAGAGACATTAATAGGTTGAAGAGTGTGTTGTTTGCCCTTCAGTCTCAAAGAGTACCATGACAGCAGGAAGGTGATGTCATGACTTGCCAGCGACTTGGATTTAAGTGAGGGAGGCTTGTGCACACTTATCAGCTTCACTCTCTTCTCTAGAGCCATCTGCATCCAGATGAGCAAGAAAAAGGTCGGGCCAACTGACATGTATGAGAGAGGGCACCCCCAGAGGTTAAAGGGCCCAGAACTCATGTCATGAGAGGATAGGGTGAAGGAACTAGAGGGGAGAACATTCAGGGACAGCCTGATAACTGTCTTCAAGAATCTGAAGGGTTGTCATATGGCAGAGACATTACACTTGTTCCTTGGCCACAGAGGGCAGGATCAGGAACAATAAGGGGAAGATGCTAAGAGGTAAGTCTAGACTTGAAGTCAGGAAAAACTTTCTAACATTTAGAGCTGTTCAAAAGTGGAAAGGGCTGCCTCAGGCAACAGTGAGCTCCTCCTCTTTAGAGGTCTTCAAGAAGAGGTTGAATGACCACTTGTGGGGAGTTCTTCTGGAGATTCCTTTCATGTACCTATTGAACTAAATCAGCACTGAGGCCCCTACTAATTCTCAAATTCTGAGATTCTGTTACGTGGGGCATGCATTTTCCCATCTGAATTTCTTGGCCACTGCCAAGAAGATGGCCTTGGCCTGTTCCTCCAAGTGAGGCCCTCTCATGGAGGTGTTTATAGCTTTTGCTACAACTCCTATTCTAAAGGAGAGAGGAGAATCAATTTTTAATATATAAGGATCCTAACACGGAAGGAAAAGGCTTCAGTTGTTAATATAGCTATGCCTAAATGTGTGCATACGTTGATATATTTTCTAGCAAACAGTATCAATTCATTTGCATTCTACAGAGGAAGGATGGCATTTGAAATTACAAAATTCTAAGAAGCAAATATATACTTCTAGGCATGAATACTTGCATGTATGTGTGCAGGAATGAATGAATGAAAAACATTTAGTAAGCACTTGGTATTGTCAGACACTGAGCATCTGGGGATTCAAATACAAAAGGAAATCAGTCCCTGCCCTCAGGGAGCTTACATTATAATGCTGTGTAGTCATTTCAGTCATATATGACTCTTCATGACTTTATTTAAGGTTTTCTTGGCAAAGACACTGGCATGGTTTGTCATTTCCTTCTCTAGCTCATTTTACAGATAAGGAAACTGAGGCAAAGGGCAGTTAAGTGACTTGCCCAGGGCCATACAGCTAATAAGTGTCTAAGGCTGGATTTGAACCCAGGCCTTCCTGACTCCAGGTCTGGCACTCTATCTGCTGCACCACCTAGCTTTCCCTGCATTATAATAGTAGGAGGCAAAGGAGATTGTGGAGTATACCTTTAGGGAGGATGAAAATGTCCAGACACCGAAAGTCTAGCAGCCCAAAGGATTCAGTGTCCAGAGGGATCAGCATCAGAGAATATGATAAAGCCCAGATGTCTGGAGGGTGATGGTTGTGAATAATGCATTGTAGCTGGTGAATCTTTGCTCTTGAGGCTTCTGGGTGGCATGGTGGATAGAGTGCTAGCCTAGCCTGGGGTCCTAAGCTGATATCATGCCTGTGTGACCCAGGGCAAACCACGCCGTATTTCCCAGCCTCAGTTTCCCCATCCATAAAACTCAGATAGTAATAGCAGGATTGCTATTGCCTCACAGGCTTGATGTGAGGATCAGATGAGATAAAACATGCAAATGCATGGAAAGTAAATTGCAACCCTTAAAGCACCATATAAATATTAATCATTATTATGTAGTTCATCACAGCCTGGCCCCTTTCCACTGGTTTCCGAGTAGCCACATCTACTCTGGGGGCTAAAGGGGATCAGGCCAATAATAAACAATACCAATAACAACAACAGTAATGATTAAGGTTTACACAGCTGTTGCTCTGTGCCAGGCACTGGGCTGAGGGCTTGACAAATAGGATTTCATTTCATCCTCACAGCAACCCTGCTAGGTAGCTGCTGTTATTGTTGCTATTTACAAATAAAGAAACTGGAGCTAACAGAGATTAAATGACTAGCCCGGCTAATAAATGTCTAAAGCCAAATTTGGGTTTTTGTATTTCTTTGTTTTTTTAGTGTTTCACATGTTACCCAGTCACCCTTTTGATGGGATCAGTACCATCCAAAGGATGGAAGCAATGTGGTATAGGAGATAGTAGTGAACTTGGAGGCAGAGGACCTGAGTTCAAATTGCTACTTAATATCTATAAGACCGCGCTCCCCCCGCCCCAGCCAAGCCCTCCTCTCCATAAAACTGGAACCGGGGGAAGGAAGAAAGAGACTAAAAGATTCAGTAAGTTCCCTTGCAGCCAAAGGGTGTGCTGAAACCAGCTCTAACCAGCTTCTGAGAGCCACTGTGAAACTGTAAATGTGAGCATTTATACTTCAGAAATCTGTTAAACAGGGGCAGCTAGGTGGTACAGTGAGCAGATCACTGGCCCTGGAGTCAGGAGGACCTGAGTTCAAATCCGGCCTCAGACACTCAACATTTACTAGCTGTGTGACCTTGGGCAAACCACTTAACCCCAATTGCCCCGTATTCCCCCCTCCAAAAAAGACCAAAAACAACCCCAAACATTATTTTAAAAATCTGCAAATTAGAGATTGATTTATTATGTTGTTGATTTCTAGATTTAAGCAAGTGATGGAGAAAATATTGATAATGTAGATTAAATTTAAAAGTGTATCAATAAGATTTTTTTCCCCTGGGGAGCCAGTTGTTCTAACATTGTTTGGCAGCCTTGGAGAGAAAAGATTTATAAAAAGCACATAGCTGGAGAACATAAGTGAGCATAAGGTAATTCTGGGTTTGGGAATGTTGAGAGTTGTGGTGGAATCATGCAAATAATAAGCAAATCTCAAGGAAAACAAAAGTCATTACTCAAAGGTCATATTGCCCTATACATAGGTCTAATCTGATCTCTAATAAGAGAAACTTGTGAATTGCTATGCTGGGTCTTAGGAGTCAGGCAGCTAGCTCTAGGCACTCTTGGCCCCCCATTAATCAGGGTCTACAAAGCTTTCCTATGTACAGTTTCAAAGAAGAGAATTGGAAATAGATGAATAGAGGGAGACCAGGAGCCCAGAATTCTAATGCAGGAAGGATTGGAAATTATCTTTGGGGCAAATGGAGCTAAAGGAAAAAGAACCAGGACTAAAGCTCAGAGACAGAGAGATGAAGAGATGAGACTTAACATTTTGATTGGCAACATTTCCACGTCCGCCTGGCTGTTGCTCATATCCCCAGGTCCCCTTGGAAGAATTAGCTCTTCTCTGTTAGAGAGCGCACACAAACTGTCATATATTAGAAAGGAGCATGTGTTGTGGCTCAGAGCTCTCAGAGTAATGGGGAGATGAGCCTCAATCCACCCCACCCCCCATGAACGCAAGCACTTACCGCCTCCCCACCAAAGATAGGAAAAATGGCTTGCGATGTCTGTACATTAAGAATTGTATAATTATGCATAATAAAAATACGCCTGCCCTGGTGTATATAAACACAGCTTTGACTGAGTACCCTTCCCCAAACAGCCCTTCTGGCTTACAGCAGCATGGCAATAACCTGTCTAGAACATATGGCAGTTATCCAAGCGGGCAGGGCAGCCCTTGAGCTTGCCTGGGCTGAGAAATAGAGACCCTGGGGGGGATACTCTGCAGACTTCCACTGCGGGGAGGGAGGGGAAGTCCAGTACATATAAGTCACCTTGGTGCAATGAAAAGAGTGCATACTTTGGTGTCAGAGGACCTGAATTCAAATCTTTTCTCACCTCTTCTGTATGACCTTGAACAAGTGACAACTTTCTCTGGGTCTCAGTTCCCCGATTTGTGAAATGATGAGGGTGGACTGAATCTCTTTCAACTGTAACCCCATGATCTTTTGATCTCAAGGTCAGATAAGGAAATCCCACCTCAGAGAAGGAATGAACTTTATCTTTGTCCTGTCCCCACCACCTTGGATTGGACTGCCCAGCAGAGGGGTTCCACCTCTAGGGCAGGACAACTTTGTCTGATGGGAGGACATTTAGAGGGCACCTTGCTGGGGGTAGCATCATTCCCTGATTGCTCCACCCACTTCCCCAGATGAGCAGCATCTTCCTTGCTTCTCCCTCCACCATTAAATTCACATTTCAGGGGCGGCCAGGTAGCACAGTGAGTAAGAGAACCAGCTCCAGTGTCTGAATGAATGAATGAATGAATGAATAAATAAATAAATAGATAGATAGATAAATACATACATACATACATAAATGAATGAATGAATGAATGGATGAATAAATAAATAAATAAATAAATGAATGAATGAATGAATGAATGAATGAATGAATGAATAAATGGACGCATGAATGCATAAATAAATAAATTCACATTTCATAGATGGGACAACCAAGAAACTGGACGGTGTCTCAGCATGCATACTCCCAGGTATGAAGGTGAGAAGAAATGATACAAGGATATTCTCAAGGTCTCTCTGAAGAATTTTGGAATAGATTGAATGACATGGAAGACACTGGCAAAGGACCACTCAGCATGGCATGCCCATATCAAAGAAGGCGCTGTGCTCTGTGAGCAAAGCAGAATTGCAATAGCTCAAAAGAAATATGAGATGAGCAAATGGAGAGCTATCTCCACTCCAAATGTTCACGTGGACCATTTGTGCCTGACCTGTGGTAGAGCTGAACTTGTATTGGTCTGATCAGCCACTGTCAGACACCCTGTACCTTGACCCCAACACAGTGATGTCATTTTGGTCCTCTCTGAGCATGAAAGAAAACAACCAACCAACCAACCAACTCTACCCACACAGTTACCACTCTAGTTCTGAATGTCATCACCTCTCACCTAAACTATTGCAATAACATTCTAATTGATCTCCCCACCTCGAATGTCTTCCCATGCCAACTCATCCTCCATTCAGCTGCCAAAGTGATTTTCTTATAATTTGTTTTTTGTGCTTTTTGAAGGGAGGAAGGCAGGGCAATTGGGGTTAAGTGATTTGCCCAAGGTCACATGGCTAGTAAGTGTTAAGTGTCTGAGGTTGGATTTGAACTCCGGTCCTCCTAACTTCAGGGCCAGTGCTAGCTGCCCCAAAGTGATTTTCTTAAAGCATAGTTCTGACCATGTCATCATCCCTGCTCTATCAAATATGAATTTCTCTTTCTAGCATTTAAATCCCACCACAGCCTGCCCCACACTTGCCATTCCAGTCTTCTTACATACTATTCTTCACGACCCTTACACTGGCCTACTTTTTTTAATTCTCTCAGAACACTCCATTTCTATCTCTTTACCTTTGCATTGGCCATACCTTATTCATGGAATGATTTCCCTCTTCACTTCCAACTCTTAGTTTTCCTGACTTCCTTCAACTCAGCTCAGCTCAAATCCCACCTTTTTCAAGAGACCTTTCTCATCATCACTCCCATCCCTAACCCCCCATTCTTGGGGCCTTCCCTTTGGGACTACATCTACTTCCCATTTGTTGGTATCTTATATGTCCCTCGTTTATATGTTGACTCTTCCCATTAGAATGGGAGCTTCTTGAGGGCAGAGACTGTTTTTATCTTTTTTTGTATCCCTAGTCTTAGCACACAATAAATTCTTTATAAATTGCTCGATGACCTTCGGGTAATCTCTTCTTCTTCCCTACATAAGTAAGTCAACAATCAAGTATTTGCTATATATGAGGAACTACGTTAAAACCTGGGGACCTCAGCTGTACCATTATGAAATGTGGTCAGTAGATCTTGCTTTTCAACATGGTAAGAACAGGAGTGATGCTTCATCAGTGGTATTATATCAATACCCTGTGTTTGTCTCTATGTTAAAGGTATTACATCAATGCAAGGTGTAGAATAATAATAAAGTATGGAGAATTAGGGACAAGATGATTTGTGACCCAGTTTAGGGTTTTCTTGGCAAAGATACTGGAGTGGTTTGCCATTTTCTTCTCCAGCTCATTTTATAGATAAGGTAACTAAGGGCAAACAGGGTTAAGTGACTTGCCCAGGGTCACACAACTAGTTAAGTGTCTGAGGCCATATTTGAACTCAGGAAGATAAGTCTTCCAGACAACAGTACTGGTGGTCTATTCACTGTACCACCTAGCTGCCCCACTTTACAACTTACAAAGTCTTTTTCTCAAAACAACCTGTGAAGTAAGCACTGTACTGCCCACTTGTTCTATAGATAAGGAAACTGAGGCTCAGATAGATTATATGATTCATCCAGATACATGTAGCTAATAAGTAGCAAATGGTCTTGGGGAATGAACTTTGGAAGAGTGAAAGTAATGAAAACTTGAATTACTATACACTCCAATGTTTCAAGAATCTGTATTTTCATCCATCTGCTAACCAAAGCAATCTAACCCAACAAGCATTTCTGAAGTACTTTTTTTGTGCAAAGTACTGTGCTGGTGCTATGGGTACAAAGGCAAAGAGGAAATAGACCCCCTCTTTAAGGAACTTAAATTTTACTGGAGGAATACAAGTTATACAAAAGATAAGCATATGAATGATGATTTGGGGAAAAGAGAGAGCAATAATGTAGCAAAACTTTCAGGTCCCGATCCCAAGTCCCATTTGATCTTGAAGGTTGGGTCCCCAGAATATATCTCCCCTTCAGAGATATATTAATGCTATGCATGTCCTTGAGGATTGTGGTGTCTTTATAATGCTCTTGGAACAAGCCTCCATTCCAGTGTATCTTCCCATTATTTATTTACTAACTATCTCTTCAATATTATTCAACAAGTACCAGTTAATACCTCCTAAATATCAGTACCAGTAATAAAAACAAATTATTAATTTAACCAGTTGATTTCTCCTCAATATCCCTTAACCAAGAAGTGTCTCAGCTGGAGGGGCAATTCACTGTTGGTCTAGATCTTGTAGGTATTGCTGGTATACTGGACTCAGTGGTCAAAAAACTCATATGGACTCTAGTCTCTGGATTTCTAATTTTTTAAAGCTCAAATCATTGCCTAATCTATTCAGTCTCCCAATTCTCCATCACCTAAGAGTAAGAATAGACACAATACATAAAGAAATAATATCAGGGCCGTGTTTATGGGCCAAATGTTGACTCAGGTGGGGAAAAGAGGCTGCCAGTACTCTCTCTCTCCCACCTAGAGGCTTATAACAGACTTTTCCTCCATCACCACCAAATGAGGGTGACCTGACCAATTAGTGCATTTTGTATGGGCACTCAGTTCTGACTGAGCAGCCAATTAAAAGATTTTTCTTCACTCTACAGCAAGCAGAAATACCCACACATACTCTGGATCTGGGAGCAAGGACCCTCTATTGCATATCTTCATGTATTTAGGAAAGAGGTTCCCCAAACAACCACCAGGTCTGGCTTTTGGCAGACCCCACACACAGGTGCCCCACATGTTCCCATTGGTCAATTCCTCTGTTCCTGTAACAACCAAAGGGAGCAGGAAAGGATTCTCATAAGAGATGTTACATAAGCTAAGCTTTGATAGCCAATCACAATTCCTTTGAAGCTTAGTAAATGGAAATCAAAAGCTGCTGTGCTAACAAATTCATCACCCCGTGACTAAACTAGTGATGAGCCTCTTTGCACATAGTGAGGCTGATACTTAGATGGCATACATATACTCCATCACTGGGTCTACATTCAAAGTCTTTCCATACTGGCCAGATTAGCAGGAGCTTGTACTCCACTAACATAACCTTTGAGAAACCTGGGTCACCTGCCCAGTATGATTAAGCATCAGGTAGGACTTTAGTACAGACAATAAATTTTGACAAATAGCTAGGTGGCACAGTGGATATAGAGCAATGGGGCTAGAGTCAGGAAGACCTGAGTTCAAATCCAACTCCAGACACTTACTAGCTGTGTTACCCTGAGCAAGTCACTTAATCCTGTTTGCCTCTGTTTCCTCATCTATAAAAATTTGTTGGAAAATGAAATGGCAAAACCATTCCAGTATCTTCTCAAAGCAAGGTCCAAATAGAGTCATGAAGAATTCAACAGAAAGAATAGAAACAACAGCAACATTTTTATTTCCTCAGCACCACATGCAATAGAATCTTGGACTCTTGCTCACTCATGGCATTTGGAAGGATCCAGGAGACAAGCATGGAAGCCTGGAAAGAAGGCACAGGAAAGAGCATATAGCCCAAAGAGGGCAAACACAGAGGGAAAGGACCCATAGGTACAAAACATATTTATAGCAGTATCTTGTGTGTTAGCAAAGAACTGAAAAGATGATAGTTCCCATCCAATTACCAAGGAACAAACAAATTTCAGTATATGGAATCATAGATTTTATACAGAATCATAAAAGGGGTCATCAAGTCCACTTCCTTAATTTTATCCAGAGGCACAGAGAGGTATGAATATAATGAGATATTATTGCATTGAAGGAAATGACAAAATGGATGGCTTCAAAGAAACCTGACAAGATTTGTATAAACTGAAGCACAATGAAATGAGCAAAACCAGGAGAACAATTTATATGACTATGATAATGTAAAGATAAACAACTCTGAAAGACTTAAGAACGCTAACTGAAACAATGACCAACCTCAGTCCTAGAAGACTGATGATGAAACATGCTGCCCACCTCTTGGTAGAGAGGTGATTGACTAGAAGTACAAAACGAGTCATACACTCTCATACACAGATGATGTGTGAATTTGTTTCACTTGACTCTACTACTTGTTACAAGGGAGGGCTTCTATTCAGAGGAAGAGGAATTGCTTTGGGTATTGGGGAGGGAAGGATAGAGGGGTGGTAATAGTGGCATAACAAAAAGGAAGGAACAAAAGAAAAAAGTATCAATTAAACTTTTTTTTTTCAATATACAGAAGAAAGCAGAAGGAAGTCCAGAAGGGAACACAGACTATCAAGGCAACTTTGTTACTCTTGTGTTAAATTTAATATACACTTTAAAAGAAAAAGCTATGTATTTTAGAAGCTCATTATGTCACATATAATCCTTTTTTTTCTGTTGTTTGTACATGGAAATGTTAATGTTTTCATGATTTAAAAATTATGAAAAAGGGTTGCCAAAACAAACCCAGGAACTATATGGATATAATCATAAAATACTTTTTATACAAATAAAATCAGATTTAAATAATTGGAAAAATAATAATCGCTCATGGATGGACTGAGCCAATATAATAAAAATGACAATTCTACCTAAACTAATCTACTTATTCAGTGCCATC
>NW_027187380.1:14384243-14401743 GCF_028583685.1 Petaurus breviceps papuanus | reverse complement strand
TTGATACAAAAAGTCTAAGACTTAAAACTCTTAGAGACATTATTACAGAAAAGTCTAGAAGGTTCTATAAATTAGTTCATATTATAGGATTTGCATTAAAGTTAAAGATGAAGAACAGAACATTTGTCAAATAGGAAAGGAAAACAAATCAAGCTCATGGTCCTATAATTGACAGACTTATTTTTTTCCCTTTTAAAAAAAGTAAGGACATTTGTCCTTCAATCTTATGGGGACTCTCTTACTTTCTGTGATGTCACTGATAGTGGCTTGACAACTATATCTGCCAATTCTTTCAAGACCCAAGGATGTAGCTCATCTGGGCTGGGCGACATGAACTCACCAAAAGCAACCAGGGGACTCTTACAACCTCATCGTTTTTCTTAGACATTAGTTCTCTGTTAGTCTATTCTCTTTTTATAAATGCGGTCCTTATCCTTGGGGTTATTATTACATAGACAAATGAAAAAAAAAACATCAAAGGGCTTACATTTTTAAGAGGAAGGCAGTAATAATATGTACTCAAGTAGGTATATAATCATTCAAGATGGGAGAAAACAATAAGGGGGATTATTCTATTGTTCTCTTTTTGGAAGTATGGTCCTTATCTTTAGGGATACAGCTAGCAAATTTTGTATCCAGGGCAAAAAGCAAAGAATATACTCAAGTCAAGTGGAATGAAGTTTGTTTTTATTTCAGCTAGGGATCGGGGTGGTGGCAGGAAAATGGAAACAACATGAGGTCACTAATGGGAATTTCTACAGGTATGGGAAGGAAGCCAGAGAAGAGCTCACTTTGGGGTACAACTTCCAAGTGAAGAAATACTTACCATCTGATAGCCTCTTATTATCCTTTTATCCTTTCCAACTAGGTGTTAAGATTAGTTATTACTTTATCCTCTCTCTCTCTCTCTCTCTCTCTCTCTCTCTCTCTCTCTCTGTAAGGAGGAAGGTAAGGAAATTGGGGTTAAGCCCAAGGTCACACAGCTAGTAAGTGTGTCAAGTATCTGAGGTTGGTCCTGACTCCAGGGCCAGTGCATGACCTAGATGCCCCTCAGTTATTAGTTTCTCTAGTCTTTTCAGTCCCTTTTCAATTTCAGTGCTCTGGGAATAAATCCCAATTTCCTTGCCCTAGGTACGTACCCAGGTACGTATCCAGGGTGGCCTACATTCAGATCGTTCCTATAACATTTGTGCTACTTACTCAAACAAACTATTGTAAAGAGTTATTTGCAAATCTTAAAGGCCTTTGATCAATGTGAGCTGCTATTATTATGATCCTCATTGGAAAAGACCCTGATGTTGGGGAAGATTGAAGGTAAAAGGAAAAGAGGACAGCACAGGGTGGGGTGAACAGTGTCATGGAAGGACCAAGCACAAGCTTGGACCCACTTCAAGAAAACAGTGAAGACTAGAAGGGCTTGGCATGCCTTGGGGTCATGAGGAGTCAGACACGACTAAACAAGCACAAAATTATTATAATCTACTTTCCATAACTTCACAGAACTCTGCTTCTAATATCATTTGTATATGTTTATGAAAATAATACCTTACAGTTCTTAACCAAAATAGGGATTAGAAGAGATCACAGTAGATAAGATAGATAATTTTGATTACATGAAATCGAAAGGCTTTTGCAAAACAAAATCAATGTAGCTAGAAAAAAAGAGGAGAAACTATTGATTGAGATAAAATCTTTGCAGTAAATATCTGATAATAGTGTGACATCTAAGATATGTGAGGAATTGAAACAAATAGACAAAATAAAGAGGTGTTCCTCAACAGATAAGTGGTCAAGATAAGAATCACCAGTTCTCAAAGAAGAATTGCAAAACACTAATGCCACAAAGAAGACTGCTTCAAATACTGAAAATAAGAGAAATGCCAATTTAAAAAAAAAACATCTCCAGGCTTTCATCAGGCATCCAGCAAAACTGGCAAAGATGCCAAGATATGGAAACAATCTGTTGGAGGGGTGGTAGAGGCCAGGGTGTCCCAAAAGCCTTATTGCTATGAAAGTTGAAAACATTCTGTAAAACTAAAATCAATATTAGGCATATTAGAATTCTTAGGCACCTTCATCACTGGATTTATATAATATACAGGGAAGCTTTTCCTAATCCTTCTATTGCTTTCTCCCACTTCAAATTATTTATATACCTACCTGCACACATGTTATGCACACTCCTCTCCCAATTAAAAAATATAAGTTCTTTGAGGTTTTTCATCCTGTCTACATAATAGCAATAATAGTTATAATAGTTTATATGGAAGTAGCTAGCTGTGCCATAATGCATAGAACCTTAGATCTGAAGTCAGGAAGACCTGAGTTCAAATCTGGCTTCAGACACTTCTAGTTGTGTGACCCTGGACAAGCTTCACCTTTAGTTCCCTAAGTTTCCAGAACTGTAAAATGGAGATTATAATAGCATCTACCTCTCAGGATTGCTGTTAGAATCAAATGAGATATTGTTTTTAAAGTGCTTAGCATGGTACCTAACACGTAGTAGGTGCTATAATAAATGCTAATTGTCATCATTTATAGTTTTACATATTATCTCATTTCATCCTTATAACAACCCTGGGGGTAGTTATAAGGTAGTCTTTTCAGTTCCTTTTAAATTTCAGTGCTCTGGGAATCATCGATTTAAAGACCTGAGAGTCCACTGAGTCCAACCCCATCATTTTACAGGTGAGGAAACCGCCACTCAAAAAGTGATTGGTCTAAGGTCACACTGCTAGGAAGTGTCTGGGGCAGATTTCAAACCTGGTCTTCCTGTATCCAAGTCCATCACGCCCAACTGCTGTCCCCGCCACCCAACATAGTTTCTTGAGCAAAGCAGACTTTTAGAACTCAGAGAGACCATAGACCCAAAAGGCCCTGAAGATGCAAGCAATGTGCTTGCAGTCGTGTGACCCAAAGTCCCATTTGCAATCACCAATAACCCAGGATGCCCTGCCCAGCACAACAGAATGTTCTAATATAAGAACTGGTCTAATATAGGACTTAATTAGAAACAATAAAGACTTGGAGTCAGAAGACATGAAGTCATTTCCTGGCTCTGCTGCTCATTATCTATTGGACATTGGGCAAATAATTTCATCTCTCTGAACCTCTTCCCTCTTCTGTCAAATGAAGGGATTGAACTGTACTTCTCCAAGGCCCTTTTCAGCTCAAATACCCATAAGTCTTTGAAGTGCAGGACACAATTAATACAATGATCCAAGACAATTCCAAAGGACTCCTGATGAGGGAGTGGCATCCACCTCCAGAAAGAGAATTGATGAACTCTGAGTGCATAAATATGGTTTTCTCACTTTATTTTTCTTGCTTCTTTAAAAAATATGTCTAACATGGAAATATATTTTGTATGATTTCACAAGTGTAACTGATATATTGCTTGCCTTCTCAAGTGGGAGGGGGAGGACAAGAATTTGGAACTCAAAATTTGAAAAGAATGTTATAAATACATAATATTTTTTAAATGCACAAATCCAAGAGCTTGTTAGTATGTAGCATGTAAGGATATGGAGCCTCCACACATAGTAAGTTGCATAGAGGTTATCTGTTTAATTAAAATCTTTGTAAGGAAGATACAGAGCTGAGCTACACATCTGTGTAGGCACCGGGACAACTCCCATTTATTCAGGGACCAGCCATAGAAAAGTACAATCCATCTGCCTGAGTGCCTATAGCAGCTGTACCACAATTGCCTTAGGCTAAAAGGATTGACAGCAAAAAGCCATAGCACCTGGGGCAAAGCTGAAAGTGATGCCCAGGCCAATGGCTTCAAAGGTCAAGTTCACAGCTCTCACCCAAGTGAAGATCACATTTCCTGGAGAGAAGGGCTTCTCTATAATGGTGATTCCAGGAGATGGTCATGACATACTCTCATTTTCTCTGGCTCTCCCCTCTCTTCCCCTGCCTCTCTCTCCTTCCCCTTTTTCTGTCTCAGTCTCAGATTCACTCTCTGTTTCTGTCTGACTATCTCAGTATCTCTGATTGTCTCTGTCTCTCCGTTGCTGTCTCTCTTGTCTCTGTCTCTGCCTTTCTCTCTTTGTCTGTCTCTCGATGTGTCTGTCTCTCTGTCTCTCTCTCTCTCTCTCTCTGAATCAGGGGCCTTTCTCCCCATCTCCTCTCATCTTCTGCTGAAAAAGAATAATGTCTCCCAACTCTTTAAAGGCAAAACCTCCTCCCAAGCTCACCCCCAAGCTACTGTGATTAAATCATATCAGACAAAATTTTGTGGCTACCACATTTTCATTTTTATCAAGGGAAATAAATTGACATCATCAAAAGAACAGTAAGCAATGGGGAACAATTCATCTGAAGCACCAGCTACCTGGGGGCTACTGATGATAAGGGACTGGAGAGTCTTATCTCCTTTATCTCTTCCCTGCCCTAGAAGGGAAGAAAAACAGAACATGGACAATTTGGGCAGTTAACTAGGAGCAAGAAGGCCTGCTTTTTCACCAGAGACGGGAAAGAACGGTACAAGGGGATCATTGTGTAAAAATGTTGTCTTATTATGCAGCCCAGTCAGATCTCAGTAACCTCTGTGGACTGACCAGTTAGCTCCTACTTTCCAATGTCAACATCAGCAAACTCCCAATTTGGTCCTGGGAGGGGAAGGTCAGAGGGCATCCAGGATAGAGCACATCTCTCTAACCCCTCCCAAGCCTTCTTCCACCCCACCCCACCCCACACTTCAGTGCCTCTGAAAAATCAATTCTCTCCATGTTTTTCCCATGGCGTTTCTCAATATCAAGTTCAAGATAGTTCTGGTCTCGTAAGGTGATTTCTTAGTGGATAGAGCATTGCACCTGGTGTCAGGAAAGATCTGAGCTCAAATCTAGCCTCAGATACTTACTAGATGTATGACCCTGGACCAGTCACTTAAATTCTGTTTGCCTCAGCTTCCTCAAATGAAAAATGAGGATGATAATAAGAACACCCACCTCCCAGGGTTGTTGTGATGACTGAGTGAGATAATATTTGTAAAAAGTGCTTAGCACAGTTGCCTGGTGCATAGTAGGTGCATTTTCCCCTACCTTGTTTGACCTCTAGGTAAAAGTCTGTTCAGCCACTACTGGAAGACCTTAGAACAGGACTCATCACCTAGACAGCTGAGACACAAAAGACAGAGGTCAGAAGAAGCCCAGGTTTTATTCCTACCCCTCCCAGTCCAACCCTGACATCAAATTGTTAGCTCTTTGAAGACAAGAACTTATTTTACCTTGTATCTCTCCCAGAATCTAGAACAGCATATAATAGGCACTTAAATATTTGCTGCTTTGTATAAAAACCTCAAATTCAACGATCTCATGAATTAATTTTAAAGTCCACATGGGGTTTAAGGTACTGAATATAACCCATCTAGGCAATCCCCCTGCCTCTGATCACATCCTATTTTCTTGATACACCTTCTCTCTCCCCCTCCCCCCAAGCAAGGAAAGTTGGAAAAAGTAACAAACTCCAATCCTGGTCTGAGTCCCCAACATCTCTCACCATTAGCCCTTCCTCCTATCTCAACCCCTCTCTCCCAAAGGCTTTCCCAGCTTTGGTTACAACTGAATGGATTTATAGGTTCGATCAAGCAAGCATTTCTTCAGGCATTGTTAGTTTACAAAAACTAAAATGAAACAAAAAGCTGGGTCCTCCAGAAGCTTATACTCTATAGGAAAAGGGGCAGGACATGGGGTGATTCAGCAGGTCCTTTAATTGCAGGATCCTAAGAAACCCTGAAAGCCTGAGGGGCCCCTGGAAATGCTCATTTGATTTCATTCAGTCCCTAGTCCTTTGATTACAGGAGGCAGGAGGTAAGAAACAGGGCTGGTGTGTTTTAAGATGCAATTTGGCACTGTTTCTAATTTACTGCTGCCTGTTAAAGATACCACCTTGGATGAGCTAAGAACTCTCATGAATTATTTTGGTTGATTTATGAACTGCTGTGACTTTAAATAATAAGGGGCAGGATAGAAGCCCTCTTCCACACTGAGCAGCTGAAATTTGCAACTGGAAGATGACTATACCATTTTCCCAAGTTGGGAGCTAATATCTCCAATGACTTGGCATTCCCATCCCCAAAACAGGCAGCCTGACTCATAAGTCTTCCACCCCTTTCCTCTCCCAGCTATGAGAAGAATCCCCACTCACACATCTCCTTTTTTTTTTAGGCAATCAGGGTTAAGTGACTTGTCCAGGGTCACCCAGCTAGTGTCTACGGCTACATTTGAACTCAGATCCCCCTGACAACAGTGTCAGTGTGCCCCCTAACTGCCCCTCCTACTCACACTCTTTTGTTTATTTTATGCTTGATTTCATCTGAATAGGGAGCTTCTAGTGTGAAAGATCCCTCTACCCACACACAGAGATCTGCTGCTTAGAGTCTTAGAGAGTTATTTAGGGCATAGAGCCAGTTTTCATCAGAAGAATTCTTAAGCCCAAGTTCCTGACTGTGAGGCTAACCCTTTCTCTACTATCTCTCTGAGCCCACCATACTCAGCTCAAAGGGCCTCCTGAGCAATCGTACAAGCCAAAGAGATCATAGGATTATACAATTTCTAAACTGTTAGATAATTTATTCTAAGCCATCCCATTATACAGAGAAACAAACTAAGGCCTGGAGAAAGAAAGTGACTTGCCTGAAGTCCTACAAATAGTAAATGACAGAGATAGGATTGAAACCCAAGTCATGAAAATCATAGAATCGACATTGAAAATAAAAGTAGAACATAAAATGTCAGAAGGGATCCTAGAGGTAATTTAGTATGATTCATTTTCATTGTATTTTTCCTATTTAAAAAAATCTGGATTTAACAAATATTTAGTAAAATGAGCATTTCCATATGCATAGAACAGAAGGAGAAAATTGTACATGAAACTGCAAATCTCCATCATATATAGCTTGCTTTTCTTTTCACATATATAATCAATTCAATATGTTATTTTCAAAGTTGTCCTGCTTTTGTGTAATTCCTTCTGGCCTTCCTTCTGTTCTCCTCCATGCAATACTCCAGTGGATCCCCTTCCCTATTCCACCCTCTGCTTTCCAGGCCCCCTTTTTGTTATGGCTTTCCCCTTATCCAAATGTAACCTCCATTAGAATATGATTTAGCAACTGCCTTGTTTGCCTATATTTGTATCTCTAGCACTCCCTACAGTGTGTGGCACATAATAAACATTTTTTTAAGCAATTGGGGTTAAATAACTTGCTCAAGGTTACACTGCCAGTTATTTTGTGTGGGTGTTAAGTATCTGAGGCCAGAACCGATCCCGGGTCTCCCAACTCCAGGGCCAGCGCTCTTATTCACTGCGCCACCTGGCCACCCCCATAATAAATATTTAATAAAGGCTTTCTCTGTTTCAAAAACATATTTCAATAACCGTCTTTCCTTCTTTTGATTTTTTTTTGGCGATCCCATCTCCTTCTCCACATGCCCATCGGCTACCCCTCAATATGGAAAAGGAAAACAAAACCTTTGTAACAAATTCATATAATCGAGCAAAATAAATTCCCATTGGCCATATCTGAAAATGGATTTCTCCTTCCTCCCCCTGAGTCTGTCACCTCTGTCTCAGGAGGTGGGAAGCATGATCAGTCTTCTGGAAAGATGATTGGTCAATATATCAATCCTGTCAAGTCTTTCAAAGTTATTTGTCTGCACCATGTTCCAACTCCCTCGTTTTACAAAGAAAGAAGCTGAGACCTACAGAGGAGAAGTGACCTGCCCACAGTCATAGCATAGCATAATGACAATATAAAAGAGCTGAACAAGAAAAACTTACCACATAGATGCCTAGGTAGAGGGGAATTAGAGTACCAGAAACAAAAATTTTGCTTCCTTTCTTAGACATTTCTGACCTCCTCACTCCCAACTCAGGCTGAGCTGATACATTGCATGGTACTCCTTTTAAACTAAGCATCAACTTTCTCACCACCACTAACCTCAAGCAAGAGGTCATGAGATTTTAGATTTGGAGGCGACTCCAATGCCATCTGGTCCACTCACTTTGTTTTACAGATTGGAAAAAGGAGGCCAAGAGAGGGTAAGTGACCTGCCTGGGGTCACACTATTTAATCAGCCACAGAGACAGGAATTGAACCCAAAACTTCCAACTCCCAATCCAGCTTTGTGTCTCCACTTTAACCAATCTTCCTGAATCTGTCTGAAAAATAAATAGAAATTGTCAACTCTAACAAGTGTCCAACAGGAGCCTTCATTAATCTTGATTAGCCATTTGCTTCCATCAGGGAAAATGTCTTCTGTCTACTGGTGCCCCCTTTCTTTTCATGTCCCCTTGAAATAGAATTAGAGCAATCCAGAAAGAACATTAGTTTCCTTCAAAGTTTCCTTTTCCCATTTATCATGTCAGAGCCAGAATCAAATTGCTTCATTCTGAGAGTTAGGGGTTCTCTTATTAGGAGGGGGAAGGGAAGAGAGAACTGCTTGGGGACTGAATCCAATCACCCAGCCTAGGCTAAAAATATGGAGGAGAGTCTATCCATTTAGTCACCAAAATATCAGGGGGGATAACATCATATTCAGTTCAATCCATGGCTTTTGTCTAGGCTAGGCCAAAGCAAGTTAAGAGTTCAGATGGGTGCAAACTGTGTTCAGGCAAAGGAGCAAGGGTTGAGGGGGACCTCTGGGGAGGTGCATAGTAAATGAATAAATTTGATTGTGGCATATGCAAATGAGATGCAAATCAGCACCTGGCCTGATGAGAGAGTTAACAGCTGAGGTGCTTTTTTTTGGTAATAAGACAGACTGCCCTTGGGATTCTCCTTCATATTATTATACTCTGTCCATAGCCTGTCTGAACAGATTCTCTCTTCTACCATTACACCTCCTGGGGACCTATTGGAAAGGACACAGGATACTGCTATCTGCAGTCCAAGGTATCAGTTACTGTTATTTTCCAGGCTCTCTCACCCATTATGATCCCTACTGTCAGGAAAGAAATTATTGTTGTTGCTTAGTCATGTCTGACTCGTCATGATCTCATTTGGTGTTTTCTTGGCAAAGATACTTGAAGTAGTTGCCATTTTGTTCTCCATCTCATTTTGCAGATGAGGAAACTGAGGCAAACAGGGTGAAATGACTTGCCCAGGGTCACACAGCTAGTAAGTGTCTGAGGCCAGATTTGAATTCATATCTTCCTGATTCTAGGTCTAGTGCTCTATCCACTGTGCCACCTAACTGCCCGGTAAAGAAATTATACAGCATCCAATTTAGAAATGAACAAACTAAGACTCAGAGAAAGGGTATCAGAATCATGCAACTGGTAATAACAAAACAAAGACTCAAACTCAGAGCTCCTGACTCCTCAGTCAGTTTTCTGTCCACTACAACATTTCTCTGAGAGACCAATAAGACCTCATAAGATGTCATAGGAGGGTACGGTGCTGAGATTTGGGAAATTTGAATTCTAGTCCCAGCTCTGCTACTGACTAGGTGAACTTGGGAGAGTCACTTTTCCTCTCTAGGCTTCAACTTTCTCATCTGTAAAATGAGGGAGTTGGACTAGATAGATGAACTTTAAGAATTTCCAGGTCTCCCAGTCTACAATTCACCCGAGTAGTAAGGAGAATCCCACTTTATACTCCCCACTTGCTTTTAAACCTGCTGTACTTGGAAGCTGCAGGAGGCCCAGGTGAATCAACTTTCTTTTTCATATTTGGAGTAATCTACCACTCTTCTCACTTTCCCTCACCCACCCACCCCAAGATCCAATCAGCTGCAAGTCTTGTTGATTATACCCCATAATATCTCTTATATCCAACAATGTGCTAGTAAAAGTTTAACAACCAAATCTCGGGGGGGGGGGGGGGGGGAAATAAATTTACACAGGACACACTTTTAAATTTTATCTGCATTATTAATATTTTCTCCATCTCTTTCTTAAGTCTAGACAATCAACTAGACAGTAAATCAAGCTTTGATTTGTAGCATTTGCCAATTTCTGGGGTATAAATGTTCTCATTGAAAATTTCACAATCGCCTGGTTCAAGCTGGCTCTAGCACATCCCTGCTTATATCTGTTCCTTTTTATACACTCACACAGCCCAGACTCTAGTTCAGGTATTCACCTGAACTATTGCAAAAGCCTCCTAACTGGTTTTACTGCCTCTGGCCATTTTCCCCTTAAAAGTCCACACAGATGTAAAATGTTTATCCCTAAAGTGTGGGTCTGATCATGTCACTGTCCTGCTCATAAAGCTTCAGTGATTCCCAATTGCCTTTAGAAAAAAATACACAATCCCCTCTTTGGCATCTAACACCTTCATAACCTCTCTCCAACCAATCTTTCCAGACTAATCTCTCATTGCTCCCCCTGACGTACTGTCTTGTATATTCCAGCCCATCCACTCTAGTCCCTAGTCCTTCTTGACATTGTGTCTCCTACCTCAGAACTTCATACCAAGAATGCTCTCCCTCCTCGCCTGTACCTGGTAGAATCCCCAGCTTTTCTCAAAGCACAGATCCAATGCGACTCCTAAAGGAGTCCTTTCCTGATCTCCCCAATTGTTAATGCTTTTCCCACTTCACCCTAAGCCTGAAGGAGATCATTCTGTACTGTGAATTTGCACCAGCCAACATTTTAGCAAAGTACCCTCTTCCCTGAGGAAAAACACCCTAATGTGTGGAAAGTTTTCAGCACTTTCCAAAGCTCTCTGTACCAACCTGGCCCCAGGACCTGAAGTTGTCACTCTACCTTTCCAAGAACCTTGCTTTCTGCTTCCCTAAAAGACTTCCTAACCCTCTGAGCAAAGAAATCTTGCCAGGTCAACCCCTCTGAGAATCACCTGAGTCCAGGGCTGTAGTCCAGGGCTCAGCCAACTATTCAGAGACTTTGAGTGACCAACTCAACTTTAGATGCAGCCATTCTCTTGTCTTTCTAGGCCTGGGAAGGTCTAACTCTTCCAGACAACCTTCAAGTATAGCAAAACCTCTCATCTCACTGTCCTACGTACCTCAACACACCAGACGACCTGGGTCACCCTCCTGCTCATGCTACTGACTAATCCCAGAGATCAGGGACTGTCTTTTGCCTTGCTTTGTATCCCAGCCCTTAGCCTAGTGCCTGACAGTAGCAGATGCTTAACAGATGTTTGACTGACTTACTGAATGACAATACGGAATTGATCTTGGCTGAGTTTCACAAGCCTTCTGGGGCTGTAAGTATAATAATCTTTACTTTTTGTCACAAAGCTATCGCGAAAATCAAACGAAATAACTTTGTGGTGATGAAGAATCACATAAATGCCAGTTGTTATTATGAGTAGCAGTATGTCATGGCAGTTGGCATGGATCACTAAACTAGGAAGCGGATAAACTACATATAAGTTCTGGCACTTAGTTAGCCTTGGTTAGCCTATGACCTCAGGCAAGTGATTTCAAACTCTCTAAATCTCAGGTGCCTCCTTTTTAAGATGATACAGCTGGATTATCTCTTGGCTCCATCCTCCCTCTAAAATTATGAAGTTAATAACAGTAGATAACATTCACATTCTATTTGCCTATTCTATTCCAGGCATTCTGCTAAGTGCTTTATAATTACTATCTCATTTAATCTTCACAACAACCTTGGGAGGTAGGTGGCTAGATGACCACTTATCATGTATGTTATAGTAGAGATTCCTTTGGTGGGAGATTGGGACTAAAGAGTTGCTGAGGTCCCTTCAGACTCTCAAATTCTGTGAATCTAGCAAGCAATTCATAGAATCATGAGATTTAGAGATGAAAGGACTTTTGTAGATCATCTAATTCAGAGGTTCCTAACCTCATGTAATAGACTTCTCTGGAAATCTGGTGAAATCTATGGATCCCTTCTCAGAATTTTTTTTTGAGGCAATTGGGGTTAAGTGACCTGACCAGGGTCACATTTGATTTGTCTGAGGCCAGATTTGAACTCAAGCTCCTCCTGACTCCAGGGTCATTGTTCTATCCACTAAGTCACTTAGCTACCCCAATAATATTTTTAAATAATTGGGAAAAAAACCTGCCCAAAGGCATGGGGGCCAGAATTCACAATGGGCACATGGGAGACAGTATTTAAACTACCCATGTAGGGTAGTGATGAGATACAAAACTAGAAAAGATAAAGCGGAATTTGGTCATAATAACTGACATTTATAAAGAATGTTAAGGTTTGGAAAATGCTTCCTATGCATTATTGCATTTGATGGTGAAAGGCCTTGAATTGCTAGGCCTAGTAGGAGGCCTTCTATGTGTAGGCAATAGGAAACCCTTCAAGATTATCAAGAAGGGAACCTGAAATGTCCAAAACAACATCGAAAAAAGATGAATCTGGTCTTGGTATTCCTCAAAGACTGGAGAGCAAAAATAAACACATGCAAAATGGAAAAAAAAAGAAAAATGATAAAATTCCATGAAAATAAAGATGCCATTTTTTTTTCACATTCGAGTTCATGGAGCCGTTGGAATCTATCCAAGAAGCCTTTGGGGATCCATGGAACTCAAGTTAAGAACTTCAAATTCTAATTCTGCTTCCTCATGTTTACACACAAGGAAAATAGTGCCCAGATTAAGATTAAGACCTGCCTACATCTACATAGGTGGCAGATATCAGAGGTAGTATTTGGTACCTGGTCCCCTTGATCCAAACCCAGAACTCTTTCCACTAGACCATGTTATCCATAATGTCTAAATTGAATCAGAATTCAAAGTCAAGATCACATGAGGGGGTACGACTAGGTGGTGCAGTGCATAGAGCACTGGCCCTGGAGTCAGGAGGACCTGAGTTCAAATCCAGCCTCAGACACTTAACACATACTAGCTGAGTGACCTTGGGCAAGTCACTTAACGCCAATTGCTCTGCTCTCCCCCCTGCAAAAAAAAAAAAAAGAAAGAAAGAAAGAGAAGATCATATGAGGGAATGTGGCCAAGCAGAATGCCAAGATAAGAAAGTCAGGCTGTGGCTTTTATGCTCCTCTATGTAGGGTAAACTAACCGGTAGTACCCTGGGTGCACAGGCAGACATTGCCTGGGAGATCCATGCCCACTCGAGCTCTCATGAAAGTCAGATTTAAATACTCAGGTCTGCCTGTGACCTCGGGCAAGTTGCTTAACCTCCTAAAATCATAGAATCTGAGAATTGAAAGAGTAATCTATTCCAACCCATATCTGAAACAGAACTCCCTCTACCACCTGGTAAAGTGGTCACCCAGTTTTTATTAAAAAAAAAAAAAACCAACCCTCCAGTGATAGAAAATCAAATATCTCCCGAGGATGCCCATTCCACTTTTGGGAAACTGTAGTTGTGAGGAGGGACAGTAAGGTTAGATAGACCTCTGATCTTGGATCAGATAGATAGATATGGATAGACCTCTGATCTTGAAGTCATGAGAATCTGAATTCGAATCTGGCCTCAGTCACTTACTAACTATGTGGCCCTAGACAAGTCACTTAACCCTGTTTGCCTCAGTTTCCTCATCTGGAAAAGGAAATGGCAAATCAGTCTCCAAATGGGGTCATGAAGAGTCAAACACAATTGAAACAATTCAACAACAACAAAAGTTGTTAGGCAGTTTTACCTCACATTAGGCCTAATCTTGCCTTTTCACAGTTTCCACCCATTTCTTCTAATTCTGCCCTCTGGAGCTAAACAGAACAAGTCTAGTCTCTCCTCCACATAACTACCCCTCAAATTCTTACACACAGTTCTCACTATCTCTAAGTCTTTTCTTCTCTAAGCTAAATATCCCTAGTTCCTTTCTATGATATAAACTTGAGACTATTCATCATCCAAGTTTCAGTCTTCTGCATACTCTACAGATTATTATTTAATGTACTTCCTAAAATATGGTACCAGAACCAAACCCCATACTTCAGGGAACTGGAATAGAGGGACTATAAATTCCTTTCCACCTTTAAATCTATGATCTCATTAAAGGTAAATATACCACTTGGGGCTCATGGGCTACATATAGTTTTAGGAGTGTTGAGCACTTTAAACCTGGGGTAATTTTCCCCAGTATCTCCAACTTTTAAGTTCAAGTTTGAGAGGTAGTTCAGAAAGTAAGGGCACTACATAAAAGAGTCAAGGAAAGTTTCATGAAGGGGGTGGACTTGAGTTGGCCCTGGAAGTAGAATTAGGTTTTGGATTAAAGAAACAATAAAGAAATACATGTCAGCCCAGTGAAGCAAATGAACAAAGGTAGAAATGAGCATGTTTTATGTAAAGGATAATTAAAACAGGTTTTTGTAGAAGATAATAAGAAGAGAGATTTGACTAGAATGAAGGGTTTGACTGAGAACTACTAGAGAAAGAGTCTGGAGGAGTAAAGTAGAGTCAGGTCACGGAGGGAGGGCCTTGGAAACCAGACAGAAGAGTTTCAGTTTGATAGATTAGTAAAAAGGAAAGCACTGAAGGCTTTTGAATAGGACAGTGGAATGATAAAAGTTGTGTTTTAGGAAGAGTAGTCTGCCAAGGATGTGCAAGGAAAACCTAGAGTCTGAGAGATTGACAGCTTGAAGACTGTTGTGATAATCCAGTCATGAGGTGCTGAGGGCCTCGACTTAGTAGAAGCAACAGGAAAGTGACAGAAACAAAACAAAAACATTTAGAAGGACAAATTGATCAGATTCGGTGACTAAGTAAAGATGGAGAATGAAAGGAGAGGAAGGAGTCATCTTTGACAACCCCAAGTATGATGGATATTAGATACAGTTCTGCTGCAGAAAATCCTATTCAGACGTCCCAGATGCTTTTTCTCTCAGTGACTTCACTCTATTCCCCTTGTCCTCTTTTGACCAAACCAATCAATACCAGTTATCACAGCTGGTGCAGAGGACAGAGGAGAAGGTTAGGAATCTGTACACGATGCTAGGAAAGTCCAATAGCAAAGGACTGATGCTGATTAATAGTAATATAAATATAGTGGCATTGCTTAAAAATAAAAATATGCACATAGTATCAGGGTTATATTGATCCTCATTATCTGCACAGTCTTTCATGAGCTAAAGTAATAAGGTCTTATAAATATGCCAGATAATAATTCATTAACCTACAAACCATCCACAGAAACATACTGGCCTGGGAAAAGGGACTTCTGAGGAGGGAGTCCATAAGGAAAGCAATCAGAAGTCCAGATCTGGGATCAACCTTCCTTAGAGAATACTAAAAAAAATATGTCTGAGAGCCTGGAGAGGTACTCATTCTGTTGGAGAGTGAATAAAAGCTATATATTCAGTCATTTTTTTTCCCATCATGTCTGACGCCATTTGGGATTTTCTAAGCAAAGATCCTGGAATGGTTTGCTATTTCTTTCTCCAGTTTATTTGATGATAAGAAAACAGAGGTAAACAGGGTGAAATGACTTACTCAGGGTCACACAGCTAGTAAGTATCTGAGGCTAGATTTGAACTCACAAAGATTAGTCTTCCTGACTCCAGGTCTGACATTCTGGCATTCTATCCTCTGAGGCACCTAGCTACCCCTCTATAAAGGTAAAGGAGGAAAAAGGTGAAATGTCATGTAATAGGAACCACAAATAGACCAGTTCAACTGGAATATAAGGTGTGAGGGAGAACAATGTAAAATCATTATGGAAAGGTAGCTTAGAGACAGTTTGTAAAGGGTTCTAAATTTGAATTTTATTCTAAAGGCAGAAGGGAATCACTGAAGTTTTGGGGGTAGTAGAATGATAGGGTTAGGCCTCTATTTTTGGAATATTAACTTGACATCTCTATGGAGGACAAACGGGTGAGGGAGAGAGACTAAAACCAAAGAGACAAATTAGAAGGCTATGTTGTTGGCTACGAAGACTTGAATTAGTCATCTAAGAGTAGCAGAGGGGACAATGTGAGATAGGTTGTGAAGGCAGAATTGACAGGAATCAACAAATGATTGGGTATGAATGGGTTAGGGAAAGGGAAGACTCAGGAATGTGACTCCAAGATCATGAACTTGATAGCTGGAAGGATAATGGCATCCTCAACAGATGTAAGGGAGTTGGGCAAAGGGAAGCATTTAAGAGAAAAGTCTTGGATATGTTACTCTGCCTCTACCTCTCTGGTTTTGCCTTCAGGAAACAAGATACACCTCCCAGGTTAAGTTTGTCCCCTCTGATCTCATCACCATGCTGCTAACTCAAGCTTTGACTAACACCACCTTCCACAGCCTCCTCTAACTTCTAAGTGGAGAGCCAGAGGATAGAGTACCAAACTCCTCCTTTAATGAACTTTTGGGCTCACTCCATTCTACATCTGCTGCTCTATCTAGTTCCAGCTCCACGGAACAAGATGCCCCAGTGCTGGGAACTCCCTGGCATCCTCCCTTTCCTGCTTCCTTTTGTGTATAGTCTCCCTTTCTTTCTTTTTTTATTAACTGTATCCCCAGTGCTTAATATCTGGCACATAGTAGGCACTTAATAAGTGTTTATTGGACTGTATTGAATTATTATGTTTTGGATGTCTATGAGAAAATCAGTTGGAGATACCAATCTCACTGTTGATCAGGCAGGACTAGAATTTAGAAGAGAGATGAGGTTTGGATAAGTAGATCTTCATAAAAATAATAATTGGACCCATGGGAGCTAATTAAATCATCCATCAGTTAGTGAATAATCAATAAATTAATAGGGGCAGTTTGGTGGTTCAGTAGAATGCAGAGTCTACAGTCAGGGAGACTCATCTTCCTTAGTTCAAATCTGGCCTCTGATACTTACTATCTGTGTGACCCTGGGCAAGTCACTTAACCCTATTTGCCTCAGTTTCCTCATCTGTAAAATGAACCAGAAGAAGGAAATGACAAACCACTCCAATATTTCTGCCAAGAAAACCCCCAATGGGGTCACAAAGAGTCAAATACAACTGAAAAATAACTGAACAATAACAAATAATAATTCAATGAACATTTATTAAGTAATATACGCCAACGATAGTGCTAGGCACTGAGTATACAAAGACAAAAAAATAAAACATTCCTTGCCTCAAGTAGCTTGGATTTTACTGGAGGAGCCAATAGCTACACACACACACACACACACACACACACACACACACATATGATAAAAGCTGGAGATGGGGGAGGGTACTACTAGTGTGGGACATCAGAAAAGACTTCTTGATGGTGCTTCAGTAGTGCTGAACTAAACAAGGGATTCAAGAGGCAGGGATGAAGAAGGAGTGCATTCCAGGCAGGGGAGACAATGCAAAGGCACAGAGATGAATTTATCATGTATGAAAAAAAAGCAAAGACAGTTTGGATGGTTTGTAGAGTGTGGAAAGAAGAGAAGAATAACATACATAACTATATCAAATTGCTTACCATTTTAGGAAGAGGGGAGGGGATAGAGGGAGAGGGAAAAATTTGAAATTCAAAATTTTGTAAAATGAACACTAAAAATTGGCTTTATATATAATTGGAAAAAATAAAATACTATGGAAAGAAAGAGAGAAAGGAAGAAAGCAAGAAAGGAAGGAAGAAAGGAAGGAAGGAAGGAAGGAAGAAAGAAAGAAAGAAAGAAAGAAAG
>NW_027187380.1:14332283-14384143 GCF_028583685.1 Petaurus breviceps papuanus | reverse complement strand
AAGAAAGGAGGGAGGGAGGGAGGGAGGGAGGGAGGGAGGGAGGGAAGGAAGGAAGGAAGGAAGGAAGGAAGGAAGGAAGGAAGGAAGGAAGGAAGGAAGGAAGGAAGGAAGGAAGGAAGGAAGGAAGGAAGGAAGGAAGGAGGGAAGGAAGAAGGGAAGGAAGAAAGGAAAGGAAGGCAGGAAGGAAGGAGAGCAGCATATAATAGAGTTAAAGAGAGGAGTGGGAATCAGGTAGCAAAAGACTATAAGAGCCAGAGGTCATGATATTGATTATTAGAGGCAACAAGTAGCTATGAAGTTTATTGAGTAAGAAAATGACAGTCAGATCTGCACTTCAGGAAAATCACTTTGGCAGTTGTGTGTAGGGTGAATGGGAAAGGAAAGAGACTTGAGGCAGAGAGAACAATTAGAAAACTATTGTAATAGTCCAGTGTACGGAGGAGACTGACCAATAAGAGCCCAGTCCTTAAAGCATGCTCGAATTTGCCCTTCCTTGTGTGTTTACAGATTTACACTGGGCCCTCAAAGACTAGTCCCTCCATTACACTCAGATGAATTTAAGCATATTAGGCTGCAAAGGAAAATAATAAAAACAAAAACAAAAATACCTTACCAGAATTCTCTCTATAATGGTGAGTGAACACAGAAGAACCCAGTACCCAATTCCCATCTAGAAGACAGAAGTGAGAAATGTGCCGTATTAACTCTATGAAGGCAGGAACTGTCTTTCACTTCTTTTTTATATACCCAGCAACTCATAGTAGGTACATAATAAATGCTTATTGACTGATTCAATCGGGCCCTCTCATTACAGGATACTTACCTAAAATCAGGAAAGAAACAAAGGCACCAAGCCACTGTAGGTAAAGCATCCAGGTCACTCAACCAGGAAGCTCGAAGTAATGCTTTTTTCTCAGAAGCCACCAGGGAAGAGACTGAGAGACTGATCTCTGAAACCTTTCAATAGATACTCAATTCTGGCTCAGCTTCTCCTAGTCATCCATCCTTCTAACTTCCAACTAGAAGATTTTTGTTACTATGTAATAGCACAAACTCCTCATTGCCAGTAGGCTCACTAAGTCCTATTTGTTTGAATAGAGCTATGCAGAGAATACCTGCACATGATCTGTATAATCCCCTGAAAAGAAGAAATTTATACATGCTCCAAGGACTGCACCCTCATTGGCCAGTCCCCCTATTATACCAGGCAAGAGGGTCTGACTTCAAGTGATAATTGTACAACTGGATAGATGGGGCTAGTTCAAGAGATAACATGGAGGTAGAAATAGCAAGATTTGGCTGTTGACTGATGATGAGGGATGAGGAAGAGTGTTTGGATCAAGGAAAATACTGAGGTGGCAAATTTTAGTGACTAAAAGGATGATTGTTCCCTCCACAGAAGTGGCTAAACAAATTATGGTATATGAATGGGATGGAATAGTATTATACTGTAAGAAATGATGAAAGGGGTGGTTTCAGAGAAACCTAGGAAGACTTGTATGAACTGATGTAGACTGAAGTGAACAGAACTAAGGGAACAATTTATACAATAGCAACAATATTATAAGGACAAAAAACTTTGAAAGACCTATTAGAAACACTGATAAACACAATGACCAACTACACTCCCGGAAGACACATGATGAAACATGCTACCCACCTCCTGATAGTGAAGTGATAGACTTAGGGAACAGATTGAGACATATTATTCTTTGGACATGGAAAATGTAGAAAAGTGTTTTGCTTAACTATACATATTTATAATAAGGTTTTTGTTTTCCTTGCTTTCTCAGTGAGGAAAAGTGGTAGGTAGAGAAGGTAGTTTTTTTTTTTTAATTTAAAAATTTTTTTTAAAGAAAGGTGATGTGACTTGGCTGGGATTGTGTGCTAAATAAGTCGCCCATATTCCAAGTCCATCACTCTATCCACCATTTCATACTACTGCATAACAGTACAGTTTTAGGTATATTGAGTTTGAGGTGCCCTTGGGAAATCCAGTTTTGACATGTCCAATAGGAAGCTGGAGAGGTATGACTGGAGGTTAGGCTGAATATAAAGATTTGCATAGAGATAATCATTAAACCCATGAGAGATGATGAGTTCTCCAAATGAGAGGAAGTAGAGAATGAGTAGAAAAGGTCCTATTACAGAACTTTGGTTTATACCTGACATTAGAAGGTGGGATATGGAAGACACTTAGCACAGTGCCTGACACGTAGCAAAGGCTTAATAAATGTTTATTGAATTGGATTAGCAAACAAGATTGAGAAGGATCGGTCAGATATATGGGAGGAGAACGAAGGGAAATTGGTGCCACAAAACCCCAGAGAAGAGGATGCATCTAGAAGGAGAGAATGGTCAACAATGTCAAATGCTAGAGAGGTTGAGAAAGATGATAATTTTAAAAGACCATTAGATTTGGCAAGTAAGAGATAATTGGTGAATTTGAAAAGAGAAGTTTCAGTTGGGTGATGGAGTTGGAAGCCAGAACACAAAAGCTTTAGAAGTGAGAAGAGAAAAAATGGAGGCAATGAGCCTAGAGAGCTTTTTCTGGGGGATTGACTGAGAAAATGAGAGATATAGGGTAATAAAGTTTGAGGCCATGGTAGCACCTAGTGAAAATTGTTCAAGTATGGAGAAGACTTGAGTATGTTTGTAGGCAGCTGAGAAGGAACTACTAAATTTGGAAAGATTGAAAATCAGAGGGGAGGATCATTGTGAGGACAATCTGTTGGAGAAGACAAGGGGAGATAGGACCAAGGATACATGTTAGAGGCATTGGTCTTGCCAAAAAGAAGGCCCACCTCTTCTTCTAAGACTAGAACAAAGGAGGAGAGAAGAGGACAATTTTGAGGAAGGAATGTTTTTCACAAAGAAAAAAAATTATCTCTGTATATGTGTGAATTCCAGCTGAAATCCAAAAAATAGATAAGTGCCTAGTTTGTTGGGAACATAGAGTTCCTGAGGGTGAATACTATAAAATAATGGTGTAAAGGTAAGTCAAAGTCAGACTGTGGAAAACCTTAAGGCTGAGAATCCTCCATTTTATTCCATGGGCCACTGATAGTTTTTTAGGAAGAAACTGACATAATCAATTCTGAGAATTAGGAAATAATTTGAGTAGTTTTCTTCCATCTTAGAGATGATCATAGCCCTTTCTAAGCTGAAACATCCTCATCCTTTTCCCCCCCATCCCACTCCTCTGTGCACCACCCTGAGCTCTGACCAACCTCAACATCTTAGCAAACCACACATCCCACCCCTGGAAACACAAACTAATTAAAAGCCATCCCAGTGTCACATCCTGTACTCTACCATATGCCTTCACCATCTGCAGACTTTCACAATTAATAATACTCTTTTTGCTCAGCTACTTCTCTCTCCCCCTGTCGCTCCCCACTGCTCCCTGCAGTCAGGGAAGTGTCCTGTGAAATCTCTCGTGTCTAAAGAGTCTGGCTCCCTCCCTCCTTACACACCTCAGCAACATTAGTATTCAACTTTTCCTCTGTAAAAGACCCTCTTCATGCCAGTTTGATTTTATTATTATGCCAAGACACTTGCTTAATTCTATGCTGTCTTTCTTCTGCACTGTTGATTTACACTGTTAGTGTTTTAATTATACAATTCAGCACTCCTTAAAACATGAAAAACTACTCAACTTTTCAAGCAATTAAAAGGCAGTGGAGTATATCAGCAGATCAGAGATGAGATAAGTAAATCAAGTAATTCAAAAACTCATTTGGTGAAAATGCACCATCCTACCTTAAAAAGAAAGAGAGAGTGCAGAGCAGTTTCCCAGGGCCCTCCTGATGGGGGACTTCAAAGGCCTGTCTTCTTGAATCCTGACTTCACTTTTTTTATATGTCAATTTCTCTTCCTGCTTCCTCCCTGGTGTACTCACCAGCTCCCACTCTTAAAGCAGGCTCAGAATCACTGACTTGTAGAGCTTGAAGGGACTTTATCTAGTCAAACCGTCCCTTTTCACAGTTGGGGAAACTGAGGTTCCCTAAAAAAGAGGAAGCCATTTGCCTATAATCACTCAATGAGTAGGTCAGTTAGGTAACTCAGTGGATAGAGTATCAGGCCTAAAGTCAGAAAGATTCATCTTCATGAGTTTAAATCCTGCCTCAGACACTTATTTACTCACTGTGTGTGACCTTAGGCTTAACCCTTTTTGTCTCAGTTTCTTCATCTGTAAAATGAGTAGGAGAAGAAAATATCGAGCCTCTTCTTTATCAAGATAAAGTCAAAATGGGGTCATGAAGAGTCAAACACACCTGAAACAATTAATGAGTTCATGGTAGAACAGGGACAAGAACCCAGCTCTTTCTAGTGAAAGTCAATTGCACTCCCCACTTATACTAAATTTTTCAATGCCCTGTCCCCTCACATCTTGGATTGCATCCTACTTTAATATATTTTGCGCATATAACCAAATACTCTATTTGACATTCAAAACCCTTTATAATCGAGTCCCCTCCTACCTTTCCAGTCTTCTTCCATCTTACTCCCCAACACATACTCTTCCATTCAACGATACTGGGCTCCTGACTGTTCCATAATTAAGACACTACATCTCTGGGCTCCAGACATTTTTTCAGATTGTCCCCCAGGCCTAGAATGCCATCCCCCTCCCACAACCGTCGCCTCCCACCTCTGCTCTGGCTACTGACTTCTCCAACTTCTTTTAAGTCCCAACTAAAATCCCACTTTCTACAGGAAGCCTTCCTTAACCCTTCTTAATTCCAATATCTTCCCTCTGTTTATTATTTTCTATTTATTCTGTATATAACTTGCTATGTATATATTTGTTTGCATGTTGTTGGCCCCATTAGATTGTACTGAGTCACTGTCCTAGAAGAGAGGGGCTGTCCTTTGTCTCTTTGTGTATCCCCTGTGCTTAGCACAATGCCTCACGTATAATAATACACTTAAATCCAATTCACTTGCAAGTCAAGACATCACCCTCCTGAAGTCATTGGTCTTCTTTGAGAATGAAGGATGAACAACAATATAATAGGCACCATACAAATGTTAGCTATGTTAGTAATTATCATTATAACTATTATTATTATTGTATTTGTTTGCATGTTGTCTCCCCCAATTAGATTATAAGATCCTTGAAGGCAGAGACTTTCCTTTGCTTCTTTTTATATTCCCAGTGCTTAGCTCAGTGTTTGGTACATAGGTACTTAATAAATACTGATTGACTGAGATGCAAGTATTCCCTCCAGCATTTCTGATTGCAACCATCAATATCTGACCATCCTGTACAACTCTTGTTCATGTACTTCCATGAGTTCACTGTGGGTGATAATAGGGGCAGAAGTGAGGTGTCTACTCAATGAATTGGGGCCCCTTCTTGCTTTCTATTGACATTATGTGAAGTATTCAAGCTTTGCATCCTTCAGTCTCACCATGGAATAATGGATATTTATATAGTGTGGATGTATATATGGCACTGTGAAGTTTATAAAGTGATTTACATACATTTAAGACTCATGTGGTATGGGTACCATTATCCCCATTTTACTGAAAAGAAAAACTGAAGCTAAGGAAAGTTAAGTGCATGTCCATGGTCACACAACCAATAAGCATCAAAAGTGTGGTTTGATACAGGACTAGCAACTCTATCCATGGTACCAAGTTGCCTCTACTTTGGATATAGTATGGATGACAACCCATTCTCTTTCAAATCATCCTTTCCTATGTGGTGTGAGCATCACTACTGGATGGGTGATGGTAAGGAGAGACCTCAGCAGTTGAGAGGCAGGAAGGAGAGGGACTCTGAACTATTTGTCTCAGAACAACTACCTATTTGCCTCAGAACAACTCAGGGGCAGCTAGGTGGTGAAGTGATTAGAGCACCAGCCCTGGAATCAGCAGGACCTAAGTTCAAATCCAGCCTCAGATACTTACCACCCCCCAAAAAAAAACTAGCCTTGTGACCTTGGGCAAGTCACTCAACCCCAATTGCCCTACCTTCCCCCCTCCAAAAAGCAAAAACAAAACAGAACAGAACTCAGAACAACTATCAAGGAAAATGTCCCAACCTGAAAGAAATCAGATTAAGGTGTGGTATAGGCAAAGAGGGCTGGGCTGGTAGTTAAAAGGCCTGATTCTTAGCCTTAGCTCCATGACAGATTAGTTGTGTGACTTTGGACATATCACTCAGCCTTTCTTAGCTTTAATTTTCCTATCTGCAAAATGAAAGTGTCTGAGCAGTTCACCTCCAAAGTTGAAAGTGATCTCTCCTCCCTCAAATTTCACAGAATATTTTGTCTGGATGTCTTTGCATTTATTCAACTTGCCCTTATAACATGGTTACTAGTACTTTGGTCCTTTTCCTCTTCAGTTCCTTGAAAAGGACCTGCATCATATCTCTTTGGATTCCCAGTGACTAGTCTAATGACTTATACACTTAAATGCCTAAGAAAATGTTTGTTGATGTGGGCAAATCACTTCCCCTCTCTGGACCTCAGTTTCCTCATCTGTAAGATGAATGTGGTAGACTAGATTTAGTCTAAGTTTATGTCCTATTTTCATATCCTCTGATCTCATGGAATCAAGCTGAAAGCCAGCAAGATTGTGAGTCCAAATGGAAAAACTGTCCATCAGAATAGACTTGGATTCTAGCCAATTATAACTTTCATGGCAGGCAGGACAGGACAATCTACCTTGAGTAGGTAAGCCATGTCCCCAGGATGCCAGAGGTATCATGCTATCTCTTTTCCTTCCACAGTCCTTCATTGCAAAGGGAGAACAGCACAGATAGGAGCCTACATAGGGTACATGCCTCATTACCCTCTAGGCATAGGCAATGTTCTTTTTCATCTTTGAATCCCTAATATCCCATAATAGGTGATTAATAAATGTCTACTGACCTGAATTGAATTGAATTAGCAAGGCCCAGCCAGTCTGCACTGATGCTTGGCTAATGAAAATGGCTTCTCAGAAATAGTAGCAGACCACTTCCTTCACCCCTATGCCTACCCAGCTTACCCTCCTGTAAGCTCTAGGTGATTTTCCCCATCTAGTACACCACACTGAGAACTTATGGAAACCATTGATTTTCCATCCAAGTAGGAAGGAGGTTAAGATGGGAAGGAGTAAGAGGAACAAAGGCCCACAGTCATCCATCACAGCAGGAGTTGGAAAGGTTAGAGTTGCCACAGGCCCAGCATTCACTAGGCTGTCTGGGAGGTGGTTACTGAGCAAGAGAAGCAGGCCAAGTGTTTGCCAGGGATGAGAAGGAGAAGGGCCTGGGAAGCTCTTACTGTGTGGAAGATGAAGACTCAGGAGCCTGCCGCATTCACCCATGTCTGGCTAAAGACAGGGCCATGCTCTATGAGCATGTTTGAGGTTCTCTGGGCATCGTTCCCCTCATCCTTCAATTGTCAGCTGACAGGATTACATACGATGAGCTGACATGAGCGGAATGCATATCAGATGGCCTGCTTAAGCATACTAGGAAGAACATAAATATAACCCATACAAGGTAACCCATACAATTTGCCTCTGGGGTCTGGGTTCATTTTTCAATTCAAGGACCAAATGCACTGAGTTGGTTAGGGGCCTGTGAGTCTGCCCTTCCCTGGAGATAATCAATGTTTGGAAGGAAGGGCCTATGGGAAATTTTGGAGTTGTTACAGTCCAGTTACCTTCCATTCAAAAAAACTCTCATCTACCTACACCCAAATTAAAATGCACTATTGCCTTAGGATGTCATATTTTGCACATAGTAGCTGCTCAATACATGTCTGTAAAGGAAATATGCTTATTCTGTTCAGTTTAATGACTAAAGGACAAGGACTAAGAGAAGGGCCCTTTAATTATTGGATATCTAACCCTAGTTCAAGGTCAGAACTCAATTCCCTTACTCATGAAGGTAGTTAGAACCTTTCCATCTAACTTTCCAACCACCCCTTAGTTTCAAATCCTGAATAAGTAACAAGTGGATAAAGGCAAATTTGCCAGTTATAGGCAAACTGAGAACCATGCAGGCCATCCCATACCAATCCAACAAAGGTGGGCATTCTAATCATCATGAAGAACACTACAGAAAAAAGTAGCTACCTTTCCCTTGGTTGAGGGATCACATACATATATTTTGACATTCACTGTAGTATCGCATCATGGCACCCATGTCCAGTTTGATGATGGACCCAATTTTTAATCTCTTCCCTTCTCATAAAGGGGTCATTATGATTATTCAATTAAACAGAAAGTATGTGATATCTCTGATAGGCATTAATGTGTTCCACAAACAATGACATTCAGTGGAAAGCATTGACATGATCATCTATTAATCCTGACCCCAAAGAAGAGAACCTTTGATTGACCAGTCCCTAGATAATTCAACAGGCCCATGGTTAACACCCAGAAATAAGTATTAATGAAGATACTATCTGCTTCATCCCTCAAAGCTCTTTGGAATGCCAGCTCAGTAGTTCACAATTTGACCTACTGGAGAACTTTCCAGGACCTTCATGCCTACTTTGGATGGTTCAGGCCATTCCAATGGTTTCCATTTGGACCTGCCCACAATAACCAACATTACTCATTGCCATAAGATCTGTACTAGCACTGACTTACAAAAGAATCATATCCATCTCTATAATACATTCACCACAAATAGGGCAGGATCTTCCACACACCTCCACCTGAGCAAGGATGCCTCTTCTTCTACTTTTCTTCCTTCAAATCCCTCAATGGAAATTGGGGAACCTCTATAAATTTATTAATACTCCCCAGGTATAATAACAACCCATGTGCCAGTATCCATCAGTCCCTTAAATGTTTGTTCATCCTTCCCTCCCCATACTTTTCTAAGCTACCATTACTTAGGCATATGACCTCTGGTCCCCTCACAGTCCTGTAGTTAAAACAACTCACATATTAAGAGAACCAGAAGAAAGCCTCTATCACTTAGATCTCTGAAGAACTTTCAGAAAGACATGGATGACAGTGATACAAGATGAGAACACATAGAAGAGTTATAATCTTCATGAGTAAAGACAACATTCTCACACATACACTATCACAGATCTAAGTATGTGTGCAAAGTAGAGGGATCTATAATGCTAGGCACTGGTAGGAGGAAAGAAAAGAAAAGAAAAGAAAAGAAAGAAAGAAAGAAAGAAAGAAAGAAAGAAAGAAAGAAAGAAAGAAAGAAAGAAAGAAAGAAAGAAAGAAAGAAAGAGGAAAGGAGGAAGGAAGGGAGGAAGGAAGGGAGGAAGGGAGGAAAGAAGGGAGGAAGGGAGAGAGGAAAAGAGGAAGGAAGAGAGGGAGTAGAAGAAAGCAGAAGAGTGGGTGGGTAGGTGGCACTGTGAGTAAAGCGCTGGACCCGGAGTCAGGAGGTCCTGAGTTTGGTTCAGGCCTCAGACACTTAACATCCACACAAAAAAGCTAGCCGTGTAAACTTGGGCAAGTTACTTAACCCCAATTGCCCTCCAAAAGGCAAAAAAAAAAAAAAAAGAAGAAAGCAGAAGAGAGGAGAAGAGGGGAAAGATGATCCCTGCTCCCCATATGTACTATCTCACCTCTTCCTCAAAGGTCCTATGGAAAAAGTATTACTATACCTATTTTACAGATGAAAAATTGAAAGCTAGAAATGTCAAACAACCTACTGTAGCACCAATGCAATATTTACAGCACCCACAATCACGATAAAGACCATGACTATAAATATCTCATGCTGTTCAATCGCAAAATATACCAGATTCTGGTAGAGGTAGAGGACAAAACTGAAGCATTTATTTAGACACCGGAAAAATGACTCCCAAAACCAGTAAGCCAATTCTGACAGAGTACCAAAGATATTCAGAGCCCATAATAATGCTGAGAGCCACAGCATCCTTCAGCCTTCCCACAAACCAATACAAAAATCAATATTTACTCACAAACCTCTCTCTCTCTTTGCCTGAGCTCCTCTCTCCCCCACCATCTCTCTGGCTCTGACCGGCTTCCTGTGGGTTGTGCTTCCCTTCAGCAAACTCCTCCCACCACAGGCTCCATGTGACTACATTCAGCCTATTAGGGGGCAGAGTTTATCTTCATAGCAGGGAAGCTTCCTGTGGGCTCTGCTCCACCCTTTAGCAAATTCCCTCCACCACAGGCTCCATGTGATTACATTCAGCCTAATAGGGGGCAGAGTTTACTTTCAAAGCAGGGGAGGTCTTCAAACTCCCCCCTAGGTCTATTAAGGGGCAGGAAAGACCTTCAAATTCCCATTCCCACTACACCTACCTAAAGTCACATAGCTAAAAACTAGAAGCAGGATTTAAAGTCAGGTCTTCTCTCTTCTCCCAACTCCAAATCCAATGTGTCCTTTCCACCGTGTTACTCTGATGAAACAGATACTTCATAAATCAGAAGGCATTTTACCTACTAGTTAGCACTATGTGTTCAACATACCCATTGCTGTTGCCTCTCACTGCTGAGTCCCAGAAACTTACCAAAATATGCAATATAGTTTGGTGATACCACAACACTAGCAGGGGATGAGGAAAAAAAATGTCATCCTTCTATCCTTCTTGTAGAAGCATTTAAGTAGTACAGTGAATAAAGAACTAGGCCTGGAGTAAGGAAGTTCTACGTTCAAATCCAACCTCAGATACGTACTAGCTATGTGACCTTGGGCAAGTCACTTAATCCCTGTCTCAGTTTTCTCAACTGTAAAATTAGGACAATAACTGTACCTATAGCACCACCACCACCCCTAGGGTTGTGAGGATCAAATGAGATAATATTTGTAAAACACTTAGCACAGTGCCTGGCACATCATTAGCACTATATAAATGTTAGCTATTATTGCTGTTATTTCAGTAGTAATAATCATTTTTAAAATTCCTTTTGTATGGCACCCTATGGCTACAAAGCATTTTTCTTACAAAACCCTATGAGTATTATAAGTATTATTGTTCATATTTTACAGAAGAGAAAAATTGAGCCTCAGAAAATTTAAGTGACCGGCCCATGGACACATAATGAGTAAGTGTCAGAAATGTAGTTTGAACCTAGAACTTCCTGACTCTGGGTCTAGCACTTGTTCAAGGTCACACAGGAGATTCATCTTCTAATTCCAAATCTGATATTCATTCCCCTTACACCACAAATGCAGAAAGTTGTCCTAGAAGACCACCAGGCAATTTCTCTTGGTTCAGTCCCTAGCATGCTTCAACTACTGGAAGTCAAGTCTCCATTTCTATCTCTGTCTCTGTTTTTAACCCTGTAAACAAGTCTTGAGAGTCAGGATATCACAAGTGAATAGAAGGCTGGTCTTGGAGTTAGGAAAACCTACTGTGTTCACACATGAACTGAGTGACAATGAACAAGTCATTTAAGTGTTATGGGCAATCTTGGGCACAGACAAGTTGCTTGTCTGGATTGATGGAGGGGATTTTCACTCTGGGACTACCTTACACTGATGAAATCACTGGAAGAACTCTCCATCTCTAAAGGGCATTGCCATCCCCAAGGAAGTGATCATTTTCCTTGTTTGGGCTTCCCCTTTTCCCTTGGCCTTGCTCCTCCCCCACCCCATCCTAAATCCACCTCCATTTCCTTTAAATAATACAGAGATTACTTCCTGTGAAAGCTAATTTAAGCAAAGTAACAGAGACTATATTTAATGTAAATGGAATAAGCAGAATAGGGAAGATTTATAGCAATAATAACCTGCTTGTAATAATACCGAGTAGGTCACCTACCTAAGAAACAGTGGTTTGAAGAGAAAGAAATTTACCTCCCCAAAGAGCTAGGTACAGGTTCACCAGAGTGTTACCTCATGGTCAAGACCCTATAATCTTATTAAATATCATCAATCTTATTAGCTCTGACTGCTTACTTCCCTGGGTCATGGATGTCTGGAATGAGGACTGAAATAGGACAGGGGTCCTGGGAGTCAACGAAGACTGAAGGTAGTGCCCTGGAAAATGGCAGCTACCCAAGAACCAGAGTCACCATCCTGAAGAGTCAATGGATGGAGATCTCTATGGACGTGTCCTCATGTCCAATCTGCTCCTCCCAACCAGCTCCTTGTTAGCACTCCCCACCCCATTAAATATTATATATTCACTATGTACATAATTTATATCTACTTATCTGTGTATATGTTTTCTCCACTTTGTTCTCAAGTTCCTTGAGAGCAGGCATTCTTGTTTTGCCTCTATATCCTCAGCATGTATCAATGTGCCTGCCACATAATAAGTGCTTAAGAAATGCTTTGGAGCAGCTAGGTGGCACCATAGTGCATAGAGTGCTGGGCCTGGAGTCAGGAAGACTCATCTTCCTGAGTTCAAATCTGGCCTCAGACAGTTACTAGCTGTGTGACCCTGGACAAGTCACTTCACCCCCACTTGCCTCAGTTTCCTCATCTGTAAAATGACCTGGAGAAAGTGATGGCAAATCTTTGCCACTCCAAATGGGGTCGTGAAGAGTTGGACATGACAGAAACAGCTGAGGAACAATGAATTCATATTATTGACTGGTCCAGTAGCTAAAGAAGCTAAACCAAATCCCTGACCCAAAGAGATGAGAAAAGATTGTGAGTTGGTCACAAGATCATGGGGAGACCTAGAAGGGAAGAAGCAATAGAATCCCCTAGACTAGGCCTCTTCCATCTTATAGAACAGCTCCTGCCCGGCCCACTCTGCCTGCTTGGAGGTCTGATACAAGAGCCCCCTCCCCCTACTGCTTCCCTCCCACCAGAAGGAGAGAGATCTGATTCCTCTAATAGCTTGCACTCTGTGACTGGTTCCACCTCATCCCCAGCCTCTCCCTCCACCCCTACCCCCCCTCCATGATAATGGTTTGTTAGGAAATTGGTAATTTGGAGAGGATCATTAATGCAGTGAACAGCAATATTACACAAAAGGATTATGGCTGGCTCCCTAATGCACTGAGACTTTATGAATGTGTTTGCATGAAATCTCTCCATTATGCTGATGTCCTCCTAGGGACAGGCAAGGGACACTGAAATGGGGAGCAGAGAGGGAAGCAATTTCTGAAAAAGGAGATGGGGTTGCTTGTAAGAATCCCCCAAATGACAGTCTGTTATTTGTAACTCCTTAAAAGTATATTTAGTTTATAGTGCCTGGCACACAATAGGTGGTTAATAAATGCTTGACTCAACTTTGATTCAATAAATTCAATAAAAACTTGACTCAACATTGATTCACTTTCCTCATCTGTAAAATATTGATGGAGAGAGGGGATATGTTATTTTCAGTCCCTTTTCAGCTCCAATATTCTATGATTCTCTGGAAGATTCAGCACTTTTGCCTAGCATAGGCAGGCATGGTAAGGTTTTTTTCCCTCTAAGATTAATTCCTGTTTACTATAAGACAGACCCAAAAGATCCAGCCCAGATTCAAGTATCTCCCATCCGGGGAACTCCTAGAAGATGGACTCATTCTCATTCCTAGCAGTCATGTCCTCTTTGATCCACTAACACCAGCCTCCTGACTGTTTCATGAACAAGATGCTCCACATCTCTGAGCTCTGGGCATTTTCTCTGACTGTTGCCTATATCTGGGCTTTCCCTCTCATAGGCAGAGGCCTATTAACCTCCCTAGCTTCCTCTATGTCCCAACTAAAATCCCATCTTCTATAGGAAACCTTCCCCAAGGCCTCTTTCTCTAGTGCCTTCCCTCTGTTAATGATTTGCTATTTATCCTGTATATAGCCTGTTTGTGTATATCTGTTTGTTGTCGACCCTATTAGATTTGAAGCTCTTTGAGATCAAGGATTGTCTTTTGTCCTTTTTTTTTTCAGAGCCTGGCATTTAGTAGGCACTTAATAAGTGCTGATTGGTTGATTGATTGCTCAAAATGAGAAGGAAAAAGGAAACAGGATGCTTAAGGTGCCTTTCCAATAGGGAAAAATAAGGGAGGGGAGCATTGTATTCACAGTCACTTCAGAGGATTCCGCAAAGAAGAGAGTGGGATGGCTTTAGACTTACTGAAAAGAAACTGCCTCGTGACTCATTCTGCCTCACTGGGCACTGCCAATATTCTAATTGTTCTGTTTGGCTGCTAAGTGTAGCATTTGGAGCAATAAGTAAAGTTTCAGATGGAGAGAATTCAGTTTGGTTAAACAAAAATTTCATAATGGGAGGGCAAGGGGATTAGCGTTTACTAAGCTTCTCCTATATGCCAAGCACTATGCTAAATTCTTTACAAACATTATCTCATTCAATCCACACAACAACCCTAGGAAGTAGGTGCTGTTATGACCCCTATTTTATGGTTGAGGAAAATCAGGCAGACAATGGTTGAGTGACTTGCCTAGGGTCACACAACTAGTAAATGTCTGAGGTCAAATTTGAACTCAGATATTTCTGACTACACACACAGTGTTCTATCCACTGCAGCTGACCAAAAGTGCATTGGGCAGCCCCTGGACATAAGGTTCCCAATCCTTGAAGGAATTCAAGTGGAGATTATGTGACCATTCATTGGAAATGCTATAGAGGAGATTCCTATACCCACCAATTTAATTAAATTGCATCTCAGATCTCTTCCAACTCTGATATCCTATGATTCTAAAAAGGATTCATTCTGGAATCTCCCTTGGGATTTAGGTCCACTTCAGGGATCTGGATGAAACCAGTTCCTGTGATGGTGTACAGGCTCTGAGAACCCCCTTAAATCTTCCCACTTGATGAGGCATTTGTGTGAGGCCATAAGCCTTTCATGATCACTAGGCCCAAATCTCTGTAAATTCTTTTGGGTTTTTTTTGCTTTTTTGGAGGGCAATTGGGGTTAAGTGACTTGCCCAAGGTCACACAGCTAGTTTTTGTGTTAAGTGTCTGAGGCTAGATTTGAACTCAGGTCCTCCTGACTCCAGGGCCAGTGCTCTATTCACTGTGCCACCTAGCCACCCCATCTCTGTAAATTCTTAACCTTATCTAGCCTTCCATTGTCCAGCTACTTCCCACCCTTGATCCTATCAAAATATCTATGCCAAATCTGTTACCCTTAAACTAGACTAGCCTTCCATTATCTGTCATCTCCAGGTAGCCTTCAACTATTTCCCACCCATAATCCCATTCCTATAGTCTGATCTCATTCTCATCTAGATCCTCCTTAGATTCCCCCTCAAGTCCCTCCCCAAGCTCTGCCTCTATACCACCCCATAGATCCCTCCCACAGTCTTTCTATATGTAAGATCCATCCTGCCTTCACGAAGGGGCTGAGATTCAATCTAGCCCAGACTCACTCTGTGTCAGATTGTTTGGGCCCGCTTGTCTAATACAAGCATCACAAATACTTGGACTCTTTAAGAGTCTACCCATTGCAGAGAATCTTTAATAAACTTTGTTTTACTTTGAGAGAAGACTTGAGTCAAATTCATTTGACAGGACCCAGCGTGTCAGTATTTTAGGATCTTAAGCATCCCTAAAGCTCTAAACCTCAATACCTGGACCTGTCCTTGGACTTAGAACCCCTGCGATGATCCCCAAACTGGCCCAGTCTCTAACTCTCAGCTTACCACCCAACCTGAGATGGCCCTAGCACATCATCAGAATTAGATTGGAGACTCAGCACAGGTGCAGGGGCAGCTTCAATTTCACAATTTAGGTTCAAACCAGAAGACATGGAACTGGTTCCTGGAAGATCAATGGACCTTAGAAGTTAATCCCCTCTTTAACAGATGAGGAAACTGCAGCCCAGATAATTAATTTGTCAAGGGTCACATAGCCAGTGTGTCTCAGAGGGAAGACCTGAACCCAAGTTGGCCTGGCTTCCAGGCCAACTCTCTATCTGCTCCACTATGTTGGGGTGGGAGTACCATGGAACTCTGGTTCATCTCTCCCACTTTGCTCCTGCTGAAATTATCATTAGTAATCTCACAAGGCCCAGTCTTTTCTAGTCTTCAAAGAAATTGCCTCACAATTAGAGCCTTTCATTAGCCCAGGAAGATGATCATTTCATCAAGTCTCCTAATGGAAACATTGTCTCCATCACGATCCCACCCCTGCCATTTGGGTGCTTGTTTATTTCTGTGTAATGTGGAAAGGAGACCAAAATGGATCATGAACTCTCCTAATTCCCAAACAAGTTTGCTTGCTAATGAGATCAGGAGGATTCTTGCCCTTTGTTTGGTCAGCTTCCTACAGAGATGCCTCTTTAGCTCTCTCCATGACAGCTCTTTAATGAGGTCAGGTCTTTCCTTAAGGGCCATCTAATGGAATTCTCCGATGTTAATGGTGACTAACAGGAAGGGGCCAACTATACTCCATTCCGGGCTTAGGGGAAGGTAGAGGAGCCTCTGTCCCTACAGATTTGATCTCCACCTAGGGGGCAATGGGACATGGGTCCAAAGTGATCTGACATAGGACTTACATGTCTTATACCTTCTTTGAAGAGATTTTGAAAGGGTATGAATTATTCAAAAAGTAGGGGCTGGTGAAAGAGACTGAGACAGAATGTCATTGTATATTTAAAAATAGATTCAAGTAGGGGTGGCTAGGTGGTGCAGTGAGTAGAGCGCCAGCCCCAGAGTCAGAAGGACCTGAGTTAGGATCCGGCCTCAGACACTTAACACACACAAAAAAAAATACTAGCCATGTGACCTTGGGCAAGTTACTTAACCCCAATTGCCCTCCAAAGGAAAAAAAAAGCAAAAATAGATTCAAGTAAAGAAATCTAGGAACCAGAGAGAAGTTTAGGGAGAAAGCATTTGGATGAAGATCAACAGAGGCAGAAACAGAAGTGATATTTGTCATTGAAATGTTCTATAGACCACCTAGACATTAAGAGGAAATAGTTGAGGAGTTCAGGAAGTAAATCACAGGCCTGGCACAGGGTCAAGATATAGTTATGATGGGGGGTTTCAATTATCCAGATATGTGCTGGAGTTCTCTCTCTTTCTTTCTGCCAAAAACAAAGTAGTCAATAATTTCTTGGCTTGCCCTAATTGTAATTTCATCCTTCAAAACCAGTCAGTTGGTTAATAAGGATTTATTAAGCACTTATTATATGCCAAGTATTGTACTAAGCTCTGAGAATACCCCTACCTCCAGCCACCCAGAAAAGGTAGAAACAGACTCTGCCTTCAAGAAGGTCACATTCTAATGGGAGAAACAAGAAGTAAATAATTATGTGCATACAAGATATAAACTGAGTAGATGTAAGGTAATTCCAGAGAGAAAACGCTGGGTTAGGGTAGAGGGCAGGCAGGAAAGACCTCCTGCAAAAGGTAGGATTGGAACTGAGTTCTAGGAAAACTGGGAGAGGTGAGGGAGGTATGGGTTACTCCATCTTCCAACTCCATTCCTCTTACTCTTCTACCCGCTCACCTTTCCTCTGCTACAAGGAATGGCAAGAAGCTAAGTAGCCTATAAGAAGACTGGAAAAGTAGAAATGGACCAGGTTGTGAAGGGTGTTAGAGGCCAAACTTAGGATTTTGTATTGAGTCCTGAAGGTAATTGGGAGCCACTACAAGTTATTGAAAAAGGTATTAACATTGTCAGACCCATGAGAGGAACTGCTTTTCCAGAACTGATTGTCATCAACAAGGAAGAAGTGGTTGCTGTGGTGGGAAGTATGGGAATCCTGAAGGACCACTCTATCTTAGAATTTGTGTTAGTGGAAGAGGGGGAAGTCTGTCATAGTCTGACACTCAGCTTCCAAAGGGTTCAGAAAAAAGAACTAAGAATCTATGGATGAAAATTATAGACAATTCTGTCAAATAGGGAAGCTCTCAAAATATTCTGAAGACTCACAAAGAAGCAATTCCAATAAAGAGACAAAGAAAATTTTTCTCAAAAAGAGCAATATAAATATAAAATTTGTAGTAAATCAGTAAGGTCAAAAACCAACTTGGATTTTTTAAAAGATGTGTGTGTTTATGTATGTGTATATGTGTGTGTGTGTGTATTAGAATAGCCAATAGTCCAATCCTTAGAATGATTTGCCCTTCCTGATGAATTATATAAAGCATTTGCAATTATTCTTAGTCTGATTGCAATCTTACAGGTGGAGGCTTAGTTAAGCCTACTTCTGGCCATAAATGACTAAGGAGATGATACTGTGTGAGCCAGGGAGAGGAAGGAGGTGAAGTGAGAATGGGAAACACCAGAAGCTGCAACCAGTTAAAAAATTATTATTATAACTGTTTCATGTTTCTTCTTTCTGACCATCATTGTCATCATAAATGACCGGGAGAGTCATCAGGGCCATCAGAGGTCTGACCAAACCAGAACTGATATCAGAGACCACTAGAGCAGTAGTGGCCAATGAAAGTGTAAGCACCTAAAAGAAGATGTAGAGAGTCATTCCCTTCAAGGAATGAGACTTTTGAAGAGAAAAGGTTGGGCCATGCACTCTAGAAAGGCACTGATCCTTCCAGCCCAGTCAAGAGCTACCCATAAAAGGAACTTCATAAGGACTCCATTAAAAGAGAAAATATTTCTCAGAGTCAGGAATTTTAGGGTACCCCTTGGTCCCATGTGTTCTCTATACATGCACCTCTTTTTCTTGAGCCCACTCTAATCCAGGACCTTGTATCTATAAAGAGTGTACTCCCAGAATGGAAGGAATTTTTTGTAATGTAATACTGCTCTTGCTATGCAATTTCAACAAATACCCTCTTATTTTATCTTATGACGCTAACAAACGTCAGTTGGTTGATCGATAATAGTGACCACACTAGATAGGGGTTTGTGAACAATAGTACTAGAACTTATGCCCCCTTAACATTGTAGGGAAAAGTAATCAATCACCCACTAGGGATCCAACCTTTTGCTTTTCGTGGGAGTTGGGATAATGGAGGAAGACTATGAAAGAGTAGCTTAGTATAGTGCCCCAGGGCTTAGCACAGTGCCTGGCACATGGTAAGTACTTAAAAAACCCTCATTGACTGACTTAGTGACTGGCACAGTCCTGTCAGAATAATATCAAGAATACTCAAATTCAGAATGAGCTGAGTCTCAGTAGGAAACCAAAGGACAAGGTCGGGATGGGAATAATTATAGTAGGGAAGATACAGTTCTATTAGTTTCCGAACAGTTGTTGTCTACACTTGTAGAAGGAGCTGTGGGACCAGGGAAAAAACAAGTATCTGAAATTTCAAAATCAATGAAAGTAAGTCTGCAAACTGTAGAACAGTGTCCTTGACTGATGCCTAGCAATATTCTGGAACATATTGTAAGGGTGTGCCCCTTTCAGACTTGAGCAGATCAATTTGCACCTTGGAAAAAATGTAAAACTTTGAGGAGACTCATTTTCACCTAGTAGAGGATATGAGGCTATGAGCACCTCATTTGGATATGAAAAGACAAAGAAAGCAGCTGTACAAACAGCATGCCCCAGGACCTAGACTGCCTGTCACTTCTCCCTACCTATTCATGGACCATGTACCAAAAGGAAAGACTTAAAAGTTTAAAAAATTGAGGAAACTTGCCCAACCTAAGCAGTTTGGGATTAGTGGACAGATGACCCTTGCCTGGTTGTGGCTTAACTTTTGGAGGTAAAGATTTCAGAAATGTATTAATTAGTTAATTAATTAATAGCCACCATGAGTTAGGGTGAAGTCATTCAGTTTCTGTATCAGGAAGAGGAATTGTCAAAAGGAATGAGCTAAGCCTAAAGGGTTTTGTCTTCCTGGGATGTTCCTGTGTTCCCCACTCCTTGTCCAAGAGATAGCAGGACCCACAGCTCAGGCCCCAGGGAGGTAGATCTATGGTGACTTCTTTCTGTCCTGGAATAAGCATCTATGTCTTTTTTTTTCTTTTCCGAAGAGGTGAGATACCAGGAGACCATCAGAAGAACAGCTATACCATCTATTACAACCGTGGAGGCATCAATCATGTTCACTTTGGATGTTCTCGTGAGAAAAATGAAGCTTTAGTGCTACTGAAACTAAGGTCTATTAAGACTAGCAGTAGAAGCAAAACCAGGGTCCAGAGAAGGAACCATCTCTAGAGACTGAGAACAGTGAGAATGAACACATCATCAGTCACTTATAGATTTATGCCACTTGGACTCATAGGACCCTGAATAAAGTTAACAGTAAAGACTAGGGGTGTGGAATACACTGTTGTCTTGAATAACAGAACACAAAGTATTTTATAAGATGTATTTGAGAAAAATACTATTACAGCCTTTGGAAAGTATTTGGTGGGGGGAGAAGAGGAAGGAGGAGAATTAGGGGATAGAACAGGGGGATTAATAGAATTTCCAAAATATAAAGAAGAAAAGAGCATCAACAAAGTGCAGAAAAGAGGGATTTCAGAGGGAGAGGGGAGAAAACAATATAGCTTTGAAACTAATGTGCTGGATTTATTTGTTCAATTGTTTTTCAATCATGCCTGACTCTTTATGACCCCATTTAGGGTTTTCTTGGCAATGATGCTGGAATGGTTTGCCTTTTCCTTCTCCAGTTCATTTTACAGATGAGAAAACTGAGGCAAGCTGGGTTAAATGACTTGCCCAGGGTTACACAGTTAATAAGTGTCTGAGACCAAATTTGGACTCACAAAAATGAGTCTTCCTGACTCCAAGCCTGGCATTCTATCCACTGTACCACCTAGCTGCCCTGCTGAATTTATTACAGCCTTTTGAAAAGGAAATAAGCTGGGTATCAATCAATCAATAACTACTACCAAGTGACAGGCAAAGGGAATACAAGTACAAAAGACAAAATAGTTCCTATTTTCAATGAACTTACATTCTACTGATGGAATCTTAATAAAGCTACCCCCAACCCCAATATTCTAACTTCTTTATTGACCCCACTAAACAGCAGGCCCACTGCCCATCAAAATCCCATTGTCTTGGTTCCTGGAGTCTGACCTCAGTCCCAACAAGATCCTTCTTAGACTCCTCCTCAAGACCCTCCCCAATCCCTTCCTCTAGATCACCCCTAGATCCCTCCCACAGTCTTTCTGTATATAAGATCCATCTTGCCTCCATGAAGGTGCTCAGATCCAATCTAGCTCAGACTCACTCTGTGTCAGCTCTCCTGCTTGTCAGTACAAGCCTCACAAATGCTTAGGCTCCTTAAGAGTCTACCCATTCTGGCAAATCTTTAATAAACTTTGTTTTCTTTGACCGAGAGAAGGCTTGAGTTGAATTCATTTGGCAGGACCTGGCATTGTGGTATTTTGGGGTCCTGAGAACCCCTAAACCTCAAACCTCAACACTCTTTGACACTGCGGGGTCTGGAAGTCCTCTTTATCATGGTGGAGTTCTCACAAAGTTCCCTACTCCACCCCAGGTACAGGATCTTTGCCTCTCAAGTTTCTTAGCTGGAATCTAAGAATTTATTCTTTTACATAGCTCTACTCTGTAGATTACCTGAGCTAGCTCTCAAGCCTGTAGCTATTGAGGTTTAGGGGTGCTGGGACCCTGAAAGAGTGACACGTGGGTCCTGTCTGAATGAATTCTACCCAAGTCTTCTATCAAAGAAAAAACAAGGTTTATTAAAACACTGTCCAAGGTGGTCATGATTCTAAAAATCTGCCATGTTGTCCAGAATCTTAAGGAATCTTAGCCTTGGTGATACTTGTGTTGACAAGTCAGCTAGATAGAATCTGAGCACTTTAATGGAAATAAGGTGGATCTTATATGCAGAAAGACTGTGGGAAGGATCTAGAAGGGGTCAAGTAGTCTGGGGTGATTGGAGGAGGGGTATAGGGAGGCTCTTGATAGGTGTGGCCAGTAGGTTGGGGTGACTGGAGGTCAAACACTAGGGACCTGGGCCAAGAGAATAGTGTCTAGATAAGATCAAAGAAGTACCCCTGCCATCTGGAGGTAACAGATAATGGAAGGCTGGACAACAAAGAACTGGCATAGGCCACAATGGAAGGCCAATTGAGAGTATTACTGGGGTGCCTCAGGCACAAAGATTTGACCATATGGGAAAGTTCAAGGAGAGTTAGGGGGAAGAGGTTTCCAGAGTCTGTACTCCATCATAACCAGGTCTCTTTTGTACTACCAGAGGTTCCATTCCTCAAATTGAGTTGCTTCCACTACCTCTTGTCTCTTCAGTATTAGTCTGGATTAGAATTTGTCTGTATGTAGTATTGTTGTACCCAGAAAATCCAAGCAAGACCCAAGTAACAATTTAGAATTGGACCCTTTATTTTACACTGTGTTGGCTGATCAGGCTACATGGTGGGCTGACGAGGTACCATCCTACCGTCCCGGGTCATACTTTAAAGATCTCAGGTAAAGCCTCAGCTTTTAAAGGGATGCCACTCTGCCAACAGGTATTATGTAAGCAGAAACCACAATCAGTGATTGGTCAGTACACACCTTAAAATTCCCTACAGCAACAAGAGTCCCTGACCTGGAAACCCACCCACCTCTGTGAAGGTGAGCTGACTAGGTAAGTGCAGAGCTAAACCCGGCAGTCTTCTCACTTCTTTGAGGGAGAGCTGAAGTTGGGGGAAGGGAAAGAATGGGGCCAGGCACCACAGTATGTCTCTGTACCCTCAATTGTACCTCAAACTCTAATTCTCTAACTGCCAGATAGGTTGACTCCTAGTCAGATACTTCAATAGATGTCATAGCCATCAGTAGGGAGGTGGGGGAAGAATGCCTTCCACCTCTTTCCTGATGGAGTTCTTTTCCACAAGCAGTTCTTGGCCTATATTCATATGTTGTACCGTATCTTGATTAATGAGAGGAAGACCCAAGTAATAATTTTAGAATGGACCCTTTATTAAAAAGCCATGTTGGCTGATCAGGCCACATGGTGGGCTGAGCAGGCACCATCCCATGTCTCAGGTACAGCAATAGCAGTAGCAGCCAGCAACATCCCAGATCTGGGGCAGAACCTCAGTTTATAAAGGGAGCCTGTAGCGGCAAGCACCCCAAGTGCGTCCTCAGGGTTTGCAGCTGCCACAGGTTCTTGGATCTGCTTTGTTAAAGGAAAGCAACTCAAAATGGGTTAACAAGCTTACTTTAATCAGTCAGACATATATCGTTTACCTTGTTCAGGGGAAAAAGGTCAGCACCCCAAACTTCAAAGCATACAGGCAGAATTATCAAGACAGAAACAGATCAAGTAGACAGATTTCCAAACTGTCCAACCATTACATCCATACCCAGTCAACATCTGGGTTTCCACATCTGGGTTTTTCAAAGCCAGGGGACTCTCAACAACGGCTTCCCAAAATTCAGATCAAATCACAGAACACTTCTCAAAGTCAGTCCCAAAACAAAGCTACATATCAGGGCTTATATAGCCTTCTCCTGGCTCAGAGAATGTAACAACCTTATTGACTCCTGGCCAATCAAGAAGTATCTACTGAAAAACAAGCCTCCCTCCCCAGGCTTCAGGTGCATTTTAGCCTAGGGGCAGGGAAGATCTTCCAAATTTGCATTCCCATTACAGAGCCTTACATAAGCAGTGATTAGTCAGTACACACATTGAAACTCCCTTGACTGACCCAGAAGCCCTACCACTTCTATGCAGGGGAGCTGATGGGGGGGGGGGGGGGGGGAAGGGCAGAGACCCAGTGGAGGAGGGGGGAGCTGACCTGGCAGTCTGCTCACTTCCTTGAGGTAGAGTGGGGTTGTGGGGGAAACCAGGAACAACATTTCCCACTTCTTTTGTGGGAGTTTTGTTCCCAAGGGCTGGTAGTGGGGATCCATAACAATTAGCAATTTAACAGCTAATAGGGACTTCATATTATCGAAGCCATAGTCTCAAGGAAGAGGAGGGGGCCACATTTTTCCATTGGTCCTCTAGTTGAATTTCTCCAGGAAAAAAGCTGTCCCAATAGAGGTCAGGTCCAGATTCTTGGGAAAGCTGTCTGCATCTGATGTCGTCTTTTTCAGATTCCAAGGCTTAGGGGATAATCCTTAGATGACTAGAGTTCAAATGTATAATACAAGAGCTCCCAGAAACAAGATTTTACATATAAAGGTCCGGTTTTCTAGCCATGCAAGACTAGGTTCAAACAAACAGTTCAGTTTTCTTAGCCACACAGGGCTAGGTTCAATTAATACAATGAGGTTTTTCTCACAATTTTACATAATGACATAATCACATTAAGTCAGGTACATGTCACCAAGATAACTGAGAAAACGCACATACAAACTATACAAGAATCATAACTAACATACAATTCCTTGTAGCCCTACTTCATTTAAACAACAGTTTTAAATCCCAGATGCCTCATGTAGTTACAGAATCTAAAAAGGAGTTTTGCTTCTCCAGTTCAGATCTAGAGATGACCAGATACTTTTGACTTAATATAAATTAGTACAATTACTTAACATTAGTTCCATATTTTGAAACTACAGAGAATTTTCAGTTTATTTATTCTTTGTTATTTCTACCTTTCCTAAATCCTGTACCTGGTATAGGAGTCCTTTAAAATATGAAAAACCTTTTTTAAAAATTGATTTCATCTGCCCTTTGTAAAATTATCAGAGAGATGCATTAACAAATTAACATGAGCTTCACCCTTACCATTATCTTATACAATCCTTGTGCTAAAATCCAAAATCCAAACCTCTGATCTTATTCCCAAACATGCTCAAAGCATGAATTCACATAATAGGAAAATTTTAAAACCAATTTTATACATTTGTATGTAATCCTAGATGTCATCTAATATGATCCTGTTTTTCTCCTCAAACTTCACTATCCTGGTCAATCAGGATTTTATTTCATTACTTTTTGCCTTATTACTAATCATCTCCTTCTTTGAAGGATGTTATTTCTATATTTATTCATTTGTTTGGCCCTGAATATTACTTTTCAGTGAATTTGCTATAGAATAAAAAGAGGAACAATGTCAGAAACCTTGCCAGAAGGAAAACTTCCTTAGCCTTGTTTGATTCCAGGCATGAGTCATCTCTGCTAGTCATTCAGGTAGTCACCAGGCCCTGAAAGCAAGGCTTAGGCATAAATAGGTGGGAGGTTTCCTTTTCAGAAAGAAAAGGCACAATTGGGAAATAAAGTCAGAAAGATCCCACCTGGGCAGTGTCCAAAGTTGTCCTCAAATTTTTCCAAGCACAGACATCCACCTTGAACAATTCGAAGCCTACAGCCTCTGCCATCCCAATATGGCTTTTATGACGACTCCTGTAATCAAGGCAGGCTTAGAAAAATAGTAAAATTTACAGTCCCTCAAATTACTAAATAGCAAATAAATATGGACTAGTGTCCTTCAGATAGGGCCATCTAAAATTTGATTGAGCTATTAATTACAAACTCAAGTTACAAATCTTTCTGCCTTCCCAAAACTTCCTCATGCTCTCTCAACATACTTCTAAAACTGATATCAACTATCTGGAAACAGGAGGGGCTGGATGAACCCCATTTGTCCCCTAACCTTCTCATCTGCTTTGTTCAGCTTTTCATAAATAGACTTAAAAGACAGTTTGAATTAACCTGGTGTTAAAAATGGTATCTTTCTTTTCTCTCAACTAAAGTATCTCTGATTAACCTACATATCAGGTCCCCAAGTACCCCATCATTCCAAGCACCCGATCATTCCCCCCCTCAAACAGCTGGGACCCAAAATCATTTGGGTAGATCTGTCTCTGTTTAAATTAACAAAATTTATGACGGACAAACCCAATACACATGCAATACAAAATTCAGATTTTTTTTTTAAATAGCTGTAATACTATTCCTACTTCAAAAATGTTTCTTAAGTTCACTTAGCTAAACAGACTTTTAGAAACACAATACAGGGCGAAGTGAGTAAAGCGGCCAGCCAGCCCTGGAGTCGGGAGGGAGGACCCGAGTTTGGCCTGAGACTCTTAACACCCACACACAAAAAAAAATACTAGCCTTGTAACCTTGGGCAAGTTACTTAACCCCAATTGCCCTCCAAAAGGCAAAAAAAAAAAAAAGAAACACAATACAGTCCCAGAAAGATGGCAACAAAATAACAATGAATATCAAATAACATCAAATGACTTATACAATAAGTGACTTTATCAATTCTGGCATGGATTCAAAGTTAGAGAGATACCAACATATGGCAGTCATTATATTTTTCAATCACTATAGAATTCTGATCACAAGTGTTTCACAAATGCTATTAATTTTCCTTTTACAAATTCAAGGAACAAGTCAAGCTGAGATAGCAAAAAATTTCTTTCTTTTAAGAAATCCCAATATCCTATTTCCAATTTCTTAATGATAAATTCTCAGAATTTGTGAAGATATTTTGTAAAGAAATTGTAAATTTCCCAAATTAAAAATTTCAAATTGTTACAACAGGGAGAATTTTGGTAGACCTTTTGAAAATGAGCTTTGAATCTTCTAATCTCAAAGCTCCACACTTAACTGGCTTTAATTGGTCAGGCAAGAGATCTAGCCTGCCAGCTTCTTTGATAGGAGGGGAGGGATTCCCAAAGAGGGGCCCACCTCCCCTAATGCTCATGAGGAGGGCTCTGGGGTCTAAGTTCCTGGGAAGACCCCACCTATACCCAATCTTGAAGTCTCCCAGAGAAATTTCCCAACTGCCCAATTTCCTCCTGAGGGAGGGGCTGTGCAGGTCCCAACCCCACCCCCCTTTCCACTTCAGTGGGTGGAGAACTCCTTACTGCCAGCTCCTTCCTCCTCCCCACCCCACCCCTCATAAGAAGTGGCTGAGGGCTAGGGGCAGGGGACTTCATCCTCTTTTGCCTGACCCAGAGGCAGCTCAGGGTGGGGATCAGTCAGTCCCACCCTTGGCCTGACCCAGGAGCCAGGCTAGCCAGCTCCTCCCCCCAGCCTCGGCCATTCCGATGGATGAGAGGAGCCATGTGGCCACCCCAGCCAGGCTCAATATGGCCAATTAGGAATAGACAGGATAAATAGAAAGACAAACAAATTTCAACAATACCAGGATAGGACAAAACTTTATGAACACAGAATGGATAGGACACATAAAAAGACAGACAGACATTAACCAGAGTACTGACAGGCAAGAGGTGCAATGTCTCCAGCTTTGCCCCGGGGAGGAGATGCCCCCTGGACAAATGGCTATGTCTAGCCCTCCCCCCTCCAGGAAACAGGACAGAATTTTAATACACCCTCAAGACCTGGGGCCCTGGAACTTCATCAGGAGTTAGTCCCCCTAGGAACTTCTGGGCGAGGAGATGCCTACCCCCAAGGCCAAGAGCTCTTCCTATTCAGCAAAATCTCACTGGCTCCCCAGACACAGAACCTCAGCTTATAATGGGGGCCTTACATAAGCAGTGATTGGTCAGTACACACCTTGAAACTCCCTTGTCTGACCCAGAAGCCATCCCACTTCTATTCAGGTGAACTGACTGAGGGGAAAGGGCAGAGACCCAGTGGGGGAAGGCAGAGCTGACCTGGCAGTCTGCTCACTTCCTTGAGGTAGGGGGGATTGTGGGGAAAACCAGGCACAACACATTTGCATGTATTACTGTGACATGTGCATGCAATATTTCCTACATATAATTGAGACAGGTAAGTCACTAAAGAGCTATACAGAATTTGAGGAAATGGACAAATATGCCCATATTCACCCTGGCTGATTTACTTGGGACGGTAAATATTTAACTGAGGGGAGATTATAAGGTAACTGGTCCTTGAAAATCCAGAACTAAAACAAAGAAAAATGGCCAATAATGAGGAATTAAACTAACTGTAAGAATATGACCACAACAATAGGCCACACCCCTTCAGGGACCTTTAAAAATCAATCTAGATATAAGTAGGAGGAGGAGAAGAAGAATCTAATTCCCAATTAGAGACTGATAAGATGAATAGAGCTGTAAAATGGGAGATCATAAGAAGCCTCACAGTCAGCATTAAAGGTCAGGCAGAAGCAGCCACCAGCGAAAGCAGCCAGGGGCCAATTCTCTAGGACCAAGGCTGTTTGGACCAAAAGAACAGAAGAACATTAGAATGGATGTTTTGTTGCTAAAATTAACTCCTGCCCTTCCATATAGATCTCGAGGCCATAGTCCTGTATTTTCTTTCTCCCCTTGGGCTCTCTAATGTAAGCCTGAAAACTTTTCCTATGGGAAAGTCTGTTTACCTTTCTTTGCTTTAGACATTTACTTTTATCCTTATAAACAGCATTAATCACAGGCCTCTGGGGGTACTTTTGGTAAATGGTAGCTGGGAGGAGGCAATTGAGGAGAAGCATCTCACTTAAGAAAACTGCAAAGGAGTTGAGTCTGGGTGGAGTGAGATTTCTTTTTGACTCCCATAATGCCAGTGGTTGTTATACAAATCAACTTGGAAAAAAAGACTAAAAAAGACTGGGTAGAGCCATTGAAGCTAAGGACCTTTTGCCCTATTTGCCTTCTGTAACTAAAACTGCTGAACTCCCAATACCATTAAAGAGGGTACCCACTAAGAGGATTAGGCTTGCTCTGGAGACCCCAAAATACCAATACTCTGGATCCTGCCAAATGAATTAGACTCAAGTCTTCCCTCAGCCAAAGAAAAATAAAATTTATTAAAAGTTCACTTGCATTAGACACATAAGTCTGTGCTAGGTCATTCTATAGCACTCTCACTCTTCCATGGCATTCTATGGCATTCTCACACACACACACACACACACACACACACACACACACACACACACGGTTGTGAGATGGGGTCTTATATACAGAAGGTTGTGGGAGGAATCTAGGGGTGGTCTAGAGAAGGAGTTTGGGGAGGGTCTTCAGGAGGAGTTAATGAGGTCAATGAGTGATTAAGGGTGGGAGGTAGATGAACAATGGAGGGCTAGGCTAGTAACTAGGCTAGTAGTCAGCAGTTAGTAAAATGCTTCATCAAATGAGACAATTTAATCAATAGTCCAAGGGAAGTTTCCAGAGCCTGTACATCAAGGACTTAAGGAGAGGTCAAGGGGGCTCCCAGAGCCCATACCTCATCACCATGACCATATGTCTAAAGGACCAACCTTAAGGGTCAGAGGAGCCCAAGAGCTAGACATGGCAGACACTCTGGAGTATAAAACTGGTGACCACACTCATGGGAGGAGAGGCAAAGATGGAAAAGTGAGATCCAAAGTCAATGGCCTAGGGTAAAGAAAGGACATTGTAAGAATGGACTATGTATCCCCAGTTCAATAACTTTTATTAAAAAGGGGGACATACATGATGAATTAGAAAAGGTGACGTGGTACAAGGATTTGACTTGTCCTCCTTGGTCCCAGATGGTAGAGGTAGGAGCAGTGGGTGAAAGTTACAAAGTTTAAGGAATCACACCTAGAGTTGGAAGGGACCTCAGAGGTCATCTAATCCAATTGGTTCCTTTTACAATTAAGGAAACTGAGGCCCAGGGAAGAGAAGCAAGGTTACACAGGTAATAAGTGTAAGAGTTGGGATCTCAATCCAGGTTCTCTGATTTGAGAACCAGGACTATTTCTACCATATCACCTCCTGCTACCTCCCTTAACATAAGGTGAAAAATTCTTAACAATAAGGGCCATTCAAAAGTAAAAAAAAAAAGCCAGGGTTCCATAAGAACCCATAAGGGTTCCATATGATCATAATAATAACAATAATACTGAAATAGAAAGTGTTCATCAGACTTTCTACAAACATATGTACTTGTGTTTATATGTGTGTACTTATGTATGTCCGTGTGTTATATAAATGTATATTATACACTGTGCCATGTCTATACATGCACACATGTATGTGTATCGATACACAGGACAACTAGGTGATGCAGTAGAGAAAGCACTGGATTAGGGAATCAGGAGGACCCATCTTTATGAGTTCAAATCTAACCTTAGGGGGTGGCTAGGTGGCTCAGTGAGTAAGAGGGTCAGCCCCCAGAGTCAGGAGAACCCAGGATTGATTCTGGCCTCAGACACTTAATACCCTCACAAAAAAAAAAAAAAACTGGCCATGTAACCTTGAGCAAGTTACTTAACCCCAACTGCTTTAAAAAAAAAATCTAACCTCAGACACATAGCTGTGTGACCCTGGACAAGTCACCTAACTCTGCCTCATATTCCTCATTTGTAAAATGAGCTGGAGAAGGAAATGGCAATCCACTTCAGTATCTCTGCCAGGAAAACCCCAAATGGAGTCACAAAGAATAGGATGCAACATTTTGCTGAGGGACAACCCTGTTCCATGTGCTTCCTTGGTAGAAATATGGGGGAAATTTGATTCCTAATGGGCTGGAAAAATACAGAACTGTATTCTGCATACCTGTTCAAGGTGTTCAGTTTGTTGAGAAACTTTAACGAGGGATTTTTTAAAAAACATGTGGAGAGAGGAGTTCTACAGAGGCAGTCCAGAGAGATTTTTTTAATAGTGAGCTCGGTCCTTGAAACCACAACCATGTATGGAGCCATCCCCATCATGTTCCTTGACCTCCAAGGCTTGCAATTCTAAATTGCTGAGAGTGGATCTAGCTTGAGTGAGACTGTTCTCTTGCTCTGGGTTGGAACTGAGCTCATCTTTCTCCCAATTTAAGAGCACATTTGCTCTTGAATATTTTTTGGTATATTCTAATCTGTAGAACTTCTCTGATTTCTGTTTGCTTGAATAAATGGGTTTACTTTCTGTTCACTACTTGTAATGATCTTTTGTGTAATTTGCATTTGGAGGAAAGGGGTTAAGTTGGCATATGTAAGGGTTACCCTCCCCTCCCCCCCTTAAGAGCTATAGGGAAATAGCTTTTGTTCTGAACTTATCATATACCTAGAGGTATTTGAATGGTGGCAGAAAAGTAAAATTGGGGAGGGGAGAGAGAAAGAGAGAGATAGTGACACATACAAATCTTACAAGTATATTATACAGGTTGTCCCAAAAGTCTTAGAAGAAGTCTTAAGTATTAAGATTCAGTATAGCATGCACACACACACACACACACACACACACACACACACACACAGACATACACAGACACACATGGATTATATGGATATATCCATATATATAATATATATCTTTAAAAATAGAGTGTGTGCATGTATATGTATATATACATACATACACATATGTATGTGTATATCTATGGGTTTTGTGTATATGTATGTTTATGTCTGTATATATAAATGTATTTATATATATATATCTGTGTATATGTATATACATACACACATGCATACACTATATCACTAAAGTGTTTTGTATGTATTAGTTCTCTAAAGCCTCATACCAGCCCTGTGAGATAGATGCCATAGGTGTTATTATTCCCAATTTACTATGAGGAAACTGAAGCTCAGATACTTTAGATGATCACCAATAGTCACATAATTAGTAAATTTTAGAGAAGGGATTTGACCTCAGATGAATTTTGTTGCTATGCACAGTACACTATCCACTGTACTAGTGTATCTCCCTTGAGGTCTTCAAGAAACAACTGGATGGGGCGGCCAGGTAGCACAGCGAGTAAGAGCACCGGCTCCAGTGTCAGAACGACCTGGAGATCGAATCCCGGGCTCAGACACTTAGCACCCACCCAGAAACACCTGGCCGTGTAACCTTGAGCAAGTTACTTAACCCTGATTGCTTAATAAAAAAAAAAAAGAAAGAAACAACTGGATGGCATCACTTGGTGAATATTTTATAAATGTGGGTCTCACTTAGGTAAGGTTTGGACTAAATGAATTCTGAAATTCTTTCAAATTCTAAAATTTCAAGAATCTACAGTTCTTTGGGAAAAGATATCACAAGTAGGGACAGCTAGGTGGCACAGCAGATAGAGCACTGGCCCTGGAGTCAGGAGGACCAGAGTTCAAGTCCAGCCTCAGATATTTACTAGCTTAACCCCAAAAGAAATTACAAATAAAAGTCTCATAAAAGGTGAGGCTCTCTTCTGCCTGGGACTGGGTAGATCAGAGACAGAACCAGCAAGATCTCCAAAGGTCATCTAAGATGCTCTGCCCAGAAGGGAAAATGACTTGCCCAAGGTTACAGAGTCAGCAAATTTTAGAACCCAAATTCTACCGCTGGTCCCTTGTCTCCAAATTCAGGACTTTTTCTATGACACCCTGACCCTTCCCCATCTCAGAAACCTTTCAACCTCCATATGAGGCCCGAATCTGAACTACTTTGTACTCAGTGCGGCTAAGCAGCCAGATCGAGCAGCGGGAGGTGGAAGCAATGGAGAATGGGGAGCCATGGAAGCCAGGATAGGGAGGGATGCATGAACCACTCGCCTATGAATTACAGCAGCACTGAAGAACAGCAGTCATTCTCACAAAAATTACACCTTTTAATCTAAATTTGATGAAACCACTGCTGTCATTTAGCAGAAAGATGCTCAAGGAGGATGTACACTCCAGAAAGATGGGAAATCAGAGTGTCATGCTTTGCTTTGTGCCTTTTCCTCCACCTCTGCCCCCATTTTCTCCTTTTTTCTTCCACCTCAGTTCTTGACTTTATTTGTGATCTCCAGGGACTCAGGGGTTATTTTAGTCCAGCACAAGAAAATCTTGCTGGAGCTTTTTCTAGTTTCCTGGAATATTGATGCCAATGCTAGGGTACCTGAGTTCTCTTCAAAAAGAGAGAAAGAGAGAGTTAAAAGAAGGTCAGTGTGGGAGACCCTTCCCAGTAAGCACATAGTGCTAGAAAAAGAAGGCTAGATGTGAAGGTTTCAATTCTAACTCAGCTAGTTTTACTTACCTTTGTGACTTTGAACAAGTCACTTGACCTTTAGGACCTCAGTTTCTTCATCTGGAAAACGAGAGGGTTGGACTAGAATCAGATATTCTTAAGCATTTTTTGTGTCATGGACCCTGTTAGCAGGCTGGTAAAGCTTATAGGTACTTTCTCAGAGAAATGTTAAATTTATAAAATAAAATATAGGATCACAAAGAAAATCAACTATATAGAAATCATTTTTTTGGAGGGGGAAAGGCAAGGGATTAGGATTAAGTGAATTACCCAAGGTCACACAGCTAGTAAGTGCGTCAAGTGTCTAAAGCCAAATTTGAACTCAGGTCCTCCTGACTCTAGGGCCCATGCTCTATTCACTGTGCCACCTAGCTGCCCCTACAAATCAATTATTAAAAATACCCCAGTTAAGAGCATATTATCTTGAAGATCCCTTCCCAAACTAAATCCTATGATCCTATGATCTAATCTGGACACGTCTCCAAAGGAAAGGGCCATGAGCAGCTTATCTAGGGCCTCTGAGATAGAACATACTCTCTCCTCCATTTCTCTACAGGTTACTCCCATGAGGCCTTCTGGGAATATACTGTGTTGTCCTTTAGTAGCATCTTAACCTGGAATGGGTTAAGAGATAGAATAGCAGACTGGTAGCTTATACCATGCTGCACAATACACATATAATATGACATAGCACTGTAGTGTCAAATAAAATTGAATGAAAACTTCTCAAGCTTAGTAAGGATGGGGCACAGGAAGAAGCCATATTCCCTAAGTCTCTAAAATCTAAGAACAAATAGAGAATGTTGTGAGGCAAACATGGTTAAGTGACTTGCCCAGGGTCACATAGCTAGTATCCGAGTCTGGATTTGAACTCAGGAAGATGTGTTTTCCTGATTCCATGCTTTGCTCTCTATCTACTTCACGTTTCTACACAGAGTAGATACGTAATAGAAATTCCCTGCCCTTATGGAACTTATGAGCTAGAGTTAACATTCTTTCATTCATCTATTTAACAACTGTATCTCCATTTCCCTTCCTCCCTATCCCTCCCCCCCCCCCCATTGTCCCCAGTGTCTGGGATAGTGCTTTGAATATAGTCAGTGTTCAATGAATGCTGATTGAAAAAAATGATTAAATGAATTGGATGTAGAAAAATTGAAGGGACTCAAGAGGCAACTATGGGTCAATTTATCTAAAATCTTGTATTTATTCCTATATCCTTTTAAAAAAATTGTTATTAGAACCCCTGGTCTTCATATCACAGCCAGTCTATAATACTTACAAATGGAACCTTCCTTTGTGGGAAAGGAAAAAAAAAGGAAAAACAACTGATACAGAGACTGACAAGTTGGCAATGTATACAGCATTCTGTTCTAATAGTTCCCCACCCATCTGCCCTGAGAAATGAGGGCCGACCTTCATGAGTCTAATAGAGAATTCCGAAATACATGCCTGTCTTCCTTCTGATAGCAAGTATTTCCAACTCTTATCATCTCATCAGTTTTGCTGGGCATGAGAAGACACTTCAGAGTTGTTTTTATTTACATTTCTCTTATTATTAGGGTTTCAGTACAGTCGTTCATGTTTGTTAATAGTTTACAATTCTTTGAGAGCCATTTGTTTATTTACCTTGACATCTTCTCCTTTGGGAAATGACTCTTATCTTAGTCTTGTATCCTTGTGTTAATTCTATCCCCTACATATCTTGAATATCAGATATCAAAGATGTTTAATGCAAGGATTTTTTCTCCAATTAACATGCTGTCATCATTTCTAACACTTCTGTCTCCCAAAGAAATTTGTTAGAAGCCCTTATTAATGTCAATATTTCTCCATTTATACCAACTAAAAGCAAGGCTTATCGGCAGGTCTCTTACCTTTTATGATCAGTACCTAAACATTATTAAAAAATATTAGAGACCTTAGAGATCATGTAGTCCAACTTTAAAATTGTATACAATGAAAGACCTCAAGTATAGAGAAAGGAAATTACTTTCCCTTCTAAAACCTAGGTCTTCTGAATTAAAGACTAGCTTCTTTCCATTGCTTCCCATGGGGCAGTTAGACAGTCAAATATGACCTCAGGCACTTACTAGCTGTGTGACTCTAAACAAGTCACTTAACCCTGTCTGCCTCACTTATGAGCCGGAAAAAGAAATGGCAAACCACTCCAGTACCTTTGCCAAGAAAGTCATAAAGAATTGAACATGACTGAACAGCAACAACTTCACAGTGTCTGTCCAAAAAGTCTCAAACCCAGGAGTTTCTACATATAAAACAAATACCATGAGCATTTGTACAACCCAGACCATAGTCCTATCTTTTATGACTGTGTTTCTAAAGAGCTTGACATTACTGCAAAGGATAGGCTAGACATTGTTACTCTGAAGAACTATGAGGAAAATCTCTTTCCCATGGGAAACTTTGCTAACTCTAAACAGAACAATAGAAAGCACATGTTCAACTTTCTGTAATCGATTTTCTACTAATACGTAATTTTTTCCCATTAAGTTCTTGAGCCTCACTGACTACATTAAATAGCTTCATCCATTTCACAACTATGTATCTCCATATCCCAGCTAACTTTGTACTACCTTCATCTTCTCAAATGATTATTATAAGTTCATCCTTGTTCTCTTTCAGGATGGACCTTCTTCACATCAGGAGGACTCTGCTTCCTCCTTCACAGCTGAATAAAGAATAATATCTTGGTTAAGCAACCAGGACAGAGAATTGAGTCAATTCTTCAGCACACAGTACTAGGGATCTCCAAAGCTGCCCAAACAGAGCCAGGCACATGAAACAGGGCACCAATTATTCACCTTGGATTAGCTTAACTTTCATGTCACCTTGTCAAACACTGTTTCCTCTGCCTCACTCTCTAATGCACTGAAGTGGAGAAAGTTTCAATTTGACACTACTTGGGTACACTGAGTCAGCTGAATCTAGGACCATTTGTCATCACAAGCTTATTTCCATAGAGAAATGAAAAAGTCAGAGTGTACCATTGGCTGACTCCTATTGTCCACAGACCAACAAATAGGAAGCACAGTGCATAGAGTGCTGGACTTAGCATCTTCACCTGAATTCAAATCTGTCCACAAACATTTACCAGTGATGGTAACTTGCCCAAATGACTTGGGTGAGTCACTTAAAACCACCGTCAGCCTCAGTTCCCTAAGTAAAGTGGGAATACTAATAGCATCTGCCTTCCAGTGTTGTGAGGATGAAAGTAGATGAAACTTGTAAAAATACTTTGCAAACCTAAAGTGCTATATAAATGTTAGCTATTAAAACAAATAGGGGGAGGTGCACAGGGAAGAGCTTTTATAATGGGAGGTGGGGGGTGGGATCATGACCATCAATGCTTAAACCTCACTCTCACAGTTATCAGAAATGACAAATGCTAGAGAGGATGTGGGAAAATAGGCATACTAATAAGTTGCTCGTGGAGTTGTGAACTGGTCCAACCATTTTAGAGAACAATTTGGAACTCTGCCTAAAGGACTATCAAAAATGCATATATTTTGATTCAGCAATACCATTACTAGGTCTGTACCCCAAAGAAATCAAAGGAAAAGGACCCACATGTATAAAAACATTTTTAGTAGCTCTTTTGTGGTGGCAAAGAATTGGAAATTGAAGAAGATGCCCATCAATTGGGGAATGCCTGAATGAATTGCAGCATGTGATTGTGATGGAATATGGATGTGCTATAAGAAATGATGGGGAGGGGAGTGGTTTCAGAGACTACATGGCAAGACATATAAACTAATGCAAAGTGAAGTGAGAAGAACACAGAAATCATTGTGCACAGTAATAGCAATGTTGTAATGACGATCGACTGTGAAAGACTGGGCTACTCTGATCAATGCAGTGATCCAAGATAATTCCAAAGGACTTATGGTGAAAACTACTATACACCTCCAGAGACAGAACTGATGAACTCCGAGTGCAAACTGGAGTATAATTTTCCCACTTTATTTTATTTTATTTTTTGAGACATGGTTAATATGGAAATATGTTTTGCGTGATTTCACATATATAATTGGTATCATTTGCTTGCCTTCTCAGTGGGTGGGAGAGGGGTGGGAGGGAAAGAGAGAATTTTAAACTCTAAATATATAAAAAGAAAGAATGCTAATAAATTATTTAAAATAAGGCTCCCAACAGAGGATCCTGTTCTCTAAGAACCCAAACACAAAGGACTAAGACTTTGGGTTCTTAACCTTAAAGAAGAGAATCACCCAAACTTATAGGAACAATCAGTCAATAAACATTTATTAAATATCTGCTCTGTGCCAGGCACTGTGCTAAGCCCTAAGGCTACAAAGAAAGGCCAAAAGACAATTCCTACCCTCAAGGAGATCACAATCTAAAAGAAACCCAAGATCTTTGTTAATATAGGAGTTTCCCTAGTTCTACAACCTTGTTGTTTAGTCGTTTTCTTTGTGACCCTATTTGGGGTTTTCTTAGCAAAGATACTGGAGAATCTTTTTTTTCCTTCTCTAACTTGTTTTACAGATGAGGAAACTGAGGCAAACAATGTTAAGTGACTTGCCCAGGGTCACACAGCTAGTAAGTGTCTGAGGCCAGATTTGAACCCAGGAAGATGAGTCTTCCTGACTGCAGGCTCCAAGCTCTATCCACTGTGCTACCCTAATTATTATGTAGATGATATGAAACACAAAGGTTTCATAGAATCTAGCATCTTCAGAACCAAAATGCTTGTCTTAAATTCACCAGCATCAGCAAAAATTCTGGTGCTATTTTATTTTTCTTGCCTTCTCTTCCTGGCTCTAGGAAGGATTAGAAACAGCAGGATCTCAGCAATTGGCTGAGATTGGCTTCCAGATCCCCTATTCCCTTTCCTAACATATCAGTATAGGCTCAGGCTATTCCCAAGATGAGTTTATGGTAGTAAGCTACCTACCTCAGCACAGAGATATAATCACTTCTGCCTAGCCCACTCCACTCCTTATTACTGCCTTCTAGCAGCAAACTCAGCAGCCAATAACTTTTTTATTCTACTGTTGAAAGCTGTACATTGTGTTGTGACTCGAGCAAGGTTGTCATTCTCCTCTATGAGGCCCATATCCCGGCAAGAATCTCTCCCAGTGACAAAGCTGAGCACATCTAGCAAGCTGTCTACAGTAATTACTTTGCCAGAACCACAGATCAGGGGCAGCTAGATGGCGCAGTGAATAGAGCACCAGCCCTGGAGTCAGGAGGACCTGAGTTCAAATCCATCCTCAGACACTTGACCCTTACTAGCCATGTGACCTTGGGCAAGTCACTTAGCCCCAACTACCCTGCCGCCCCCCCCTCCAAAAAGCAAAAAAAAAACAAAAACAAAAACAACAACCACAGATCACCCCCACTCTTCAGTGCTGTTGGTCATACTGGGCTCTAGATCTTTTTTTTTTTTGCTTTTTAGAGGGAAATTTGGGTTAAGTGACTCACCCAAAGTCATACGGCTAGTTTTTTGTGTGTTATGTGTCTGAGGCCAGATTTGAACTCAGGTCCTCCTGACTCTAGGGCTGGTGTTCTATTCACTGCACTACCTAGCCACCTCTGGTCTCTAGATCTTGAATGGGAATCGGCCGCCTTCTCCCTGCTTTAGCAGACTTCCCTGAAATTGACCTTTCATTAAACTTACAAGATGTCAGCTCAGTCCTTCTATCCTTGCCGGACATTCATACCTTGCCCTCCTGCTTTGGGTGTCTGCCAGATTCAACCTGGCTAGACTCCTACAAGCTCCCAGCTCTACCTGTCTGGCCCCATCCTGTTGCCAGTAAGGCCCCAGTCCAATAAGCCTCCAACTCCTTTCATTTTATCCCAGGAAGGCAGGGCCAGGGATTATTTCTGACCATCACGCAGATGAGAAAACAGAAGTATTTACCCAAATCACACAGCAAGTCAGTCCTGGATCTAGGACCAGAACTAAGGATCCCTAAGTTTTAGCCCAGTATGCCTACTAGAAAAAGAGACAAAAATAGTTCTCAGTTTTAGTAAATAATGAAGGCAGCTAAGAGTATGCATCAGGACCAATAGGTTGGAGTTCATATTAGTTTACTTTTGGTAAATTTACAGGTATCACTTTATTTTCCATAGGAAAAAATAACCATGAAAAACATCTGCAATTATAGCTCATCACTGATGACTGTGTAACTACCGAGTAAGTACCTGGTAATCAGAGGACAGGAGACAATAAGAATTTGCCTTTTTTAGCACTTTTCCCCCTCCCATACCTCAAAGCAGAAGGAGTTGCTGGCAGAAGGAGATGGGCTCAACCATCACAGTAAACAAAGATCCCACCACATGCATCCTTTGTATATAAAGATGCTGTTGACTCACTGGCAGCCAGGGTCAACTTTGGCTTGTTTTTCCAAGAGTACGGAGGGGTTGCACTAAGCCATTTATACTCTACAAGTTGGATGTGACCAGTGGCATCCATGTGTGAGACAGATGGCTGGGATAGCAGGGCAGAGTTTTTCTCTGTGTGATACTTAATGAGCATGTATATGAATGGAAACTGTCCCTTTGGCCTCATTAGCAGCAGGTTCTCATCAGCTGAGTTAAACACAGCCACACATGGGACAAGACATGGAAGCCTTCTCTCTGGCTAGGACTTCAGCTAAAGCAGAACTGTGGGCCCTGTTCCTGGAGGGAGGAGGCTCAGACCCAGAATTCAGAGGAGATGAGGAGAAACAGAACAGTAGAATGAACACTATACTGTGAAACAGAAGACCAAGGCTCAAGTCTTGTTTTAACTCTTCACTCACAGGTGGCACACTGGGCTTGGAGGCAGCAAGACCGAAGCTGAAATTCCACCTCAGACACTAGCCATGTGCCCTTGGGCAAATCACTTGACCTCTGTTTGCCTCAGTTTCCCCTACTATAAAGCAGAGGTAATAATAACACCTACTTCCAAGGGTTGTTGTATCAAACAAGATAATATCAGTAAAACACTTAGCACATAGTAGGCACTAGATAAATGCTAGCTATTATTATTAACTCACAGTACAGTTTTAGAGTCTGAAATGGTGAGAAAAGCACTGGATTTATAAGAAGAAAGACCTGAGTTCGAATCCTTGTGTCTATTCTACCATTTACTTGCTGTATGACTTTGGATGAATCACTTAACTTCTCACTGCCCTTTATTTCCTCACCTACAAAATAAGGTTGGCCTAGCTGATCTCTAAAGTCCCTTCCATCTCAAATCCTGTAATCCCAAATTATTTCACTTTTGTGTCCCACAGTTTATTCATTTATGGAAAGGAACATGTAAGGTCATTTAGAATCCTGTATCTTGGGACAGCTAGATAGCGCAGTGAATAGAGCACCAGCCCTGGAGTCAGGAGGACCTGAGTTCAAATCCGGCCTCAGACACTTAACATGCACACACAAAAACTAGCTGTGTAACCTTGGGCAAGTCACTTAACCCCAATTGCCCTACCTTCTCCTCTCAAAAATAAGTAAAATCCTCTATTTTTGCTTCCTAAATTGCTTCTTCCAGAAAGCCTCCCCTGATTGACTCCAATGGAAGGCTCCTTTTCTCTGTGCCTCCTCAACATTTGTTTACTCAGTTTTCACTCTATCAAAGTCTTTCCTCATAAATGTATGTCCTCTCTTTCCATTAGAGGTGGAGAGTTATTATGTTGGGAAGAGCACTGAAGGTAAAGCCAGAGGACCTGGATTATATTCCTGATTCTTGTACTTAGTGACTTCTCACTATGTGACCTTAGGTAAGTCATTTTACTTCTCTTGAGCCTCAGTTTACTCATCTGTAAAATAAATGCTAAAGTCTCTTCCAACTCTAGAGCCTAGGATAGTCAACCATAGACTTAAAAAGGGCAGTTATGGAGCCTTCTGTTCTCTCCTTATCTCTCCCACCAATGCCTAGTACAGAGAGCTGTACATAAAGGGTGCTTATCTATCAACCAGCCAACACTATTAATGAATGACTAACAGAAACAGTCCTTCCCATGACTTGTCAATAGGGGTACAATTTGCCTTTAAGGGGTGGATGCTAGTTCCTTGGAAGCAGCATCCACCTGAATGCAAAGCTGTGGGTGAGTGAGCAGGATATTAATCAGGTACTGCAGTAGATTTGCACAGGGGCTGCCTGGCCTGTTCTAGGCTAGCAAGTCAACTAAAAGGGGAGTGTCTCTCTCTTTCTCTCTCTCTCTCTCTCTCTCTCTCTCTCTCTCTCTCTCTCTCTCTCTCTCTCTCTCTGCTTCTCTCTCCCTCTCTTTCTCTCCTTTCCTCCCTCTCTCCACTTCCCTCTGCCTCTGTTCATCTTTCTCTGTCTCTATCTTCTCTACTTCCCTCTCTGTCTCTATTTTTTCATTTCCTCCCTCTATCCCTTTCCCCTTCTCTCTGTTTCTTTCTCTGTCTCTGTGTCTCTCTCTAACTCTGTCCATTTCTGTCTCTATTCTCTCTTTCAACACACACACACACACACAGATCAGACTTGGCATCCTCTTTTCAGAGACCTAAGCAGGTCTAATAACTAATCACTCCCAACCCCCAAACACTCTTGTTTGACCATGGAAACTTCATATCCTAGAGACAAGAAGGGAAGGTGAGGCTGTGGGGGATGGATATTTAGTAAGGAAGTCATTGGAGCAAAGAAGTGGGGCAGGGTATTCCAGCACTGATATTAAACTGAATTTTTACCAAAAAGTTGGGGGAGGTAAGCAACACCTGGGGCCATGCTTCCAACTGAAATAAACTAAAAGAAATGTACCAAGTCCTTTCTATGTCTTCTCTGTGTCTGTGTCTGTCTTTGTCTCTGTCTCTCTCCCTCTCCCTCTTGCTCTGTGTCTTTCTCTCTGTCTCTCTCTCCCCCTTTCTCTCTGTCTCTCGCTTTGTCTCTGTCTGTCTTTCTCTCTCTGTCTCTCTCTTCCCCCTTCCATCTCTCCAATCTTCCCCCCATCTTTTCCCTCAATCCCCTCTTCCAGTATCTATTATTCTTACCCCCTTTCCTTCTCTTTTGATTAGTTCTTTCTTTGTGCCTTCCTTCCTTCCTTCCCTGTAGGTTCCTTCTTTTCTTTCTGTGTCAGGGGCCCTCCTCCTTTTGTGTCTGTGAGTCAATCTGTCTCTGCTTCTCTTTTTAGTCAGTCAGTTAATTCCCTCATCAATAAGCATTGATTAAGTGCCTACTATGTGCCAGGTTCTGTGCTAAGCACTAGGGATACAAAAAGAGGCAAAAGACAATCCCTGGCCTCAGGGACATCACAGTCTAATGGGGAAGACAACAAAACAAGCAAATATGTACAATCTATACTTATGATAAAAAGAAAATAATTAACAGAAGAAAAGCAGAGGGGGTGGGAAAGGGGTTTCTTTCTTTCTCTGTTGAAGCATTCTTACCCTGGGGTCCACGAACTTTTTTTTTAATATTTTGATAACTATTTCAATGTAAGCCATTTCCTTGTAATCTTCTGTATCTTACTGTATGCATTTTAAAACATTCTGAAAAGAAATCTGTAGGCTTCACCAGATGCCAAAGGAGTCTATGACAGAACAGGTTAGGAACCTCTGTTCTATATAAATCTCCCTTTAGATCTGTCATCTGCCTGTCATATTTTGTCCTCACTTTCACACTCTTAATTCTGTAACCAGTTCTCATTAGCCTCCAATTCCTTCCTCTTACTATCTTTGTTTTATTCATTCAGCATATAATTATTGTAAACCTACTACGTTTAAGGCACTATACTGGTAGCTGAAGAAGGGTCAGGCCCCTGCTACCCTACCTGGTTTGACTCCACTAACCAAGATAAGTTTATCACTTCTAAACTAACTACCTTGGTAACACCTCCAGCCCTGACTGATTCCACTTCCCTTTGCCTCCTCTTCCTTCTCTCTGGAGGGCAGAATATCAGGCTCCTCTCAATGCCTTCCTTTATAGAGAGCAGACACTGGACTGTCAGATCAGTCTGCCTTACATCTGCTGCCTGCCTGGTCTCAATTCCACAGAAATGGATGGCCCTTTATAGGGTCCCCTCTCTCCCTCAGCTTTCCTCCTCTTTGTGTGTGTGTTATCTCACCCTTTAGACTGTGAGTTCATTGAGGGCAGAGACTGGCTTTCTGTTATTAATCCCCAGAGCACATTACAACAGCTTCATAAATGTCTGTTGGGTTGCATTGGATTAGATGACAACAGCCTGGTTCCTTGACCCCTAAAAGAGAGTCCAAGAGGAATAGGGAAGTTGTCAAGGATATAGTTATCCATGATTTTGTGACACCGAGTTATTGCTGTTTATTCATTTAGTAGACACTATGCCCAGATCTCAGCAGCTTGAAAAACTGCTTGATGCACAAGACACAACTCACAACAAAAGGAAAACAAGCACAAGGAAAGAAAACTTCTCAGAGTAATCCAGGTAACTATCTATGCCTGGAAGTTAGAGAAGAGCTGCTGAACTGTATCCATGAAAAAATTTCCATCCTATACCAATGCAGTCACAGAGATGGATGAAAAAAAGAGGCTTAGACCTGGAAGGGCTCTCAGAAACTACTGAGGCTTAGACCTGGAAGGGCTCTCAGAAACTACTGAAGCCAACCTCCTCATCTGTACATGAGGAAACTGAGGCCCAAGGAGGTTAAGTGATTTGCCCGAGGCCACACAGGTAGTAAGTGGCAGAAGTGGAATTTGAACTCAGGCTCTTTCATTCTAGTGCCTATACCCCACACAGGCTACAGAGGTCTGTATACAATGTTTGTAGATCTGACCAAGGCCTTTGATACTATCAGTCATGAGGCCTTAAGGAAAATTGTGTTAAAATCTGATTGCCTGGAGAAGTTCATCAACATTGTACATCAATTTTACAACAGCATGCTTGCCTGAGTTGTGGATGATTGACAATGTTCTCATGCTTCCCCAGTCACCAATGGAGTGAAACCAGGCTGTGTACTTGCTCCCATGGTTTTTAGCATGATGTTTTCAGCCATGTTGTCAAATGCTTTCAATGAGGATGAACATGGCATCACTGATGGTAAATTCTTCAACTTGAAAAGGCTACAAGCCAAGACCGAAGTGGAGGGAGTGTTGGTACATGATTTTCTGTTTATAGCCTCTGAAGCTAAGTTACAACAAAGTATGGATGAATTTTCTGCTGCTTGTGCTAATTTTGGTCTAACAATTAACACCAAGAAAACATGGGTGCTCCATTAGCCACCACCATACTATCCATATGTGGAACCATTGGTTACAACAAATGGAGAAGTTTTGAATGCTGTGAATAAGTTCACTTACCTTCACTTTTCAGGGATGTACACATTGATAATGAGGTTGTACTTCCATTTGACTCTTAATTTCCTCATCTATAAAATAGACATAACATACTTCCTACGTCACACAGGTAGGATAGTAAAAAGAAAGTAGGGTATAGAAATGTTATTTATTATTATGCCATGACCTCTTCAGTGCCAGGCAGTGCCAGATCCTTCTTTATCACCCAGGGTCTTTCTTGTGGTTACCCTTAGGTTGGCCAATCATCCATTCTTCTTCACTGAATCCAGTGAACAACTTATTCATGCTAATAGGTAGATTTTTGGAAAAACAAGGGGTAATGTACTAAAATAAGAATTGAACTTACATAGTAGGGAAAACTGGGCATGAATAATGAGTTCCCCGTCAGTGTAAGCATTTGAACAAAGGCTAGATGACATATCCATCCTCCCACACCCACCCACACATAGACTCATCAGGAATACCAGGGAGGAGAGTCCTAAAGAGAGAGTGAGGCTGGATGAGATGACCTTTAAGATCCCTTCCAATTCTATAAGAGTTGCAAACCCTAAAATTGAAGGAAAGCTATAATATTCTTTGATCTGACCATCTTTAAGCTCAATAGGTCCCCTTTGACCCCATGCTTCCACTACTGGGCATATTCCCTAAGGAGGTCAATTAAAAAAATAGTTTCCCTATAAAACAAAACCCTCATAGCAACATTTTGTGTGGCCACAAAACCAAAACCAAAAAACTCTCTTTCAGAGTTATTGGAGTCTAGTGGTAAGACATAGATGGAGATGACTGACAATGGCCCCTGTCACAGTGGAAGACCTTGGCCTTTTGAAGCTACTATCTCCTACATAAAGAGCACTTTGCTTAGTTACATTTTAACCAAAAGAAGTCCTAAGACTAGTGGAATTTCAGGTACCATTGGAATGCAGGGACCTTCTAGAGCCACCCAAGTTATATTACAACAACATCTACATAAGAGGAAGCTGATCCTAACCTCAGACTATCCATTTACTTTTCACCTGGATGAGAGTATGGCCATCATGGTCCCAGAGAGCAGGAGCAGGAGCAACGGTTGATTAGAAGTTATGAAAAGGGAAATAAAAGATCAATGAAAAGAAAAATAGCTTAACATTTCAAATTGTCCAAAAGTAAAATAAGCTCTGGTAGTAGGCAATGAGTTCCTTCTCCCTTGAAGACTTTAGGCAGATGCTGGAACACCAGTCGTGGAGGATGGTGAAGAGGAAATTTGATTTTTAGGTATGGGTTGGACTAAATGACTGCTGAGGTCCCTTACAATTTAGAATTTTGTGATTCTGTATTCAGCCAGCATCCCCCTGGGTGTAAAATGTAATGTATGTGTATATACATGTATAATATATATGTATGTGCATATATAAAGTATGTATATAATGTGTGTACACAAATGGATACACATAAACACATATATACACGTACACACATGTGTATAGAAAAAGCCTCAGTATGTGACTCAGAAGTATCAGGATAAGATGGGATGAGTCAGGAATCCAGTCTTACATCCAAACCTTTGATCTTATCCCAAATGTTGTGAGGAGTTGTCATTGGAAATTCTCTCCTTTTGCTACCTACATGACACCTATGATCTCCATAGTCCCCCTACAAATGCTCCAACCTAGACATTTGGTCCAATGTTTTTCCAGTCTAGATTTCTCTTTAACTCACTGTTTTTGTTGGTGTTCAGCTGTTTCAGTCATTTCCAACTCTTCATGTTCCCATTTGGGATTTTCTTCACAAAGATACTGGAGTGGTTTGTCATTTCCTTTATTAGCTCATTTTACAGGTGAGGAAACTGAGGCAAACAGGATTAAGTGACTTGCACAGTGTCACACAGCCAATCTGTCTAAAGCCAAATTTGAGCACAGGTCTGTCACTCTATCCACTGCACCACCTAGCTGCCCCTATTCTCCCCCCTCACTTCCCACTGTTCCCTATCCAACTATCTTCCTTCATCCCCCAAGCTCCCATTTTCAAGGGGAGGCATATAAATTTGGACTATCCCACATGACCATGTTTCCTTTAGCCTTTGTTCCTGTCTCACACCTTCCTTCCCTAATATGTCCCTAGCCCACGTTCAGTCTTTCTATACCTTCCTGAACATCTCATAGAAATCTGGTGGAAAGAAGCAACATAAAAAATATTAGAAGTCATAGCTTGGGCTTCTTTTCCTGACATGCTGTGAGATCACAAGAATATATTCGTGTTGCTTTGCGTGAGTTTGCTCTTACTCTTTCTCTCTTTGTGTTTCATTTATTTCCATCTGTTTAATGGGTACAATTCAGGCTTCTGCCTTCCCCTGAAACCCCTGGCCATTACCCTCTACAATCCATTTCTGTCCCATTTTCCCTCCCCAAGATTCCTATCCATTGAAAAATACTGACATCTAGTGGTTGATTGTAGAGTCTAAAATATGGATTCTCTCCTTCAACAGGAGTAAACAGGGCTGAGCTGAATTTCCAGAAATAGGAGAAGATACCCTCTATCTAAAATTTCAACTGGATCTTCCCCCTACCATTTCTAGGCTCTGCTATCCCTCATCTTGTCCCGATCAATCAACAATCATTTATTAAGTGACTATTATGTAACAACCACATTAAACAACAAGGCTACAAAAACAGAAGTGAAACACTCCCTCCCCTCGAGGAGCTTATATTTGGATGGGAGAGACAACATATGTGTGTATGTATATGTATGTATATTTGTTTATATGTACACATACACATATACTTTATATATACATATACACAAAAACATATGTGTGTACATATATGAATATAAAAAACCTCACTCTCCCCAAAGTAGGATAGTTACATCTGTCTCATAGGGTTCTACATTATTCTGAGGGGCTTATAAGGAGTCTCTTCCCTACTGCCATTAGTTCCAACCCCACAGTGGTTGCATTCCCCTTATTGTTAGACACCAGTGACTAGCACTCCAGTTTTATTCAATCATTTAACATCATTTGGATTTTACAAAAGAAAATTGACTTCAAAGACATATTAATAACGAAGTACAAACATGTCCTCCAGTACCTAGAGGTCATACTCTCTCCTGCATCATCTCAGTCTTCTGAGGGAGGGGGTAAGCTCGACTTTGATCAGTTCTTAAATAGCATTTGTCTGACCAAGTTTATGTCAATGGCAGCATTGCTGCCAGATGTGTCTTTGTCTCTACATTCTCTAAGCTGGGGTCCAAAGATCACATCTTGCTCCTACTAGCATTGGTGCTGCATGAGACTCTCAGACATCAAGATACTGAAGTGCCCTATAGACCTTTTGAAATTTACAAAGTCTGGGGTTCTCATCTTCTTAACCTAAAATGGAAAAGAACAAATTCGAAGGCCAAGGAGAACCTCTTGCCAGACCACATGAGATCTCTCTCTTATTAAATAATCATTGTCTCTCATTAGATGCCCCAAGTAAAGGAATCGCCAAGATCTCCCAAAAACAGAGGCAAAGAGGCTAAAGGGCGAGTTATGGCAGAAGCCAAGGGAGGCCTTTTAAAAGCCTCTATAGTCAGTCAAAGAACTTGCTATTCAGTACATCATATTAGCTGACTAGACCCTCTTACGGAGTATCTTTACACGCTTTACGGTATCTCCAAGGCACTTCCCTTATACTACCAGACTACATTATCACTGCTTCACCAGAAGCAGGTTCCCCACCTCACCCCCAGCCTCTCCACATGGAGAGATGCCATCTGAGGCACCCTGTGCATGCTCCTAGTACACATATGAAATTAATACAAAGTAATTTGATGAGGGAGTACACCAGCAACTGGAGGTCCATGAAAGGCTTCAAATAGAAAGAGGCATTTGAACTGAGTCTCAAAAGAAATCAACGATTCTTAGAAGCATGGGTGAAGTAGAAGTACATTCCAGACGTGTGAAAAAGTGTGGAGATGGGAGATGGGAGTATCCTTTCTATAGAACAGAAGGTTGGCCAGTATGATTGGATTCCAAAGTGTGTGTAAGAAGACATTAAAAGAGGGCAGCTAGGTGGTGCAGTGAATAGAGCACCTGCTCTCGAGTCAGGAGGACCTGAGTTCAAATCCAGCCTCAGACACTTGACACTTACTAACCAGGTCACCTTGGGCAAGTCACTTAACCCCAATTCCTTGCCTTCTCTCCTCCCCCCCAAAAAAAACATTAAAAAAGAAGACATCAAAAGTAGGAAAAGACTTATACTTGAACTCAGAGGCAAAAAATGAGTCATTGGAGTTTATTGAATAGTGTTGGGGGTGGGGAGGAGGGTAACATAGTCAATCCTCCACTCTAGGTCAATCTTTTTTTTTTTGCTTTTCATTTTTTTGGAGGGCAATTGGGGTTAAGTAACTTGCCCAAGGTCACACGGTTAGTTGTTTGTATTTTTCAGGGGGGGTGTGTGTTAAGTGTCTAAGGCTGGATCTGAACTCAGGTCCTTCTGACTCCAGGGCCAGCGGTCTACTCACTGCACCAAATAGCCGCCTCTCTAGGTCAATCATTTTAAGATCACTGTGGAGGATGGATTGGAATGAGGGAAGACTTGGAAGGCAGGGAGACCAAAGAGGAAGTTATTGCAATAATTCTGGGGAGAGGTGATAAGGAACAGAATGAAGGAAGTGTCTATATGAGTGAGAAGAAAAGAGAGCTTTCCACGAATGGCCATAATTTTTTCATAAAGTTTGAAGTTTGGAGGCAGCTACGTGGTGCAGTGTATGCTGTGGTATTTGGACCCCAGCCCTAGGACCATATCTCTCCCTAGCCCAAAGAATCTATCTCTAGCCATAACTCATGAGTGGGCCCCAGTGAGACAAACTATCTCTCCCTGTTACAAGAACAAGCTGGCCTCTGTAGAATTTCCCTTGTATGAACAGGACTACTTTGTACCAACAAAACTATAACTTGCTGATTCCCACAGTTATTGTATCCAATCCAGAGGTCAAGCTATAGATGTAACTTTCCAAGGCTATCTTGTTATAGACATAACAGATTAAAAACACAACCCTTAGACGCCCCCCTTCTCCCCCTCCCCATTTCCAGCAGCAAATGACACCTACATCCAAGGGGTACAGAAACTATACGTTCCTTTAGGAGCTGACCACTCCTTAAGCCAATCCCACACCACCTAATTAGCATATTTGGCACACCATTCACTGAACTTTTTCTATATAATCTCTAGCATCACCTCCATTAAGTTGCAAGTTCCCAAAGGAGTTCTGCCTGCTATATTAGCATTACAATAAATTTTTTGCCAGTTGACTGGAAGACTGCTTGAGTCCTCCAATTCTTTTCCTGCACCTCAATAGTTTGGGAGTCCCTGCACCCCTAAAACTACATCAGATGGAATGTCAGACCTGGAGTCAGGAAGGCTCATCTTCCTGAGTTCAAATCCAGTCTCAGACACTTACTAGCAGTGTGACCCTGGGCAAGTCACTTAACCCATTTGTCTCAGTTTCCTCATCTGTTAAAATGAGTTGCAGAAGGAAATGGCAAACCCAAGAAAACCCCAAATGAGGTTACAAAGAGTTGGAAACAACTGAACAACAACAACAACAACAACATGAAATTTTGACCTTATCTGAAAAAAAACAACTAGGGAGAGGTGACATGGGTGGCTTGTTGAGAGAATGCAAGGTTGGCATGGATGTAATAGAAAATGGTAAGAGAATCATTTAGGGTGGGGTAAAAGGATTGCCTTGCTGCAGGGAAAATACTTTTGAGATTAGATAACATAAATTCATAGTGGATTCAGTCAGCACAGTTGCCGGAGTCCTTGAAAATATCTCCAAAATCTCTAGGCAAAGGACTAGAAATGCATACCCTGAAGAGATGATTTAGGAAGGAAGAGAGATAGTCACCATCAAATACCTAAGAAGTCCTCATATAGGAGACAGATTAGGCTTGTACTAAATGGATGTAGGGGACAGAACTAGAACTCGTGAGAGGAAGTATCAGGAGAGGCAGATCTCAACTCAATGTAAGGAAAAACTTTCCTTACATTTGGAACTATCCAACAAAAGATCGGGAGTACATTCTCCTGATAAAGAAGAACATTCTTTAAGAAGTACATTCTCAGGGTGGCTAAGTGGCACAGTGAGTAAAGCACTGGCCTCCGGAGTCAGGAGGACCCGAGTTAGGTTCTGGCCTCAGACACTTAACACCCACACAAAAAAAACTAGCCATGTAACCTTGGGCAAGTTACTTAACCCCAATTGCCCTCCAAAAGGCAAAAAAAAAAATAAAGTACATTCTCTGTCATGTGGTATTCTCAAGCAGGGGCTAGAGAATCACCCATCAAAGATGTTGTATGTGGATACCCCTTGTAGTGCCAATGCAATATTCACAGTGCCAACAGTCACTATAAATATGCCTGTATAGTGCTCAATTACGAAATATAGTAGACCCTCCATATAGATGACAGAAGCAAAACATTTATTCAGACACCAGAAAACTGAATCCCAAAACCAGTAAACCAATTCCATCATAGTAGCAAAGAGGTTAATAAGTCATAACAGCACAGAGAGCCACAGCATCCTTTAACTTTCCCACAAACCAATATTTACTCACAAGCCTATCTCCCTCAGATATGTCCTCTCCTCTCTCCAGTCTAGCTGCTCTGACTCCCAGCTTCCTGTGGGCTCTGCTCCACCCTTCAGTAAACTTCTCCCACCACAGACTCCATGTGATTACATTCAGTCTATTAGGGGGCAGGGTATATCTTCAAAGCAGGGAAGGTCCTCAAATTCTCTTAGGCTTATTAAGGGGCAGGGAAAATCTTCAAATTACCATTACCATTACACCCCTACATGCTGTTGGACTAGATGACAAAGATTTCTTCCAACTCTGAGCTTTCGTTTTCCCATAAGTAAAATGTGAATAATAATACTTACATTAGTCCACCTTGCTAATGACAAAAATGCTTCATAAATCTTAAAACACTATATAAATATGAGCTCTTATAGTTTTAATTCAAAATAATGGAGAAGAATGACTACATGGATAATGCAAAATAGTATCCAATCAAAGAAAATTATTTCTATTTGGCCTTGGAACAAATTATGCCACTTTAAGGATATTCCTGCCATATATAAGACCTCACAACTACTCTACAATTTAATAGGTGGTCTTTGGGAGATTTTCTAAGTGAAAAATCCATCAACTGGCAGGCATTCTGGTGATGAGCCATTCAAAACTTAGAAGGGCTTGCCATCAAGAAAACAACTATTCCATCACTGGACATTTGCAACTTAGTTGAACTTACTATAGGGTGCAGCTAGATGTCACAGAGGAGACAGTGCCAGGCCTAGAATCAGGAAGACTCATCTTCCTGAGATCAAATCCAGCCTTGGACACTAGCTGTGTGACCCTCAGCAAGTTTCTTAGCCCTACTTGCCTCAGTTTCCTTATCTGTAAAATGAATTGGAGAAGGAAGTGGCAAACCACACTTTACCAAGAAAACCCCAAATAGGGTCACAAAGAGTTGGACACAGCTTAAAAACAACTTTACAACCATAGAACTTGATAGACCTTATGTCCCACTGGTGTAGATATATGATTTTCCTGGTTCCCTCTGTGGGAATATGAGACATCAGAGAAGGCTCTTTGGTAAAGGGCACCTTAAAAATGGTTCTTCTTAGAATCAGGTTGCTTAAGACTCTGACCCAAAAGGAGTGACCACAACTTAGTACTAGCCCCACATTAATAGTCAAGAAATCCCATCAGGGAAATTTGAGAAGAACTGTAGCATATATTTCTTTCAACTCTGGAATACCTTGCTACCACGGGTTAGTGTGATATGTTTTGGGTATGTATTGGTATGTAAATGTAACTCAGATCCAGTGTGCTCTCTACCAATAGACCAAGCAGAACCATAAATTAAATAACAAACCATTGTTAGTGGACCTGTGAATTGGTCAAACATCCTTAAAAACAATTTGGAATTACACTCAGAAAGTAATCAAAAGGTCCATACCTGTTGACCACTGTTGGGCATAAATCCCAATAAGGTCAATGAAGGAAGGAAGGAAGGAAGGAAGGAAGGAAGGAAGGAAGGAAGGAA
>NW_027187380.1:14312242-14332273 GCF_028583685.1 Petaurus breviceps papuanus | reverse complement strand
AGGAAGGAAGGAAGGAAGGAAGGAAGGAAGGAAGGAAGGAAGGAAGGGTCCATATACACCAAAATATTTATAGCAGCACTTTTTTAATTAGCAAGGAGCTGGGGGAAAAGTAGATGCAAGTCACCTGCGGAAATGGTTAAACAAGTTACTCTATACTAATGTAAGAAAATATTACTGTGCTATGAAAAATGATAAATACAGAAAGCATGAGAAGATTTATATGAATTGACACAAATTGAAATAAGAAAACCAGGAAAACAATATACACGACAACAACAATGTAAATGAGGGGAAAAGTGAAACTGGATATTCTAAAATTAGAGGCAGTAAGTACAGTGTAGAGAAATGGCACTGGTTTGAATCAGAAGACCTAGTACAAAGCTCATCTCTGACATTCTCTGTGTGACCTTGGGCAAGTCACTTGACTTCCCAGTGCCTCAGTGTCTTTAAGCGTAAAATATTAGACTAAATATCCTTAAAAGTCCCATTCATAAATTGTAGTAGCCAAGTTTGACTCCAGAGAAAAGACAGGAAAATGTAGCTTCCCTCACTTTTTGAAGGGCCAGGAGGAGGAGGACCATGGATAGAGAACTCTATACATAATTCTGGAATTCGTTTGTGGCTAGTTTTACTGAACTATCTTTGCTTTTTTATTCCTTTTCATAAGCAAAACCTCTCTGAGAGGGGGAGAGATATATTGGGAAATGTGAATGATATAAAAAACAAAAAATAACAATAAATTTTTTTTAAGTAAAATGAGAATAATAATGCCTACACTATCCCATCTGCGCACCAAAAAGTCCAAGGGCATGCAAGGGAGAAATTCACTACCAGAATTACTCTCAGCTCCTATACACAAATTAGGTATAAATCTTTCACAGACTACCCTTGGGAAATGGAATATTACTTAAATGATACATACTCCCAGGTGAGGAAGAAGTGTACTGAGTGACTGACTACCCTGTTCCTTCTCAACTCTACCTCTCACAGTTTCTTTGGTGAAGTCCCAGAGTCATCTCTTCAGCAGTCATCTTCCATTGGTGCCCCTCCCCCCAGAACTTGCAAGTATTATGAATTTTTTGTGAGCCACACCCAGCTGATAACAGAAGAGGTCACTCAGATCATTGTTATCATATTATCTAAGTCCCTCACAGAAAGATCACCAGTTCACACTCCTATCTGGGGCAGATCAAATAAATTCTTTTCTTTTATTACCCACCCTGGGATGCAGACTGTGTGTCGCCTCAAAGTCCAAACCTCCTCCTATGTCCTTCTGGAGCTGGGGATAAATACAAGCCCTGCTTTTCTTTTGTCCTTTGAACCCACATCATGACTGTGGCAGGTTCCAACCAGGAACATGCAAATTGCCTTTGTAGTGCTGTCTTGAAGTTACCAAGGAGATCCAGACACTGAGATAGATGCCTTCTGGCTCAGGCTGAAATTTCACCAGCATTCCCCTCTTCAATCTCCAGAGAACTTGTCTTGACCTTGTGATTGATGGAGACCAGACTGGATGATAAGCTAGCCCCTCTTCTCCTAATGGATTGTGGGCATAAGAAGCCATATGAGGGGAGAGCATGTCTGCAACCAGAAGGATTCACAGGAGTGGCAGATGGGTAGCAGCTGCTAGGAAAAGTAGAGGAACTGGAGACAGGACAACATGGCAGCAGGATGGTGGAAGCCACAGAGGAAAACTGCACCATTCATGAGATCATCAGAGCTGCTTCATGGGCAGATTATACATGAAGCATATTGGGATAGATGCTTTATTGCTTGAAAACTCAGAATTTCAGACCTGACAGTGATTTTTTTTTATCTTCCCTTCTTCCCTATTCTTTCTCTCCTGTGAGAATGTGTGCCTATTTCCTGAAACTCATCTCTGTTTCTTAAAAAGTTGTTTACTTTTCTTTTTACTTTGTTCCTTAAGCCATGGTAAACATGGTTAACAAAGGCACTGCTTGTGTCTTTTCTCAGTTAAAGGAGACAAGTACCACAAGGGAGTGCGCAGGAGAGTGAGATAGATTTACACCTGTGGTATTTTGTGAGAGCAGTTCACTGACTAGGGACTCTGAACTGAAAAAAAGAGAATTATTGATTCACTCCCTATGTAAAGGAGTTGGAGGGTAGGGGGGGAGATGGTGACAGCCCACAGAAAGTACTTGAATTTGTCTTTCTTGGTTATTCAGAGCATGTTCAGATATCTCCTGGCTGCTTCAAGCTATCACCTGGTGACTTGGAGAACTTCCTTTCCTCCATGAGTGATTAAGGGGCTTTTACTTGGTGGTAGTGAAGAATCTTCTGGTTGGCTAAGGAACCAGAAGAACCAATGGATGATTCATGAATTGCTTAGCTGGAATTGGATGTGCAAAAAAAAAAAAAAGGAATAATCTGACCCTGATTGGCCTTTTCATTCTTTTCCTTCCCTTGTTAGTGAGGCAAAATTGCTTCGAGCTTCTACATGGGCGAGGGTGACTTCTCTGTCTTCCACCCAATCTCCAGGTGTGTTTGAGCATGTTACTTCTGTTTCTTTTGAGTTTGGCTTTTTCAGGATCTTGGTGAATGAGAATTTGGAAAGGGAGTACCCACTTGGCCAGTAGATTCACAAGAGGTATCAGAGGTACCACTGCCAACCAGTATAAGCAGCAGAGGAAGCACCTACTGAGAGATATGGAAAGCCTGAAGACAATAGTTGCTTCCAGGATCATGATCCACCCCCTCCATATATTGGAAAGAAATGATGGCTATGTACCATACTCTAAGAAAGTATTGATTCACTAAGACCAACAGAGAGTTTAGGGGCTCTTAGAGGGCTAAGGGAAACTACATGAGGACTTCATGAATAGAGAAAATGACTTCCAAAGCCAAGGGTCAGGAGGTATTCCTTGGTCACAAGTGTTCTATGATCATGTACCTCACTGCATATCAATTGTGAGTCTCAGAGACCTTCTGTGTGCAAGGGAAGAGTGTGCCCAAGTATGGAGGTGATTTTTTGTAACTCTTCTTGATGTACCTTCTCAGCAATTCTCTTTTCTAAAAGCTAATAGAATTCTGCAGTTTGATTGATGATGGAGGGCATATGGGATGAAGTCACATGAGTAGAAGTATTAGAAAACCCAACCCTTCAAGGTTACCCATAGAAACTTCAGATGAACAGTAGTCATTGCTATATGTGGACTTAACATGCCAGAACTTGTGGGAGTTAGGAGAACCAACCTAAAGAAAATGGCATATTTCAAATCTCTCAAGACAGAGGAAATGCTTATACCAGAATCTCTTTCTAGGCAGAGTCAGCAGTCTGGCTAGAGATTGGGGTACTAGAGCTAGCTGAAGTAGGATTGGAGGCAGGGATTTTGCCATTAGCTTTCCATTGTGGGTGGAAAGGTAAAACTGAAGGAGTATGGCTAGAGAGATAGTCATGGCCAATGGGAGGGGTAGCCTCACTCACACAAGGGTAGGGTTAAGGGAGAATGACAACCTTGTTCACCTTTGCAGCAGAGTATCATCATAACACTACTAGACCATGAACCAGAAATCTTAAAGGAAATACTTAATGATGCTGGTGGGGAAGTGGGGATGGAGGTAAGGAAAGAGTAAGCCATCTTTGCCTCACATCCCTGCCTTCATGGAGGAAGAGGGGACTTCCCACATTCCTCATCCCCAGTTCATGTAACTAACAAGATACTTTATACCTCTATCAAGTAAGAATACTTCTTTGACTGAATTTCAAAATCAATCAAAGATATAAACTAGATATGAACAATTCCTAGATGCCTCTATTAAGTCAATCAATAAAAAGTATAAACTAGGTACAAAAAATCCTGAATCAATTTGGGACAAGGGCAGTATTCAGGTCATTAAATGAAAGCAGATGATGCCACACAGGAAATGTCTTATGTTTGATGGAAGAGAATCAATCATATCCTGAGGGGTTTGAATAAAACAGCAAGCCAGTTCAGAATCCAGCATTCTGATAGTGACTAGTCATGGAGTCAGACCCATGATATAATAGCTCACTGAAAAGGAATCCCTAGGTGGGAGGATAGAGTCCCACTCTCCTTTTGCTCCCTCTTGACCAGAGGATGACCTTGTGAACTTCAAAAGGTCATGATATGGACTTCCCATTACTGTGGTTACTATCTCTGGAATAGCGATGGCTAACAGTAGCATATACACTGAGAACCCAGGAAAAGTCAGATACACTGAGAACAGACATCCTCGGGACTCCACCATGCCATCATGACTCAGAGTCAAGCAGACAGCTATACACACCAGAGGGGAACTCCATAAGGACTCCACAAGGGAGAAAAGGACCTACAGAAATCAGAAGCTGTGAGTTAGCACATGTGCTCATGTGCAAAGAGTCATACTTCAACCAACTCTTCCCAGGGAACTTGATTATATAAGGGGAGTGTGTGCCCCAAATTGGGGCAGCTAGGTGGTGCAGCGGATAAAGTGCCAAGACTTCTACCAGGAAAACCTGGGTTGAAATCCAGCCTCAGACATTTACTACTGGGTGACCCTGGGCAAGTCACTTAACCATGTCTGTTTCAGTTTTCTCATCTGTAAAATCAGCTAGAAAAGGAAATGGCAAACCACTCAAGTATCTTCACCAAGAAAACCCCAAATGGGATCATGAAGAGTTGGACACAACCAGAAAATGACTGAACAATAAAATAAGTGTCCCAAACAGTAGGTTAGAATGTTTCCACAAACAATGGTCCTTGCCATACCTGCTTGGTAAATACTCCTTTCTGAAAGCTAATTAACTCTGGCTGGCTAATGGATAATCCAGATTGGGGAAGAATATCTAATGGGAGCTTATGAACCACAGAACTAGAAGGGCCCAGTTCCTCAGAGTTATACCTAAAGATTATGAGGAGATAAATAGTCAGCCATCCTCTGTAGCTGAAGCTCACCAAAATACATTGCAAAAGTAGCCACAGAAGGAGTGCTATAATGTTGTTGTATTTTCTTAAGTGCCCTTGCAGAATTGTTAAGTTTAATAATCCTTGACACTGTTGAGAAGCACTCATGTATGATGTGAGACCAATATTGAAACACATTATTTCTTTTTGTTTGTTTCGCAGCATATTTACCTTCCATATTGCATGTATGCTCAGGTTAATGTTAAAATTGTCTTGGGTTTTCTGAGAACACACTTGTCCACACAGTGAAAGGAAGCTGCTCAGTATAGTATCTGTCTACACTTCTGCATGAGACTGAAGTAACTAGGGTACTTGAAGGAAGGAAGCAGTACAAAAGTGCCAGGTGAATTATTGACAATATCATTCTTCAGGTTTCAAAAAGATTATGGAGTAAGGACAGACCAAAGGTAGGAGCCAGATCAGGCATGTGGACGCAGCTAGGAGAAGATGACTGCCATGATTTTATCACAGGGATACCAGGCACTTTTCTCTTCCTCCTATATGTGTTCCATCCTTTCCTCCACCCTCTGGGAAGAACAGTCAGAGAAGCTGTGACTCCTGTTTCTCCAAGTATTGACTTTGATGCTATGATTTCGCTGTCCTGGAACTTGGTACAAGTATACCTGAAAAGTTAGCAATGATGAAAGCTGACAAGTTCATAGGGTTGCCAAGTCTACATTGGAAGGGACTTCTCCAACCACCTAGCCCACAGGTCCCCAAAGTGGGTGATACCACCCTCTGGGTGCTAGAACGATTGTGGTTGGCAGTTGTAATCTTAGGTGCAATTGGATAGGCATTGAATAAAAATAAGGGAGCAGTGGAAGCATAAGGAAAGAAGACAAGATAAGAAAATTTTAAAAACCATCCATACATGCTTCATCTATTGTGTAACAGAGTTAAAGTCATAGTTGTTACATTATTTTCCAAATAAACACACTAAATGCAAGTTATAACTGAACAGTCATCAAGTCCACCAACAGGTCTTAACAAGCAGGTGTTGGCAGATGATTGTGTTGTGCATTATCGGGAAGTCCAGCATGTATAGGTGGAAATCTGTGTGCAATAACTTGTTTATAATTCGATACTATATGGTTACATGATGCAATATTGCATCATCAAAATTTCAATGCAAGAAAAAAACAAATTTACAATAAATTGCTAAATTAAAGATGCATCTTTTAAAATATACATATATTGTGAAATGGTGCAAATTTTAAAAAACATTAAAGGGATAATAAAAGGGGTGGGGGGGTGCAGTGAGTATTTTTTTGAGGGGTCAGTAAGTCAAGTAAGTTTGGGAAACTCTGATCTAATCCATTTTCAACCTAACAATCCTGACTCCAATGTGTGTGGCCAGTGGCCAATGAGCCTGTGTCTGAAGGATGATTGCCATGATTTTATTGCAGGGGTCCCAGGCACTTCTCTCTTCCTCCTATGTGTAGGAGAAATTCCCAAAGAAGAGGAATTTCCTGCCTCCCAAGGAAGCCCATCCAACTTCTAGGCAGGCCACAGAGAGTTTTTTGCTTTTTAATATACAGAGATGAAATCTGCCCCTTATCTGGTCTTATCTGGTCTCCCCTCCTCCCACCCCCACCCCCACCACCATTGCTCCAAATTCTTCTTCAAAGGATGAGCAGAACAAATCTAATCCTTCTTCCATATGACAGTCAGACTACTTGAAAACAACTATCATTACTCCTCTACCCTAAGTTTTTCATCTCTATTTAAAATATAAACTTTAATTGATCCTAACGTGTCTTAGTTTTTCAGTCTTCTCAAAATCCTGGCTGTCCTTCTCTGGTACGTTCCAACTTGTCAATGTCCTTTAAATTTTATTTTATTTTTATTTTCAGTTTCAAATTCTTTCTCTCTCTCCAGCCCCTCCTCCACCAATGGAGAATCCAAGAAATATAATGCCCATTATATATATATATATATATATATATATATCAGGTCATGCAAGCATATTTCTACATTAGCAATGTTCCAGAAAGAAATGCAGGAAAAATAAAGACAAAAAATATGTTTTAGGGGTGGCTAGGTGGAGCAGTGAGTAAAGTGCCGGCCCCAGAGTCAGGAGGACCCAAGTTGGGTTCCGGCCTCAGATACTTAACACCCACACAAAAAATAACTGGCTGTGTCACCTTGGGCAAGTTACTTAACCCAAATTGTTTAAAAAAAAAAAAAAAGAGGATATACAATTTTATAGCCTTTTGGGTATAGTTTCAAATTTTTCTCCTGAATGGTTGGACCAGTTCATAGGCTCCACCAATAGCAAATTAGTGTCCCTATTTTCCTTTATCCCTTCCAGCATTTGTCATTTTCCTTTTCTGACATCTTAGCCAATCTCATGGGTATGAGGTGATACATCAGAGCTGTTTTAATTTGCATTTCTATTACACTTGGTGATTTAGGGCATTTGTATATGACTTTTGATAGCTTTGATTTCTTCCTTTGAAAAGTGCTTGTTCATATCCTTTGAATGGCTCCTATCCTTATAAATTTGATTCAGGTCTCTATATATTTGAAAAATGAGACCTTTATCAAAGAAATTAGCTGTAAATTTTTTCCCCAGTTTCTTGCATTTCTTCTAATTTTTGCAGCATGGTTTTGTCTGGGAAAAAAATTTATAAAATTATCCATTTTTATCTCCAATAAACCTCTCTATCTCTTCTTTGGTCATGAACACTTTTCCTATCTATACATCTGATAGGAAATTTCTTCCATGCTCTCCTAATTTGCTTATGATGTCATCGCCCTTTATGTTTAAATTATGTACCCATTTTGAGCTTATTTTGTTACATGGTGTGAGGTGTTTGTCTATGCCTAGTTTCTGCCAGACTAGTTTCCAGTTTTTCCAGGAGTTTTTGTCAAAGAATAAGTTTTTGCTTCAGTGGTTGGGATCTTTGGCTTTATTAAATACTAAGCTACTATACTCATTTGCTTCTATAAATTGTGTACCTAATCTATTCCATCTTATTTCCTATCCAGGACCAAACTGTTTGATGATTACTACATAATAATATCATTTGAGACCTGATACTGTTAGGCTGCCTTTCATTACATTTTTTAATTTATTTCCTTGATATTCATCATCTTTTGCTCTGCCAGATAAATTTGGTTATTATTTTTTCTAGTTCCGTAAAGTAATTCTTTGGTAGTTTGGTGGTAGTGTATGGTACTGAATAAGTAAATTAATTTAAGTAGCATTGGCATTTTTCTAATAATTTAGATCTGTCTTTATTTGTGATAAGAGTATATTATAATCATGTTCATATAATTTCTGGGTGTCTTGGCAAATAGACTCCTAAGCATTCTGTACTGTCTATAGTTATTTTAAATGGAATTTGTCTTTCTATCTCTTCCTGCTGGGTTTTGTTACTAATATATAAAAATGCTGATGATGTGTGTGGATTTATTTTATATTTTGCAATTTTGCTAAAATTGCTAATTATTTCAGCTAGGTTTTTTTGTTTATTTTTTAGGGTTCTTTAAGCATACCAACATATAAGTTGTATAAAGTGATAGTTTTGTTACCTTTTTGCCAATTCTTATTCCTTCAGTTTTCAATTTTCTTATTGCTATAGCTAGCATTTCTAGCATAACATCAAATAATAATTGTGACAATGTATATCCTTGCTTCATTCCTGATCTTATTGGAAAGGCTTCTTAGTTTATCCCCATTACAAATACTGTTTGCTATTGGTTTTTGGTAGGTACTACTAATCATTTTAAGAAAAGCTGTATTTATTCCTAAGCTTACTAGTTGTTGTTGTTTTTTTTAATAGGAATGGGTATTATATTTTGTTAAGCTTTTTCTGCAACTGTTGATATAATCATATGATTTTTGTTGTTTTTGTTATTGATATTGTCCATTATGTTTATAGTTTTCTTAATATTGAACCAGTCTTACATTCATAGTATAAATCCAACTTGGCTATAGTATATAATCTTCATAATATATATCTAGAATCCTTTTTCTAGGATTTCATTTAAAGTTTTTGTATCAATATTCATTAGGAAAATTGGTCTATAGTTTTCTTTTTCTGTTTTCCCTCTCCATGGTTTAGGTATCAAAACTACACTTGTGGTATAGAAGTAATTTGATAGAGCTCCTTCTTTGCCTATTTTTCCTATAGATTTGTAATTAGTTGTTCTTTTATTTTTGGAATTAATTGTTCTCTAATGTTTGGCATACATCTTTTGTAAATCCATCAGGTCCTAGGGATTTTTCTTAGAGAACTTGTTTATACCTTGTTCTATTTTTTTTTCCTAAGGTAGGGTTAAGTTTTCTATTGCCTCTACTGTTAATCTGGGCAATTTATATTTTTTTGTAAATATTCATCCATTTCATTTAGATTGTCAATTTTATCTCCATGCAGTTGAGCAAAAGAGCTCCTAATAATTGCTTTAATTTCATTTTCATTGATTGTGTATTCAAGCTTTTTATTTCTGATACTGGCAATTTGGTCTTTTTAAAAATTAAATCAGGGCAGAGTCATGATGGCTGAGTAGAAGCAGGACCTCCCTGATGCTCCGGCTTCCACCTTCCACAATCCATGTAAAAAGGGGATGCTAAACAAACTTTGGAGCTGTAGAACCCACAAAATGACACAGAGAAGCTAAACTCCCGCTAAGGACAGCCTGACAGGCCGGCAGGAATCGGCCAGCGCAGTGCTCAGGAGCCAAGCCCAGACCCACGACCGAGGCTTTAGCACCAGGGTGGGCCTGACCAGTCGCCAACCAGAGGGACTCCAGATCAGCAGCAGCTGTGGCCGTTTCCAGAATTATGAACACATAGATTCAAAGGACAAAGTGAGAGGTCAATGCAGTCTGGACTTTGGGACCCAATAAGTGGGAGTATGTGACTTTTGCCCCCAGGGCAAGAAGCCGCTGAGCTGCCTGGCACAGCCAGCCAGCGCCACGTGGCAGCTTCAGCTCCTGGCCTGCAGAGTGTAGGGGGACCAAGCATCAGTCTGAGGGGTAATCGCTCTTGCTTTAACCTTCTTGGATTTGGATTGCAGTCTAGGGTGGAGGTCCTGGGGTGTATGTCCAGCTTGCCAGAGCATGTGGAGATGTCAGAGAGGGCACCCATCTAATACCTCTGGCAGCTGAGAAAACCCCAGCGTTTGAGATGAAAGCTCCCCTGTCTGGTGCCAGAGTCCTACTGTGGCAAAAAGCCCAGGGGTCAAGTGACTGAGGGGCAACATGACCAGGCAAAGGAAAAAAAGCAGAAAGAAGATTCCAATATTAAACTCCTATTTTGGGGACAAAAAGGAGCAAAGCATGGAACAGGAGGAAGACAGTGAAGACAGAACTCCTGCACCAAAAGCTTCAAAGTAAAATATGAGCTGGTTACAGGCCATAGAGGACCTTAAGAAGCAGATAAGAGAAGTGGAGGAAAAATTGGGAAGAGAAATGAGAATGATGCAAGAAAATTATGAAATGAGAGTCAATAGCCTGACTGAGGAAAATTATACCTTAAAAAATAGACTAACTCAAATGGCAAAAGAGGCTCAAAAAGGCAATGAGGAGAAGAATGCCTTAAAAAGCTGAATTTGCCATGTGGAAAAAGAATCTCAAAAGCTCAATGAGGAGAATCATTGCTTCAGAATTAGATTGGAGCAAACGGAAGCTAATGACTTTATGAGAAATCAAGATGCTGTTAAACAGATCCAAACAAATGAAAGAATAGAAGGCAATGTAAAATATCTCATGGGAAAAACCACTAACCTGGAAAATAGATCCAGGAGAGATAATTTAAAAATTATTGGACTACCTGAAAGCCATGAGCAAAAAAAGAACTTAGAAATCATCCTCCAGGAATTTCTCAGAGAAAACTGCCCTGATGTTTTAGAACCAGAGGGCAAAATAGAGGTTGAAAGAATCCGCCCATCACCTCCTGAAAAAGATCCCAAAAAGAAAACTCCTAGGAATATTATAGCCAGGTTCCGGAATTCCCAGACTAAGGAGAGAATATTACAAGTAGCCAGGAAGAAACAATTTGAATATTGTGGAAATTCAATCAGGATAACCCAGGATCTGGCACCTTCTACACTGAGGGATCAAAAGGCTTGGAATATGATATTCTGGAGGTCAAAGGAGCTAGGATTAAACCCAAGTCACCTACCCAGCAAAACTGAGTATCATGTTTCAGGGGCAAATATGGTTATTCAGTGGAATACAGGACTTTCAAGCATTCTTGATGAAAAAAACAGAGTTGAATAGAAAATTTGACATTCAGATACAAGAAGCAAGAGAAGCATGAGAAGGTAAATGGGGAAAAGAAATCATAAGGAACTTATCAAAGTTGAACTATTAACATTCCTACATGGAAAAACAATAATTGTAATTTATAAAACTTTTCTCAGTAGTTGAAGGGAATAGAAATATATATATATGGCTATATTGGATGGTATATGGGTATATGAATACTTATGTGAATGTGTGTATATATGTTTGCAGGTATACATAGATAGAGGGCACAGGACCAATTTAACAGGAAGGGATGATACTTAAAAGGTGAAATTAAGAGGTAAGAGAGGAATATAATGAGAGGAGATGGAGAGAGACAGAATGGGGTAAACTATCTCATATAGAAGAGGCAAGGGAAAATGGCTATAATGGAGGGGAAGAGTAGGAAGGTAAAAGGGAATGGATCAACCTTATTCTCATTGAATTTGCCTCAGGGAGGGAATGACATACACACCAAATAGGGTATCTCACCCTACAGGAGAGTAGGGGGGAAGGGGATGAGAAAGGGGATGATGGAAGGGAGGGCAGGCTGGGTGGGGGGGAGGGAAGTTGGAAGCACCCACTTTTAAAAAGGTACAGGATCAAAGTAGAGAATAGAACAAGTGGGTTAGGAGGGAGGGAAATATAGTCAGTCTTTTACAATATATATTCTATGTTAATGTTTTGCATTAGCCACACATGTACAACTTATACTGAACTGCTTATCTTCCCAGTTAAGGGTGGGTGGCAAGGGAGGAAGGGAATGAATCTGGAATTCAAAGTGTTAAAATTAAATGTTTAAATATATATTATTAATAATAATAATAATAGTTTGCATGTAATTGGGAACTGGGACATAGAGATCTACCATGCCCTACTGGAAAAGTCAAAGGGGGTATGGGAGAAGATATGGGAGAGAGCAGATTGGAGGAGGGGATATCCTGTGGGACTGCTATTTTGGGGTGGTGGGGAGGGGAGAAACAGGGAGAAAATTTGTAACTCAAAATCTGGCAGAAATGAATGATGTAAATCAGAAGTTAATAAAGCATTTGAAAAATGAAAAAAAACATCAAAAAATAATTTGGTTTTCTTCTTTCTTTTTTTTTTATCATATTGACTAATGGTCTATCAATTTTATTGGTTTTTTCATAAAACCAGCTCTTAGTTTTATTTATTAATTCAATAGTTTTCTTAACTTCAACTTTATTAATCTCTCCTTTGGTTTTCAGTATTTCTAATTTAGTATTTAATTAGGGATTTTCAATTTTTTCTTTTTTCTAGCTTTTTCAATTGCATGCCCAATTCATTGACCTCCCTTTTCTCTAATTTATTCATGTATGCACTCAGTGATATAAAACTTCCCCTAAGAACTGCCTTTGCTGCATCCTACAAATTTTGGTATGTTGTCTCATTGTTGTCCTTCTCTTGAATGAAGTTACTGATTGTTTCTATGATTTCTTCTTTGACCCACTCATTCTTTAGGATTAAATTGTTTAGTTTCCAATTCGTTTTTAGTCTGTCTGTCCATGGCCCTTTATTGCATATGATTTTTATTGCATCATGATCTGAGAATGATGCATTTATTATTTCTGCCTTTCTGCACTGAATTGTGAGGTTTTTATGTCCTAGTACATGGTCTATTTTTGTGTATGTGCCATGTACCACTGAGAAGAAGGTATATTCCTTTTTATCCCCATTCAGTTTTATCCAGAGATCTATCATACCTACCCTCTCTAAAATTCTATTCACCTCCTTAACTTCTTTCTTGGTTATTTTGAGGTAGATTTATCAAGTTCATAGAGGGTAAGATTAAGGTCCCCCACTAGTAGAGTTTTGCTATCCATTTCTTCCTCTAATTCCCTTACCTTCTCCTCTACCTCTAGGAATTTGGATGCTATACCACTTGGTGAATATATGCTAAGTAATGATATTGCTTCATTCTTGATGGTGCCTTTTAGCAGGATATATTTTCCTTCCTTATCTCTTTTAAGTAGATCAATTTTTGCTTTTGCTTTATCTGAGATAAGATTTGCTACCCCTGCTTTTTTTACTTTAGCTGAGGCATGATATATTTTACTCCAGCCTTTTCCCTTTACTCTGTGTGTATCCCTTTGTTTCAGATGTGTTTCTTGTAAACAGCATATTGTAGGATTATAATTTTTAATCCATTCTGCTATCCACCTCTGTTTTATGGGAGAGTTCATTCCATTCACATTCACAGTTATGATTATTATCTGTTTCCCTCCATCCTATTCCCTCCCCTGTTTATGCTTATATTTTTTCTCCCCTTCTCCCTTCCCTTCCTTAATAGTTTTTTTTTTGACCAATGACTCGCTCAGTATTCCCTTATCAGCCCCCCTCCCTTTTCCTCCTTTCCCCCTTACTTCTTCCCTCTCTTCTAACCACCACCCCCTTTTGTAGCCCTTTCCACTTCCTACTGCCTGTAGGATATTTTTATACTTAATGAAGTATGTTATTTCTTCTTCGCACCAAGAGTGACAGGAACAAATCTCATGCAAAGCTCCTCTCCCTCCCCTCTTTCCCTCTATTATATGTTTTGCATCTCTTCTCCATAGAGTCCTATGCTCAGCTGTTTGTGTTATTCCCTCCTTGCACCAGAACCAATGAGGGAAAAGCTCATATAATACTCATCTCCCTCCCTTCTTTCCCTGTGCTATATTGTTTTTATGCCTCTTTGTGTGGCATAATTTACCCTTTTCCACCTCATTCATTCCTCTTCTTCCATTGCAGTCCCTTTGTAGCCTTTAATAAGATTTTTTTATTGTCATTTTGTGTAATTTATACTAGTACCCTCTACTTATCTATAAACCGTTTGTTTTTATTAAATAACAGTGTGTGTGTGTGTGTTGTGTGTTTTCCTTGTTTACCTTTCTATGTCTCTCTTGTGTCTCATAATTGGAGGTTGAATTTTCCATTGAGCTCTGGTTTTTTCTTCAGGAAGGTCTGGAAATCTGTTATATCATTGAATGACCATCTCTTTGCCTGGAAAAATATGTTCAGTCTTGCTGTGTAGGTGATCCTTGGTTGTAACCCTAGCTCTTTTGCCTTGTGAAAAATTGTATTCCACTGCCTCCAATCTTTCAGGGTAGAGGCTGCCATATCCTGTGTGATCCTCACTGTGGTTCCTCAATATTTGAATTGTTTTTCTGGCCGCTTGAAGTATTTTCTCTTTTACCTGGTAGTTCTGGAGTTTGGCCACAACATTTTGAGGGCTTTTCAGTTTGGAATCTCTTTGAGGGAATGTATGGTGGATTCTCTTGGTTTCTATTTTACCCTCAGGTATCTCAGGGCAGTTTTCCTTGATAAGCTCTTGGAGGATGTTGTCCAGGCTCATTTCTTCATCATGATTTTCTGGTAGGCCTATGATTCTCAGATTATCTCTCCTGGATCTGTTTTCCAGATCAGTTATTTTTCCATTGAGATATTTTACCTCTTTTCTAATTTTTTATTCATGTTGTTTTGTCTGACTAATTCTTGGTTCCTCATAGAGTTATTTGCTTCAATTTGGTTGATTCTAGTTTTTAGCAAATTATTTTCTTCCATTAATTTTTGGAGCTCCTTTTCCATATCACACATTTTTCTTTTTAAGGAGCTGTTTTCTTCATTATAATGTTTTTCTAATTTTGCAATTTTGATTTTAAAAGAATTATTCATTTTGTCTTCTATCTCTCTCATTTGGTTTTCAAAGTTCCTTTTGAGCTCCTCTAGGAAAGCTTTCTGTGCTTGGGACCAGTTCCCTGTGGATGCTTCAGCTGTGGGTGTGGAGTCAACATTGTCTCCCTCTAAATTTGGTTCCTCCCTCTGAGGATAGTAGGACTCCAGAGTCTTTGTCTTTGCAGTCTGCTTTCTACCCATTTTGAGGCAGGGCTCTAGTCATGTCCTTCTTCTAGGGTTCCCAAGCCTTTACTGTTTAGAGTTTTGCCCTGGGGCAATAATTACTATGTTTTGGGGGAGAGGGGATTAGAGTAGCTGGGGTTCACTCTGCCATCCTGGTCCTTGGAGGTCCTCATAGGGGCTTTTTAAATTTCTGGGCTATGGATTGGTAGTCCCAGGAGTATTAGCTGTCCCTGACAAGGGCCCTGCATTTGATTCTTACCTTGGTCTTTCCAGTCCCAGCCCTTTGGTGATAGGCCTGGTAGTGGCCCTTGTGGTTGGTGGGACAACTTGCCCTCCTTGTTGATCAGACCTTGTCTCAGCCTGCCTCTGCATGCCATGCCATTAGCATCCTGGCCTGCCTCCTTCCTTTCTGTCTTTCTTTGTTTCTTTCTCCCTCCCTTTCTCCCTTCCTTCTTTTTTGGTTCAAGTTTTCTTCCACAAAATGGCTGATATGGAAATTTATTTTTCTATGCACATGTATAACTTATATCAGATTGCTTACCTTCTCAGGAAGAAGGATGGGGAGTGGGGGAATAAGAGAATTTGGAAATCAAAAATTTTTTCAAAAGAATGTTCAAATTGTTTTCACATGGATTTAGGGAGGAAATAAGTATTATTTTTAAAAACAAACAGATGCACCAAATAAGAAAACAGAAATGGGAGGCTGCCTCCGGAGCTCCTGGCCTGCAGATCATAGGGGGACCAAGACACTATTCAGAGGGTAATTGCTCTTTCTTTAACCTCCTTGGATCTGAATCGTTGTATTGGGTGGAGGTCTTGGGGTGTGTGGCCAGTGGGTCAGAACTTGTGGGGACTGTAGAAAGGGCACCCCCCTAATAGCTCTGGCAGCTGCAAAAACCAAAGCTCTCCTCTCTGGAAGCAGAGTTCTACTGTGGCAAAGAGCTCAAAAGTCAAGTAATTGCCTGGCAACATGACCAAGCAGAGGAAGCAAAGCAAGCACAGAAATCAAACCTTGGATTCCTTTTTTAGGGGACAAAAAGGATTAAAGCATGGGATAAGAAGAAGACAATGAAGTCAGAACTCCTGCATCAAAAGCTTCCAAGAAAAACGTGAAGTGGTTACAGGCCATGGAGGAACTCAAGAAGGATTTTGAAAATCAAGTAAGAGAAGTGGAGGAAAAATTGGCAAGTGAAATGAAAATGATGCAAGTAATCGTGAAAAGCAAGTCAACAACTTGACTAAAGAAAACAACACCTTAAAAAATAGACTAACTCAAATGGCAAAAGAGGCTCAAAAAGCCAATGAAGAGAAGAATGCCTTAAAAATCCAAATTTGCCATATGTAAAAGGAATTTCAAAAGCTCATTGAAGAGAATAATTCCTTCAGAATTAGATTGGAGCAAACGGAAGCTAATGACTTTATGAGAAATCAAGATGCTGTTAAACAGATCCAAACAAATGAAAGAATAGAAGGCAATGTGAAATATCTCATTGGAAAAAACACTGACCTGGAAAATAGAACCAGAAGAGATAATTTAAAAATTATTGGACTACCTGGTGAAAGCCATAATTTAAAAAAGAACCTAGAAATCATATTTCAAGAAATTCTCAAAGAAAATTGCCCTGATGTTTTAGAACCAAGGACAAAATAGAAATTGAAAGAATTCACTAATCACCTCTTGAAAAAGATCCCAAAAAGAAAACTCCTAGGAATATCATAGCCAAATTCCAGAGTTCCCAGATCAAGGAAAAAATATTACAAGCAGCCAGGAAGGAACAATTTGAGTATTGTGGAAACCCAATCAGGATAACAGAAGATCTCGCAACTTCTACACTGAGGGATAAAAGGGCTTGGAATATGATATTCCAGAGGTCAAAGGAGCTGGATTAAAACCAAGAATCACCTACCCAGCAAACTAAGTATAATATTTCCAGGGAAAATATGGTCATTCAATGAAATGGGGGGAGGGTAGTTAGAAGCACACACTTTTGAAAAGGGACAGGGTCAAAGTAGAAAATAGAACAAGTGTGGGGCAGAATAGACTGGAGGGTAATATAGTCAGTCTTTCATAATATACATACTATGAAAAAGTTTTGGGTGACTACACATGTACAACCTATATTGAATTGCTTATCTTCCCAGTAGGGGTGGGTGACAAAGGAAGAAGGGAAAGAATCTAGAAATCAAAGTTTTTAAATCAAATGTTAAAAAAATTATTATTGCTATTATTATTATTATATGCAACTGTGTAATAAGATATATAGGCACTGGGATATAGAGATCCATCTTGCCGTACTGGAAGGTCAGAGGGGGCATGGGGGAGGATAGAGAAGAGAGCAGATTGGGGGAGAGGGTATTCACTGGCATGGCTGTTTTGGGGTGGTGGGTGGGGGAAAGACAGGGTGAAAATTTGTAACTCAAAAACCTTGTGGATATGAATATTGAAAACTAAAAATAAACAAACAAAAAAGAAAACAGAAATGACCTCTGGCCCTAAATAAATACCATTTATTTATTTAGTGAATCATTTAGTTTAAAAATACTTTTTGAGTGCCTACTAAGTACCCAGCATTTAACCAAGCTAGGGGGGGGGGGGGGGCACGGCAGAAGAGAGACAAAGAGCAAGAAAGGAATACACACACACACACACACACACACACACAGAGGAAAGAGAAAAAACTTACAATCTGATTGAGGATAGAAGGAATACTCAGAGTAAATATGAGGAGAATTACAAGCAACTTCATGATAACAGAACCCAAATTCTATATGGAAGTAATTTGTAACCCTGTGTTCAAATTTGTTGCTCCATAGGTGGGATAAAGTCCTGTGATCTCCCTGAGAATCTTTACTGTTGAAGTCTTCACAGTCCTGGAAGAGCCGGAGGTATTGTGATCATTGAGGAAGGGGGTAGTATTCTCATGGTGGGAGCTTTTGAACCTCCCTGAGACAGAACAGTCAGCCTTCCTGGAGTTACTCAGAGAATGGTCATAAAGACAATCTGTTTATAAAGCTCCAAGAGAATTCAGGAGCACAGCTGGGGACAAACATGATGTGAAATCAGGGAAAGAGGGAGAAAAGTGATGGACAATATAGGGGGGAAATAGATAGAAACTGAAGGAGGTGATCACAGGGGGTCATCAGGTCTCTGCAGCTGTCTTAGAACAAAGAACTCAGACTAAAGCTGCAAGTTACAGTCCTTGTTTTAAGGACTGGGGACAGTTCTGAAAGATTTTACTCTCTCCAAATTCCTTTCCTCATGCCTCAGATATGCTCTCTTGCTAATTGGGTAGGCTATTTCTTTATCCTGATCAATCATTAATTTCTGTATTATATATCTGATTCTGTGACAGAAATGAAGGGAATTGGAAGATGTTAGCATGCAAGTGTACCCAGTAACTAGCTGAGATACATAGAATTTTTGTACACCTGTCATCTGTGTCAGTATTACACAGGCCATTTGACGCTGTCCAAACCAAAGAGATGGGCCACTGCTAACACCCCCTTTCTCTTGGCCTGCTTATCCTTATCATGGAAGGGGAAAGATCTAAGTTAGTAGTCCTATGAGGCAAGCAACTTTCCCTGCAGCCTGAAGCAGAGCTTGTGATCTGCAAGCTAGAGTCTCAGTTCTTGGGGTCTTTGATATGTGCCTGCCCCTTTCATGCCCCACCCCCTACCTCTGGACACAGCAGGAATGAGAAGCACATCTCTCTCTCTTGCCTAGAGAGCTTGACAAAGCCCAGGTACTTCTTTTATTTTTCCAAAAAGTACTTTGAAGACTTTCAAAGCCAACAGTGATTATGAGCAGTCACCAAACAGCATGGAGAGGGCCCAGGAACCCTAGGGCAACCCTAAAACAAGGCAGATTGTACAATTCAGGAATTATGATCATTTCTACAGTAGGGGTCCTGTGCAGCACAATCTCCAATACAAAGCAGTGCTTGTAACCTTAGAACTTGTGGTACATTACAGATCTTTGAATAGGGTAGGGTGATCGGGGTTTACCCCCAGGGTGATGCATTAAGAGGGCACTAACAATATCAGCAGTCCTTCAGGGATATAGAAACAACAGAGGCTAGCATTTGGCAATCATGAATAAATCATTAACAGTAGAACTTATTTCCATCCAACTTCATGGTTGACCTCAAATCACCCATAACAACCTGCATTGTAGGGTTTGTCTGGCCCCCAATTCCTATGTGAGGATGCAATGAATACTTAACCTGCACCCATCTCATAGTAACAATGGTGAAAGGGCCCAAGAAAACTATGCAAAGTAGTGCATATGGTAGAAAGAAAACTGAATTTCTAGACAGAGGAGTTGATCCAAGAACTACTACTAACTACCCACATGACCTTGAGCAAATCATCACTACTACCAGCTCTCTGGCTTTAGTTTCCTCACTTACAAAGGGAAGAGGTAGAATTTTAAGACCCTTTCCAGGTCTTACTCCTATGTGTCAATGCTGCAGTCATTTTGGGCACCTGTATTGGGCATATTCCAATAGAGGATATATTGGAGGCCTGAGTACACATCTGGACTCCATCTCTAAATAACCATGTGACCTTGGGTAAGTTATTTCCTTTCCTTCAGCCTGCTTTTTTACCTGCAAAATAAAGGTGTTGTGGGGAGGCTAGGTGGCTCAGTGAATAGAGCACCAGCCCTGGAGTCAGGAGGACCTGCGTTCAAATCCAGCCTCAGACACTTAACACTTACTAACCATGTAACCTTGGGCAAGTCACTTAACCCCAACTGCTCAGCCTTCTCCCCTCCAGAAAGCAAAAAATAAAAAGATAAAGGTATTGAGCTAAATGATCTCCAAGGTCTCTTCTAGGTATAACATGATGTAGTTCTGTGAGGTGAAAGTGAGTAAAATTCTTCTAGAAACTTCATTCAGACCAAATGAGATAACACTACAAAGCTTTATAAAACTAAAAGCACTATACAAATGCTAGGTGATAGTAGCAGTAGCAGTAGCAGTAGCAGCAGCAGCAGCAGTAGTAGTAGTAGTAG
>NW_027187380.1:14264518-14312232 GCF_028583685.1 Petaurus breviceps papuanus | reverse complement strand
AGTAGCAGTAGCAGTAGCAGCAGCAGCAGCAGTAGTAGTAGTAGTAGTAGCAGTAGCAGTAGTAGTAGCAGTAGTAGTAGCAGTAGCAGTAGCAGTAGCAGTAGCAGTAGTAGTAGTAGTAGTAGTAGTAGTAGTTATTGTTGGTATTGTTGATGGTGGTCTTGTTGTTACCTGGATAGTAGCTTTTTCTTAAATAAATGAATTTCTCATCTAATGAAGAATTGGAGTTTGAGAGATTATATCAATAGTGAACTGAGACTAGGTTTCTAAGTAAGAGAAGACCGAAAGACTCAGGTGGAGTCATTCTAATGATCTGAGGAAGATATTAGACAATATACCTCCCTCTCTTCTTGGCAGAGTGGGGGGGGGGGTTGGGGCTTGGAACACTACATTATACTTTTGAGTTTGATGGATGTTTGGGGTGGGGGGAATAAATAAATAATTTGTCCTCCAGAAGCATTCCATATCCCATTCCCTATGAATACAGGACAAATAAGGGGACAGTCTCTCTTCTAAGGGGAGTAAAAATCTTAAAGAAATAGTCAAACCACTTTGCTCCACAGTGCAAAGATTCTAGATTCATTTGTTCACCTGTTGCCTGAATTCATACCATGCAAACCCACTTACCTTGTTCCTAAGCTCTCCTCTATTAGGAGATGCCCACAACAAAGAGATGGGCTACTGCTAACACACTTTTTCTCACCAGCTTCTAAAGTTTAGAATATTGGGTTACTGAGGTTGCCTTCTCCCCATACCCAAGGTTTTCCTTGCTCACTCAGTCAAAGAAGGGACACAGACTTCTTTTCCACCTTTGGGGCTAGCTCTAAACTGGTTGCTCCACCTCTCATGTCCCTCCCCCTATCTTGCCTCATTCATTCAAATTCCTTTAAAAATCTGTCTATCTATCTATCTACCTACCTATCTATCTATCTGTCTGTCTGTCTATCTGTCTGTCTGTCTATCTGTCTATCTATATCTATCTATCTATCCATCTATCTGTGTTTGTGTGTATACATACTTACATCTCCTATCATTTTGTCGATTGATTGGTTTATTGTTGTTCAGTCATTTCAGTCGTGTCCAACTCTTCATGATCCTATCTGGGGTTTTCTTGTCAAAGATACTGCAGTGGTTTGCCTTTTCCTTCTCCAGCTCATTTTACAGATGAGGAAACTGAGGCAAACAGGGTTGAATGACTTGACCAGAGTCACATAGCTAGTAAATTTCTGAGACTGGATTTGCACTCAACAAGATGAGTCTTCCGGACTCCAGGCCCAACACTCTATCTACTATGCCCCCTAGCTGTTCCACATGGAGACAATAGATGCCAGAAATGACCGTAGATAGAAGCCTCCCTATCTTCCAGCAACCCCCACTTCCTTTCCTCCACCAAAGTGGACAACAGAAGAAAACAGTGAGAGGAAGAGGGACAGCAGCTGGGGGAAGGAGGGTAATTATCAGGGGAAAAGAAACATGAAATTCCTAAGATAACTTCCCTACCCTTCCCATAGGCCCCCAGGAGTGGTCCTCCTCCCCATCCCATGGCCTGTGGTTTCAGAGTCTGTAATGTAATGCCCAAAAGAAGGCAACTTCCCAGGTTCAAAATACCAGCATAGGTGCTCTCTATTTTATTCAGTGACAAACCAAGAACAGAGATCAAAACATGACGTCATTCAAAATACAGCATTTACTAAGCGTGATCAAATAATCTCCAAGTACTACCCCACCCCAGGACCTTCCAATCATTCAATCAATTGCAAAGTCTCTGTTCTAAATACTTCTCCACCCCTAGGCTATACCTTAATTAAGTCCACCACAAAGCCCCTCTTCTCAAATGGAGATTAGTTACCAAACATAAGGTCAAAAGTTCCCCACCCCTGGATCACAATTGAATCTACCCCAGAGTTACATCAAGTTTAAACACAGCACTTAATACCCAAATGGAGGTCTTTTCTTCATCTTGACACGAGGCAAGTTCTCAGCAATCTTAGTTCCTGGGGAGACAAGGCTTAGCAAAGCCACAAGATACATTGCCAGTCCCTTCATGAATTTATCCTCTGTCTGTAGAACAGTCCTAGAACCCCTGAACACATTAGCAAAGCCCTCTCCCAGGATTTCTGTAAACATACAACAAGAAAATCCTTCTTCAGGGCTTCTGAACCAACAGAAAGGCTCCCAGACCCCTGCAACAACAGCACTGTCCTTCACCAGTGGACAGTATTCACTCTGTCTGCAGGACAGTCTCCAGACCCCTGCAACAACAGCACTGTCCCTCACCAGTGGACAGTATTCACTCTCTGTCTGCAGGACAGTCTCAGGGCTTCTTAGCGAACAGCCAGGTTCCAGGACTTCTTCAACAAAAGGACTGTCTTTCACCAGTGGACAAATCTGGCAAAAGAACATCAAAACAGACAGACAAAGTACCAGCAAAACAGCCATGTCTCCTCAGTCCTTGGCAGCTCAGGGGGCAGGTCTCAAAAGTCCAGGGCAATTCAAAGTGGCCACCAGCAATTCTCTTAGTCTCTCTCTCTCCACAAGGTGCTGCTTCCAAAAAGATCTTCCGCCTCTCTCTAGTGTCTCTCCAAATCTACCTCACCAGCTCCTCCCAGTTCAGAACTTTCTTTTCACATCAACAAGCCCATCCCACAGGTGGGATTAACAAGCTCTGGGTTTTAACACAATCAATTTGAAAACCAAGCCAATACAGGGGGAACTTTAAATGCCATTACTATCACAGAGTCTGACACTAAATCTCATCAACAAGAAATTTGAAGCCATTAAAATACAATAAAAGAGAAATTAAATGAAATTTCTTCATATATTATAACTAATTGAAACATCAATTGTGATTTTTATGATCTGCATTCAAAGTGAGCGATGCTACGATTCACAAAATGAAAGTTAAATGATGTTAGAAATGTCCTGCAATGTTTCCCTTTCTTTTCCCACTCTACCAATCCATGCCCCATTTCTGCCTTCTACATCTTGCTCAAAACATACTTCCTCCAACAGACCATCCTTAGCTCTCAACAGCTATGATCCATCCACAGTTCTCTATTTTCTCAGGTCACAGTTCACCCCACTCATCTCTATGACTTCTCATTAGAGGTACCTAAGGGTACCTCTGTCTTTTGCATGTTCCCTAACAATCAGTTTCACATCTTGGCCAAGGTTCTAGACCCAGCTTAGCAAAGACACTCTCTACTACCTCCCCACTCTAGTGCCCAGATATTAAAGCTAGAGGTGACTGGAGGACATTATTTGGAAAAAGAGATGTCACTCAATTTTAATTCAATAGACACTAAAAATGTGTGTGTGCTAAAACACTTGTGTGCTAAGCACTATATGCATTGGAAATTCCAATCAGTCCCTGGCCACAAGGAATTTGCATTCTCCTAGGTAGTTTCAACATGTGCCCAGACAAGTGTATTCTCCAGACAGTTTGAGAAGGGAAAAAACACCAAGTGGCACATCAGAGAAGGCATTATGAACAAGAGGAAGAACTGAAATTAAGCTCCCAAGAGACTCAGATCTACCCCCTCTTAAATCATGTGCTTTTGAGTCAACCCACCTGTCTGGAAGGATCCAAGACATCTTTTCTTCAACCATAGAACACTATATTTGTACATCTTAGGAACCATAGCCTTGGAAATGAAACTCTAAAACCATCATACTCTTTGTTCAATCGGTATGAAATGAGCTAAAAGAGAAGGTTTACTTTGCCGTAACACAGCAAGACTATGCAACAAGGACTGCAGCAACTACATGAAGTTTGGATCTTTTATGTCCCTAGACCAGATAGGGAAGGCAGATCAGGGAAGTTCAGACCAATAAGATTGCATGGAGGAAGGAAGATATGTCAGGATCAGGGAAGTGGTGTCAGGAAATGCTGGTCCTACTGCACATAAGTAATCTAGTCCATTCCCTTGTCTCCATACTTGGGTTCTTAATACCTACTCAGATAACATAGTCAGAATATCTGAGTCTGGTATGGTAGACTAATTCTCCAGGAGGTGGGGACATAGGAAGTGACTTAGAATTCCAGTCTCCTTGCCCTCCAGGACTAGGCATTAACTGCCTTTAACTTTAACAGTAGCGACTTCTATCTCATTCCCCTCTTCCAGTTTTACTTCTGTTGAAGTAAATTCAACATTCAGGGTTACAAGAAGACTCTGCTTTCTCACCATCTAAATATTTGTAACCCCCAGTCCCAAAACCCATTGCTACAGGGTCTTATTGATGGAGGTCAATGTTCTGCACCTATATGAGGGATTTGTTGAGAGCAGGAGAGCCCTAGTCTCTTTAGTCTTCAAGTTTTCTTCTAGTCAAGGAATCTCTTGAAACTTCAGCCACTTCTGTCTTCCCCCTTCAGGAGAGAAGATGGAAGAAGCTAATCCCACTTCAGGTTTTGGAAGGGAAAACCTCTAGGAAGAAGTCAACATGACAGTAGCTAGCAGTCTCCAGCACATCCCAAACCCCAATTTACTACACTGGAGATCTTGGGGAACTTCCCGTGCTCTCTCTCTCTCTCTCTCTCTCTCTCTCTCTCTCTCTCTCTCTCTCTCTCTCTCTCTCTCTCTCTCTCTCAGTTGATCTGAGTTCCCTCACTCCCAAATGGGAGAGTTCTTTCATTCTGTATTGCCTGATATATATTCTCATATGTGTACTTTCTCTTACACTTGAGTGTTCATTGTGGAACTGATATTTGATGGGAAAGGGGCCAAGACTTGGCTTTATATTGTGGTATCCTGCTTCTCCTTAATAATAAAACAGTAATCAGAAGCTGATTGAACCTGGAAATCACATCCCCTAGACTAACAATATTTAAAGGAGTAGACAGTAGTGCAGTGGATAGAGTACCTGGTCTGGAGTCAGGAAGACCTGAGTTCAAATCTGGTCTCAGACATTCACCAGCTGTGTGACCCTGGGCAAATCACTTAACCTGTTTGCCTCAGTTTCATCTTCTGTAAAACAAGCTGGAGAAGGAAATGGCAAACCACTCCAAGAAAACCCCAAATGGGGTCACAAAGAATCATTTATGATTAAAACAATTCAACCAATAACAAAATAGATATAATTCTAGACCAATAGCCCCTCTCTCTAAAGAGAGCAGAGTGACTAAGCATCTACTGGACCTCATCTCCTGTTTCCCCTCCTAGTAGGAATTATAGTTTCCCTTGAAGAAGGGTGGAGGGAGAAAAGACTAAAGATGTCAGTTCTGCTTCCGTTCAAGAAGTACAGTGACTCCTTTATTCAACAGCCCTCACCACATAGACTATCCAAAGTCCCCTTCCCACTTCACAGTCCTCCCCATCCATATGCTTCACTGTGGCCCATACAGTAGCTCTACAGGTGACTAGAAGAGATGCCATTTGGGAAAGGAAAGGTTATTATTTCAATTCAACACTTACTAAGGGTCTAATAGGTTAGCTATTAGACATTAGCTAGCCACACCACAGGGACTCCACCTACTCATCCAGAGAGCCCTGGCTGCTGCCCATGAATGACTGAAAGACTTCTAGCATTCAGACCCTTACAGCCCCTCTTCTAGGTCACTGTAGGCCAAAGGTCTCAGGAGTCTAGATTCCAGCCAGTAAGCCCTACATGATACAGGCTCAAATGTATCTCAACCCACCCTAAACTTTGGAAGGCCTTAGTTGACAGGTTAAAATTTCTCTGAGACCTCAAACCTGGGACTTTATCTATTGGCTGTCTTGGTATAAACTGTGGCACAATGGATAAAGCACTGCAGTTGGAGTCAGAGACCTGAGTTCAAATCCTGCCTCAAATACTTACTAGCTGTGTGAAGCTGGGAAGGTCACTTAATCTCAGTTTGCTCATCTGTAAAATAGAGATAATAATGGCACCTACCTCCTAGAACTGTTTTATGATTTAAAAAAGCATAGTCTATGTAAAGTACTTTGAAAGTCTTAAAGTGGTATATAAAGACTAGTTATTGTTATCATCCTCATCCCAGAGCTTCCCACGGGCTTCAAATTAAGACTGCATAAGTCATGCATGCCAGGTAGGTGGTGCAGTAGATAGAGTGTCTGAAGTCAAGAAGACTCATCTTCCTGAGTTCAAATCTGGATGACCCTGGGCAACTAACTCACTTAACCCTATTTACCTCAGTTTCCTAAGCTATAAAATGAGCTGGAGAAAGAAATGGCAAACCACTCCAGTGTCTTTGTCAAGAAAACCCCAAATGGGGTCTCAAAGAGTCAGACATCACTGAATAACAACAACAGAAGCCACGAGAGGTTAGGGTCATAGATTGACCTAAATGAGACCAAAGACATCATTTGGACCAAACCCCTCATTTTACAGATGAGGAAACTGAGATCCAGAGAGGCCAAGTTATTTGCCCAAGGTCATATAAGACACAAAGTAGTGGAGCAGAATGCAAAGTCAAGTTACCTGACGATACATTACGGAGGTTTTCTTTTTCCACTGCATCAGCCCTGACAGTGAAGGACCTTTTGGATATTAAGGCATATCTCTGGAACTATCCTGACCCAACTGGTGCCCCAGAGCCTTAGAAGCCCAAACCAATCAAGACTGTCCTTGGCCAGTAGAACACTCACAGGTGCTCTGCCATAGAAGGTAGCAGATACATTGATGGTTTGCCTCCATTCTCCCATCTCCCATTTCCATCTGGGTTAATAAGACACCACAGAACCCAAAGCTGTTATCTAGGCCAAGCATGGAGTGGTGGGGAATATCTCTGAGACTGAAGCTAGTATACAGAGAGGAGCTACAACTCAGGGTTCCCTCTCCCCTGAGGACTAGAAGAAACATAGTTTGAGAAAGGAAGAAATTCTGGAGATTTGTAACTTTTCTCTTCCCCAGGTTATAGAACAGTCAGTGTCTCAGTGGACCTATAATTTGTAGCTCTTAGATTAAATGCTGATGTTTAATAGACCTGTGACCAAAAAATGTTTTTTAGCAGATTGTAAATGTCTCCCCAATGCACCCAACAGTAATTACTCCAGCACTGACAATCTCTATTTAAAAGTTCATGGCCATTCAGTAAGGGAGGGATTAGGGGAAGAGAACATGTCCCAGTACATCTCTTCATGGGGACTGGGAAGAGAGGAAGAGAGAAAATATGACAGCCTGCATGTGGGTCTTAATGCCAGTGTGGCATCTGCCACATCCATGTGCCCAACATGTGACAATCTGGGCCTCAATTCTATTGCTTTAGAAATCTCCCCAATGGCAGTGCCTGGGCATGCTGCAAAACTAGGGAAGAAAGGAGAAGGGATAGGTTTAGTCATTCCTGTAGGGGAAAGGAACAAGTATTTATTAAGTACCTACTATGTACCAGGTACAGTACTACACATTTTTTTACAAATATTATTTCATTTGATCCTCACAACAACTCTGAAAGGTAGGTGCTATTATTATCCCCATTTTGTAGTTGAAGAAACTAAAGTAAACAGAAGTTAAGTGACTTGCCCAGGGTAATATAGTGAGGAAGTACCTAAGGCTGGATTTGAACTCAGGTCTTCTTGAGTCATCCAAACCCAGAGCTCTATGCCCTACACCACCTACCTTGCTTGTAGCAAGAGAAACTTGAGTTAAATAATGTTAATATATATATATGTATATATAATATATATATATTATATATATATATATACATAAGCAAAGATTTAGAGCTGAAAGGCACCTCAGAAGCCCTTTAGTCCAACACTCTCATGTTAAATGTGAGGAAAGTAAGGATCTCAAGTCTCTCCCAGGTTCAGTTCAACTTCCACTCAGCTGTCAAAATAAGCCTCCTCAGGTAGGACCATATCTTATTCAAGAAACTCCAGTGATACCCTACGGCCTCCAGGATTGAATATTAAATCCTGTTCAGCATTCAAAGTCCCTCATAAGCTGGCACCCTCCCACCTTTCCACTGTGTGTGATCCAGTGGCACAGATATCTTTGCTGTTCCTCAAACATGACACTCCATCACCACACTCTGGGCATTTCCCCAGTTTCCCTCAATGCCTGGATTCCTCTCCATCTTCATCTCTGTCTCCTGATTTCCCTATCTGCTTTCAAGGGCCAGATAAAATTTTACCTTCTACTAAAGGGTTTTCTCAATTGCCTTTAATGTTAGTGTCTTCCCTTCGTTAAGGATCCATAATTTATCTTGGATACACACACTGTATCTCATGGGAAAAACCACTGACCTGGAAAACAGATCCAGGAGAGATAATTTATAAATTATTACACTACCTGAAAGCCATGATCAAAGAAAGAACCTAGAAATCATCCTTCAAGAAATTCTCAAGGAAAACTGCCCTGATATTTTAGAGCCAGAAGGCAAAATAGAGGTTGAAAGAATCCACTGATCACCTCCTGAAAAAGATCCCAAAAAGAAAACTCCTAGGAATATTATAGCCAGGTTCCGGAATTCCCAGATCAAGGAGAGAATATTACAAGGAGCCAGGAAGAAACAATTTGAATATTGTGGAAATGCAATCAGGATAACCCAGGATCTGGCAGCTTCTACACTGAGGAATCGAAAGGCCTGGAATAAGATATTACGGAGGGCAGAGGAGCTGGGATTAAAACCAAGAATCACATACCCAGCAAAACTGAGTATCATGTTTCAGGGGAAAATATGGTTATTCAGTGGAATAGAGGACTTTCAAGCATTCTTGATGAAAAAAACAGAGTTGAATAGAAAATTTGACATTCAGATACAAGAAGCAAGAGAAGCATGAGAAGGTAAACAGGGAAAAGAAATCATAAGCCACTTATCAAAGTTGAACTATTAACATTCCTACATAGAAAAATGATAATTGTAACTGATGAAACTTTTCTCAGTATGAAAATAGTTGAAGGGAATAGAAATATACATATATGTCTATATGTGAGGGTATATGGGCTTATGAATACTTATGTGAATGTGTGTATATGTGTTTACAGGCATACATAGATAGAGGGCACAGGACCAATTTAACAGGAAGGGATGATACTTAAAAGGTGAAATTAAGAGGTGAGAGAGGAATATAATGAGAGGAGATGGAGAGAGACAGAATGGGGTAAACTATCCCATATAGAAGAGGCAAAGGGAAAATGGTTACAATGGAGGGGAAGAATAGGAAGGCAAAAGGGAAGGGGTCAACCTTATTCTCATTGAATTTGGCTTGGGGAGGGAATGACATTCACACTAAATAGGGTAGCTCACCCTACAGGAGAATAGGGGGGAAGGAGATGAGAAGGGGGGATGATGGAAGGGAGGGCAACCTGGGTTGGGGAGGGAAGTTGGAAGCACCCACTTTTGAAAAGGTACAGGATCAAAGTAGAGACTAGAACAAGTGGGTGGTAGGATAGGAGGGAAGGAAATATAGTCAGTCTTTTACAATATATCTTTTATGTTAATGTTTTGCATTAGCTACACATGTACAACCAATACTTAACTACTTATCTTCCCAGTAAGGGTGGGTAACAAGGGAATGAATCTGGAATTCAAAGTTTTAAAATCAAATGTTTAAAATTATATATATATATATATATATATATATATATGTATATATATATATATATATATACATACTGTTATTAATACTATTTTACATGTAATTGGGAAATAAGATATACAGGCACTGGGGCATAGAGATCCACCATGCCCTACTGGAAAAGTGTAAGGGGGTATGGGAGAAGATATGGTAGAGAGCAGATTGGAGGAGAGGATATCCTGTAGGATTGCTATTTTGGGGTGGTGGGTAGGGGAAAAAACTGGGAGAAAATGTGTAACTCAAAATCTGGCGGAAATTAATGATGTAAATCAGAAGTTAATAAAGCATTTGAAAAATTTTTTAAAAGCCCATTGCAATTCAAATGGAGCTATTTGACTATGCCTCTAAGCCCCAATAGATCTGACTTTCATTGAATGGCCAACAATAGGCCTCAGCCCAAGCTTAAAGTGAGTGTGAATAGTAATTGTTCTGGGATCTTCCCTTCTTCCCAGATTGATATTTTGTGATGGTGAACTGGGCCACCTTTGGTCTCAATTCTTACCTGGCCCTCATTCATTGAATGGATGATGCCTCAGACAAACCTTAATTTAGAAAGACCTTAATTTAAAAAGCCCTGAGTCCCCCACTGTATCCTGGGCCATCAGCAATCATCTTGACTCTGAAAGAGAGAGTGAAGCTGATGATTTTGCACAGCTCTGCCTCACTTAAATACAGTTCAGATGCCAATCAAGACATCACCCTCCTAATGACATTGGTGCTCCTCAATAACAAACAACCCCTCCAGAGGATTCTCAAGGAGTTCACTCACATCATTTCATTATTCTGGGTTCACAAAATCTCTGGTGGACCACCCAGGCTGGTCATTTGGGTCTATTCCTTCTAGAATGAGTATCTTGGCTGGACAGGCTAATCTGATGCATATATCATGGGCCCCTTTAGCAATCTGGTGAAGCCTATGGACTCCTCAAAGTAATGTTTGCAAATGCATAAAATAAATTGGTTTGCAAAGGAAACCAATTATATTGGGTTTTTAATTATTTTATTTTATTTTTTGGAGAAGGCAAGGCAATTGGGATTAAGTGACTTGCCCAAGGTCACACAGCTAATAAGTGTTCAGTGTCTGAGGCCAAATTTGAACGCAGATCCTCCTGACTCCAGGGCCAGTGCTCTATTCACTGTGCCACCTAGGTGCCCCATATTTTTTTTTTGGAGAGACCAATTATACTGAAGCATAGTTACCAATAGTTACCAGAAAATACCAAAAGTTCACAAAAAAATAAAATAAAAACAAATTCACAGACTCCAGGTTAAGAACTCCTGAACTAGAATAACAAGACCAGTAGAAGAATCTCCCTTTTGACTCCTTTAGAGCCTCAACAGTAAAGTTTTGAGTAACTTACAGGCAGACAGGAGAAGACTTGTGCTTACAGATTCTTCCTGGCTCAAAAGCCCCTTCCATTCATTGACTTTTGCCTTAGGGTGATTAGTTTAAGTAGGTTTGTTTTGTTTCATTTTGTTTTTTCACCTCGAATATTCCTTGGGGAATCTTGAACAGATGAGTGGCTAAGAACACAGCTGTGAATGCAGTCTGGCCTCTTCCTGTTCTATTAAGGTATTCAATATCCTGTCCTTTCTAGAGTGTGGAATGCCTGTTCTGCATATGAAGGTGTTTTCTTTTACCTTTCTTTGTCTCTGTCTTCTAATAGAGACACTGGTGCGCTCCCCTTACACTGGAAGTATTGATGCTCAAGCAAGTTGCAAGAAATATATGAATTCAAAGTTTTGGGTTTTTTTCTAGACATATTTGGTTGAGTGTGGGGCAAGCGGGTGAAGGGATCCCTAGATACTCCGAAATCTGCTATTTGGAGAAGTGGCTGGTCAATAGGGGAGCAGTGGGAGGCTGAGAGGTACTGAGCAAGGAGATTCAAATAGTGAACAATTAATTATGAAGGGAAGTAGAGGAATTACAAAGCTAGAGCTAGAAGGAACCTCAAGGTCCTTTAGATCCAAATGCCATCATTTTGGGGCTGCTAGGTAGTATAGTAGATAGAGTGCCAGGCCTGGAGTCAAGAAAACTCATAAGTTCAAATCCTGCCTCAGACACTTACTAGTTGTTTGACCCTGGGTAAGTCACTTAGCCTTATTTACCCCAGTTTGCTCTGCCATAAAATGAACTGGAGTAGAAAATGTCAAACCACTCCAATATCTTTGCCAAGAAAACCCCAAATGGGATCACAAAGAGTCAGACATGACTGAAATGATGCAACAGCAACAAAGCCCTCATTTTACAGATGAGGAAATTGAGGCACATGAAAGTTAAGTCATTTGCTCAAAGTCATTCAGGTCCTATACATTAAAGGCTAGATTAGAAGCCCAGACCTCTGACTCCAGAGCCAAAAAACATGCTATCTGGGCATTCCCTGGCTTAATTAATTATCTGCTAACTGCTTACTAAGCTCAATATTTTAATATGTTGGGGCAGCTAGGTGGTGGCAGTGAATAGAGCACTGGCCCTGGAGTCAGGAGGACCTGAGTTCAAATCCAGCCTCAGACACTTGACACACTTACTAGCTGTGTGACCTTGGGCAAGTCACTTAACCCCAATTGCCTTGCCTTCTTCAAAAAAAATCACATTTTTATATATTATCAAAGGTGCACAAGTGCTATCAGTATCCTTTAAATTTCATTGAACCCCAGTTCCTAGTCACTGACTCTAGTTCTGGATTTGAGAATAATCTCTAAGTCCAAGCAGCAGTCAGATTCTTTGGCCTTCCAGATTCCCCAATGAAGAATCTGGGAAGCTGGAAGCTGGCCTGGCCTCTGTCCCAAACCGCCACCATTCTTGACCCAGGTTGGTCAGCCAGCCAAGGGCAAAATGTGCTTTCCCTGCCCGGAGGAGAAAAGATAAAACAAAAAACCATGCCTGGAAGAGATTTCAATTAAAATAATTAGCACCATTTATTTAGATACCTCTCTTACACACTCTATCTTGAGTTATTCTGAGTTTAAAGAAATAAAGTGGGGGGAAGAGGGAAAGGGAGGCAATTCTGCCCAAATTGAAAAAGTTCTCCTGTAATTACAAGATTGGAAAATATCCACTGTGGGGATCAATAAAGGGAAACCTAAGTGCCATTGTTTGCAGAGATTACAGTCTTTAAATTGTTCCATCTCAGATTTTAATTTTCTCACTGGCTTCTACAGTGTGCCTCAGGTTGTGATACCAGCCCTGCTTTCTGGTTCAGAAAAGATCTGCTGAAGGGGGACTTCGCTGGGCCACATCAGCCAATGGCAAAGACATAAGGATGAATTTCTTCAGCTTATGCAATTTCACAAAGCTTTGGCCATGCTCTCATCCCATCCCACAGACACGTCCTGTGACCATACCGTATATTACTGCTCTGACCATGTCATTCCCCTCATTCAATAAACGCCAGTGGCTCCCTATCACTGCCAAGATCAAACACAAAAGCCTCTGTTTGGCATTCAAAGCCTTTCATAACCTAGCTCTTGCCCACACATACACCTTTCCAGTCTTTTTACATTTCCCCCAAGTACTCTGTAGTCCAGTAACAGTGGCCTCCATATCCCAGCTCCAGGCATTTTCACTGGCTTTTTCCCATGCCTGGAGTGCTCTCCCTCCTGGGCTCTGCCTCCTGGCTTTCTTTAAGTCCCAGCTAAAATCCCACCTTCTATAAGAAGCCTTTCCATATCCCCCTTTATTCTAGCGCCTTCCCTCCATCACTTCCTCTTTATCCTGCATCTTCCTTGTTTGTGTATAGTCATTTGCATGTTGTTTTCCCCATCAGACTATGTGCTCCTCAAAGACAGGGACTGTCTCTTGTCTTTCATTGTATTCCCAGTGCTCAGTACAGTGTCTGGCACATAGTAGGCACTTAATAAACGTTTGTTGACTGACAGATTGAAATTGGGGGACATTTTCCCTCTCCTTGCCCCTAATGCCCCAAGACAACTAAATTCAAATTATGAAACTTCTCCTCACTCCTTTTAACTTAGGTCTGCTCCGATTCAACAAACATTTAGTGAGGCCTCATTATGTGAAAGAGGAAAGGTAAAGAAGGAGAGTAGTGGATAGAGGGCCAGTCTTAGACTCAGGAACCCCTGATGTTGTCCTATATATGAAACATAGGTTCTATGTTGTAGTTTAGTTGTATCCAACTCTTTCTGACTCCTTTTGGGGTTTTCTTGGCAAAGATACTGGAGTAGTTTGCCATTTCCTACTCCAGCTCATTTTTCAGAAGAAACTAAAGAAAATAGGGTCAAGTGGCTTACCCAGGGTCACATGGCTAGTAAGTATCTCAAGTTGGATTTGAACTCAGGAAGAGGCCCAGTACTCTATCTACTGTGCAACCTAGCTGCCCATAGATTAGATAGATAGATAGATACATAGATGATAAATGGATAGATTCCCTGGCTAGACTGTAGATAGATGATACATACATACATATGATAGATGATAGACAAATGGAGATAGATAGATAGATAGATAGATAGATAGATAGATAGATAGATAGATAGATAGATGGACTGACAGAGAGACAGACAGTTACAGATATACAAATAGCTATGTACATGGATAGATATATACACATAAGCAGATATACAAACAGATAGGTAAATATACATATAAATAGAGTGATAGATACACCCATAGATATAAACACACATAAGTATACATACACAGAGAACAGATAGACATAAATGATTGCTATATACACACATAGAAAGATAGAGATAGATAGAAACACACACATATATATGTATATATAAATATAAAACCAATAATGGTCCTACAAAAGAGATAATGAAAAATACCTCCCTTTGTTGGCAGAACACTGTATACATTGTCACAAGGCAGAATGTTGTCCCTGGATCAGTTGGTTTTTGCCTATTTTTCTGTTGTTTGGGGCAGCTAGGTGGTGCAGTGGGTAGAGCTGGCCTGGAGTCAGGAAGACCTGAGTTCAAATCTGAATTTGGACATTAGCTATGTGACCCTAGGCAAGTCACTTAACTCTGTTTGCCTCAGTTTTCGCATTTGTAAAATAAGCTGGAGAAGGAAATGGCCAAACTCTCTGGTATCTTTGCCACAAAACCCCCCAAAAGAGTAGGACACAACTGAACAACAATACTCTCTCTGTTGGTAGTAGTGGGACCATTCCTCAAAACACGCATGACAATGGACCTGCTCCCTGAACACTTTCAGTGGGCCACTTCCGAAGACTTCAGCACACAGTGCTTCTGGTTGGTCCCTTAATTCCCTTAGCAAGGGACTATGTTAAAGACGACCATCCAGTCCTGCTACTGCTACTTCGCTACATCCAACAATCTTGCCCTCAAGACCCCCTAAGTGGAGCTGACCAGACAACTTCCTGACCCCTCATCTCACATTTCCAGATAAAACAGTCAAATAAAAGTTGTAGAGCAGTGGTGTCAAACTCAAATAGAAACTGATTCCTCCAGAGCATATTAATTTAGAAAAACGAAAACTAATATTTTCTATGCTCTACTGTAGCAGCAAGTAGGTGATGCAGTGAATAGAGTGCTGGGGTTGGAGTTAGGAAGGCTCATCTTCCTAAGTTCAAATATGACCTCAGACGCTTACTAGCTGTGTCACCCGGGACAAGTCACTTCACCCTGTTTGCCTCAGTTTCCTCAACTGTAAAATGAGCAGAAAATGGCAAACTACTAGAGTATCTTTTCCAAGAAAACCCCAAATGTTATCAGGAAGAGTCTGATATGACTGAAAAAGGACTGAACGATAAACAACAATGGTCTGTTGTATTTATTTTGTTAAACATTTCCCAATTACATTTTAATCTGGTTCAAGTAACATTCTCAAGTAATAAGAGGCTTGGAGCCCTCAAGTTTGACACCACTGTTGTAGAGGTGCCCTACTTTTTCACACATTCCCTAATAAAAGAAAACCCAAGAATAAGTGTAAGTGCTTCCATCTGGTCAGAAACTGAATTTAAATAAAAAAAAAAAGCCAGCATTCAGCAGAGTCTCTGAGTGTATACCAGGGAAGTCATAACAAGCCCCAGTAAATGGTCTTGAAACCTAAAAGCACTGAAAGAGTCACCCAAGGGAAAGTAAACAGAAGAAAACATTGAGTACAATGAAAAAAATACAGCAGATTAAGAGAAAGCCAAGATAAAATCCCAGATGAAAAAAAAAAAACTCCACAACAAATACAATCAGAAGCATAGAGAGAGAAAAAATAATGGTTTGGCCATGAAGGTTACAAGAACAGCTGGAAGAAATTATGCAGAAGATTTTTTTTTAATGAAAGTAGAATCGAAATAATAACTCTTTTGTTGTTCAGTCATGTCCAACTCTTCATGACCCCATTTGGGGTTTTCTTGGCAAAGCAGCTGCTTCTCCAATTCATTTTTTACAGATGAGGAAACTGAGGTAAACAGGCTTAAGTGACTTGCTCAGGTTAGTAAATATCTGAGGCCAGATTTGAACTTAAGAAGATGAATCTTGCTGTCTCCAGACCCAGCATTCTATCATCTATGCCACCTAGCTGCCTCTAATAAAAACTCTAGAAGGAGAAATTGAAAGATAACAAACAGCTTAGAAGAGAAGGTGGAAAACCTTGTCAAGTATAGACAAGAAGCTAAATACTCCTTGAAAAGTAGAATGGAGGCATCAGAATTTACTAACTCCACGAGAAAGTATGAAATAGTGGAACAAAATCAGAAGTTTGAAAAAAGAAAAGAAAATGAATGGTACTTATGATCACCAATAACTGTTCTACTAGAGAGATCAAGGAAAGATAATTTAAGAATCATTGGACATTCTGAAAACCATAACCAGAAATGTAGAACCCTATCCTTGAGTTTCTGCTCAGACAGTGAATACAGAAATAAAGGGAAATTTGTTCATCTATGTCTGATTGCTTACAGTCTCAGGGAGGGGAAAGGGTAGGGCAGGAAGGAGGGATAGAATTTGAAACCCAAAATTTTAAATAAAAATGTTTGAAAATTGGAAAATATAAAAGAAAGTAAAATTTATTGAGCAGTCCCACAAAATAGTCTATACCTTCTAGGAAAGTATAATAGATGGAAAGGGTTCTTGTTTCCTGTTTTAATTTTTAGCATGCATTAATGTGCATTGATGAGACATGTTTTAAGCATTTCATTTGTGGTAGAGGATAATAGATTCTATGCCTGAAATCTGCTCCTTTGTATACTGAGTAACATTTCTAAAAGGGACTCTGTTAATCATTTTTGGGGATACCCTACACATTAGTCATATCAAAGCTCTGTTGTGGTTTGTTTGGTTTTTTTTTTAATAGATCTTCCTTTGAGTTCTTCTCTAGGGTGTCATTAGGATTAGGGTTAGAATAACCAGAGTATTTAAGGAATCTGGTCCCCAATCTTTGGGTTCTGATTTCCCCAGAACTGAACGGAATCTGCATGAGTCCAAAACCAGAACTCCATTGTGTGAAAGGACACACACACACACACACACACACACACACACACACCACCCTGTGCTACAGATGACACTGTTACTAGGAAGAGTTTAACTCAAAAAAAATCAGAAAAGAGGGCATATTTAGATATGTCAGTGATGTAAAAATAAAATTCATCACAGGATTATAGCATCAATAAAACTTATTTAAAAAGAAAGATGTCTGACAATAAGAATGGATTGGAGAATAGGAAGGCATGTTAGGAAGTTATTGCAATAGGTTACAACGGTAACGAAGAACTGTGCTGGAATAAGGCCAGTGGGAACAGAAAAAAGAAAAGACAGACACAAGAGAAACTGTGGAGGAAAAACTGACAGGACTTATCAGCTGAACACTTGGTGTTATCCTCATCTCTTCCCTCTTTCTCACCTCTCATATCCAAACGTGGAAGATAGTAATAGATGAATCGCGTTGTCCCTGACAGTAATGGTGACAAAAATTGAAAATGACACAAGGAGCAGATTAAAGGGGAAAGATAATAAGATTGGTTTTTGACATGTTGAATTTGAGATGCCTATGGGATAGCCAGAGAGACATGAGGGTCAGCCCTGAAAATATAGACTTGGGAGTCCAACTTATAGAGGTAATATTTTAAGCCATGGGAGTGACTGAAATTGCCAAGGGAAAGATGAAAAGGCCAAGGAAAAACCATTGGGAACCATCCACCTTAAGAGGTCAAGAAAAGAACAAAAAGCTAGTGACAGAAGGATTTAGAGAGGTAAGAAGAGAACCAGGAGGTTGTGATAAGAGGACAAGGTATCCAAAAGGAAGGGATGAGAACCACTAACAAAGAATACAGAGAACTCACAAAGGCTCAGGACTAATAAAAGGCCACCACTGATTTTGGTGAGCAGAAAATCACAGGTGATCTTCGAGTGAATGGTTTTAGCTACTGTTGGGGACATAAACCAAGTTTCAAAACATTGAGAAGAAAACGGGTGATGAAGAAGAAAAAGTATCAAAAAGACATTTTTTTCTCAAGAAATCTGCAGTGAAGGCTGAGGAAGAGAACAGAATAGTAACTGGATAGCACAAAATAGTCAAGAGAAGGATTTTTATTTCGGACTTGGGAGATCTGAGAATAGGAAGATAGGAAGGAGTTAATGGAGAAATCAAGGCTAAATAATCATGACAAAAAGGAGATGATTCATGTAGCAAGTCCTGGAAGAGATATGAGGGGATAGGATCAAGGGCATAGAGAAAAGAATTTTCCTTTAGAGAAGAATGAAGGTATCTCTCTCTGAGAACTGAAGTTAAAGAAGAGAAAGAATGGTTTCTCTGAGGCAGTTTGATGGCCCAAAGTGCTGGGCCTGTTCTCTAAGCCACTTGAAACTGATTCAATAGACAGAGGCCAGCAAAATACTCAAGTGAGGAAATATGGGTTCTTTAGTTCCTGAAGACTCCAATAAGCCTGTGACCTTTCTTTTTTAGACTGTGAGGGACTATCCTCTATTATTACAGACTACATCCAGAATCATCAATTGATTCCCCAAAACTTAAATAACCACCTTGAACCCTGAATTTTCTTAGGATTAACCTTCTCATCCTCTTTCCTCTCAGGAATCACCATCTAATCTAGGGCTTCTACCACTGTGTTGACTTTCAGCCCAGTCAACATCACATCATCAGTATAGTGGGGAACATAGAGCAGCTAGGTGGTGCTGCACATAGAGCACCAGGCCTGAAGTCAGAAAGACTCATTTTCATGAATTCAAATCCAGCCTCAGACACTTACTAGCTGTGTGACCCTGGGCAAGTCACTTAACCCTGTTTGCCTCAGTTTCTTCATCTACAAAATGAGCTGGAGAAAGAAACGGCAAACATTTCAATATTTTTGCCAGGAAAACCCCAAACTGGGGTTATGAAGAGTTGAACAGGACCAAAAAATGACCAAACAATAACAGTGGTGGATATGAACATCTTCAGAACATGGGTCTATTTCTAGTTCTTTGCCTACCAAACTATGGCAATATGGAGGAGAACTCAAGAAACCCTGAGAAGAAAGGGAATACTGACTTCCTTATGAAGTGATTGTTTCACTTACTCTTGACTAATTAGGCCACTCAGCTGGTTCTTAAGCCATTCATGAGTTCACCAGCAACCTTACCTTAAGCAGTCAGGAATCCTGTTTTAGAGTAAGTTGGAGCACAAATTCCCTGCTTTTTCCCACAACTTGACTGCCCACAATGGGCCTGAATGTGAGTATACCAAGATGGCCCCGGCATGGTATTTCATTACATCTTTTGTTATGATAATAACCTTTCCTTTGCCCCTTTCAGTTTCATCAGTCTGTGACCACTAAATTCTATAACAGCGAGAAAAGCTCCCGTGGGCTCAGTGAAACCGAGGACGTGCAGTTGGCTAAGGGTTAGTTCTTTTTTGTCTTCTCTCACTCCCTTCCAGTGGAATTCTCAGTCTGGAGAGGGCTATACCTTAGGGGCAAGAAAAGGATTCTCTGGCTCAGATTTTCTGTAGTCTTGGCAGCACCCCAGACTAATACTAAGGCCTGATTAATCTATTGAGGATGGTAGGGCCATAAATTCAGAGTTGAAAAAGAACCTTAGAGGTCATCTAATGCAACTGCCTCATTTTACAGATGAGGAAACTGAAGGGGCAGGATAATGGATAGAGAGGCAGGGAAAGGGGTCAATGGAGATTCAAACTAACTTCAACAACATTCACTCATTGACCCATGTCCTCTTCTTACTGTGAGTTTTATGTTGGAGAATGTTGCATTGGACAGATTGATATCAACTTCCAGATAGAAGTATAGCATAAACCAACACAGTCCAAAGCCCTTTCTCAAAGCTGGTCTTCTGGAAGAAACAGTGTGATACAGTGGAATGTTCTCTCCGGAATCAGGGAATCAAGATGTAAATAATAATAATAATAAATAAAATTTTACAATTATTATCTCATTTGGTTCTCACAACAACCCTGAAAGGTAGGCACTATTATTATCCCCATTTTACAGACAAGGAAACAGAGGCAAACAGGGGTTAAGTGACTTGCCCAAGGTCACCCAGTTAGTAAATGTCTGAGGGAAGATTTGAACTCAGGTCTTCCTGAGCTCTATCTACTATGCCACCTAGCTCTATCTTCTATGATTCATGTGACTAACCTTAAGCAAGTTAATTCATTTCTCTGGGCCTCATTTTCCTCATCTATTAAATGAAGAGATTGGGCTAAATGATATTTAAAGTCCCTTCTATTTTTAAATCTATCATCCTGTGAACCTTTTCAGGCACCAAAATTTCTAGTAACAGCTCTGCCAGAACCCAGCACCAAATAAGTTATATGTATATGTGCCCATCAGCAAGTGACTTTCTCTTTCTGACTTTATCTCTCTTTATCCCTCAGTTTTTCCATCTGTAAAATAGGGACAACAGCACTTGCCCTACATCCATCTAGGTGTTGTAGGGAAGAAAATAATTGGTTAACTATAAGAAAAATCAGGAAAATGTGTTATTATTATTACACCAAACCACAACTTCTCATCTCTCTGTTTTTTCTTTCAATTTCTCTCTCTCTCTCTCTCTCTCTCTCTCTCTCTCTCTCTCTCTCTCTCTCTCTCTCTCTCTCTCTCGCTCCCCCCATGTGTCTCTGTGTGTCTCTGTGTGTGTGTCTCTGTCTCTCTCAGTCTTTGTCTCTCTCTGTCTCTCTCTCTCTGTGTCTCTGTCTCTCTCTGTCTCTCTGTCTCTCTCCCCCCATGTGTCTCTGTGTGTGTCTCTGTCTCTCTCTCTTTCTCTCTCTCTGTCTCTCTGTCTCTCTCTTTCTCTCTCTCTCTCTCTCTCTCTCTCTCTCTCTCTCTCTGTCTCTCTGTCTCTCTCTCTCTCTCTCTCTCTCTCTTCCTCCTTCCCTAGCTCTCATGGTCACACACTCAGAAACACCTTCTTGGGGCAGCTAGGTGGCACAGTGAATAGAGTACCAGCCCTGGAGTCAGGAGGACCTGAGTTCAAATCCGGCCTCAGACACTTAACACAAAAACTAGCTGTGTGACCTTGGGCAAGTCAGTTAACCCCAATTGCCCAGACTTCCCCCCTCAAAAAAAAAAAAGGAACAGAGCTGACAAGCCACTGACTTCCTTCTGCCTCTCCAGGAGACCTGGGCTGAAGACTTCATCTAATGTAATTAAAAGGCCACCTGCAGCTATCTTGCTCCATTAAGAATAGATCAGCTCTGTCACACAGGAGTCTGCATGGCAGGAAAACCTGAAGAACGAGGTAAGAAAGGATGAAGGCAAAAGATGGCACAGGAGCTGGAGGAGATCTCACAAATTCCATTTGATCATATCCCATTTCTGGATCCTTTCTATTTCCATCACATCCTGTTCCATTCCATCTCTCAACCCCATGAGACAAGGTTCAATTCCTGGGGATCCAAGGTGAAAAATAGTCTTGAGGAAAGTACAACAATCAAAAGAAAGAGTCAACAGGAATAGGGTTTATAGGAATGGAGCCCTCCTGGCCCTAGAATTCACATTGGCCTCAGAAATTCTGTCTCATGTCACCAGGTCCTCACCTGGAGACCCGGGTGCTTAGGAAAAACAACTTGACTTGAGGAAAAGGTAACAAGCATGTGAGGTTTGCACCCACCTTATTGTTGTTGACTCATTTTTCAGTCATGTCCAACTCTTCATGACCCCTTTTGGGGTTTCCTGGGTAAAGATATTGGAGTGGTTCCCCATTTCCTTCTCCAGTTCATTTTACAGATGAGAAAACTGAGGCAAATAGGGTTAAGTGACTTGTCCAGGGTCACACAGCTAGTGAGTATCTGAGGCCAGATTTGAACACAGGAAGATGAGTCTTTCCAACCCCAGACCAAGTGCTCTATCTACTATGGCGCCATCTAGCTGCCCCTTTGTACCTATACAGAAAGGGTTTATACCTCTGATAAGGGCCATGTACCACCTCCTAGAGGTGTGGCCTTTCCTAGAGACCAGAACATCCCCAACATCCTGATCTAAGCATTCCACAAATGCTTTTTGACCATGTGATATGTATGTGGCACCATGCCAGGCTTTCCTGTCTGACCCACTGATTCTAGGTCCAGAGTCAGGAATGGAAGGAAGGAACCATGTAGTTATTAAGTACTAACTATTACCTCATTTTATCGACACTATAATCTTGAGAGATAGATGCTATTATTATCCCCATTTTACAGTTAAGGAAACTGAGGCAGTTAAGTGACTTACCTAGGGTCACACAGCTAGTAAATGTCAGCCTAGATTTGAACTCAGGTCTTCCTGACTTCATGCTCAGTATCTGGTGAGTTTCCTGGCATTTGGGTTCCTTTCTAGCTGCATCTCTTTCTTTAGAAACATTGCTTCATCATCCTTGGCTCCATCCAACATGCTTCCCTAACCATTCTCTCTATAACACCAGACAAGAGAAAGGAAGAAAAAGGGAGCCTGTAACATCAATCCATTCTCTTCACTGATATTCTGAGCCATCTTCCAGCTTTCCTCCCACCCTCCACTATTTCATGTGTCTCTTTCTATTTCCAATTACCTCTGTCTTCATCACTATCTCCTCCCCTCAATCTTTATAAAAGAATAACATAATCAAAATTACACACACACCACATACATGTACCTACACACACACACACATACACACACCTGATTTATGCTGCTAATAGACCCCTCTGTTCCTGCATCCCAAAAGCTTGCCATAAAAGGTTTCTTTAATCTCCTCACCTTGGGAGATAGGATAGCATTCCAGTAATTGCTTTTGGAAACTCGGTCATCATTTAATTGCTAGAAATTCTGTTGGGTAATATAACACAGTGAAGTAATCTCAAGTCTAGTCACTTCTTGCAGATGCTCAAGTAAGTGTACATGATCTTGTGTGTGTGTGTGTGTGTGTGTCTGTGTCTGTGTGTGTGTGTTCAGATGGCATTTGTGTTCCTGGGTTGTTTGGTTGTTTTTTTCCACAAACTATGGTAGTAACAGAGAGATCCCCCAGGTTTGGGAGGTAGTAGCAAAGAGATCCCCCAACAGGATTAAAGGAACTTTGTGGGTCAGAATCCACTCAAAACCATAGATCTCCATAATCCACCCCACCCCCAAACTGATGTCTTTACTTTTGTTAACATAAAAGACCCTCGAGTCCAAGGAATGATGGGCATTTCCTCCCACAGAGAGATAAAGGGCAACTAGGTGGCACAGTGGATAGAATGCTAGTCCTGGAGTCAGGAAGACATATCTTCCTGAGTTCAAATCTAGCCTCAACACTTACTAATTGTGTGAACCTGCACAAGTCATTTAATCCTGTTTACCTTTGTTTCCTCATCTGTAAAATGAGCTATAGAAAAAATGACAAACTACTCCAGTATCCTTGCCAAGAAAACCTCAAATGGGTTCAACAACAACAACAAGAGATAAAGGTTTGAACCCTCATAGATCAGATGCAGTTCTGGGTGGGCCAAGCCTCTAAAAAGAGAGAGCAGGCTTTTTCCTATTGTCTCTGACTCATTACTACCCCACTCCAAAGTAAAACCATGAGGATTATCTCTTAAACAAATCTAGCTGTCTTACAAAATGTTTCATAACCATACTCCTTTTACTATTGTACCTGGCCCACTCCAGGCTATTTACCACTCCTTAATCCCATCCAGATCCTTTCACTGTTCCCCCTTTTGTATATAAGTATCAGTCTCATGCCCATTACGGGGCATTAAATTGCAGATTCACTAGTAATCTAGCTCACTGCTATTGGTGTTACAATAAGCCTTGCCACTTTGACTGGAAGGTTTGAATGTATGAATTCTTTCCAGGTAGACTCTGCCCTGTACCCTAACATTTTGGGGTTTCCAGCAACCCCAAACTACATCAAAGGGACCAATAAAAGAACTGCTTCATCATCCCAAAGCAAAAGTTCTTCAGTGCTAAACCAGAGTCCCCATCCTCAGAGGTGGCCCAAGGACCTCAGCTCAACTTCATAAGTGCTCCATGGAATGACTGTTGTTTAGTCATTTCAGTCATATCTAACTCTTCATGACCCCATTTGGGGTTTTCTTGACAAAGATGCTGGAGTATATTGCAATTTCCTTCTCAAGCTCATTTTACAGATGAGGAAACAGAAGCTAATGGGATTAAGTGACTTGCCCAGGGTCACACAGCTAGTAAGTGTCTGAGGCTGGATTTGAACTCAGGGAGATGAGTCTTCCTGACTCCAGGCCATTCACTCTCTCCACTACATCACTTAGCTGTCCATTTTAGATAGCTGCCAGAAGGCAAGTTCCCACATATGCTCCATACAATGTCCTCTAGTCAGAATAGATCAGGGAATGTTCCATGATTACCACCTCACCCCATCCCCCAATTACACTCAGTCAACCAGAAGACACAGTTCTAAGTATAAAAAAGATATTTATCGGGGCGGCCAGGTAGCACAGCAAGTAAGAGCACCGGCTCCAGTGTTGGGATAACCTGGGGATCAAATCTGGGCTCAGATACTTAGCACCACACCCAGAAACAACTGGCCATGTAACCTTGAGCAAGTTACTTAACCCCGATTGCTTTAAAAAAAAAAAGATATTTAATCAAACATCATAGTAAAATAAACTATAATTAAAAAATGTCCCCACATAAACAGTAATACTTTCCCACCAGTTGTGGGACAAGGGACACATTCATGGAGATATGTGACCAGAGGACACATATGGAGGGTCACATACATAGAAACACATATGAAGGAATACATTGTAGGGAATATAAATGATAAAGGAAACTCATGCCTCTGATGCTGTAGAACTGCTGACATCCTCTGGCAAAAGCAAGTTGTTTTCTCTGTTGCCATGTACTCTGTTTTCTATAGGATATCTCCACTGTGGAGATAGCAGGTGGCACAGTGAGTGGTGTGCTGAGATTTGTGTTCAAATCTGGTCTCAGACACTTACTAACTGTATGACCCTGAGCAAGTCACTTAACCATGTTTGCCTCAGTTTCCTCATCTGTCAAATGAGCTGGAAAAGGAAATGGCAAACAACTCCAATGTCTTGGAAAACCCCAAATGGAGTCCTAAAGAGGTGGACATGACTGAAAATGACTAAACAACAAAATCTCCAGCGAATTATTCCGTCTTCTGGATGTCTCTACTGCTGCTCTCTGCTCTTATCTGCTTTGGACCCATAAGCAGGAACTCTAAAGCATGTATTATTCTTTTCTGCCATCTCCTGGATTGTTGCAGTTTTTCCCCAAAATGGGAAATGGTACATTTAAAATAGACCTTACTAGCCTAGAGATTGTTTTAGCTTTTCTGTGATGCAAACCTGTCTGCCAACTAGCCAGCTAGAGAAGCCCTTAGGTTTCTGCTATTATCTCCAATAATCCAAAAATCCAACAAACATTTATTAAATACCTACTATGTGCCAGTCACTGTTCTATGAGCTATGGATACAATTAATTTAAAAAAGACAGCCTCTGTCCTCAAGGAGACTACAATATAAAGGGGGGGAGGGAAAACAATATACAAATGGAAGCAGGAAAGGTGGGGGTGGGGAGTGGTACTATAACAGAGGCATCTTGTTCAGCGGAGTTTAAACCAGGCAGAACAGCAGATGCTTAACTCTCTTTCAAATTCCTTTTATACAGCCACTGAAGTTCAATCAATCTCAAGTCTTTTTCTGAGGAAGTATTTCAAAATTTCTTCTAACTCCAATCATATCCCTGGATCCCCTTCAAATTATCTCCATACTCTATTTAGCAGAAGTATATATGAGCTGGACAGAACTGGACAGATTCCTTTGCAAATGTCCCCCAGGTGCCATGCAAATCACTTTAGAAGGAAGATTGAAAAAGGCCAGTTGGAGGTGATATACCTGCTGCCTTTGGTCAAACAAAATTGCCATAATTCATAAATAACAAACATTTATTACATGGATACCTGCTGCCTTTGGTCAAACAAAATTGCCATAATTCATAAATAACAAACATTTATTACATGTCTACTTTATGCAGTACACTATGATGGTTGCTGGAGATACAAAGATAGATATGAAAGTATCTAAATTAATATCACCTCTAATTTCTTCTGTATGATTTTAAATTATTTTATACAATATTAATTTAACAACTGAGTCAGCTTTTCCTCTGAGTGAAAGTTACAGGTTAACTTGTTATAATCCTCAAAAGGCATATTGTCTGTCCTTACCTATCCTTGTACAATTAAAGAGGGTCTTATCTCTCTTAAGAAATCCTTCTAGGCCAGCAGTCTGATAACTCAGGTCTGCAAGATGCTGATAGGTCCCATAAAGCAATTAACATTCATTCATTGTCAGAGAGGTATGGTCACTAGTCCCACATGGATGTGCTAGCCCACTTTCTTTAAAATCACCAACCATGTTGTCTCCAGCCTCATGATGCTGTCTGCCCTATAACCAATCATATTGCCTTCCTCACCTACCCACCTCTGTACTCCCCAAAATTATATTAAAACTAGTGAGCCCTACCTCAGATTCTTTGGTTACTGAGAGAGGTCATTGACCCAATTTATTGGTTACTGCTAGCCCAACTAATAAATTGATCGTGCTCAGCCCTTTTTCTCTCAATTTACCTTAATTTTCAAATATGACAGATACAACCCAGGTCCTGTCAATAAAGAGTTTCTGATCTAACAAGGATGTCAAGTACATAACTAATTGATACATAATTTGCTAATATAAGAGAGAATGAAATAAATGTCAAGAAGGTACACAAAGTACTATAAGAAATTCAAGGTGAAAGAGATCATGGTGATGGAGTGTGAAATAAGGGGAAAGAGAAAGCTTCTTGGAAAAGATAACAGTTGAATTGGGTCTTGAACAAAATAATCTAGGGCAGAAAAAATGATGGCCTGAGTTAAAACAGTTGTGGTGAAAATAGAAAAGAATACCCACATGTAAGGAAGATTGCAGAGCTTAAAAACAGTAGGACTTGGTTATTGATTGGATATTACTAACTGTATGACCCTGAGTAGGTCACTTAACCCTTCTCTGCTTCAGTTTCTCCATCTGTAAAAATGAGTATAATAATAGCACCTGCCTCACAGGGTTGTTTTGAGGATAAAATGAGATAACATATGTAAAACACTTTTAAAATACTATGTAAATGTTAATTATCATCATCATCATCATTGTAATTATATGTGGGGAAAGGAAAAGGGAAGAGTCAAAGTTGACTCTAAGATAATAAGCCTAGGAGAATAGGTGTACCATTAACAGAAATAGAGAAGTGGGGGGGGGGGAGGTATAGAAGAAGATAAGTTGTTCTAAACACAATGATTTGAGGTACCAACAGGACCTCTAGGTGAAGTTATCCAGTACTTAGTCAGGAAGATAGGACTTCTTGTTGTTCATCCTTCATTCTCAAAGAGAACCAATGACATCAGGAGGGCAATGTCTTGCCTTGTGTGTGAATTGGATGTAAGTGAGACAGAGCTGTGCAAGATCATCAGCTTCACTCTCTCCTCTAAAGTCATTGGAGTCTAATGGCAAGACAAGAGTCAAGACAACTAGTAACAGCCCAGTAAACATAGAACTAGAGCTGTGGGAAAAGACTCTGGGTGAAGATAGCAATTTAAGAATCATCATTTTGAAAACAGAAGCAGTATAGTACCATAGGCTTTGGAATATGAGAGCCTAGATTCAAATCCCAACTCTGCTACTTGACTTATCTGTGTGAGCTTGGACAAGACATTCAACTTTTCTTAGACTCAGCTTCCTCATCTACAAAATGACAAGGTTGGAATAGATGACCTCTAAGGTCATTTGAAAACAAAATCTTGGGGCAATATACAGAACAGACTAGAGGAGAAAGGAATCAGCATGAAGTAGCAATGGACTTCTTAGTGATATATAAAAGAAACCATGGGCATGCGGAGTCATGAAAGTTAAGTATAAAAGTCAAATGAAAGCTAAATATAAATTTAAAATAATAATAAATATAAAGTTAAATATAAAAAAGATCGAGAGAGACCACAGTCAGAGTCAAATGCCACAAAGAAGTCAAGAAGAAGACAAAAAGAAAAAAGCATTGGATTGAATGATAAAAGAGGTCATTCATAACCTTGGAAAGTGCTGTTACAGTAAAGTGTAGGGCTTACAAGTTGAGGAGTGAGTGAGGTGTTTAGCGGTGAGGGGGAAGCAAGATATAGGATAACGACTTGAAGGAGAAGTGAAAACAAGGAAATTCTTTTTTTTTTTTTACACTGGCATCTTTATAGAAATTGAGGGTGAGGATCCAATAGAGAGGTTCTCTCCCATGATTGAAGATGCATGAGAGAGAGGGAATGATTGATGGAGAGAGACTGTTAGCACTGAAATTGAAGAAAGCTGAAATCTTTGCTGCAGGAAGGTGGTGTTAGGTGGAGAATTGAAGGAGCAGGAAGGCACAGCATTAAGCATCATCGATGCTGTTACCTTGATGAGAACCGGGTTGTCTGCAGAACATGAATCAGACCCAAGGTGGTCTCTGGATTTAGAAAAGATAGTTGCATAATCTAGTTTTCACTGGTGTCTCTTCTCTGGAGGTTCTGACACATAAGAAAATAGTCTGGGGACTTTATAGAATCAAAAAATTGTAGATTTAGAACTGAAAGGGACCTTAAAGATTATCTAATCCAACTCCCTTATTTTATGGATGAGGAAGCAGGCCCAGAAAGGTAAATTAACTTGCCCAAAGTCACCCTAGTAGAAAATGGTAACAGCTGGATTCAGATCCAGTCCTCTGACTCTGTAATGCCGGGCAAGGCAACTTCCCAAGGTTCAAAATACCAGCATAGGTGCTCTCCATTTTATTCAGTGAAAAATTAAGAACAGAGAAAATCAAAATATAGCATCATTCAAAATACAGCATTTGCCAAGTGTAATTCAATCAAGTACTACCCCACCCCTGGACATTATAATTCATTTAGTCAATCCCAAAGACCCTCTTCTAAGCACTACTCCACCCCTACACTGTATATTCATTTAGTCAACCACAAAGCCCCTCTTCTCAAATGGAGATTAGTTTCCAATCATAAGTAAAGTACATTCATTTGTTCAATCACAAAGCACAAAAAGATCAAAAGTTCCCCACCCTCAGATTATAACTGAATAGGCCATCTACCCCAGAGTTACAACAAGCTTAAGCAAAGCATTTAATGCCCAAAGAGAGGTCTTTTCTTCATCTTGACCCGAGGCAAGTTTTCAGCAATCTTTGTTCCTAGGGAGACAAAGCCTAACAAGGCCACAAGACACATTGCCAGTGTCTTCAAGAATTCACACTCTGTCTGCAGAACAGTCTCAGGAGCTCTGAACCAACAGCAAGGTTCCAGTAGCTCTGCAACAACAGCACTGTCCTTCACCAGTGGACAGAATTCACTTTCTGTGGGCAGAACAGTCTCAGGAGCTCTGAACCAACAGCAAGGTTATAAGGCCTCTGCAACAACAGGACTGTCCTTCATCAGTGGACAGATCTGGCAAAACAACATCAAAACAGACAGACAAAGTACCAGCATAACAGCCATGTCTCCTCAGTCCTTGGCAACTCTGGGTGGCAGCTCTCAAAAGTCCTGGGCAATTCAAACTGGCCCTCAGCAATCCTCTCAGTTTCTCTCTGCCTCCAAGATGCTGCTTCCAAAAGTTCTTTTGCCTCTCTCTTTTCTTGTGTCTCTCTAAATTTATGTCACCAGCTCCTCCCAGTTCAGCCCTCTCTTTTCACATCAATAAGTCCATCTCACAAGTGGGATTCACAAGCTCTGGGTTTTAACACAGTCAAACCAAAAACCAAGCCAATACAGGGGGATCTTTAAATTCCATTACTATTACAGACTCCAAAGCCATCACTATTTCTACTTCATTCTGGAGGAATGGGATGAATGGGTTTTCCCTTTCCTGGGCAACTTCTGTATGCTGCATCTCAGTTGAGCGCTTTCCCCTGGGGCAGGAGGTTGGTTTTCTGATGACACTTGAGTTTTAAGTGTTCCTTGACTGAAAGAGTAGGCAGGAAGGATAAATGAGACCAATGAAGGGATTTGAGGGAATTCTCAGTCAAATCATCTGCAGAGCATCAGGGGAAGGGCTGGAGAAAGCTGATAGGGGAGAAGGTTTAAAGCAGACATTATGGAGAATATGATGTCAACAACTGAAGGGGGAGAATCAAGCAAGCAGAGATAGATTAAGCTGCCCCAAAGTTTTGTTTAGAAAATTGATATGGAGCAGCTAAGCGGCTCAGTAGTCCTCCTGTAGTCAGGAGGACCTGAGTTCGAAACTAATCTCAGGTACTTATTAGCTCTGTGACCCTGGACAAGTCACTTAACCCTAATGACCTCAAATAATAATAATAATAATAATAACTGTCAACCTAAAAGTTTGGTTAAAGGAGGCAAACAGGCTAGGGGATTGTAATGGAAATGCAAATTTGGAAGATCTTCCCTGCCCCTAGGCTAAAGTGCACCTGAAGCCTTGGGTGGGAGGCTTGTTTTTCAGTAAATACTTCTTGATTGGCCAGTGAGTCAATAAGGTTGTTACATTTTCTGAGCCAGGAGAAGGCTATATAAGCCCTGATGTGTAGCTTTGTTTTGGGATTCACTTTGAGAAGTGTTCTGTGATTTGATCTGAATTCTGGGAAGCCGTTGTTGAGAGTCCCCCCGGCTTTGAAAAACCCAGATGTGGAAACCCAGATGTTTACTGGGTATGGATGTAATGGTTGGACAGTTTGGAAATCTGTCTACTTGATCTGTTTCTGTCTTGATAATTCTGCCTGTATGCTTTGAAGTTCGGGGTGCTGACCTTTTTCCCCTGAACAAAGTAAACGATGTATGTCTGACTGATTAAAGTAAGCTTGTTAACCCATTTTGAGTTGCTTTCCTTTAACAAAACAGATCCAAGAACCTGTGGTAGCTGCAAACCCTGAGGACGCTTGGGGTGCTTGCTGCTACAGTGATATATATTTATATTATTTATATATTATATATTCCCTTAAAGTTAGCAAAATACACACATGTATGGAGCCAAATAAAATCTGACTGCCTGAACAAAAGAATGAGAAGGCTTAAATACATTATAGAACCGTCCCAACTCAGGATGACCATGTCACTCAAATTTATAACTCCATAAATGTTTAATTACAGTATGAGAAAAGAATTTTCTTAATTGAACAGGTAGTAAATACACTAAAATAAGAGAGTTGACAAAGTGTCGTTTGAAATTATGACCCAGGATATCTGTGTTTTCTTTACCATTAACATGCCATAATATATAGCATATGTGCAAAAGATATTAAGATAAGAAAAAGTGCCATTACTCAAGGTAGTGTCTCAGTTTAAGGGTCTCCTCCTTAATGGCCATGAAGTCAGCCCCATCTGGCTTTGTTGACATAGGAAGAGGTATTCTCTGAGTTTAATAAGAGAACAAAGAAGCTTTTAGGGCCAGGTTCTTCTTCTGGTTAATTAGTTCAGACTCTGGCCCTTATTAAGGTCCAAAAATGATCTTAAATGGGGCAGCTAGGTGGCACAGTGAGCAAAGTGCCAGCCCCAGAGTCAGGAGGACCCGAGTTCAGTACCAGCCTCAGACACTTAACACCCACACAAAAAAACTAGCCATATAACCTTGGGCAAGTTACTTAAACCCAATTGCCCTCCAAAAGGCAAAAAAAAAAAAGATCTTAAATGATTATCATAATATTGATATGACAGAGCACCCACAGCAGACTTCCTCTCAGGGAAAGTTTACTCCTGGATTTAATAGGTAGTCTGTCAACAAGAGTAGAGGGAGTGGCACTTATACAAAAATGAGGAATAGAAAAGACAAGGGACAATTTGGCTGGAATATATAGTCTACAAAGAACACAAAATGTGACTAAAAAAGGAGAAGAAAAGGAAGCAGCCCAGATTTGGGCACATCTGGACCACAATACAGAGTGAAAACATCACATTTCCTTTCCTTAGACAGAGTATAAAGAACACTAGCCTTGGATACGAGGCCTGGAATGTGAAGTTAACATTTATATGCACATCTGTGTATGTGCATGTGTGTGTATGTGTACACATGCACATTTTTGTTCTTCAGTCATTCAGTTATGTCCCACTCTTCATGACTCCATAGACCATGAGGTTTTTTTGGCAAAGATACTGGAATGGTTTGCTATTTCCTTCTCCAGTAAATTAAGGCAAACAGAGATTAAGTGACTTGCCCAAGGTCATCTGGCTAGTAAATAACTGAGGCCAAATTTGAACTAAGGTCTTCCAGACTCCAAGCCCAAGGCTCTATCCACTGAGCTTTCTAGCTGCCCCATATATACATACATGCATAAATGCATGTGTATACATATATGTGTGTGTTTGTACATATTTGTGTATGTATATATGTATAATTTATAATCATTAAACAAAAAGTCATTGGACAAACATTTATTAAGTACTTACTGTATGTAGGGTATTATTCTGAACTCTGAAGAAGATGCAAAGTTTAATTAAAACAAGATCCCTCCCACTATGAACTGAAATAAAATATTCAGCACAAATTAGGAGGGGTATAAGATATCAGTGCAGAAGGCCATAATACACAATATTACAGCCCTTACAGCCTCCATTAACACATATGGAAATTCTACTCAGCCTAAAAAAAGAGAGGGTCCCAGCCCTTGAAGTGAGAAGGAGGGCAGATTCCCCTAAGCCTCAGCTGCTTGGGATGAGGGCCTTCTTCATGGATGCTCTGCTCAGTCAACTTTCTAACCCTCCATCTCGAGAATCAGTTCCTAATTTCTCCATTGATTGGTCAACAACAGGTCCTGGCCCAACCCTTACTTGTTTGAGCCCTGATTGGCTCAGACTGAATGTAAAAAGCAATTTCTTTTTTTGGACAGAAACCCACAGGTTCTTCACCTCCCTGACTGATTTTTTTTTTTTACTAAGTAAAGAGGCCATTCTCTGCCTCATTTTTTGACCTAGCCTTAATCACTGAATGGGTGTTGCCTCAGTCAAACCGAGACCTGGGAAAGACCTTAGCTTAAAAAGGCTGAGGTGGCTAGGGGGTGCAGTGAATAGAGCACCAGCCTTGGAGTCAGGAGGACTTGAGTTCAAATCTGGTCTCAGACACTTAACACACAAAAAAAAACTTGCCGTGTGACCTTGGGCACGTCACTTAACCCCCATTGCCCCTCCAAAAAAAAAAAAAAAAAAGGGCCAAGGTCTCCCACTGCATCAAAGGCCATCTCCAGTCCAATATATCTTGTTACTGGACTCAGACAGCTCTGAAGGAGAAAGTGAGACTGGTAACTTTGTATTGTCCTGCCTCACTTAAATCCAATTCACTTGCATGTGAAAGGGAGGCATCACCTCCCTGATGTCATGGTTCTCTTGGAGAATGAAGGACAAACAATTCCTGTAGATCTTGTCTCTGGAACATCTTTTGTATTCATTTCCTTCTCTCCCCTCACCTGGCCATTATCCCAGTTCAGCTCTTCAATACTTCTCATTCAGATTATTATAATGTTCTCCAAAGTGCTCTCCTTTCTCTCTAGTCCAAGGGTTCTCCTAACCTTTATTGTGTCATGGTCTCCTTTGGCACTCTAGTGAAACCCATGGACTCTTCAGAATAATATTTTAAATGCTCCAAATAAAAGGAAACAAATCATATTGAAATAGTTATCAAAATATTTTTTTTTAAGTTCACAGACCCCAGGTTGAGAATCTTTGCTCAAGTAACTTCACTTCTCCAATATATCTGCCAAAATAATCTCCCTAAGGCATAAGAAGATCATGTCAATCCTCTTCTTGAAAATGTAATCAGAGGCAGCAGTGCAGTAGATAGAGCACCTGCCCTGAAGTCAGGAGGACCTGAGTTCAAATCTCACCTCAGATACTTACTAGCTGTATGACCCTGCACAAGTCACCTAACCCTGATTATTTCCTCCCCCTTCTCAATGAGGGTGGGTGGGGAGGGAGGAAGGGAGAGAATTTGAAACTCAAAGTTTTAAAAACAATTGTTAAAAATTGTTTTTATATGTTTTTAACTGAGAAGATATATATACAATGGAGTATAGAAATCTATCTTGCCCTACAGGACAATAGAAGGGAAATAGGGGCGGGGGGGGGGGAAGGGGAGTGATAAAAGAGAGGGAAAATTAGGGCAAAGGGTAATCAGAATGCACACCGTCTTGGGGTGGGAAGAGGGGAGAGATGGGGAGAAAATTTAGAACTGAAAATCTTGTGAAAGTGAATGTTGAAGACTAAAAATAAATTAATAAAAAGATTTTTTTAAAGAAAAAAATGAAAACTTAATACATATGAATAATCAAACCAAAAAAACTGGAAAGTAAGGGAATGCTTATCAGCTGAAGAATGTCTAACCAAATTATATTATGTGAATGTGAATCTTGAGCCATAAGAAATAATGAAAGGGACTATTTTAAAGAAATTTTAGATGATGTGCATGAAGTGATGCAAAATGAACAGAATCAGGATACCCAATCTAAACAATGACATTGTAAAGACAAAACTTTGAAAGACTCAAGAACTCTGATTAACTCAATGACCATTCCAAAGAACCAATGTTGAAGTATGCTATCCCCTTCCTAAGAAAGAGCTGATGTACTCAGGCTGCACATAGTTTTTTTTAACATGATCAATGCAGGAATTTGTTTTCTTCAACTAGCTGTTACATGGTTTTGTTCTTTTTCTTCTTTCCTTAAGGAATTAGAAAGGTGGGAGGAAGAAAAAATAATAGATATTCATTGAAAAGAATAGAAGTAAATCAATTGCATTATTTTGAAATAATAGCCCATGCCTTCAAGGACCTTACGTTCTATTGAAAGGAAAATGTGTCCATAGATAAATGCAACATATATACAAAGTAATATCAGGGAAGTGTCAAATAACTAGGGGAATCAAGAAAGAATTTTTGAAGAGGCTGGCTCTTGAGCTGAGTATTGAAGGAAGTTAAAGAGGATAAGAGGAAGAAGTGAAGAGGGGGTGCAATTCAAGCATGGGAATTCGAGTGTTGATTGAGATTATTGAACTGAGACAAAGAGAAAAGTGGCTCTGGACATATAGACAGGAATTGCCCAGAAGTAGTCAGCTCAAGGATAAAGCCTGATGTACCACTGATATCTGGATGCACTGATATGTCCCCACAAATTGCACTATAGGATAATCTTTACAGTTAGTCCCCAGGGACCAATCCTAATGGCTGAGCATATACCATCAGAGAATTCATACTGGATACAAGTCATATATAGAATATATATGGGAAATCCATCAGTCAGAGTTGGTGGGGTACAACAGAGATGTCTTACTGGAATGAAATGTTATGGACGAGTGAAGTCTTATGAATCTAATGTAGTACATAGACCCTTAGCTAGAGCATAGACCTGATTAGATGTCAGAAAATTTGTCCTGTGGGTGAAGACTTATAAATGTAATTAATTATAAATGTAATGATCCAGTGTCATTCCCAAAGTATTGAGGGGCCTCTCTCATTAGAAATGATGAAGGTCCTCATCTGATGGACCCTTCCACCATGACACCACAAATAGTCCTCATCTTCCTCAAATCCCACCGAGGGTTAAACCAGACAAACCTCTGTGGCAAAGATAGGAAGAAATTCTATGCCATATTCATCCTGCCACGCTTAGCTGCCCTCTGGCTGATAAAGGAGAGGTAGGAGACCTATATGATAACATTTCTAATTTTAAGGTTCTTACTTGTTATCATCCCTACTCTGGACTCTCTCTAGAACCTAATGATTTATGGACTTTAATTTTCCCAAAGACTCACTAAGTGTCTCCTCTTCCCCTCTGGCCTGTCAGGGTATTTAACTCCTCTCTCTCCCCTTCTCTTCCTCCCCCCCCCCACCCTTTTTTACTTGAAGCATCCATCTGAAGCATCCTGAGATAGGAAGGTTTGCAATATTGAATGCATTAAATTCTTGACAACTCTATCGATTTTCTCTCTCCCACTGCATAATGCAAGCTATATATAAGCAGATAGGTTGTCCCCCTGTCCCTTACTGTAAAGGGACTCTGCCTTTCCCCCCCTATCTAATGTCCCTTCTCCCTGGCATATGGTGATATATAGACGTAGCGCTTGTCCCTTATGCTGATGATGGATTATCTCCCTCCCCAATATTATTTTCCTCCCTCTTCATGGATGTCCTCTAATTTATCCTCTTTACGGTGGCAGATTGGATGCCCCACACACTGCTCATTGAAGTCAAGGCTGTTAGTGATGGGAAGCAGGGGAGCAGAGAAGGGTATATGTCAAAATGAGGGCAGCATCAACCCTGGGCCCCTGTTAAGTGAGAATGAACATGATTGGAGTTGTGGTACCTGAGATTTCACCTAACACTGTGTCAGAAATCCTGAAAGGGAAGGAACCTTACAGTTCCAGGTTACCCACCCACACATGGTCCCTTCTACCACTTTCTAATTCCCTCTTCTTCAGTAAGTCTTGGAAAACTTGTTCTCATTCAGCTTCCTTTTGGGTCTTATCTTTCCCTATTGGACTGTAAGTTCCCTGAGGGCAGAGAGTGACTTTCTTTTTCATATTTGTATTCCTAGCTAGGTACTTAGCAAAGTGCATAGCATAGTTATAGGTTCTACATGGTGGGGGGGGAGGAGGTAGGGGTATGGCACCCCTCCAACTTGGAAAATCCGGGTAAAATTTTTTGGCCCTCCTTCCATAACAAAGAAGTCTGGGTTTTTTTTTCTTTTTCTTTTATGGGGTGTTTAAAGAATCTTATTATAAAATTTGGATATATTTATGGTATTAAAAGATAAAATATTTTGATATTATACAATACTATATGTATATTTTATGCATTTCTGAGTTTCTAAATTTTTTTGTGTTGTCTGTGGCTTCTGCAAAACTCCCCCCAAATTCCCATTTAATTTCTTATGCTGACCTGCAATATATCAAAATTGAGATGGAGGAAATTGGGATGTGGAAGGGATAATCTTACTTAGTAGGTGCTTTTAAGATGTTTATTGACTAACTGCTTTCATTTAAGAATCCTTTCAGGGTTGACTCTTCCTACCAAGCTCATTTACTCTTGTCTTCTCGGGCTTACTCTGTTTGTACTATATTTACTTCTACTCCCTGGCATGTTGCTTTGGAAGAATTCTTAAATGCATGCGTGTGTTTTGCCTTATAAAGTCTTTAAGGGCAGAGACTATGTCTTCCATCTCACTAATCCCACCCCCTGTATAGGAATCTGAAGAGAACAAGGCATTCACCGACTGGGCAACATTTACCCCATGCAATCAAAAAAGGATAGGTTTTCCTTAAAAGATACTGAAACTTTGCAATGATTAAAGAGTATGCTATCCATCTCCTGTCAGATGGACTTAAAATGCATGTAAGAATGAAACATTTTGGGGGGGGACATGACCAATTTGTATGAGAGGGGTTTTTTTTGTTTGTTTGGTGGGATATTTTTTTTAGGAGGAAATGGAGAGAGGGAGGAAAAGAGGAAGGAAAAGAGGGAGGGTGGGAGAAAAGACAAGGAAAAAGGAAAGAAGAAAGGAAAGAAAGAAAAAAGAAAGGATAGAGGGAAGAAGGAAGGAAAAAGGGAGGGAGGAGGGAAGGAGGGAGGAAAGGAGAGAGGGAGGAAGGAAGGAATTGACACTGCCCTTGAGACTTAATTAACCAAGGGGACTACCATGTTTCCCCGATAATGAGACCTATCCCTAAAATAAGCCCTCCCCTTACTGTGTAAGATTCCTCTAAAATAAGCCCTCCCCCGAAAATAAGCCCTATTGAGATTGCTACTGTAGTGAAGGTGATCCCCTGCGCTACACGCTACATTACGGTACCCTCTGTATGCACCGTCCCCCCTCCAGGTGAAACGCACGCCGCGCTCCGAGCTGCATCCAATCAGAGCTGCAGCAGTGAGCGCGTCATCCTGTTCTTTATTGAATTCATTATTGAATAAAGGTACATTTTTTGTTCACATTTACCTGTTTATTAAAATTGCTGTCAATGTTCATTAAAATAAGCCCTCCCCTGAAAATAAGCCCTCTGGTGTTTTTCTGTCCAAAAAAATAATAAGACAGTGTCTTATTATCGGGGAAACATGGTAAGACTCAAGCCATAAATGCAGCTTCCTTTCCACCTAAATACAAAGCACATAAGGAGTCAAGGGTTCTTCCCACAGACCTGACACAAGCTATTGACTGGTGCACCACCATTGCAGGAAAGCTTAAACCGGACTAAATCAGTGTTCCATCCTTACTAAATAGCTTTCCATTCTATTGTTAAGTAAATTTCTTTTTGTTATGTGTTAGACAGTCTACAAGTGTTTTATTTGTTTTCCAATCTTGAACCTTTGCCAATAAGCTAGTCTATCTCCCTCAGGTCTGGCCTAAAATATTTGGTATTAGTTAGTTATCTTGGATCACAATGGCCTTCACGGTTGAAGTGTGAGAAAGGTTATATCCAGATGGTGGATACCCTAATGCCTTGGATGCTCTCTCTGTGATGCTTCTGTTCAAGATTTTGGCCACATACAAGGGGCTTCCCACTGACTCAGAGGGATATGTTGGCATTTAGCAATCAGAGATAGTTGTGAATATTCTCTGGATCCTTAAGAATCATGCCCCTAGTTTAATATGAATGTATATGTAAAGCCTATATCAGATTACACGCCATCTTGGGGAGGCAGGAGGGATGGGAGGGGGAGAAAATTTAAAACTCAAAAGCTTGTGGAACTGAATGTTGTAAATTAAAAATAAATAAATAATTGTTTAAAAAATAAATAAAAAGGAGGAACTGAGATCTAGGAAAGTGAAATGACTTGTCCAAGATCACACAGGTGGATGAAATTTGAACCCAGATTGTCTGACTCTAGAGTTCATGCCACCCAAACTCCCCGAGGACAGGCTTGTTTTGGTTCTTACATCACCAGTGACTAGCACAGCTCTTGTCACTTAGTGAATGTTTGCTGAATGGATGCATGCACACACGTGTTCATGGATGGATGATGGATAAACAATTAGTAAATTCTCAAAAAGAAATCATGCCCCTAAAATAATGAACAATGCAACCTGTCATTTGTGTGATTTGTATAACTTTGCATTTAAGGATAATTGTGATGCCTAGGCACACCAGCTTTGGAAGTCCTGGGTCCTCCTTGAAGACTATTAATTTGGAGATTTTCTAGTGGGATCTGTACTGAATGAACTACTTGGCACTTCTTCACGTGGTATTTGAAAAGGTATTGAGAACCTGTCACCTGTACTTTCTTGAGACTCTTGGGTGCAGAGTACTAGCAGAAGTACTTGGAAGAACAGTATTCCCCAAGACCTCCGAATTGGGGAAGGTAAGACTAATATCTTCTCTGTCCCTCTGTGTGTCTGTGAGTCTGTCTCCATTCCTCTCTCTCCTTCTCTTTTTTTCTGTCTGCCTGTCTCTATTTCTCTCTGTCCCTGTGTCTCTGTTGTCTGTCTCTTTGTGTGGGAGTTGGGGGGGGGGGGAGCGGTTTGTCTGTTTCTGTGAGGAAAGAAAAGGTGATTTCTTCTATCCCTTCCCTCATCTCAGGATGTATAAAGAAGACTTTAAAGATAAGTAATGTCTACCTGGTCCTAAGCCTAGATTTGGTGCCCCTGGTAGCCTCTTTGATATTTCCCCCCTAACCATAGGTAATTGAACAAAGACCATGAGATGGATATTTCCAGCCCTGGAGATGACCTTATGAGTTTAAGACATTGGAAACTCCTGAGGCCTTCAGTCATGCTGGCTACTAAAGGGGAGGAACCCCCTGCAGCTACAGTCATAACTCTCAAAGGAGGTATGACCACCAAGCCAAACTCTGCCCTTCCCCAGTTTGCCTAGAAAACATGGACCTTGAGGAAGTTGTTCTGTCAGCACATAACCTTGGTGAAGCTAAAATACCTATTCAGCAAACTCACTAAATAGTTCTTGTTAATGTTTTAAGTACCAGCCTCCAAGAGTGTAATAATAATTATGTTATTGCTTCTTCATGTTTAAGTCTTTGTCAATGAGGGCTGCTTATATCTATAGCTATCCTATATCTGATCTACATTGTACATCAAATATTTCTCCCTTTTGGGAAGACTCATAAATCAAATCTAAACTTTAAGTGATTTCCCCCAGGGGTCCAAGGTGTGGGTATAAAGACCCAGAGTGTTTAAAAAAAAAAAAAAAGAGCCTGATCCCTCTCATTAGGGCCATGCTCCTCCAGGACTAAACCAAGTCTGTACAGGTAAATACAGAATTAGTGGTCCCTTTAGAGAAGTGAGGCAAGAGCCACAGTAGCATTTGTATGTACTTACATAAAGAACAGAACTGATACCTGTCTACCTCCCTCACAAGGTACAAATAACATACTGGATATGCAATGTTTTATAGCATGTAAAACACTATTCATAGAAGTCACAGAATCCCTCTCTTCTTTCCATATACAACTCAACTTACCCTTTTTACATGAAGCATAAAGTTTTGATAAAGGTGATTGTCGAGGGCCAGTCTCAGACCTGGTCCATACATGGGAAGACTCTGGTTCAGGAGTTCTCCCAAGCCAGCTCCCTGCGAAGGCTATATTATGTCTTAAGATTAGTTCACCGTGTCTTCCTGACTTGTAGGCGCTTAGGATGCGATAACTGAGCTGTGACCCAGACATAGATGCGTGCAAGGGAACAAGGATAATAAAACATAGGGAATTATGTAAGTCAACAAGGATATAAAAACATACAGATATGCTAAAGGTACAAGGACAGTAAATATTTTTGCATGTGTTCCAAAGAGATAATTGCTTTGCATTCATTACACAAACCCTGCCCTCTGATCAATAAATCGGAACTGCTATGAGATTCTCACCTGGCTCATGTCCACCATTCCACACTTCTTGGTTTGGCCTATGCCCATTTTTGATGTAGGCATCAGGTGATCTTTCTTGATCTTGAGTGACCTCTCTCCCTAACCACTATTGTTAAATTTTATTTTGACTTATTCTCTGTACATACCTATGGAAGCAGCATAGAGTAGTGTGTAAAGAGCCAGTCTTAAAGCCAGGAACACCTGGATTCATGACCCGCCGCGGACACTAAATGAGACTGGGAGTTCCTGGAGAGCAGGGACTGCCTTTTGCTTCTCTTGGCACAAAACCTGGCACATCGATGTTATTGCTCTTGTTCGATTGTTTCAGTCATGCCCGACTCTTTGTGACCTTATTTGAGGTTTTCTTGGCAAAAATACTAGTAAGTGTCTGAGGCCAGATTTGACCTCAGCTCTTCCTGACTCCACACCTGTATTCTATCTGCTAAGCCACCTAGCTACTTAATAAATGTTGATTGATTGATTGATTGATGGTGTGACCCCCAAGCAAGTCACTCAGCCCCTCAGTGCTCTGGGCAAATCTCTAAGATTATAAATTACAGAAAACGTGTTGACCGGAATTGGTAGAAAGAATTTTCTCACCCAGGAGCCCTTCCTATTATGGAAATCCTAGGGCTACTAACAGCGATAAAGTGCTAGGTCTGGAATCACAAAGAGTTATCTTCCTCATTTCAGATCTGGCCTAGGACAGTAACTATGTGACCTTGGACAAATCAATCCTGTTTGCCTCAGTTTCCTCATTTGTAAAATGAGCTGGAAAAGGAAATGGCAAATCATTCTAGTGTCTTTGTCAAGGAAACCCCAAATAGAGTCACAAAGAGTCCGATATGACTGAAAAAAAAAACAATTGCAAAATCTCTTCCTGGGGTAGTTGGAAGAGCAGTCTGACCTGGATGTAGAAGGATAGAATGACCCATTTCCAGGCTTTAGATTTTAGGATCCTTAAGGTCCCTTACAACTCTGAAATCCTAGCATTTAAGGCTTAAATTGCATGGCCCTTCAGGACTTTCTTTTTCTTTTCACGTATCTTTGCTCCCTCTTGTGGCCATTAGCCCTCATTACTCCTATAGCACAGAGCAGGTACCATTTTAGAACAGAAAGTGACCAGAGAGATCACCTACTCATAACACAAGTGCAAAAATTGAGATCCAGAGAAAGTCATTTGTTCAAGGTCACACAACTGGAAATTGAAGAATAAGGGTTCAAACTTAGGTCTTTTATATTTAAATTCAACTTGTGCCCCTCTTCTTAAAGTAATTGATGATAATGGCTTGGAGATATTGTATCTCTCAGGAGTATTCCCTTTCATATCTTAAAGAATAAAGATGTGCAGACCCTTAGAGGCTTATAGCTAATATATAGCTACCTCGATTCAATTTTACAAGCATTTATTAAGCATCTAGGATAAAGAAGACACTGTTAGGTGCTTATAGAAAGAGAAAATATGACAAAACTGTGCTATTTAAGAAGCTTGGTAAGGGAGGAGGAGAATTGAAGAGTACACAGTTAAGTATAATACAAGATTATGTTATCAAAAAGACCTTGTGTGAGACACACTGCCCTTTACCAGAATTTTGTGCTTTTATTTCCTTATATTCTTCACCTACTCTGAGGGGAGTTGCAGGAAAGACTCTAGGTTTACTATGAAGAAGCAAATCATGGCCCAAGTTGGAAACAGAGCAAGTGAAAGCTCCCTTGATGATTGGTAATGGGATCAGGTCCATGGGTAGCCACTGTCCTTCCAGCCTGGGAGAAATAGGGAGGCCCAATCTTAAAATAATAGTAATAATAATAATAATAATATCTTGGACCAAACCCTTCTCCAGGCCCTTCCCCTCTCCCCTAGCCCAGCAGTTTCTTTCCTCTAGGCCTATTATGTCCCTGATCATCAGCACAAGTCCAGCTTTATCCCCATAGTGGCAAGCATCAAACAGAAAAAGATATAAAGAAATTAATCTCTAATGACATAATTCCAGTCCCTATGACAGATGGTGAGGAAGATTTTTTTTTTTAATTTTGTGAGAAAGGAAAAGGATCTTTCTGGCACCTCTCAAATCACATCATGTAGGCTTCCGGCTATTCTGCCTTCTTGTAAAGCTGCTAGTTGTAAGTCCAGTTCCTGTCTTCTAGCATCCTAATTAGTCTAGAAATGAGAAGGGTGAATAATTGGCAGTGAAACAGTACAATGCATGCCTGAGGAGAAGAAAAGACTGGAGAGATGCCTACCCCTCTGCCTCCACTCTCTGCCCTTCTCCTGACTCTCTGAGTAACTGAAGCCAGCCAGTATCCTGCCAATATAGACCAATCCTGCCAACTTACAGTGAAACTCCAAGGAAAGCATCTCATTTTCATTATTACATGATATCATAAAGGTATAATGTCTTTGAGGGCAGAGACCTTTTCGTTAAAATCCCAGATAGGGCCTAGAGCCAATTTCTAGCTGTGAAATAGGTGATTAGTAATTGTACAACTTTGAAAGACTTAGGAACTCTGATGGACACAATAACCAACCAATAACAACTACAATTCTAGAGGGTTCATGATGAAATATGCTACCCACCTCCAGAGAGAAATGCAATGGATTCATAGTAGATATAGACAGATAGATACAGATAGCTACAGAGATAGATAGATAGATGGATAGATAGATAGATAGATAGATAGATAGGAGAGAGAGAGAAAGAGATGGCATCATTAATGTGGGAATTGGCTTTGCTTGACTACATTTTTGTAACAGGTTTCATTTTTTTCTTGTTTTCTCATTGAGTGGAGGAGAGAAAGGGAAGGTGGGAGGGAGAGAATTCAGAACTGAAAATGAAATTATTTTATTGTTTATTTTAACAACTTTGAAAAGGAAATGAATGCATAATATGATCATTTGACTTGATTGGCATGAGAGTAGCCATGCAAAGAATGACAAGCCTGAATTGATGTCTGTACTAGCCAGGGGAAAGTTAAAGAGTGTGTTGTTTTTGCTGGACTTTGAACAGGTCACCTCCGCAATATGATCCCCATTTCTGAGAAGCTAGACGCATTTCCCATAAGATCAGGGGTGAAACAAGGGTGTCCACTATCACCCCTCTTATTCAATCTGGTACTAGAAATGTTAGCAGTAGCAATTAGAGAAGAAAAAGAAATCAAAGGAATCAAATTAGGCAAAGAAGAGATCAAGCTATCACTCTTTGCAGACGATATGATGATATACTTAGAGAATCCTAGAGAATCAAGTAAAAAACTATTTGAGACAATAAATAAATTTGGCAAAGTTGCAGGATATAAAATAAACCCACATAAATCCTCGGCATTCCTATATATTTCCAATGAAATCCAACAGCAACAGATAGAAAGAGAAATCCCATTTAAAGTTACTGTAGACATTATAAAATATTTGGGAATCTACCTGCCAAAACAAACCCAGGACCTGTATGACCATAACTACAAAACACTTTTCACACAAATAAAGTCAGATCTAACTAATTGGAAAAATATCAATTGCTCATGGCTGGGTCGAGCTAATATAATAAAAATGACAATTTTACCTAAATTAAATTATATATTTAGTGCCATACCAATTAATTTACCAAAAAACTGCTTTATAGAGCTAGAAAAAATAGTAACCAAATTCATTTGGAAGAATAAACGGTCCAGAATATCAAGGGAATTAATGAAAAGAAATGCTAGGGAAGGTGGACTAGCTATACCAGATTTCAATCTGTATTATAAAGCAGCAGTCATCAAAACTACTTGGTACTAGCTGAGGAACAGAGGAGTGGATCAATGGAATAGATTAGGCACACAAGATTCAGAAGTCAATGACTATAGTAATCTATTGTTTGATAAATCCCCAGACCCTAGTTTTTGGGATAAGAACTCACTATTTGACAAAAACTGCTGGGAAAACTGGAATATAGTATGGCAGAAACTGGGCATAGACCATTATCTAACACCATATACCAAAATCAAGTCTAAATGGGTGTATGATCTAGGTATAAAGGTTGAGACTGTAAGCAGTCTCCTAAAACAAGGAATAGTTTATCTATCAGATTTGTGGAGAGGGAAAGACTTTATGACTAAACAAGAATTAGAGAACATTATAAAATGTAAAATGGATAATTTTGATCACATGAAATTGAAAAGTTTCTGTACAAACAAAGCCAATGTAACCAAGATTAAGAGGGAGGTGGGAAATTGGGAAAGAATCTTTACAACCTATGTCTCTGACAAAGGACTCATTTCTAAAATATACAGAGAATTGAGTCAAATTTATAAGAATACAAGTCATTCGCCAATTGATAAATGGTCAAAGGATATGAACAGGAAAATTTCAGAGAAAGAATTTAAAGATATCTATAAGCACATGAAGAAATGCTCTAAATCACTATTGATTAGAGAAATGCACATCAAAACAACTCTGAGGTACCACATCTCACCAGTCACATTGGCTAAGATGACAAAACAGGAAAATGACAAATGATGGAGAGGATGTGGGCAAATTGGAACACTAATGCATTGCTGGTGGAGTTGTGAACTGATCCAGCCTTTCTGGAGAGCAATCTGGAATTATGCCCAAAGGGTTATAAATACTTTCATACCCTTTGATACAGCAATACCACTCCTAGGTTTATATCCCAAAGAGATCATAGAAATGGGAGAAAGACCCATATGTACAAAAATGTTTATAGCAGCTCTTTTTGTGGTAGCAAAGAATTGGAAATTAAGGGGATGCCCATCAATTGGGGAATGGCTGAACAAGTTGTGGTATATACATGTTATGGAATACTATTGTGCTATAAGAAACGAGGAGCAGACGGTCATCATATTTACCTGGAGAGGCTTAAAAGAACTGATGCTGAGTGAGAAGAATAGAACCAGGAGAAATTTGTACACAATTACAGACACAACGTATGTGTGATGACCTACTTTGATAGACTGGACTCTTCTCAGCAATGCAGTGATATAAATCAATCACAAAAGACTATTGATGGAGAGAAATATGTTCATCCAGAGAAAGAACTAGAAAGAACTAAGATTATATCCAAGTGGAAGCAAAATACCTGATCTTTTTCCTTCTCTTATTTGGTTTTATGTCCTCTTTACCATTTTTCATTCCAGCTGGTACAATCCATCTTTACAGATCCTATACTTGACTATAAGCCGCCATGGGGGTGAGGGGAGGGAGGGGGACAAAATGTGAAAGTCAAGGAATTGTGGAATTGAATCCTGTAAACTAAAAGGAAATAAACAAATTAACAAATAAAAAAAAATGATTTCCATTTCCTTCTCTGTAAAATGAGAGGGTTGGAGGAGATGATTTCTCATGTTTTTCCCAGTTCTAAAGTTCTCTGTGGTTTCCCATTTGATATATACTGGGGTCCATCCAACTCCATCTCTCTAATGTTCATTAGCATTTGCTTACTAAGAGGTTACCCACTAAGAGGGTTAGGGTTGCTCTGGAGACCCCAAAATACCAACACACCGGGTCCTGCCAAATAAATTTGTCTCAAGTCTTCTCAGCCAAAGAAAAGTAAAATTTATTAAAAATTAGCTTGCATTAGACACAGAGTAAGTCTGTGCTAGGTCTTGCTATGGCGCTCTCACTATTCTATGGCATCCTGTGGCATTCTCACTATTGTATGGCGCTCTCACTATTCCATGGCACTCTCACTATTGTATGGCGCTCTCACTATTCCATGGCACTCTGTGATAGTAATGGCATTTAAAGATTCCCCTGTATTGGCTTGGTTTTCAAACTAATTGTGTTAAAACCCAGAACTTGTTAATCCCACCTGTGGGATGGACTTTTTGATGTGAAAAGAAAGTCCTGAACTGTGAGGAGCTGGTGACGTAGATTTGGAGAGACAAGAGAGAGGCGGAAGATTTTTTTGGAAGCAGCACCTCATGGAGAGAGAGAGAGAGACTAAGAGAATTGCTGGTGGCCGCTTTGAATTGCCCTGGACTTTTGAGACCTGCCCCCTGAGCTGCCAAGGACTGAGGAGACATGGCTGTTTTGCCGGTACTTTGTCTGTCTGTTTTGATGTTGTTTTGCCAGATTTGTCCACTGGTGAAAGACAGTCCTGTTGTTGAAGAAGTCCTGGAACCTGGCTGTTCGCTAAGAAGCCCTGAGACTGTCCTGCAGACAGAGAGTGAATACTGTCCACTGGTGAAGGGCAGTGCTGTTGTTGCAGGGGTCTGGAGACTGTCCTGCAGACAGAGTGAATACTGTCCACTGGTGAAGGACAGTGCTGTTGTTGCAGGGGTCTGGGAGCCTTTCTGTTGGTTCAGAAGCCCTGAAGAAGGATTTTCTTGTTGTATGTTTACAGAAATCCTGGGAGAGGGCTTTGCTAATGTGTTCAGGGGTTCTAGGACTGTTCTACAGACAGAGGATAAATTCATGAAGGGACTGGCAATATATCTTGTGGCTTTGCTAAGCCTTGTCTCCCCAGGAACTAAGATTGCTGAGAACTTGCCTCGTGTCAAGATGAAGAAAAGACCTCCATTTGGGTATTAAGTGCTGTATTTAAACTTGATGTAACTCTGGGGTAGATTCAATTGTGATCCAGGGGTGGGGAACTTTTGACCTTATGTTTGGAAACTAATCTCCATTTGAGAAGAGGGGCTTTGTGGTGGACTTAATTAAGGTATAGCCTAGGGGTGGAGAAGTATTTAGAACAGAGACTTTGTAATTGATTGAATGATTGGAAGGTCCTGGGGTGGGGTAGTACTTGGAGATTATTTAATCACACTTAGTAAATGCTGTATTTGAAATGATGTCATGTTTTGATCTTCTCTGTTCTTGGTTTGTCACTGAATAAAATGGAGAGCACCTATGCTAGTATTTTGAACCTTGAGAAGTTGCCTTCCTTGGCATTATATTACACACTCTCACTATTGTATGGCATTCTCACTATTCCATGGCACTCTCAC
>NW_027187380.1:14192172-14264508 GCF_028583685.1 Petaurus breviceps papuanus | reverse complement strand
CTCACTATTCCATGGCATTCTCACTATTCCATGGCACTCTCACTATTCCATGGCATTCTATGGCACTCTCACTCTACATGGTGTGAGATGGAGTCTTATATACAGAACGTTGTGGGAGGAATCTAGGGGTGATCTAGAGAAGGAGTTTGGGGAGGGTCTTCAGGAGGAGTTAATGAGGTCAATGAGTGATTAAGGGTGGGAAGCCACCTGGAGACCACAAACAATGGTGGGCTAGGCCAGTTCAAGGGTGGGAAGTCTAGTAACAGACTTGCCTCATCAAATGTGATGATTTAATCAAGAGTCCAAGGGAGGTTCCCAGAGCCTGTACCTCAAGGACTCAAGGAGAGCTCCAGGGGGTTCCCAGAGCCCATACCTCATCACTTACTATATCAATATTGTTAACTACTCTGTATCTAAATAGATACTTAAGCTATAGACTTGTAAAGTACATACAAATTGCTTTTGGATGTCCCCTCTACTATGGGACTGGAGCACCACATAAGAAGTAAGCAAGGCATCCTCAAACTGAACAGTAAACTAAGATTTCTTCCTTCCCAACAGCCCCTTTCCCCCTCAAAGGAATCATGAATGTGTAGCAAGTATTCCTGACGGTCCCCTTTCAGAAGTTTTACTGAGAGAAATAAATCACTGAGACAGTAGGGAAGGTAGAAAAATAGATGTGGGGAGGCAAGGGGAAGAAGAGAGTAAAGTGTAATAACATTGGAAAGGTAGAAAGGGGCCAGTTTAAGCCAAAGAGAAGATTTTATATTTGATCCTGGAGACAACAGGGAGCCAGTGAACCACTAGAAGGTTATATGGTCAGATGTGTGCTTTAGGAAGATCAATTGGACAGCTAAGTGGAAGATGGATTGAAACACAGAGACACTTAAGGCAGGGAAACCAATCAGCAGGCTATTGCAATTGAACAGGTGAGATGATGAGGCCTACACCAGAGTGGTGTCAGTGTTAGAGGAGAGAAGAGGGCATGCTAGTAATGCTTTGAAAGTAGAATCAATAGGATTTGGCAACAGATTAGATATGGGGTGAGGTAAGGAGTGAAAGGATGAGGAGTCAAGACCTAGGTAGAGAGCCTGGTGAGTAGGAGGATGATGGGGAAGTCAGGAAAAGGGAAGGGTTTTGGAGGTAAAATGATGAGTTCAGTTTTGAACTTACTGAGTTTAAGACATCTCTGGGACATCTAGTTTGAAAGAACTGAAACAGAGATGTGAGTTGCACATAAATACTACTGAACTATAAGAGTCCATGTTGGCAAGACAAGTCAGGTTTGGCACAGAGACAGATTCTTGGATGCCAGCAGGAGAAACTTCTAAGAGTCATATCCTCCAGTAAGATAGAAGAAAGACAAATTGCCTTCAAGTTGATATAGGCACCTGATGTTTTAAAAAGGAATTCCAGACACAAAACTCTTTCTCCTAATCCTTTCACTACCTGGGGAAAGCAGGAAGGGCTACAGAAAGTGGGTGGTCAGGCTAGAGTATAGCTTTTGGAGGCAGCTAGGTGGTACAGTGGTTAGAGTACCAGCCCCAGGAGGCAGGAGAACTTGGGTTCAAATCTGGCTTCAGACACTATGTAACACTGGACAAGTCATTTAATCCCTCAATTGCCTCCAAAAAATAGAGTACAGCTTTTGAAAAGCTCTTATTCATTTTTTTTTTTGGTATGGTAAAATATGTGGGGCCACAATGTGGATTGCCTACATTCAGTAGTACTACCACCACCACTACCACCACTACTACTACTATTACTATTTCCTGTTTTCTATTCCTCTGAACTATCTCTTTATCTCAAATATACCTCTATCCACTCTGACCTCCCATCTCTTTCCCTCCAACTCATACCCAATTATCTCAAAAACACTCTCCTGCTTCTTCTCTCTCTTTCCCACTTTCTTTCCTCCCTTCTCTCTTCTAACTCTGTCATCTTCTCCCTTGATCTTTCCTTTTGTTCCATTTGCAATCCAAAAACTAACCCTAATCAAGCCCCACTTGGTCATTGATTTGGCCCCATTGGCTTAGAGTGAATGTTAAACAGCAATTGTTTCTCTTTTGACCAGAAATTCTTCCCCTCCCCCCCTTTTTTTTGTTTAGGTTATAGAGGCCATTCTCTGCCTCATTTCTTACCTAGCCTTAATCACTGAATGGGCATTGCCTCAGTCAAACTGAGATCCATTAAAGACCTTAGCTTAAAAAAGCCTAGGTCCCCCACTATATCCAGGGCTATCTCTAGTCATTCTGATCTATATCTTACCACTGGACCCAGATGGCTCCAAAAGAGAAAGTAAGGCTCTCGACTTTGCACTGCCCTATCTCACTTAAATCCAATTTACTTGCAAGCTGTGGTATCACCTCCCTGACTGAACAAGAAGAAGATTACTGTTATCTGCATACACATCAAGAAAAAAGAAAGTCAGAGAATTTCAGACCCAGGGTTAGAAAGGATTTCCAAGACCATCTAAATTAACTCATACCTGCACTTACCCTTTACAACATCCCCCCAAAATGATGATCTGGCCTCTCTTCAGAAGTCTCCAGGGATGAGGAATCCATTATCATCCCAAGTAGCTCATTCACTTTTTGACATCTCTAATTATTAGAATGATATTTCTACTCAAAGAGCTGAAAATCTGCCTCTCCAGAACCTTGACTCACTGCTCTTTGTTTGGCCCACTGGAGCCAAGCAAAACAAGTCTAATCTCTCTTCCACGTGACAGCTTTCAAATACTCAAAGACAGATATCTTGCCCCCTAATATCATCTCTTTAATCCAACACAATAAAGTGCCAAGACTGTCAGTGTCTAAAGACAATTCTCCAAAGTCTCCTTCAGGATTTTAATCAATTAACATTTAAGTATCCACTATGTGTCAAGTTGTTGTCCAGTGGGGATTAATGACATCATGGGGTGATGTCTTGACTCCTTCATGAATGGGATTTAAGTGAAGCAGAGTTGCACAAAGTCAGCGGCCTCACTCTCCCTGAGTCATCAAAGTCCTCCAGTCAAGACCACTGATAATGGCCTGGGATGCCTTGGATGACTTTGAACATCTTCGATATTTGACCAAGTTCTAAGCACTCCACAGCCCCTGCTTCAGCCACTTTCATGACCGTTGAAACAAAATATTCTCATCTGCTCATTCCACCAGGGGAAGTCATCATAAACTTGGGGTAGACACCACTTTAACTTACTGACATGTTTGAGGCCTTCAACCTGGTTTGGCCCATCTCCTGAGACAGTTTACTGGGACGTGGAATCTGCCAAGCTACAGTTTCCTGGAGCCACAGGTGAGAGTTGGGTGAAGGTGGATGAGCAGCTCTGAAAACAGCTCAGCAAGCCCTCACACCAGAGGTGCTAGTCTTTGAACAGCCCACATACCCCTTCCATTTCAAATACTATACTAACCTCTGGGGATATAAAGACAAAAGTTAAACAGTTCTTACCCTCAAGGATCTTATATTCATATATAAATACACACACACATATTTCCAATTACATATAAGACACTTTTTTAACATTCATTTTTTAAAATTTTGAGTTTCAAATGCTCTTTCTCCCCCATCCCTTCATTGAGAACACAAGTAATTTTTATAAGTTTCACATGTACCATCATGCAAAATATATTTTTATATTAATAATGTTGTGAAAGAAAACACAAACAAAAAGCAAAGTTTTAAAAAGTATGCTTTGATCTTCAGTCAGACTAGAAGCTTACATTCTAATGAAGAAAGACAATATGACATATTTAGATATGTACAAAACACAGACAAGCAGATTTAAGGTAGCCTTGATAATGGAAGGCACTAGGAGCTGGGAGAACCAATAGAGTTATCTCTCTAAAGATGATACTTAATCTGGGTATTAGAGGAAATGAGAGACTCAAGTCAAGAAGGCTGAGGAGAGGTGGAAGAGCATTCTGAAATGGGGGAGAGACAATACAAAGGCCCGGAGATGAGCGAAATGTCATTCGTGAGGAACAGCAAGTAGACCAGTATGCCTGAAATGCAGAGAGAATGGAGAGCAATAGTGTACAAGAAAAACAGTAAAGGAAGGAAAGGAATAAACTGTGAAGAACACTAAGTGCCCCCAAAATGGAGTTTATATCTGATCACACAGGTAATTGGAAGGCATTAGAATTTATTGGGTAGCAGGGGAACATGATCACATCTGTCCTTTCTGGAACTACTTGGCAGCCGTGGGGAGAATAGACTGGAATGGAGAGAGATTTGAGGCAAGGAGCACCAAATAGGAAGATACTGCAATAGTTAAGAGAAAAGGTGATGAGTGAAAAGAAAGGGATGTATTTGAGAGAGGTTATAGAGGAAGAAATGACAAAATTTAGTGATTGATTGGATATGTGGGATGAGGAAGAGTATTAAGAATGACATTAAAGTCAGAAATCTGGGTGATTAGGATTGTTGTGTGAACCTCCAAGGTTCAACCATCTCCCCAAAAACAAGAGGCAAGGCTTACACTGAACATGTGATGATTAATTGAGATAATATATGCTAGATGTTTTGCAAACTTTAACAGAAATTTCAGTTATTAATAATATGCCTTTCTTAATACAACTTTCTGGTCATAAAACATCCCACTGACATAGAGTCCAGACCTCAAACAAATTTAGTGAGGACTTCAAATCCATGTGAATCGTACTCTACCAATCTGACTAGATGCATTTCCATAAGGAGGCAAAGAAAGCTGAGTAATGTATCCTTGCTTATAGTAAAGTAAACCCCTTTTGTTAACTAGTGACCTATGAATATCTCATTTCACCCCAACAGCCAACCCTAACAGGGTAAACCAGTGTCTGCCCGTATGCTCAAGGTGATTCGCTCTGCTGGGTGGGAAATGATGAGATGGCCAGCCTGGGAAGCCACCTTAAAAGAAGGATCTGGGAGTAACTCTCCTCTCAACCTCCATTCAGAGGCACTTCGTGGCAAAGGGTGCTGATTATGTGTGAATTCTAAGGCTGATATGATCTTGCAGGATGAAAAGGTTCCTGTGGGACATGATGGAGAAGTTAAAAAAAAAAAAAACAGCTGAGTAGGAAATGAAGAGGGATCCTACTCAGACCATGCTTAGACTTCCTCTTCACTATCACTAACTCGAAAATGGAATGGTCTTTTTTTTTTTCTCGAAGAATCAGCAAGCATTTGCCAAGTATTTACTTTGTGCATTAAGTACTGAAATCATAAAGCTATAGAGTTCACTCTCCCCTTTACCTTATTGGTGGAAAAAATTATACCCAAAGATTTAAAAATCTCTGGCCCCCAAACTACACAAGTTAGTGGCGGAACTAGAATAAAGACCCCAGGTGTCCCCATTTCATATTCAGGGCGTTTTTCCACTACTCAATAATCAAGCATCCTAGAAAATAGAATGTATCGGAAGAGGGAAAGCTTCCCTACATTAAACCCTGGGTGGGTTTGTTTGTTTATTTGCTTGTAAGTGCGCAATCGCTTCAAACAGATCGATAAAGGCAAATGCGAATCCCTTTTAAAATTCTGGAATACACCGGTTCAAGAGAAATTGAAGGGAGGAAGGGAAACGCAAGACTATGACATTTGATCCATCGCGGATACCGTAGCGCCGGGTTACTGTGGGCGGTCTTAACTGGCCGGAAGTGGAAATTCATCTTTTTTCGTCTTCCTCGGCCCCTTGGCAGTTGTGTCTCTACCGAAGTAAGTTTTGGGGGGGAATCCGGTGCCATCCTCGTGTTGTGGGGGGCCGGGACTGCTCGGGGCTTCTCCAGGGGATGGGGGTGGGGGTAACTGAGTTATAACCAGGGAACTTATTCTCGGAGCGGGACGGGAAAATAGGACTGAGAACTCAGGGGGTCCCGTCCCACTGACGCCATGTTCCCCTCCTTGCTTGCAGGCACGACCTCTCAGGCAACAAGCTGCTCCTCGTCCCGCCAACGCCGCCACCATGGTGAGTCCTAGGGCCCACAGCCTGTCTGCGCACAGGCCTGCTTTTCTATAGAAATGGTGGGGAGACCTGAAGGGACCGTAGCTGCTCCCTAAGCCCAGCCCCCTCCCTTACAGATGAGAAAACCGAGGTGAAGTGACTAAATAGTAATTGTTATCCTTTACAAAGTGCTTTACAAAAATGTTTCAACCTCGCAACACTCCTGGGAGATAAGGAGGTAACTCCGACCTTCTGACTCGCAAGTCCAGCGCTTTATCTACTGCACCACCTAACAGCCTCTCTGCCTTGCTGTGTAACCCACACAGCGGTGGGATTTGAACCCAAGACCTCCTTATTCCCTTGCCTAACACAGTATCCGTTTTATGCCAAACTGCTTCCTTCTGTTTTTGCTTTTTAGAGAGCTTTAACCGTAGCACATGAGTTCGAATTCTACTTATTTGTGACTTTAGACAAATCACCTCTTTTGGGCCTAGTTTTGGGGGTTGTTTTTGTTTTTGTTTTTTTTACTCATCACTAAAATGAAGGTGTTGGACTAGATCAGGGTTTCTTAACCTGGAATCGGTGAGCCTCTATTTTAAAAACATCTTGATGACTATTTCAATAAAACTGACTTTCTTTGTAATTTTGCATTATTTTGTGCATTGGAAACCTTATTTGTGAGACCTTGACACAAGAGGATAAGAATCCCTGAACTAGATGATCTCTTAAGCTTTTCCTAACACTTAATTCTACAAGTAAGCTCTTTGCAAGTAGCAATTGCTTAATTCTTTGTAATTTATGTAGTAAATGTTATTTAACCCATATGTAGTTTATTTTTTAATTCTTATGTAGTCGTCTATGTAGTTTTTACCAGTGCTTGAAATGTTTGTTGATTGATTGGATTTGCCTTTTTTTTTTTTTAAGCAATTGGGGTTAAGTAATTTGTTCAAGGTTACAGGGCCAGTTGTTTCTGGGTGTGGTGCTAAGTATCTGAGCCCAGATTTGATCCCCACACTGGGGCCAGTGCTCTTACTTGCTGAGCCACCTGGCCTGGCCGCCCCTGGATTTGCCATTTATTTATGGAGGAATGGGGAGCTCTTCACCTGCAATGATACCCAACTAGAGTCTTGTGTTGCAGCCCCGAAAAATCGAGGAAATAAAGGACTTCTTGCTCACGGCCAGGAGAAAAGATGCCAAATGTAAGTTATCTTTCCTGCTCCTTCAAATATTTGTGGAAGACTTCCCCTGCCCCCAAATGTTGGCTAAATGTGCATATTTTAGAAAAAATTTGATTTAGAAGGGATCAAATTAGCTGCAGCAAGCTGTTTGTGGTATACATGATGAAGTCTAGAACTTGGACCTATTCACATCCCTGTTAGTGGATGTCCTTTCATCCTCAGCAACACCCCTGGGAGGTAGGGGCTTTCCTTTGTAATAATAGTATGTTCTGTTTGTGTATATTTATCAATATTCTGAGAATGGGGTCCATAGGCATAAACCCATTGTTTAGAGCTATAGAACAAAGAAGTTTTAAGGGAGCCTTAAAAGAGGTCTGGTTCAACCCACTTACCTGTCTTGTTAGTGGCAGAAATAGGGACTAAAGAAACTCAGGACTATTGTTAGAATAAACAGTGACTTTGGCACTAACTAGGCATAAGTTTAAAAAAAGAGTGTGAGTTTGAAGGAGGAATTACTGTGTTAGAGCTGGAAGGCACTTAAGGTCATGTTATCTGGCCTTATTTTTACACATGATAAAATAATTGGGGGAGAAAAAAATTACTTCTTAAGGGCTCACTGTTTTAAGTAGCCACTAAAATTTGGACCTAGATCCTTCAACTGTTTCTTAATCCAACGCTTCTCACTATACCATGTTAAATAAAGGACACTGGGGCCCAAAGAAGGGAAGACATGACACATGGGGTAGCCAGGGTTTGGAGCCAGTAGTGAGCCCAAATACTAGCTTCTAGCCATTCTTTCTTGCTTTTCTGTCCTGTCCTCAAAAGCCCTTCGAACTTAGCCTAGCCCAACATGAACCTTCCTGTTTTGTAAAACCCTATGCCAGTGTATATATGAGCATATGTATGCTCATACTGCCCTTGATTGTTTTGGGAGTGAGGGAAAGAGGAGGATTAACTGAGAGCTTTTAGGAACAAGGGGGGGGAACACATCAGTAAAACAAATTTTTATAGAAGGGAGTTCAGAAGAGGACTCAAAATATGACTTTATAACCAAAAAAATTATTTTAATGTGGAACTTTTCCTGATGTCCTCCTCATCGTCCAGTAGAAAATGTATTTTGCTTCCTTGGAAAAATTACTGGATCTGTAGTCAGAGCAACTAGGTCAAATCCTGACTGAGAATTTCTGCCTGTGATCTTGGACAAGTCATTGAATTTTTCAGGTCCTCAGTTTCAGAAGGGAGTTTGATTGCATAAACTTTCCGATTCTAGATGCCATGGTGGCGGTTTTAGAGTACTTATTACATATATGGCTTTTACTTTAAAATCCAGTAAAATCACAAATTTTCTCCCCGTTTTTCCCCTACCCACCACCCCAAAATAGTGATCCCACTGGATATCCCCTCCAATCTGCTCTCTCCCAGTGCCTGTATATCTTATTTCCCAGTTACATGTAAAATAATATTAATAATAGTATATGTATATTTTTTTTAAACATGTGATTTTAAAGCTTTGAATTGAATTGTTTTTCTGTCCTAACTCTCATGACCCCATTAGGGTTTTTCTTGGCAAAGATAAGTGGAGTGGTTTGCCATTTCCTTCTCAAGCTCATTTTACAGTTGAAGAAGCAGACAAACAGGGTTGAGAGCCCAGGGTCACACAGCTAGTAAGTGTGTGAGGTCAGTGTGAACTCAGGTCATCCTAACTTCAGGCATTTTATGCACTGTGCCACCTAGCTGGCCTAGGAATGATATATTGCAAGATAGTAAATAATTAAATGTGGGGGCATATATGGTACTGTTTGGTGGAAGGGGTGGGGGAAGTATGGATAAACAGGTTTAGAATATGGAAATGAAGTGATGTTTCCCAGAATCACAAAGCCAGTAAATGAAAGAACCTAAGTTTTCTAATTTTTAATTTTAATCCAGTGCTCAATTTGCAAAAGTAGTAAATTAGGTTGCAGAAAATCATTTGGCATCCAGATTTCTTATGAGTACATCTGTTATACAAAGTAGAATGTTCAGTAGAGATGTTGGGACATAAGAATTTGCTCATTTGAATGGAAATTTAGATTATGAATTTATATGATGCTTTGATTGTAGCCTCTGATTACTGCAGTGCTACTTCTTTTGGAGTGCCAGCACTTAACATCCATATCCCCTAAAAGTGTTGAAATATATGGAGTTGCCAGTTTTGTTGTTGTTGAGTTAATTTAATTGTGAGTCTGCTTTTCTCTGGAATTTTTTTTTTGTATTGCTTTTTCTCTTCATTCATTGACAGGAATACCTAAATTCAGTACTTAACCACCTGCTTCTTACTTGTTAGCATTCTAACAACTTCTGTAATGATAAGCTCTTGGGTTTTTTTTCTGATGGAATTACTATAACCTGATCCTAAGAAGATGTGTTCCACCAATCTTAAGTACCTCTAGAATGTATGGAAATATGCTCACACTTTTCACATTATGAAATGAAAATATACACCATTATGTAGATGTAAGATTTCAAACAGATTAGTCTTTAATTTGAAGTTTTGTCTTAAAACTTGTATGGTTTTATCAAAAACTGCTCTTGATGTAGGGGAAAAGTAGAAAAATCTGACCTGCCTTTTGGTGAAGGCCGGGAGAATGAGAAATAGTCCTATTTATGTGACTAGTGGGTGATCTAGCTTCCTTCCCATCCACCAAATTTCTGCCTCCACTACTCTTGGTATTGTCATGTGTCCTTTCTCTTAGCAATTTTGGGACCTTTCTTTCTTGTAGCTGTCAAGATCAAGAAAAACAAGGACAATGTGAAGTTTAAGGTTCGCTGCAGCAGGTACCTGTACACATTGGTTATCACAGACAAAGAGAAGGCAGAGAAACTTAAACAGTCCCTACCTCCTGGTGAGTTGGCCTAAAAGGCTTGGGCACAAAGGCTGAAGTGGGAACCTGTTTTCTAAAACTAAGAATGCTAGATTGTATAGTGGGTGCTTCCAAAATACCTACTGTTAAGGGCCTGTCAGTTTAATTTGTCTGTAAAGTTCTGTGCTTTGTAAACAACTCCCAAGACACCTGCAAGAGAAGAGAGCCTTGTCACCTTGCTGCTCACTCCAGGGAACAGTAGAACAGTGCCAAACTTTGAGTCAGAAGATCAAATAGAAGTCCTGCCCAGTTTGGTTTTAGTGGGAAGGGCTTTATAAACCTGATAAGAGCTACATAAATGTGGCCGTGTGCTTCCTTAAATGTTTCACATAAAGTACTAATACTTTGCAGTGTGAGGGCTCACAACCTGTTTTAAATTTAGTATCCGAGTCTGCCCATGGGTACTGAGGTAGGATTTGAATCAAGATCCAGCACTCTCCATGATGTTGCCTTGGTTGGCAACATTATCATATGTAGCAATTAGCATCCTGGACTGTTTCTGCTTTGAAGTTTAACTGTAAACTTCTACTTAAGAGCTAGATCATCTTGGTTGTATTGACCCAATCTAGGAGATCTAAATTTTCTGCCCAGATAATAGAAAACACCTAACAAAAGTAACACTGTTCTAGTATCTCAACTGAAGCTTTTGGAACCCTGACTCCATTTGCGCTCTTCTTGGGGGTGGAGGGAGGGTCTGAGACAGTGTAGCTTTATGTATGACTTAATTGGAATCTCTCACTTGTCTGGGTGTGTGGGCCCATTTTCATTGTTTTAGTATAGTCAGTCTTAGTGCTTGTTTAAACATCTTTGGAGACTAATGTTTTCTAAGCTTTGCCAACTTTTCCCTTAGCTACACTACAAATGTAGTGTTTTTAGACAGCAATTGGAGTGAAAGTCTGTCTTCTGGGTGACTCATCTTTCTGTCTACTTCCCTCCAGGTTTGGCTGTGAAGGAGCTGAAGTGAAGGAATCATTCATTGTTACACCTATATTAAAATGTAGAAGAAAAAAAAAAGAATTCTTGGGTGTCTTGTCTTTTCTTGGGGGTAGTGATGGTACTTGTGTTGCTGTTTTTTCTTTGGAAGGCCTGTAATCTCAAAATCAGATCTTCCATTGTTGGCTAGGACATGATGAATCTGAGAACCAAAACAGCTTTGAGGGGCTGTATTTACATGATCTTCCCAGGCTCACTATTCCCCATATTCAATCAGTTGCCAAAGCCTATGGATTTCACTTTTTTATGTCAAAATTGTGTGTGTTGTCTCCACCACTAGACTTGGATGCCTTCAGAGCAGGGCAAGAGCAAGGCCTTTGTATCCCCACAGTCAAATGGAGAGTCCAAAGATAACATTGAGGTTAAGATTGAAGAAATCTGAAGAATCCTGGTGTCTAATAAATAAGGTTTAGGAAAGTGAATTGGGTGCAAAGGTAAGAAAAGCTGTTTTGGCTACTTTGATATCATTTGAATTGTTCAATACCTCTATTGGTGATGTGAGACTGGTTTATAGGAGAGATGAGGGCTATACTGAAGTCAATCCAAGGTTACCACAAAAGTAAAAGGGCTCAGGAAAGAGTTTTAAGGAACATCCACAAGGGTAATTGATTATGGACAATTTCCTTTAAGATTTGAAGCATTCATTGAAAGAGTGATCAGAGGGTGGGATAAACATTGCTTTTGACTCATCTCTAAATGATAGCTTGATGAATATTCAATATCCTACCGATTATTTGTTACCCTCACTATATGCCAAGTTCATGCCCTTTTCCAGTAAAATCCTTAAATGTGGGAACAGCTTAATTTTTTTTGTCTGTCTCTAGTGTCTAGCACATAGCTGCATAACATCTGTTGGGGTTTGGTTTTTAAGTCATTGATAAATGCTACAGTTTATGCAAAGGTATCTTTCCAAAATTGAGGTCATTCACTATTCACAGCTATGTTTTTGATAACTGAAAACTGGTCATTTTCAACTGGGATCCTGCTTGAATCCTCAATTCTGGACCTAGTTTATTTTCTTTTTGCAACATTTGTCCATGTTGACTAACTCTGGGCTCCCAGCCAGGTTTCTTAATCTGGACAATATGTGCTTTTCATCTGATTTTTTTCTGAATGTGCATAGTTGAACCATTCAAAAAAGATTTTTTTACATCAGAGTTTGATTATATACCCTCACATAATCAGGGGAACCATCCCTTGTAGGAAAAACAGTTAAAACAACCAACAAATACCCAGTTTGACCATCATTCCCCAGCCCTCCCTTTCCAAGGAAGGAGGGCAATGCTAGTCTATCACTTAAGAGAACTTTCCATGTTTCGCTGAATTCCTCATATTCCCCAAATTCTTTTGACACATTTGATTATTCACATACTATAATTTGTTCAGCCATTTTCTAATCAACAGGTTTCCACTTTGTTTCCAGGTTTTTTGCTATCACAAAAAGTGCTTTTGTAAATATTTTGGTATATATGATGCCTTTCAAAAAAAAAATCTTGAAAATAAAAATGTTGCAGTTCTGATAACTAATATTCTCAGTGCCTGTCATAGAAGCTGAAAAATCAGATTGTTACTTTGATATGTGTACATAAGAAAAGTTAAAATAACATCTAAACAGATGTGACCATAGTTTCTGCTTTGTGTTACCTAGATTTGGGCCTTTATATGATACAGTATAGTAGTCTTAAAAACTTTGATAATATACCTCTATACCTCATCAGTAAAAAAATTGTTTAACATACACATCTAATTATAAATTTCTCATATATACTATTATGCTTAGATGTATAGTACAGAAAAACAATATTTAAAAGGATGCATATTTTAAAATATTCTTCTGGCTAATGGTAGATCCTTTTGGTCTTGTTAAAATATTAGCATTGTTTTTATTAAGAGCAAAGTGATTGGATATGCTTAACACATTAATAGCAATTCAAAGATCCAGTTCTAAATTTGTTTTAGTACAAACTCAGTAACTGAAGACATAGAGGCTACATTTACCAAATCATAATACTTATAATAGTGAATTTCCATCTTCTCTAATCTCAATGAGTTTGTGCAAAACAAAGTGTTGCACTTTTTATATTTTTAACAAATAAGTTCAAAATCCACTGCACTGGGAATGACACTTTGCATAGACTGAGTTGCCCCTTTAAAGTTCTAATATTTTCTCTTATAACCCTTTGGATCACCATTGGAGATTCTGATCCAGGAAACCATCCTCTTTTTGAGAGAGAGAAGGGTAAACATTGGGTAGGTCACTAGGTGGAGCTGTGTCACAATGAATGAAAAGCAACCCATTGTTTGAATTTAGAGTATAATTGTCCAGAAATTAACTGCATCCAAAATAAAACCCTGCATTTAAAAGCCAATCAGAAAAGCTTATATTTGGCCCTAAAGGTAATATAGAACCATTGGAGTATGAGAGTAACGTGGTCAGGCTTGTACTTAAGGAAAATCACTTTGGCAGTTGTATTAGGGGAGAGATGAGACAGGGAAACCCAAATAGTCTTGAGTCTCTTATTCAGCTATCCCTTCCACATCATGACTTTCTCCTTTGTGATTTCAATATATTGTAAGTTGGCATAAGAAATTAAATGGGAATTTTATGGAAGCCATAGATGACACATGAAGGCCAGCAAATGACAGAGCCTACGACCAAATACTTAAACCAAATTTTACAATAAAAGTACTACAAACTCTCCATAAAAGAAAAAATTACAAAAGGGGGTGCTGTACTTGTAACCCCAACAATGTGGAAGGGATAACTGTAGAAGTAAGGGCAATGATGAGGTACCCAGAGCCCCCTCGAGCTCTTCTTGAGTCCTTGAGGTATAGGCTTTGAATGAATTCGACTGAAGTCTTCTCAGCCAAAGAAAAGTAAAGTTTATTAAAAGTTCGTTTGCATTGGACATAGTTAGCCTGTGCAAGGTCATTCTATGGCGCTCTCACAAATATGGATGGGGTCATATATAGAAGGTTGTGGGAGGAATCTAGAGGAGGAGTTTGGGGAGGGTGTTCAGGAGGAGTTAATGAGGACAATGAGTGACTAAGGGTGGGAAGTTGCTGGAGGCTACAGACAATGGTGGGTGAGGCCAGGTCCAGGGTGGATTGATATTTTGATAGGCTCAAGGGTGGGAAATCTAGTAACAGAGATAGGCTCCTGTAGGGCTTATGGCCTCATCAAATGGGATGATTTAATCAGTTCAAGGGGGGGAGGGTTCCAGAGCCCATACCTCATCAGCCAGAGGTGATGAAAACCTCAATTAGGTTTAATGACTTTGTCAATAGAAGATAAATGTGAAAGATCTTGGAGATTGATCATAAGGAGATTTGGCAGCTGATTGAATGTGTGGAATGAAGGAGAATGAGGAGTCTGGGATAAAGATGAGTTTGTAAAACCTGAGTGACTGAAAGGTTAGTGGTTCCCACTGCAGAAATAGGGACCTTCAGAAAACTGGTAGGTTTGAGGGGATGATTAATCCAGTTTTCGACATACTGAATTAGAGAAGTATAACTGGCAAGGGAGAGACCAGGGTTAGATATATAGATTTGGGTTCATCTGCAGGGAGATAATTAAACTCAAGGGAGCTGATAAAATTATCATATGAGAGAAAATAGAAGAGGTCCCAGGCAGAACCCTAGGGAACGTACACAGTCTAATATGGATAATAATCTAGCAGAAATGTAGGAGGACCAAGAGAGACAATCTTGACAGTGTCAGATGCTGCAGAAAGATCAACTGGGATGAGAAAGACCATTATGCTTGGCAATTAAAGAGATCATTAGTTTACTTTTTTTTTTTACCTCTTTTTCTTAATTTTTAGTTCCAAATTCTCTCTCCTTCCCCTGCCTTGAGAAGGCAAGTAATTTGATAGAGATTATACACATAAAATATGCAAAACATTTCCATATTAACCATGTTGCAAGAGAAAACAAACCAAAGAAAAAAATAAAAAGAAAGTTAAAAAGCATGCTTCAATCTATATCCAGATTCCATCAGTTCTTTCTCTGGAGATGGATAGCATTTTTCATCATAAATCTTCAGAATTGTCTTGGATTATACTGATTATTTCCAAATTTACCCTATTTATATCTTGTTTGGGCATAGTTGTTTTCCTGTTTTTTCCTCTATTAGCTTGGGAGATCCTTGAGAGCAAGGAGTATCTTTTATCTTTCTTTGTATCCCCAGCACTTAGTAGATGCTTAGTAAATATTGGGGGGGGGGGCAGGGAAGAACGAATTCTATTACATCCGAATTCTCTTATCACCAACCCCCACTTATATGCATATACTCAGGATGGGAAATTTGATCATAATCATCATGGTGATCGTAATGATAAAACTTATGGATTCCACCAGATTTGAGTCTGCTTAGGGGTTGGGGAGACTTAGGAAGAAGCTAGAGAAACCACCAGCATACAATTCTCTGAGAAATAAATTTCTGTTTTCTTCAGGCAGGGCTGTCATTAATCACTGCCAAATCCCCTCTGTATCATGTAGAACACTGAGACCCTGCTTAACTGGTGCTGCAGAGACAGTCAGATAGCAGCTCCTGATTCCTGCTGCTTCCGTAGATTTCCTGACACTGGAATATCGACAGCAATCAGACAGAAGGGCTGGACCCTGGGGCCCTTCTAAGGCAAACAGGTAGGACAAGGAAGGAATCTTTTGGAGGACTTTAAGACAAACATCTATCTTTGGGAATCCACAGATACCAGTTAAACCTATTTTCCCCCAATCTAATCCCCACCCACCCACCATCCAATATTTATTGACTGAACAGTTCTTTTGCAAGCCAACCAGCTGGTAGCTGATGTTAAATTGTCTCTCCTGTTTCTATATGGCGGGCCAGGGCAGAATTGTATATATAAAATAATGTAATCTTTGAGTTGGTAGAGCCCCTTCTACAAATCTGCCCTTAACACAGCTGGCAAACTGATATACCTAAAAAGCACAGGATTAACCATATGACTCCCCTAAGTCAAAAATTTTCATTGGTTCTTTATTGCTTCTAGGATAAGATACAGACTAGCATTCAAAGCCTTCCACAATTTGGCTGCCCCTTACCTTTCAAGTCATTTCACATTTTTCATCTTCACACCCTCTGTCTTAGTCCACCTGACCTAATTATTAGCTCTTCCCTGTGTGATTTTTTTTTCTCTCCCATCTCCTTGCCTTTTAACAGGTGGGTTTTCTATGCCTGCAATGTAATCCCAGTGCTCGAGTCACTGAGCCACTGTAATGTAATGCCAAGGAAAGGCAACTTCCCAAGGTTCAGAATACCAGCATAGGTGCTTTCCATTTTATTCAGTGACAAACCAAGAACAGAGAAGATCAAAACATGACATCATTCCAAATACAGCATTTACTAAATGTGATTAAATAATCTCCAAGGACTACCCCACCCCAGGACCTTCCAATCATTCAATCAATTACAAAGTCCCTGTTCTAAATACTACTCCACCCCTAGGCTGTACCTTCATTTAGTCCACCACAAAGCCCCTCTTCTCAAATGGAGATTAGTTTCCAATCTAAGCAAAGTACATTCATTTGTTCAACCATAGAACACAAAAAGGTCAAAAGTTCCCCACCCCTGGATCACAATTGAATCTACCGCAGAGTTACATCAAGTTTAAGCACAGCACTTAATACCCAAATGGAGGTCTTTTCTTCATCTTGACAGGAGGCAAGTTTTCAGCAATCTTAGTTCCTGGGGAGACAAGGCTTAGCAAGGCCACAAGATACATTGCCAGTCCCTTCATTAATTCATCCTCTGTCTGTACAACAGTCCTAGAACCCCTGAAAACATTAGCAAAACCCTCTCCCAGGATTTCTGTAAACATACAACAAGAAAATCCTTCTTCAGGGCTTCTGAACCAACAGAAAGGTTCCCAGACCCCTACAACAACAGCACTGTCCTTCACCAGTGGACAGTATTCACTCTGTCTGCAGGACAGTCTCCAGACCCCTGCAACAACAGCACTGTCCTTCACCAGTGGACAGTATTCACTCTCTGTCTGCAGCACAGTCTCAGGAGCTCTTAGCCAACAGCCAGGTTCCAGGACTTCTTCAACAAAAGGACTGTCTTTCACCAGTGGACAAATCTGGCAAAACAACATCAAAACAGACAGACAAAGTACCAGCAAAACAGCCATGTCTCCTCAGTCCTTGGCAGCTCAGGGGGCAGGTCTCAAAAGTCCAAGGCAATTCAAAGTGGTCCCCAGCAATTCTCTCAGTCTCTCTCTGCCTCCACGAGGTGCTGCTTCCAATAAGTTCTTCTGCCTCTCTCTTGTCTCTCCAAATCTACATCACCAGCTCCTCCCAGTTCAGGACTCTCTTTTCACATCAACAAGTCCATCCCACAGGTGGGATTAACAAGCTCTGGGTTTTAACACAATCAGTTTGAAAACCAAGCCAATACAGGGGAATCTTTAATTGCCATTACCATCACAGCCACCTATCGGCCTCACTTACATGCCTTTGTACAGATGGTCAGCCATGCCTAGTAGGTCCTTTCTGATGTTTGTTGTTAGATCTTCCAGCTTCCTTCCATACACAACTCAGGTGGGGCTTACAGATGAAGCCTTCTGGGATTCTCCCAGGTGTTAGTGCTCTCTCCCCTTTAAAATGTGTTCATTGGGAACATGCATTCTCCCAATAGAATGTAAACCTTGAAAAGAAACTGCTTCTTTTTTATTTCTGAAGCTCCAACATCTAACATAGGGCACTTAATAAATATTTGTTGAATTTTATCATAGGCCCATAGACTAGCTTGGAAGGGTCTTAGAGGTCATCTAGTCAAACCCCCTCATTTTTTAGGTGAGGAAACTGAGGAGTTCCAGAGAGGTTGTCATTTGGGTAAGGGCAGCTAGGAGGTACAGTGAATAGAGCACTAGGTCTGAAGTCAGGAAAACCTGAGTTTGAATTTGACCCCAGAAACTAGCTACATGACCCTGGGCAAGTCATTTAACTCTATTTGCCTCAGTTTCCTCAACTGTCAGATAAGTTGGAGAAGGAAATGGCAAACCACTCCAGTATCTTTGCCAAGAAAACCCCAAATGGTGTCACAAGAGTTGGACACGACTGAACAATAACACACAGCTAGTAATTGGCAGACCCAAGATTCAAACTGAGATACCCGTGTTTCCCCAATAATAAGACACTGTCTTATTATATTTTTTGGACAGAAAAACACCAGAGGGCTTATTTTCAGGGGAGGGCTTATTTTAATGAACATTGACAGCAATTTTAATAAACAGGTAAATGTGAACAAAAAAAGTACCTTTATTCAATAAGCAAATCACTGGGGAAGAACAGGATGACTCGCTCACTGCTGCAGCTCTGATTGGATGCAGCTCGGAGCGAGGCGTGCGTTTCACCTGGGGGGGGGGGGCGGGGCATACAGAGGGTACCGTAATGTAGCGTGTAGCGCAGGGGATCACCTTCGCTACAGTAGCAATCTCAATAGGGCTTATTTTCGGGGGAGGGCTTATTTTCGGGGGAGGGCTTATTTTAGAGGAATCTTACACAGTAAGGGGAGGGCTTATTTTCGGGATAGGTCTTATTATCGGGGAAACACAGTACTTGGATTTCAAATCCAGATGCTATCACTGCTTCATGGGGTGCACTGAAGTGAATTTCTGGCATATACTCCAGTGTCTATGGAATTATATGTTTCAAATATGTCCTGAAAAGGTGACAAATGCCTTTGATTCTTCCTTCCCCACTCTTCCCTAATCCAATCAGTGGCCAAGTCCTACCTGGTCTGTCTCTACACCGTATTTCAAATCTATCCCTTCACCCTCTGCCTACTGGCTACCACCACAAAATGCCGGCACCTGCTCTAATCTCACTCTAGAATTTTTGCCATAACTCACTAAATGCCTCCAATCTTTTCTTTTTCTACTCTAGCCTTCACCCAGGTATCAAAATAATTTTCCTAATGTAGAGGTCCTACTACATCACTCTCCTGTTCAAAATCCTTCTGTAGTTTCTTTGTGACTTGAGGATAAAGTACAAACTCAGCCTAGCATCTAAGGTTCTTCACAGTCTGGTTCCAATCTTCCTTTGTACCTTTCCTCCACTCACTCTATGTTCCAGTCAAACTGTACTCCTAGCCATCCCCCGATAGAAAAAAAAAGTTCCCTGAATTCACCAAGAACTCTCCTGCTTCCTTACTTCCCAAGGAATATTCCATATTTCTGGAATATATTCTCTTCTGGTGTCAGCTAGTAGAGATCTTTTTCTACCTTCAAACTCCAACTTGAGCTACTATTCAATTCAACATTTATTAAACCCCTATTCAAAAATAAAACAGACTAGGGGCGGCTAGGTGTGGAAGTGAGTAAAGTGCTGGCCCTGGAGTCAGGAGGACCCGAGTTCAGTTCTGGTCTCAGACCGAGTGGGGTATTATATGTAGGTCCAGGGCATGAGCTTTGATGTTTTTCTTCTATATAAGTCTAGCATCTAGCAGAGCTATACTGTAAAGCCTACTGCACACTGTAGGTGTTCATTAAATACTATTGTTCAGTTGTGTCTGACTTTTCATGACTCCATTTGGAATTTTCTTGGCAAATACTGGAATAGTTTGCCATTTCCTTCTCCAGCTCATTTGATAGATGAGGAAACTGAGGCAAACAGGGTTAATTGACTTGACCAGGATCACACAGCTAGTAAGTCTCTGAGGCCAGATTTGAATTGAAGAAGATGAATCTTCCTGACTCCAAGCCCAGCATTCTATGCATTGTGTCACCTGGCTGCCCTAATAAATATTACCTAAATTGAATTAAGCTTTTCCTAATTCCCACCTCACCCTGCCCCCAATTGCTGGTTCAATTTTTCCCTCTTCAAAGTATTGTGTACTTCTTTGTGTGTTTAAAATGTAAGCTCCTTGAGGACAGGCACTGTTTCATTTTTATTTCACATAAACCTGTCTTTGCTTTTTTTGCATTCCCCACAGTGCTTTGGACCTAGCTAACACTTGTTAAAATGTTTTATTGACTTGGTCTGTGGTATATTGTCTCCCACTAACTCCCTGGATCTGGAGGGCAGTAGATTGCCCTGAGGCTAAAAAGTGAGGTAATCCTGAATGCCTGCTGACAGAACACCAGCTGGCTCTTTGGAGAGAAAAGGGATTGGGGAATAGGGGGAGTGGTGAGGAGAGGGAGTAGAGAAGAGAGAGAAGGGACCAGAGAAAAGACTTTTACCCTTAACCAGCCCCCAGAACTGAGATAGGAAAATCCTGAGAAGGATTAAGTTTTGCTCCTAATCCAGCTGGCCAGAAGGCACAGAAAGGATTGAGTGTCCTCAGGCTACTCCTTCTACACTCCTCTATTTCAGTTACCCCAAGGATAAGGCCTAGGACGTGCATTCCATCCTGGCCCTGAAACTATATGGGTGAACTGGGGTAAATCTTACACCACCTAATGCACAGTTTTATTATGAGGAAGGTGAATTATAAACTTAAACTGATATTAAAAAATGTGAAGGCAAGTTATTATTGCTAATCAAGAAGGAAACTGAATTGTGGTTGGGGAATAGGAGTGGAGGATCTGTAGATTACGAGTTAGCAGCCAGTAAAGCACCAAGCTAAACAACACCCCCAGGTGGGGTGCAAACATAAGAAGAAACAGAAAGGGAGAAAATCAGATGCAATATACCGCCATGGTTTATATGTATAGCTTTTCATCCCCAAGGAATAAGAAAGGAGTGAAGCAGTTGGGGCAGGGGAATGGGGAAAGAAAATACTGTATAACCTATGAGGTAGAGAGTGATTCGCTGTCACAGAATTTCAGCAGCCATGACTGAACAAGAATCTTCTCTATAATATTCCTGGATGGGAAGATGGTGTTGGGACCAAGAGGAAGGAAGAGAATGAAAGAAGGGAGGGAAGTCTATGTGGTGTATTTTCTATTTCTGCCTGCTCATACCTTATTCTGTTAGTCCTTCATTCTCTCCTATCCTTGGTGGATCACCCATAATATAGAGGAAGTATCATGTAGTAGCAGTTTGGAGTTCCAATTCCAGCTTTAAAATTTAATAGCTGTAAAAAATTTTTTACTTCCCAAAGGGGATGGCTAGGTGTCACAGTGAATAAAGCACCAGCCCAGGAGTCAGGAGGACCTGAGTTCAAATTCGGCCTCAGACATTTAACACTTACTAGCCTTGTGACCTTGGGCAAGTCACTTAACCCCAATTGCCCTACCTTTGCCCCACCAAAAAGAAAAAAAAATTGCTACCTGTGGTAATAGTAATATCTACTTCTCATAGGCTGTGCTAATTTTTCTCTAAAAAGTTAATGAAAGCATCCTCAAAACTTAATTGATCCATGGAACTAAGGCTCAAACCAGAAGTTTCCAAACTTATTTGGCCTACTGCCCCTTAAAAAAAAAATTACTCAGTGCCCCCTTAGAAATCTACTTGCTTTAACCCTTTAGTTTTTCTTTTTCAATCTTCATCATTTCAAAAAATATATAACTTTTTAAATGATGCTTTGCAAATTTAATAAATTATTGTAAATTTGTGGGGGGTTTGCCATATTGAAATTTTGATAATGCAATATTGTGCCAGTAGCCATATAGTATTATATTCTAAACAAGTTATTAGGTGCACATATTCCTGCTGATGCATGCTGAACTTCCCCACAAAGTGAGTCATGCTCACCTGCCAACACTTGCTTGTTAAGACCTCTCTGAAGACTTGACCACTGATCCCTTATAACTTGCATTTTGTGTGTTTATTTGGAAAATACTGTAATCACTATGACTTTAACTCTGTTACACAGCAGATGAAACATATAGGAATATTTCTTTCAAAATTTTCTTGTCTTCTTTCCTTATCCTTCTACCATCCCCTTATTTTTATTCAACATCCCCCAATTGCACCCAAGGCTACTACGGCCCCCCTGAATTATTCCAGTACCCCTTAAAGGGCAGTATCACCCACTGTAGGAACTTAAGGCTCAAATCAAAGTTTACCACTCACCAAAAGTATGAATAGCCCTTCAAGAAGCCCCTCAAGCTTGTTGAACTACAACCCCCCCACATCCAGGAGTGAATACACCCTCCTGATAAGGCTAATCTCCATTGGAGAGGAGGAAAGCAGCATCCTTCTGAATTTACACCCTATCTTTGCTGAATGTTCTCTCCTTTGCTATTTTGTTAAAGCAACTTCCTTTGGTCAAATGTTATCTGGCCTAGGAGTGTCTCATGATTTCAGTCCCTAGTCTGAACCATCTGACTATCATGTCTGGCCCAGGGTAATAGCTATGCAACTATGGCCATCCCTTCATCTTTAAACCTCAGTCTCCTCATCTATAAAATGGAGATAAATAAACCATGCATTACCTACCTCACAGGGTTGTGAGAAAAGCCCTATTTAAACATGACATGTTATTACCGTGGTTAACATCGACAGGACATTCATAATGCCCCTTCTGGATGACCCCTTGCCCCAGGGCCCGAGAGTAATTAGTCCCTCCTCGGTCTGGCTAACTGATAAATATAATTAACAGTATAAAATAACGATGAGTAAGAATGGAAGTAATGATGAATGTCTGCAAGAAACCCAGCGGGTAAACACGTCGATGATTAGGGGATGACAAAAATTTGAAAGGCAACTGGTGCCAGCCTGAGGAAGCATGGCTTAGTAGTGGACCGGCACCAGGCTTGGAGTCAGGAAGTCATGAGTTCAAATCCTGTCTGAGACATTTACTGGCTGTGTGACCCTAGGAAAGACACTTAAGCGCTCTGTGCCTCAGTTTCCTCATCTGTAACCAAATCTATAATAGTCTTAATGCCTCTGTTCAAACTAGTGTATTTATCTGTGGTCTGACCCTAAATCCCCTATTCTGCAGGATTAAGGGACAGGACCTGAGGATCCTGCGTTAAATCTCAGATCCCGATTCTTCCCAGAGGCGGGGGCGGGGCAGGCGGCGGTAGAAAATTGTCTTATTCCTCTGGTCCCTTCTTTCCCAGGCGCCTCCCTCCCAGAGCCGCGCAGCTGAGCCGAGGGGCGAGGCGGGGCCGGGGGCGCGCGCGGGGGCGGGGGCGGGGGAGAAGGGAGGGATTGGAGAGCCTGTAAGGGATGGTGTCGGGAGCGCGCCCCGTGCTGTGGTCTCGGCTGCCGCGGCTGCTCTGCGGGCTGGCGGGACGCACGGACGGACAGACGGGCCGGGGAGCAGGAGCCATGCCGGCCGCCCGGGTGGACTACATCGCGCCCTGGTGGGCCGTCTGGCTGCATAGCTTCCCGCACTTGAACCTGCGCTTGCAGCTCGTGGATAGCACCTTCAACCCCCAGGACCCCAGTTACCAGGAGGTCAGTGAGTGCGCCCCGCACCCCACCCCCCGCGCTGTCCATCCATGTGCAATCCCGGGCCAGGTCTCCAGACTACGCTTCTCCCTCCCGTCCTGCTGGCCTTGAGCCCCAGTCTCTGCCCCATTCTGCAGCCAGCCCTTTGCCTCCTTTCTTCCTCAGCGCTCCTCTACCTCCTTTCCTGAAGACCTGAAGCTCTCCCCCGCTTGCTTCTCTACTTCCCCCTTTTCCTCCTCTCCCCACCTCTCCTTCTAGGACTCTTCCTAAAGTGGAGAAATTGGAAATCAGCGACTGGGAGCTTGGGGTGACGGAGTTAAACGAGGCAGATCATTTTAGAAACTGAGGTAGCTTCTCTGCCCCCCGATTTCTTTGCAGTCAGTTTAGGAAGGGGCCTGGGGAATATGCTGGCTGCTCCAGTGTAGTTTTAAACAGCTACTCCGGGGTGGGCATTCATAATAGTGTTCTTTCCTGATTTCTGGCCAGCTTTGGTGGGAGTAGTTTGGGCTTTAAGAGATTACCAGTCCCTCTGGGCTCCTCGGTTCCCAGTCTTCCCCACCCTTCCCCTATCTTCTATCCTCTAACTTTCCCATCCTTCCTGTTGTAGTCCTCCCCCCCCCCCTTTATCTTTCCCACCCCCAGCTTTCTGAATAAGGAACTTGCTGGTCCTGACCCTCTTCCCAAATCCCTGTTTGGGGGTTACTCGAATTGAAGACTCTTCTAATGAAAGATATTTCAATAAGTCCTGTCAGTGAAACAAGCATTTATTTATCTCCTGCTATGTCCCATGCTCTGTGCTGGACACCGGCACTGTCCAAAGACAAATAATGAAGGATATTACAGTGATAAAACTATGAAACAAGCATTTATTAAGCTCCTTCTCTGTGCCATGCTCTTTGCTTGGCACTACAATCCTTCCTTGCTCTCCAGGAACTTTAATACTGTTGGGGGAAGAAGGAGCTTGGTCAGCTACCACGATTTACAGAATAAATACAAAATAAATGTAGTGTCGTTTTGAAAGAGCACTGGGCAGCTGAGAGAGTCAGAAAAAGGCTTTTTTCCATGCAGAAGGTGGAGCTTGAGCTGAGTTGAAGGAAGTAAGGGATTCTAGGAAGTCAACTTGAGGAAGAGAGTTCATTCCAAGTATTGGGGCCATACATTCCAAAGACTGGAAGATGGAGGAGTGTTCTGTGTTAAAAACCACGAGGAGGCCAATTTGGCTGAAACACAGAATGTGGACAGAGGGTAAAGAGGCTGGAAAGACAGTTGGGGGCCCAGTTTCAAAGGGATTTAAAAGTCAGATATAGGAATTTGCATTTTATCCTAGAGTCAATTGGGAGCCACTGAAGTTTATTGAGGAGAGGAGGGGAGAGTGACATTGTGCTTAATGGAAAATCACCTTGGCTACTGTGTGAAAGTTGAATTAGAGTGGGAAGTGATTAGAAGCAGGGAGACCAATTTGGAGGCTGTTGAAGTTGTTTTTGGGGGGTGGGGTGAAGAAGCTAAGCCTAGCTGACATTAATGAAGTTTCAGGTAATGGTACTTGTTATAAAAGAGCCATAGGTAATAAATTCTTAAACTTGACCATGATCTTTAGCTTTTATAGCCATCCTCCAACTCACTTCCTTATCTATACTGGAGATAGCTTGGTACAACTTCTCCTTTCATTAACACAGTCACTTCCTCCCCTTCTCTTCCCTCCTCTTTTATTTCAGGCCTTGGATCAGAAAGCATTAAAGATGTCTGGAGGCTAATGACACTTAAGGTTCTATCCCCAAGATCCTTATCCCAGCAGACAGCTGGTGTTACCCATCCTTTTTTCTACCTGTTTTCTTATTAATTTCCTTTTTAATGCATTTTCCCCAATTACATGTTAAAACAATTTTTTGACATGTCATAAAAAGTTTTGAGTTTGAAATTCTATCCTTTCCTCCCCTCTTCTCCCCCCTCTGTGAGACTCTAAGCAATCCAATATACTTTATACATGTAGAATAATGTAAAACATTTCCGTATTAGTCATTTTGTGCAAGAAGACACAAATCACCACTCCACCCCCAACATCCTTTTCCTCTCTCCATATTTCCCCACCACCATCAACACCTTTTTCCCAAAAGAGAGGCTGGAGTTTTAAAATATTATTTCACAGCCCCCTTTTGTCAAAGAATCTTGTATCAAGTCAGTAAGCACGTGCTTTTTAAGTACTAACTGTATGTTAGGCTCTGGGGATGCAAAGAAAGTCAGTATGAGAGCCCCAGCTCTCAGGGAGCTCACATTCTAATGCATGTACTGTGTGAATGAAAGGCAATCCCAGATGAGAGGAACCAGCATTTGGGGTGGGGGTGGGGGGTAAGGAAAGGCCATCTGAAAAAAGTGGAATTTGAGCAGTCTTGAAAAAAGCCAGGAATCCAAGAGGTGGAGGTGAGGGAGAACATTCCAAGAATGAGAGACAGCCAGTAAAAAAAAAAAATAGAGGGGAGATCAAGTGTTTTTTGTGAGAAACATGTGGAGGGAAGCAAAGTGGGAAAAGGTTGGAAAGCAGCCAGGTTATTTAGGCTTTAAGAGCCTAACAGGATTTTATATTTCATCCTAGAAGTAACAGGGAGACATTGGAGTTTATTGAATGGGGGGAGGGTGGGTGATGTCAGACCTGAGCTTTTTTAAGATCACTTTGGTTTGGTGTGTTTTTTTTTCATAAATTTATTTCATAAATAAATATTCATAATATTTTTTCATAAATAAATCCATGCATTTCTATTTTTTTTTTTTTAGTATATCCTCTGTCCTGTGTGGGTGGTGCAGCCATTTAAAAAGTCTTTAATCTTTAAGCTCACTCTGGTAGCTAGTGGAGGATAACCTGGAGTGAGGAGAGCCTTGAGGCAGAGAATCCAACCTGAAGACTATTGAAGTGGTTTTCGGTGGTGGTGATGAGGCCCAGCTCTGAGGAGGTGTTTGAGTGACTGGAGAGAAGGGGACGTAGAGCAGAGATGTGGTGAACCATAGCAAGACAGCCCCAGATTGGCTATGTGGGGTTGATAGCTCTGGGAACACCCTTGAATCTTCCTACTTGATCTGGGGTTCCCAGAGGTCAAAAGCCCTCCTTGTTCTGTTATCTCCAGTAGCCTTCAGCTACCTCCCATCCTTAGTCCTATCAAAATATGTATGACCAAATCTGTTACCCTTAAACTATTGTAGCCCTCCACAGTCTGTTATCTCTGGCTGTTTCCCACCCTTGATCCCATTCTTTTGGTTCCCCGAATCTGACCTCAGTCCCATCAAGATCCTCCTTAAGACTCCCCAAACTCCTCCTCTAGACCACCCCTAGATCCCTCCCACAATCTTTCTGTATATAAGATCCATCTTGCCTCCATGAAGGCGCTCATATTCAATCTGACTCAGACTCATTGTGTAAGATTGTTCTGACCCAAAGTGCCACAAATGCTTAGTCTCCTTAAGAGTCTACCCATTATAGCAAATCTCTAATAAACTTTTTTTTACTTTGGCTGAGAGAAAGCTTGATTCAAATTCCTTCAGCAGGACCCGACTTGTCGGTATTTTGAGGTCTCAAGCACCCCTAAACCTCAAACCTCAACAGGGTGACTTCATATGAGCAATTGAGGGTGACACCAGGGTTGTTAGCCTATCTTACTGGAGAGTGGTGGTTTCCTCAACAGTAATAGGGAATCTGGGAAGAGGGGTGGACTTGGGAGGAAAGCTAATGAGTTCTTTTTGGACATGTTGAGTTTGAGATGTCCAATATACAGTTAGCCATGAAAGCCTGGGAGTCCCTGAGAGAGAACAGAACTAGATAAATAGCTTGGAGAATCATTTGCATAGAGATGATGATTGGACCCTTTGGAACTGATGAGATCATCAAGTGAAATGGGACAGGGCCAAGGAAAACATTTTGGAGATAACCAGTTAGTGAGTGTAACCTGGATGAAGATTCAGCAAAGGAGGCTGAGAAGGATTCTTTTTTTTTTAAAACCAGCTTTAACTGACTCAGGTAGTGTTTCTCCTGGCTCTTAGGACTGGACTGAGTCTGTTCCCTTAGCTGGACCAGTTTTATGGGGATGGGAGTGAAGGTGGGAGGGAGGAGCAAGAGGCTGGAGCTTTTGATTTAGCTGTAATCTGCTTAATTAGTGCTTTCTGACCCCTCTGACATGGCAGGGACTTTAACCCCAAGAATTGCTTCCTCTCCATGGGACAGTATGATCTGCTGGCATTGAGAGGGTATGGGAAAGAGCCCTGAGTCTTTCTTTAGAGACTGAACCAGAGATCAGATAAGTACGCTTCCTCTGCTGACCCCCATGCAAGGGCCTTTCTCCTTCTCTTCCATGTTTTCAGGGAATGTGTGCATGCATTTTTGTGTATATATATATCTGCATACTTGTTCACCTTCCCTACCCACTCCCCTTTTGGTTTGGCTTGGCCCTGTGAGAAGAGAGTTTTGGCATTCTCTGGACCCCTGGGGGCAGGTAGAAACTTGTTCTTCCCTCTTGGAGAGGAAAAGAAGAGGAAAGAAACCTTCGGGTGACTGAGTGGAAAACTGAGGCAGGTAGTAGAAACTAGTTTAGGTCCATTGGCCAAACTCTCAACCTGCTGTTCCAAGAACCAGTTCACAAAAATGCCTCTCCGTTCTCTAACCCTCCCCCAGCTCAGTCTGTATTCATTCTCTCCTCCTCCACAAAAGTCCTAACCTGGTGCCTTATCATGGCACAGAGGTTACCCTCAGTTCTTGGAGGATATATCAACAGACTATGTATGAGCTCCTAAGCTTTGAGCAAAAGCCTAGTGATAGAGAGGAAGGAACTCATTACCAAAAGATCGATTATTCTGCCACAGTTTGATGAAAACCAGTATATGCAAATTGTAGCCCCTTTCTGTCAGGGTAAGGATTTCACACTGATGAAATCAGAGATCCTTGAATTATTCGCTCAGGAACCTACTGTCTGGGGATAGCTCAGGGGAGTCTTCTACTCTGTTTATGGATGAAAAAAGGCAGCTCTGGTGATCAAATGTGATTTCCCAGATCAGAAGAGAAACCCTGCCTGGCAGGCTTTTCTGTGGATGCCCAAGGGAGAATCCAACAGCTGGACTTGGTCAAATAGCACGAAGCTGTTTGCTTTGGGTTTAGGAGAGAGGGTGATAGAAGAGGGGCAGCTGGAAATTGGCCTCTACTTGCTTCCACCCAATTCACAAGCACCAAAAGCCAGCCTTTGTCTGACCAGCACCTGTTACTGGCAGGATTGAACTCACCCCATCCCCTCTGGCCAGTTTTCACCTTTGACTACAGATTCAAGATGTGATAACTTAAGCCTTCCCACAAAGACAGTTTCTCTCATAGTCAGGCTCCCTTACTTTTCCCTCTCTGTCTTCCCATGTGGCTCTATTGAATTGAATTTCCTTGTGCATATTTGTGCTTGGTGATTTGCCATTTCCTTCTCCAACTCATTTGATAGAAGAGGAAATTGGGGCAAGCAGGATTAAGTGACTTGCTCAGGGTCACACATCTAGTTAAGTGTGTGAGGTGGGACTTGAACTCAGGTCTTCCCAACTCTAGGCCCACACTCTTTGCACTGCTCCACCTAGCTGCCCACAGGTCCATAGTCTTCTCCAGACTGCCAAAGAGGGCCATGACACACAAAAAATTTAAGAGAACCCTTGCTCTGGTAGAATTATCTTTATGAGTTGCTATGTTCCCAGAATTTATTACCTGGTAGCTAACCTTCCGGTGATGAACCTCTCTAAATTTAAGGCAAAAAAAGACAGATTGATTTAGGAACACTTCCAAATTAACTTGTAAGTATAATGCAGATCACTACAGTGCAAGCTGTTTATCTTTGATAATTTCTATGTGCAAAACAAAGATGTATCAAAATGGAAGGGAAAAAAGCAAGCATGTATTAAGTTCCTACTGTTTGCCAGACACATATTATTTCCATTTTATCCTCATAATAACCTTGGAGTTAAATGCAGTTTTTATCTCCATTTTACAATTGAGGAAAATGAGGCAAACAAGTTAAGTGACTTAGGATTACACAGCTAGTAGGTGTCTGTGGTCAGATTCGAGACAGGTCCTCCTGCCTCTAGCCCCAGCACTATACCCACTCTAGCTTCCTCTAAAATAGTGCTCATTAGGGAAGATTTTCCGGGGGACATAAATTTGAATAGGGTCTTAAAGAAAAAGGGGCACTTAGATTATTTCAGGTTCTGTGGCCTAGGCAGTCAGATGACTATGAATACCACCAAACTTACTAGGGTCTTTGTCCTCTCATTCAAACTTGGGTGAGTTTGGGTCATTCCTTCTTTTTTTTTTTTTTTAAAGCAATCGGGGCTAAGTAACTTGCTCAAGGTTACATGGCCAATTATTTTTGTGTGGCTCCTGAGTATCTGAGGCCAGAACCGATCCCAGGTCTCCCAACACTGGGGCCGGCGCTCTTACTGCGCCACCTGGCCACCCCCCTGGGTCATTCCTTCTTGATGGTATGTTGAAGGATCCAAGTCCTGAAGGGTCCCTGACTGCTGGAGTTGGTGCTCAGTTATGACCTGGACAGTTAATGGTCGGACCTTGGGGTAGCATCCTTTTAGGGAAAAGAAGCCTGAACCTAGACTAGTTGACCTGGCTTTGGCAATTTCTGTGGGACAGCAGGCATGGGCTCAATCCAAGGAACATGCTCAGGATCCAACAGGACTCTGGCTTGGGGACTGACAGTCACTTGTCATAGACCTTAAGGTTCTTAAGATGATAGGAATACATGTAGGGACAGGACCTGTGATTTCATTGACATAGGAGCGCCCAACAAGGAACTTCCTCTATGTTCTGTGCAACAAACAAATATTTTTATAGCCTTTTAAGATTTGCAAAGTACTTTATATATATATAATCTCACAACAACCCTGGGAAGTAGGTGTTATTATTATCTCCATGTTACAGATGAAGAAACAGAGGCAGACGATATAGCCTTAGAGCAGTAGTTCTTAACCTGAGCTCCATGACCTGTTGTTGTTGTGGAGTTTTTGGGGGGGGGGGGGTGGGGAGAGTTGTTTGTTGGGTTGAAAGGTGGGGGGGGGGGGTGGGTGGGTGTGTGTGTGTGTGTGTGTGTGTGTGTGTGTGTGTGTGTGTGTGTGTGTGTGTGTGTGTGTGTGTGTGTAGGGCAGGGAGCAGCTAGGTGGCATAGTGAATAGAGTAGTGCTCCTGGAGTCTGGAGGACCTGACCTCAGACACTTAATAATAGCTCTGTGATCCTGGGCAAGTCACTTAGACCCAATTGCCTAAAACGAAGGAAAAAAAAAGAAAGCTTGTTTTGTGAACTAATAATTGGTTTCCTTTGTAATCCTCTGTATTTTGTACATTTAAAAACATTATTCAGAAGTGTTTCTTGACTGTCCCAGAGTGCCAGAGGAGCCCAAGACACTCAAAAAGGTTGAAATCTCTTATCTTAGAGATTGCTGGAGCACAGAATCACAGAGCCAGTATGTGGCAGAGGTGGAACACGGGTCTTTCTGGCTCCCTGCCCTATCCACTACACTGCACTGTCTCACTTCGTAGAACCATAGATTTTAGAACCCTAAGGGACCTTAAGGATCACCAAATCCAACCCTTTCCCCAGTTTTACAGGCAGGAAAACTGAGGCACAGACAGAGTTTAAGTGACATGCCCAGGGTCACATGCTAAGTGAGCTCAGTTTTTGAGGTTTGAGCTCAGTTATTTCTGATTCCAGGTCCAACACCTTATCTAATTTTCATTCATCCAAGGCCCACTGTGGTGGATACAAAGAAATCTGACCCTTCCTTCAAAGAGTGAAGAGATATGTATTAACTCACATTATGTAGAATTTTAAGGTTTGCAAAGCTCTTTGCTTATCACTGCCTTGTGGGATAGTAGGTCAGATATACTGTTTATAAACAAGGAAACATGAAGCGTAGAGAGGATATAACTTAAATGTAGTCCCAAAGCTTTGGATTCAAGTCCAGATCTCCTGAGTCCAAATTTAGCATTAAAAAAGAACAACTGTATATATACCTGGCTGCCTACACATCGATATAATGCGAATTGGAGTTTTTGTAGTTGTTGTTCATTCCTTTCAGTCATGTCCAACACATTGTAACCCCATTTGTGGTTTTCTTGGCAAAGATATTGGAGTGGTTTGCCATTTCCTTTTCCGGCTTATTTTTACAAATGAGGGACTGAGGCAAACAGGGTTAAGTGACTTGCCCAGGGTCACACAGCTAGGAAATATCTGAGGTCAGATTTGAACTCGGGTCTTCCTGACTTCAGGCCCAGTGCTCTATCCACTGTAAAGCCTAGGTGCCTAAAGTAGAGTATGGATGTACAATAGCTTCAGCTATTGAAACAGAGTATCCTCCTTCAGAATCCCAAGGCTAAGACAGCTAGGTGAAACAATAAATAGCATACTTGTTCTTGAGTCAGGAAAACCTGAGTTCTAATTTGGTCTCAGACACTTATTAGCAGTGGGACCCTAGGCAAGTCACTTAATCCCAACTGTCCCCCCGCCATGACCCCCGCCCTCCTCCAAAAAAAGCACAGAATCCTGAGGCTACCCTCCTGACTTATTCTTATTTCACAGGCCAGCTATTTCTTTAGGACATGGCAGAAAGAGTTTTTATCTCTCATGATTGCTGGTTGACATTATAATTCAAAAGGCAGAAACCTGAGCCTAGTATATAATTACCCCACGAACTGCCCCTATCCTAAGATCCAAGAAGCAGTGAGAGGGAGACAAAATTGAGACCCACTTGCTGACAGGCCAAAGGGCATTGATTGGATCCTAGGTTTAGACCTAGAGTGATCATATCGTCCTACCTCCTCATGTTATGGAGCCCCAGAAAAGTTGTGACCTGTTCACAATCACAGCGGTGATGTGTCTAGCAGCCAGAATTTGAAGCCAGGCCCTCTGACTCCAGATCATCACTCTTCACATGGTACCTCACTGCCTGATTAGCTAAAGGGAGAAGGCATCTTCCTTGGGCCCCATGCCCAGCATAGCTGAGATGAGATAGGACCCGGAGTCATAATGAGGAGATGGCATTCATCCCCAGCATGAAGTCAGAGTCACCAGACAGCCACACTGAGCCTTCTCTGGAGCAGAGAAAGCAAGTCAGCTCTCTAGGAGCCAAAGGCCAGGGACCATTCCCTTCCCCTGAATGATCCCTGCCCTTCTTAAAGCCCCATTTCAGCCCAACTGGGTCATTACTGTATTGTGTATCTCTCCTTTGGCAGGCCCTCCTAAGAAGGACTTTGAATAGTCCCACCTCCCTCAGCCTCCAGGTTAACATGTCCTGTGAAGAAAAGGAGCCCCCATCTTATCCTGTGATCAGAGGAGTGCCTTGGTCACAGCTGGTTCTCAAGTAGTATTACCATGATGCTTACCTGCTCTGAAGTACCCCATTGGAGGGAAATGTTTCCAAAACTGGGTTTCTTTATTAAAAATGAAAATAATAAAAATAAACCAAAGGCTTCTTAAAATTGTGAATAAGGGGGCTAAGGCTTTATTTGTGGAGGTCTGGGTTTTAGGAATTTGGGACATGGTATTATGTATGAAGACAGTGTGGTGTAGTTTCTAGAGCACTGAATTTGGAACTAAGGCAGTAGTTGGTATAGTGGATAGAACTATAGACTTGGAGCCAGGCAGACCGAATTCAATCCTGCCATAGATACTGAATATGACCCTTGGAAAATCACTTGAGTTCTCTTACCCTCAGTTTCCTCATCTGTAAAATGGGTTTAATGACAATAGCACAAGGCATGTTTACCCTGGAGTCCTGAGTTCAAATCCAGCCTCAGACAGACCTTGACCCTGGTTAAGTCACTTAACCCCCTGTGCCTCCAAAAAACAAAACAACAACACAAAATAATCTGAACCTGGTGTATAATTACCCCCACCCACTGCCCCCATCCCAAGATCCAAGAATGGGGTGAGAGGGAGCCAAAATTGAGGCCTACTTGCTGACAGACCAAAGGGCATTGGATTCTAGTTTTAGACCTAGAAGGATCATGTTACATGTTCTTCTCATGTTACAAGGATGTTTTGAGAATCAAGTGAAATAAAATACATAAAGTGCTTTGCAAATTTCAAAGAACTGTAAATACTGGTTATTATTAGTGAAGGGTCCATGGGAGACTACAAGCATTACAATCTGTGGTTTGGGGTGGGTACATAGCAGGAGAATGGGTGATACCCAGGGAGTTAGGAGACTTGTATTCTTAACCCACCACTGCCTTTACTTGCTTGAACCTTAAGCAAGTCCTTTTATGTCTTTAAGTGTCAAGTTTTTTCCATCAATAAAATGAGGTCTTGATTAGCTCATTTAGCTAACATTCTATGGTTCTGGACTCCCTGCCTCCCCATAGCTGGCAGTAAGTCTTCCTATCCACATAGCTGGAGGGGAGGATGGTTAAAGAGCTCTGTGCCAGCTAGGGTGTAGCGACAGAAGAATAGAATTCTTCGCTTCCCCTTAGAGTGTGGCTCCCTTCTGCACCCCTAAAAACACACAGAATATTCATACACGCATAAACACCCCTCCCCCAACACACACAATATTCACATATACACATAAACATCCCCCCAACACAAACACACAAAATATTCACATACACACATAAACACCCTTTCCCAGACACACACACTCACAAAATATTCACATGTACATATAAACATCCCTCCCCCAACACACACACAATATATTCACATATACACACAAACATCCTTTCACACACACACACACACACACATACACATCCACTCAGAGGACCTGCTATGTTAATTACATACACGGAAATAGGTGACTATTCCTGAGACGTGGGTGACACTTTACAGGGATCTATAAGAAGATGGTTTGTCAAGTTAAATGTTTCTTTCCCATCCAGAGGCCTCCCCACCCATGCCAGCCTCTCTCCCTTTCCCATGCTGCTACATGTTCTCCCCAAGGAGGAGGGATTTTGAGGTAAAAAAATCCTAACAAAGGGTTTCAAAGTATGTGTTTCCTGAGAGTGGATGGCACTTTCAGTAACCTGTCCTTCTATGTTAGATTAGATATAGGAGAAATTGAAATAGTCCTGAAATACCTCCCATCTCCATGAAATATAATTTAGTCCTCTGCCTCCCTGAAAAAACGAGAGGACTTGTCTTCCCAGTGCCAAGGTGGCAGATTCATTCTTAGCACTTTAAGAGTCCCTTTTCTTCCCCTACCCGGCCCCATCAGCTCTTCTGTGGTTTCCCAAAGACCAGTCTTCACAGTCCACCTTTTCCTCTAGCCAGCCTGGCCAAATTGTTTCCCCTTACTGGGCTGACTTTTCCATCTGTGTACTCAGGGGGTTGGGCCAGAAGGCTAAAGCACCTTCCAGTTCAGAAAAATCTAAGATTGTAGAGCTGGAGGAATGGAGATTTATCCAGAGTGGGCTGCCTCCTTGTGAAGAGTTAGGGGAGAGGGGCAGAAGAGCCCCGCCTCCATTATAAGGGGGGTCTCTGTGGGGGAGGTTTTTGTGCTTCTGGCCCTAGAGTCTTTGCCTGAGAGGAGGGACGCCTGGTAGCATAGGCTCAGAAGAGTCACGTTGTAGTGCCTGGGTTCCTAAAAGAGATGGAACATTGAATTTGGAGAAAGGGTTTGAATTTCTTTTTTCCTTCTCTGAAGCAAATGGAGCTGGGGTTGGACATGGAGCATGGAACATAGCCAGTTGTATTCTCTCATGTCTGACCTCAAGCCAGGAGGGATCTACTGACAGTTTAAGCTCTGACAGCCCAGCTGACTGTCCCCCATGCCTGGAATGCTCTGTCCCCTTAGCTCCTGCTTTTAGCTTTCCAGGCTCCCTTCAAGACTAGACTTAAGTCCCTCCTTCTACAGGATTCCTAGCCTCCCTACCTACTGTCATGTCTTCATCTCACAGATTCCCTTCCAACCATGAGAGAGAGAGAGAGAATGAACATATAGATGTATCTATAAATGTATCTTATATACACCAAGTTGTTTATAAGGAGGGCAGATAGTGTAGTGGATAAAGCCCCTGGCTTGGAGTCAGGAAGACTCATTTTCCTGAGTTCAAATCTGACCTCAGGCATTTACTTGCTGTGTGACCCTGGGCAAGTCACATAATAAATAAGTCACATAAATGAAAAACTGTTTACCTCAGTTCCCTCGTCTGTAAAATGAGCAGGCGAAAGAAATAGCAAACCACTCTTAGTATCTTTGCCAAGAAAACTCTAAATGAAGTCACAACTGAAAAGACTGGCCAACAAAAATCATTTACATGTTTTCTGTCCCTCTAAAATATGTATTCCCTGAGGGCAGGGACCCTGTTTTTTTTTCTTTCTTTGTATCCCCAGCACTTAGTACAGTGCTTGGCATATAACTTTAATAAATGTTTGTTTGACTAACTAATCATCTCTAAGTCCTAAGACTTACCAGTCATTGAAAGTTTAGTGGTATGTATGGGTCCCCATCTCACCTGCCCATTGAAGATGGCAGCAGGGATTCGAGTCTTCTGATTTTTTTTTTCCTTCCCTTCCCCCCAATACCTAATTTTCTACTTTGGGGAATATAATATCTATGTTGGAGTTGGAGGACTACTTCCTCTATGTACCAGTCACATATGACTTTTGCCTCCTAGACACTATTAATGGCACCTCAACCTGCCCCTCTACTCAGCATCATTTCCCTATTCCCTCCTTTATTTCTTTCTCTAGCACTTTTCCTCCAAGATATCCCAGCATTCTCTCTCATTCATCCTACTAGAGAGTGGACCCCTTAGTCAGGCTTGGACTGAATGAGGACAGCCCCAGAGGATTGCCCTCCAGCTATTCTGCTAGAGTGTTGTCTAAGAGTCACAGCAACCTCCAAGTTGAGAATGAGGAGGCAAGACCATTTAGAGAGATAAATTTTTTTCCTCTGATCCAAACTCATGGATATCCTGATTTAGAAATAAGGATAGGGTGGAGAGATTCCAGTGGTTTCCTTTGTTGTTGAGGATGCCTTGTGTATGGGAGGAGGAGTTTCTGATGGGATCCTACTGACTTTTTGAGCTTTTCAGAGACACCAAGTCATTTAGAGTAGAGAGAGGCTGATATTTCTGTTATTTGTATTTTAGTGTTGATTTTTCCCCCCATAAGCGTGCCCATCTTCCCTCCCACATTAAACTGGGAGATCACTGAGAATAAGGAGAGTATCTGCTGACTCTCTTTATCTTTCTCCAACAATACTACAATTCCCAATGGACAAAATATGCCCATTGATAGAAATGCAGTATATACTATTGGCTTATTGAGCAACATCTGATCTACCTTTCCCCCTGTATGCATTCTTCCCTGAAATTGGACTAGCTCAGGCCACAGAATGTCAGGCTGTAGGTATTGTTGGACCAAGTAGTATTGCTGGGCATATGGCAAGCCCCCAGGTCCAAGTGGCCATTTGGAGACTAGCCCAATTCTGGCTGGCAGGTACTTAAACCTGATGCCAAATGGTGTCCATCCAGTGGTGTTTGGGACTGTAGGTGGCTGGAGGCAGTAGTGAGGAGGACTTATTCGGGGGTCTTCATCATGATAACACCCTAGACAGAGTATTTGAGTGTTGAACAGGCCAGAGGACGTGACTTATTGCTGAGATAACCAAGTCATGCCTCCTGCCCAGAAGGGCAAGAATTCATTTAACTGCTGATATATTCTACTGTACTTCCTTGTTGACTTCATTGGCTTATAGGTTATGTCTGGGTTTCATGTACTGTAAGAGATAGGGGTAGAGATAATGAAAAACAAAGTAAACAGAATTAAGAGAACATTGTATACAGTAACAGCAATACTGTTTTAAGAACAACTGTGTGAATAAATAATTTTGACTATTATTAATACACAAATAAAAAATAAAGGACATATGAAGAAAGACACTAGAATAATTTTACATATATACACTTTATACACATACACATATATTCACATATGTCGAGAGAGAGCTGGGGGAGTTAGGGAGAAGAAAAAAAATTCACATGATAACTTTGTCGTATATTGGAGAAAATAGCAAGTTGTACATGATAGATTTGCAATTTAGTGTACAGTCTTTTTTATTGCATTGTTATGGAAGTACTTGTTTTGTTCTAGGAATTAAAAATAAAATAATTTTTTTAAAAAGCTAAAAGCAATAGAAATTAGAACACTTAAATCCTAGTTCCTACTCTGCCACTAATGAGCTGTATGACTTCAAGCAAATCGGGAGTGGGGGGAGGGGGGAACAGTGAGCCAAGATGGTGAAACTAACCTGAACTCTCACAAACTCCCCTCCAAACAACTTTAAAATAATGCTTCCAATCAATTCTCAAGTGGCAAAACCAACCCAGGGACAAAGGGAAACAACTTCCCAGCACAGTACGACTTAGAAGGTCTATCTCATTAGGGTAATAGTGGAGTGCAGAAGAAGACCCAGCAAGCCAGCAGCAGACCTTGGTAGGCAACTGAATCGACTTCTGGGGTTCTCAACTCCTAGATACCAAGTGGGTCAGACAACTGGTCAGAAGGAGGTTACAAGGGACTCCTTGCTGGCACTGGGAGTAGGACTCTATTGCATTACTTATGTGTTGTTCCAGATTGCAGTGCCAAGGTAAGAAACAGCACTAGCAGAAGCAGGGACCCTGGTTACAAGTCCAGGGTGGAAAAGAGTACTCATAGTCACTCACAAACTAAAGCATAGGCCAGACAGGAGAGCAGTGACCACACCTCTCATTAGATCATACCACTTTGGGAAAACTGAAAACTTACAGACCGCATGGCTAGCTCTGTAAACAGCAGCACAAAAAACCTGAAGCATGGGGCAATGCCTCCTCTTCCCCAGGAGCAGAGCCCAATTTTAACATAAAGTCAAAAGTCAAGAAATAAGCAGGGAAGATAAGCAAAGAAGCTGCCCATATAAAGTTTCTATGGGGACAGAAGATCAAAAGAAACTGAGAAGAAAACAACAATGTCAAAACAGCTATATGCAAATCCTCAAAATAAAAAAAAAATTGAATTGATCTCAGGCCCAAAAAAATTCCTTGGAGAGCTCAAAAAGGATTTGAAAAATCAAACAGGAGTGGCAGAGGAAAAATTGGGAAAAGAAATGAGAGTGATGCAAGAAAATCATGAAAAAAAAGTCAGCAGCATGGAGGACACACAAAAAAATACTGAAGAAAATAATACCTTAAAAAATAGAATAGGCCAAAAGGGAAAAGAGACATAAAAATCCAGTGAAGAGAACATTGCCATGAAAAGCAGAATTGGCCAAATGGAAAAACACGGAAGAGATTAATTCCTTAAACATTAGAATAGGCTAGTTTGTGTGACCCTGGGCAAGTCACTTAACTCCAATTGCCTCACCAAAAAAACCAAACAAAATGAAAATTAGAATTGGGCAAGTAGAAGCTAATGACTCCAAGGATCAATACAAAGTGAAATGAACAGAACCTGTAGAACAATGTACACAGTAACAAACTGTACAATGATCATCTGTGTATGATTTATCTATTCCTAGCAGCAGTACAAAGATGAAAGACAACTCAGAAGGACTTATGAGGAAAAATGCTATCCAGAGGCAGCTGGGTGTCGCAGTGAATAGAGCACCAGCCCTAAAGTCAGGAGGACCTGAGTTCAAATCCAGCCTCAGACACTTAACACTTATTAGCCATGTGACCTTGGGCAAGTCACTTAACCCCAATTGCCCTGCCTTCCCCCTTCCAAAAAAATTTTTTTTAAATGCTATCTACCTCCAGAAAAAGAACTGATGGAGTCTGAATGCAGATCAAAGCATACATACTTTTTTAAAACCTTATTTTTCTGTGGTTATTTTTTATTGTCTGTGTTTTCTTTCACAGTATAACTAATATGGAAATAAATTTTGCAAGATATAACCTATATCAAATTGTTTGCCTTCTCAATGAAGAGTTTAGGGAGGGAGGGAGAGAACTTGAACCTCAAAAATTTTTAAAAATGAAAATTCAAAATTGTTTTTATATGTAGTTGGGGGAAAATAAAATATTAGAGTTGTTAAAAAATAAAGATTGTTAAAAATAAAAAAGCAGGTCAGTTCCTTTCTCTGGGCCTCAGCTTCCCCCTCTATAAAATACAGTTAGACTAGATGGTTTCTGCATCCTCAGTGCCTACCACAGCATCAGGTTTGTAGCAGTCACTCAATAAATGCTGATTGAATTACAGACTGTGATACTGCTCCAAGGTCCCAGCTAGACCATGAGCCCTGTGGGATCAAGGACTGCCTTCTGCTCTTTCTGTATCAACCCCACAGCCTAAGAGTTTTAGGTCGTAGAACTTTTGACAGACTGTATTCTTATAGATGCCTGGCTTCTGTGAGAGAAAAGAGGTGACCCTTCCCTCCTCTTATCCAATGGTCAAGGGCCAGCTCATCCCCTACTTCCTCCATGAAACCTTCCTCGACTGTTCCAGCTTGCACTCATTTTCCCATTCTTTGAACTCCTTTATCACTACAGTATCACACACAGAGTGACTAAGTATTGTGGCTTAAATGTTTCCTGTCTGTGTCTGGCTTCCTCAGTTTAATACCATAAATTTCTAACGGGGCAAGAGACCATCATATCTGTTTTGTTTTGTTTTTTATCAACCTCAGTGCCTAGCAGAATGCTCTGCTGCAATAGGTACTCAATAAATGCTTGTTGAATACATGTTAACAGTTTGGTTCCTTTCCTTTCTCTACCTCTCCCAAGTATAAAAGGGCCCCTGTGTTTCCTGGATCCAATGACATACTTTTGTAAAGCCCTTAGCATCGTGCCCAGCACATAATACTTTTTTTTTTTTTGGCTTTTTGGAGGGCAATTGGGGTTAAGTGACTTGTCCAAGGTCACACGGCTAGTAAGTGTATGGAGGCCGGATTTGAACTCATGTCCTCCTGACATCAGGGCCATGCTCTATTCACTGCACTACCTAGCTGCCCTACATAACACACTCAATAAATACTTATTCCCCTCCTACTGGTGTTGTGGCAATTTAACTCCAGTCCTGGTGGAAAGAGTTCTAGTTTGGGAGTCAGAAGACCTTGGTTTGAGTTTTAGCTTTGACACTGTATGTATCTTTTAAGTGGCTACTTATTTGCATGCTGTCTCCCCTATTAAAACAGGAACTCCATGAGGGTGTCACTGTACTTAAGCTGTCTTTTTATAAAAAGACCCACACCTTCCTCATTACCTATAGATTTTTCACTTAAGCCATGCTTTATTTTGTTCATTCCTTAAATTCTCCTTAAAAATTTATTATACAATGTTAATGCAATATTTAATATACAATGGTGTTAAACAAAACTAATGACCTATTAAAGAAGTTGACTCTTATAGTACAAATATTGGGACAAGGGCAAGGACTGTCTTTGCTTTTCTTTGTAACCTTAGCACCTAGCATAGTAATTGGCACATAGTGGTACTTAATAAATGACTTGTTGACTGACTTTCTGTCACCATCCCTCTGGGGTTCTTAACTTTTTTTGTTATGAATCCCTCAGGCAGTCTGGTGAAACCTATGGACCCCTTCTCAATCAGTCTTTAAAGATTTATTAAGTACCTACTATGTGCCAAGCAATTGGGGCTACAAAGAAAGCACTGGACAGTCCATGCTATCAAGGAACTCCTGGTCTAATGAACGACACAAGATGCAAACAACCATGTATGAGCAAACTATTTTCAGGATAAACTGGGAATAATCAATACATAAGACAAAATATGTAGAATTACAAAATAAAATCAGTTGAATTGAAATAGTTACCAATAAGCCCATGGACCCCCAGTTAAGATTCTTCTCCACTCCCCACCCTACCCAACATCTTCTCTGAGCCTTGTTTTTTCCTGTGAGATGGACATAGCAGTATCTATAACACTGGCCTATCTGTGGGGCAGCTGCTTTGCAAGACTTGATGCCCCTTTCTAAAATGTGAGTTTTTGTTCTTACTCTTTTTCAGTCCCTGCTTTTACTGGGGCTTGTGGCTGGCATCTGCTTGGGTCTGAACTTGATCTTCATCACCGTTTACCTGATTTGCTTATGCTGCTGTAGCCAAGATGAGGAGGTACAGACCAAGCAGCCCAAATCTTCCTGTATCACCTGGACCTCTGTGGTAGCTGGACTTATCTGCTGGTGAGTTTCCTGGCCTAGAAGGGTAGGCTTGGGGAAAGGCCCCTGATGGCCAGCCCTTGTGGTGCAGCAGTGGCCTGGCCTTGGACAATGCTCTTCTCTTAAATTTGGTTTTTGGTTTGGAAACATCTGAGTCATGCAGTGATGACCAGGAGGAGCCAGATCCTATGGTAGATGCCCTCGCCACTCAGTCCTCCTGCCAGGATCTCCTCATGACTGGACCTGTTTAGTTGTTTTTCAGCTGTGTCTGACTCTTCATGACCCCATTTGAGGTTCTCTTAGCAAAGATACTGGAGTGGTTTGCCATTTCCTTCTGCAGCTCATTTTACAGTTCAGGAAACTGAGACAAATAGGGTTAAGTGACTTGCCCAGGGTAACACAGCTAGTAAATGTCTGAGACCAGATTTGAACTCAGGAAATAGAGACTTCCTGACTTCCTGCCACCTAGCTGCCCCATGAACTAGTTTAAGATAAACACAGAAACATTTTTCCTTAAAACAAACAATACTTCAACTTCTTTACTATCAAATGGTTAAAATCCTGAGCAAATGGATTACACAGAGTTGATTAGATGACTTTAGAAAACATGTAACAAACATTTATTAAGTGCTTACCATGTGCCATTGGTGGCTCAGTGGATGGAGTGCTAGGCCTGGAGTTAGGAAGACTCATCTTTGTGAGTTTGAATCTGACCTCAGATACTTACTAGCTGTGTGACGCTGGGCAAGTCACTTAATTTTCTTTTTTTTCTTTTTGGAGGTGGGAAGGCAGGGCAGTTGAGGTTAAGTGACTTGCCCAAGATCACACAGCTAGTAAGTGTTACATGTCTGAAGCCAGATTTGAACTCAGGTCCTCCTGACTCCAGGGCCAGTGCTCTACTCACTGTGCCACCTAGCTGCCTCAAAGTCACTTAATCTTGTTTGCCTCAGTTTCCCTATCTGTCAAATGATCTGAAGAAGGAAATGGCAAACCACTCTAATATCTCTGCTGAGAAAAGCCCAAATAGGGTCACAAGGAGTAACACACACCTCAACAACAGTGACAACAACAAGGTGACTTTAGTAACCAGATAGCAAACATTTATTAAATGCACACCTTGTGCCAGGTATGTTTGCCCTCGTATAGCTTACATTCTAATGGAGGAAGGCAGCCCACAAAAGGGAGCTAAAAAGGGGGTAGGGAAAGGGAAAAAAGCCCCAAGCTTAGTATTAAAGTCCAGAAAGCGGGATGGGGGGTGGTGAGAATGAATGTTGGCCAGCCTGGACCCCTTCCAAAACTGGAGGCCCCAAGAGGAACTCACCAACAAGGGAAGGAAGAATGGGGCTGACATAGCAGAGGAGTATTTTAGGTTGAGAATGCCACAGGTGGAGTGGGTGAATGTTCCAGGGTGAGACTGCAGCTGAGGAGGTAAGATTGAGAATTTCAATAAAGGCCAAAGTCCAGAAAGTCGATTGGCCTTCTTTAATCAAGAAGGATGGATCATTCTGCAGCTGGCTTGGATTTTGTCAACCCTAAGCAAAAACCACCAGCAAACACTTCCTAAATAATCAGTCTGGCACTATGTTGAAGTTATTATTCATTGGGCAGCTATCCTAGAGTTAGGTGATTTTCTGACCTCTTTCCCCTTCACATTTCCTTTCCTTTTCTTCTGAAATTCTTAGACAATGGGATCAGGACAAAGCCAGATTTTAGCCCAGAATTAATTCCATCTTCAGAGTGGATCAATACCTTTTAATGCATTAGTCAGTTCTTTCAAGATGTTTTGGATGAAAGGACAGAAATTTGAGATTTTAATGTTGAATACCCTGCCTTTCCACTCCTTTTCACTATTGGATAGTAAGAAGCCCCTCTGCAGCTGTACCTTCTGTGAGTTTTTCTTTGTGGGTCATTTAGCTTCTGCAGAGGTTTTTTTCCAAAAGATTAATGAAGTGGGGTGGCTAGGTGGCGCAGTGAATAGAGCACTGGCCCTGTAGTCAGGAGGACCTGAGTTCAAATCCGGCCTCAGACACTTGATGCACTTACTAGCTGTGTGACTTTGGGCAAGTCACTTATCCCCAATTGCCCTCCCAAAAGCAAAAAAAGAAAAGGAAAAAAAAGATTAATGAAGTACCTCACATTTACTAATAATAGGGAATGGTATCACCTTTCATAATTTTTAATTCCTTTTAAGAACATCTGCGGCCGTTAAACATTCATATCGGGAGATATCATTCTCTTTAACAATAATAATACTAATTAACACTGATAATGATGGGGTACTCGGGCTCCAGCCCTGAGATCATGTCTCTGGAAGCCTCCCAATTTCTCAGTTTGCCACTTGACTAAGAGAAGGCTTGAGTGTGTGAATTTGTTCCAGGCAACTCTGCCTTGGCATTTTCAGGGTCCCAGCAACCCTGACCTCTTCAATATCATGCATTAAGGTTTCCAAATAATATCTCAAATATACAGACATTTTAATTTCTTCTTTTGCATAGATGTTTTAAAATAAATAAGAGTTCATTAGGGATTTCCCTAAGCAGCCACACTAATTTCTTTTCATGCCTCCCTCATTGGAATTATCCTCTATTAGAATGTCACCATTTCACCTTTTAAGATTCCCATACCTTCCATCCCATATTCCCCACTGATCAAAATTTTGATCCATTTCAGAGTTGAAAGGGACTTTAAAGGTTGATTCCCTAGGGGTGGCTAGGGGGGGCGCAGTGAATAGAGCACCAGCCCTGGAGTCAGGAGGACCTGAGTTCAAACCCGGCCTCAGACACTTAACACAAAAACTAGCTGTGTAACCTTGGGCAAGTCACTTAACCCCAGTTGCCCTACCCTCCCCCCTCCAAAAAACAAAACAAAACAAAAAAGGTGATTCCCAATGCAGTAACCCTCCCTCCAACATCCCTGGGAAGTATAAATAATATCTCATTTGATCTTCACAATACCCCAGGGAGGTAGGTGCTGTTATTATACTCACTTTACAAATGAGCAGACTGAAGCAAAATAAAAATTAAATGACTTGGCCAGGGCCACATAGCGAGTGATTTAAGGTAAGATTTGAACTCAAATCTTTCTGATTCCAAGTCTAACACTATATTAACTGTGCCATCTAGTTGCCCTTTAGTGAAAGCCTCAAGAAAGTGACTTGGTACAGAAGAAAAAATGTTGGCCCATGAGTCACATTAGGGATTCAATTGTAACTCCAGAACTTGAAGGGATAATTCTGGTCTGATCTCAGCATTTTACATATAAGGAAACCAAGCCAGAGAGGGAAAATGATTTGTTCCATAATTACACAAGGTTTAAAGCTAATATGGATTCTGTCTTCAGATATTTGAAGGTTGCCATCTAAAAGAGAGATTAGACTTAATTCTACTTGGACCCAGAGGGCAGAATTAGAACAATGAGTGGAAGCTTGAAGTATGTTTCAGCTCAGTGTAGAGAAGACCATTCTAACAGAATTTGTCCAACAACGGTGCTGACTTATGAAAGGGCAAATTCTTCATCACTCACACTATTCAAGCAAAGGCTGACTGTCCTTCCAGGGATGTTGGAGGGAGGGTGACTGCTTTGGGATTCAACCTTTAATGTCCCTTTCAAATCTGAAATGTATTGAAATTTTGATCAGTAGGGAATATGGGATAGGAGATATGGAAATCTTAAAAGGTGAAGCATTCTAAATGAGGATAATCCTAATGAGGGAGGCATGAAAAGAAAGTGTGGCTTAGGGAAATCCCTAATGAACTCCTATTTGTTTTAAAAGACCTATGCAGAAGAAGGAAGTGAAAATGTTCCATATAGAAAGTTTACTGGGGTGAGAAATAATTGCTGGCACATAAGTTTGTGCTTCCCTTCCCCTAGCTATCCATTCAGACCTGGTCAAGACCATCACCATTATGAGGACAAAGTAGAAGATTCAGGTCCTCTTCTTTCTACTCTCCTTCTCATTACCTCTAACTTTTTTTTTTTGGGTTCTTATCCATAGTGCTGCAGTGGGAGTTGGTTTCTATGGAAACAGCGAGACCAATGATGGGGTGTACCAATTGATCTATTCCTTGGATAATGCCAACCACACCTTCTCAGGGATTGATGAACTGGTAAGGATATCGTGCCGCATCACCACTGTTGAGCTGCTTTGAGGACAGCGAAGGCAAATCAGACCCTAGAGTTAGTTTGCCAAGGTCTGCTTTGGGTTCCCAACATAGAGGTGTGCACTCTGTGACACTTTCAATTTTTGCTTGAGTTTCCCCTTCCTTGAGCATGGAGGGAAGGCCTATCCTTAGGTCCAACAAAGAAGACAGGAACAGGAGTGATGAGGGAACAATTTAGTTGGGTAGAAGCTATGTGGTAGAAAAGGCCCCAGACAGTGCCTAAAGAAGGATCTAATTGCACTTATTTTCAGAAGCGCCTGAAGCCATCCCTTCATGACTCTCTTAAGGGGCCTTTGTGGGCAACTCACATCACTTTCTAAATTCTTTTTCTCTTTTCCTTCAGCTGTTAGACCTTGAAACTATGAAGAGAGCCAAGAAATTCTGGTTCTCTCACTAAAAAAAGTGTCCTCTTACTCAGTTTAGGATGCTAATAGGGTGTTTAAAGAACATACACATGAGCAGGATGTTTATGTAACATTTATGGTAGAGGTTTTTAACCAGGGGCTGGAGAAGATTTTGTGTATGTGTATAAATGTAAATGTGTGTGTATATATGTGTATATGTATGTGTGTATGTACATACATACATACATATATATCCTTCACAATTCTACATATTTTATTTTATTCTTTTAAAAATATGATTCTGAGAAGGGGTCCATAGACTTCCTCAGACTGCCAAAGGAGTCCATGACATAAAAAAAGGTTAAGAACCCCTGATTTAGGGTTTTCTGGGCATATTCTTAGGTCAAGGGCCTCAGGGTGATTGAACTAAGCAGTAGGCTTCTTTTAAAAAAAAATTAGGTTTTACTGTTATTTTTTGTTTTTACATTGCCTACTTTTCTCCATATATCTCTCCCTCTCCCAGAGAGCAATCTCTTATAACAAAAACTTTTCTTTTTAAGAGGAAAGAGGAGTAGGGGAGATTCAGCAAATCTGAGCAACATAGAAAAAAAAGACATGCCATGTTCTGTATGAGTTTGTGGACCCCAACTGTTGCAAAGGAAGAGAGGGAAATGTCTTCTCATATTTTTTCTTCTGGGTCAAGTTCGTTCTTTATAATTTTGCAACATTCAGTTTCATTTGCTTTGTGGTGGTGGTTCTTTGTATTTACATTTTTGATACTCCTTTTGTAAATTGCTTTCCTGACTGATTATTTCACTTTGCATCAGTTTGTGTAAGTCTTTCCAAACTTGTCGATATTTATCATGTTTCTTACAACATAGTAATAATGTTATGTTCATGAGCCACAATTTATTTAGTTCCCCCAGTCAGTTTTTCCATAGGGGATATATTCCCAGCAGTGGAATTTCTGGTGACATTTAGTCACTTTATTTGCATAATAACCAAATCATTTTCCAGAGTGTTTGTACCAATTTATGATTCTATCCACAGTGCATTGATATGCTTGCCTTTCCACAACCCTTCCATTGACTATCTATTCCCAGCTCTCTGTCATTTTTGCCAATTTTCTGGGTGTGGGGTTAAACATCTGAGTTGTTGTACAACTCTCTTTACTATGTGTGATTTGGAGCATTCTTTCATATGGTTGTTAATAGGTTTTAATTATTTTGAAATTTGTTCATATCATTTGACCACTTATCTTTTAGGAAATGGCTTTTGGACTTACGTATTTTTATTTTATAAAATGGGTGTCAAAACCTTATCACAGTTGTTTGATACAAACATTTTTCCCAGTTGATCTCTTCCCCTCTTATCTTAGATGTTAGTTTTGCTTGTACAAAAGCATTTCCATTTTATTTAATCAAAATTGTCTATTTTAGCTTATATAATTGTTGCCATTCCTTGTTTGAGTAAAAATTCTTCTCCTACCCATCCATAGCTATGAAAAATATATAATCTTAATGTTATTTTTAATTTTTACTTAATTTTATAAATTTATGTAATATAATATAGTATATAATAGAATAAATATTTAATTTTTAATTGATATGATTTTTTAAATGATGCTAATTTTAATGATGTGATCTTTATTTTAATATACTCATTTTAATGATATTATCTTCAATATTCAGTTACATGTCTATTTTGAATTGTGTAATATGGTGTAAGAAATTAGTCTAAGCCTAATTTCTACCAGACAAGCAGTAAGCTCTTAGAAAATAGGGGAAAAGGGGGTGGCCAGGTGGTGCAGTGAGTAAGAGCGCTGGCCCCAGAGTTGGGAGACCTGGGATTGGTTCCGGCCTCAGATACTTAACACCCACACAAAATAACTGGTCATGTAACCTTGAGCAAGTTACTTAACCCCAATTGCTTAAAAAAAAAAAGAAAAGAAAATAGGGAAGAGGGGGTGGCTAGGTGGCACAGTGAATAGAGCACCAGCCCTGGAGTCAGGAGGACCTGAGTTCAAATTCGGCCTCAGACATTTAACACTTACTAACCATGTGACCTTGGGCAAGTCACTTAACCCCAATTACCCAGCCTTCCCCCCTCCAAAAAGAAAAAAGAAAATAGAGAAGAGGCCAGATTTTGTTAAATGCTGACCCAGAGCATCATCAAAGTTTCAGGACTCAGAAGGTGTCCCCAAACAGCTCTGAAGTTTCTGTTCTTCCAGATGTGACAACGTATCCCATGTTGTGGGATTCAGGGGAGAAGGATACAGGAACCAAGGGGAGTGGTTTGAGCTGAAGGAAAATGGGACCATTGGGCATCTACCCTCTCTAAGACTCCTATAGGTTTGATCCAGTTGTGACTGATAACCTGCAGTGGCAAACTTTGAACCCCAAAAGATCCAGAAGCTCTGGATAATGGTTAAAGGTCTCCTTATTCAAATCTGTTCACTACCAAGAGGATTCTGTTGTGATCAGAGAATTCAGACTATGCCCTTGAGCTCACTGTAACAGAGTTTGACCTATATTTGTATGTTCTCCTACCCCTCCTCCTATAAGCTGTTCATAGGATATAATCCCTTGGTCTCTCAGAAAGAGCTCTAGCTTAAAGAGGCAGCTATTCTTTTTTCCAGATTATAGTATCACAGATTTAGACCTGGAGAGGAGGCCATTGAGTCAAACCCCCTCATTTTATAGATGAGAAAACCAAGTCTGAGAGAGGCGATAGACAGCAAATATTATTGTCCCCCATTTTGCAGATGGAAAATCTGAGGTCTGATTTGCTCACATCTAGATCTACCACCCCACCAGAGGACCAGGATCAGTGGCCACCTCTAGAGAAATCTGTTTCCCTGGGACAGAGGGATAGATGTTAAACCAACAGAAGAGTGAGACTGTAAAAAACAGATCCAATGTCTGGGGAAGGAGAAGTCTCATGTGTTGATTTCCTATCCATTCCAACTTCCACTGGTACCTACTGCCAAGTCCTGGAGATTTAGGGTAAATGTCCCAGTATCTAGGGGTGAAGGGAGGTGTGGTGGTTATCCAAGGTTGTGGAGAAATTTGAGAAAGGGCACAGTTAGCAGTAGTGACAGGAGCCACCAGGGTGGGAGGAATTGAGAAGGGTGTCACCGAAGTTCCAAGTTGTAGTAATAATTTACATTTCTATAGCACTTTAGGGCTTTATAGATTTTTTTTTTCATTGTCCTCTTATAACATTTCTGAGGTAAGTAGTGAGCATTATCGTCCCCATTTTATAGTTGGGAAATCCAATGTTGAGAAGTGAAGTGTGAGTGTCCCAAGGTCTTTATCTTATAATGGAACAGCCAGGATTTAAACCCAGATCGCCTGACTCCAAATTATGTGAACATCCCACTATATCATGATTGCCTCCAGAAGCAATCATGACAGCTGAATTTTATGTATTTCAAGATTTGGAATGAGCATGAATTTCCTGGACAGCTCTACCTGTACTTCCCCCATACCAGATGCCTTACACTGAAGGAATGCTGTGGGAATTCTTCTGTTGGCATTTTGAATGCTGTCCAGAAGCTTGAAGAGCTAGCTCCAGTCCCCTTCCCTCCAGCCTTCATTGGTATAGCTGAGAGCCATTGGTCTAACCGTTCTAGAAAGCAAATTTGGAATTATGTGCAAAAGTGACTGAACTGTGCATGCCCTTTGAGTGATACCAATGCTAGGTCTATATTCTAGGAAGTATTCTCTGAAATATACTTAACAACCTGCTCTCTTGAAAAAATGTATCTACCATGTATTATTCACATTTCTGACATATTCACATTTTCTACATCACTTTTTAAAGGGTAAAACAATCAACAAAACAAACCAAAGCCTGATTTGCAGTGTTTACTTATTTCAGAGATATAAATGCTCACACTGGAAATCTAACAATTGGCCCTTGTGAGCAGTTACAGGCCAGCACCAGCATGCCCCTGCCTATGCCTCAAAGAAATCAAAGAAAAGGGAAAAAGACCTATATGTGCAAAAATATTTATAGCAGCTCTTTTTGTGATGACAAGAAACAGAAACAAAAGGAGATGCCCATCAATTGGGGAACAGCTGAACAAACTATGATAGACTTTGGAATGTAGTGGAATATTATTGTTCTATAAGAAATTAAGGAAAAGTCAGTTTCAAAGAGATGTGAAAAGACTTGTATGAACTGATCCACATTACTATTTAACATTTTTGAGGGAACTGAGGCTCAGAAAGAGGAAGTCCTTGCCCCCACTGGGAAGCCCCAAAGCTATGAACTTGCATGCCTAGACATATGACTAGCATGCGGAGAATGTGCTGTCTCCTTCTTCATCGTGGAGTGGGGGAGGAGAGGGATTCTCTCATTCCCCATGATGGGAAAAGATGAAATAGCCTTTTTGTCTGCATCTTATAACTTACCCTGGGAAGTAGACTTTCTGGCCCTTTGGGATTTATGAGTAAGATCTAGATATATAAAGGAACTACAGGGGCAATGCAGGGAATCTCTGTGGAGAGAAGGTCATAAAACAAAACTCTCCACCTCCTAGGACCCTTTGTCCGGTTGCCCTTGAGCCCTGGTATGGCTCCAGGGTCTTGGGGTATTTCTCAGTTTCCTATAGTCTACTAAATCCTCAAAGGGTAGGACTGTGTGTTTGCCCTATAACTGTTCCATCTCCATCTCCTTCTATCCCAGCTGAATTTATTACCACTGCCAAGAGCCTTCTGTCTCTAAGTTGCTACTGTGTCCTTGCTTTCATCCCTTATTCTCATATAATCTCTCTAATCTCTCTCTCTCTCTCTCTCTCTCTCTCTCTCTCTCTCTCTCTCTTTCTCTCCTAGAGGCAGTCAGGGTTAAGTGACTTGCCCAGGGTCACACAGCTAGTAAGGCCAGATTTGAACTCAGATCTTCAGGGTCAGTGCTGTAGCCACTGTGCCACCTCATCTCTTATTCTCAAAGTTGGGACTGGGGAGTAACTAGTAATTTGGGGCAGGAAGGGAAAACCCCAGAAGGTACCTAGTACCTTTGTTTGGGGAAATTTGCTAGAATAGAAGAGAAAGCCTCAACCCATATTGGAGAACACTTCTTTGAGGTCCCCAGGATATGATGGCAAAAGTCCAAGAATGAGTTCCCTGTGGCTTATTTTTCAGCTTCTAGGCATTTGTCCCAAGAATGAGTTTATTGTGCAGTTAAGTAATAAGGGAAGATAGGCAGAGAAAGGGCAAATGTTGGAAATGGGACCATGGAGATGGTTCCAGTTCAGGGCTTAGAAGATGTGATCCTACCCCGGGTGCTGGGTGGGAGGAAGAGTATTTAATACACACTTAATTCATCCCCTTGCCTGTTCATTCCCTGCAAGGAAGGGAGAAACAAGCATTTATTAAATATCTCCCATGTGCCAGGCACTGTGTTAAATGATTTACAAATATTATCTCATTTTATCCTCACAACAACCCTGGGAGGTTCATGCTATACCATTTTATAGATGAGGGAGTTGAGGCCGAGCACAGCAATTAAGTGTGAGACCAGATTTGAACTTGGATCTTCCTGACTCCAGGTCTAGAACTCCATCCTCTATGCCAACAGCTGCCTCTAGACACGAAATGAGGAACAGCTATGAATGCCTCTGAACATTGATGACCTTCTTGGCTTCTTCACCAATTTTGACATGAATTAATTCTAGTTCTTTCCTGGTTTTTTATTTGTTTTAGTAGCAGCCAAACCTAACTTTGAGAGAAATCATTGCAGTGGGGGTGGATCCCAGTTCCAATTTTGGCTCTGACTCTGTTAGCTCTGTTACCATAAACAAGTTATGTGACCACTGAGCCTGTTTCTTCATCTCTAAAACAGGGACAATAATAGCACCACCAACCTCTTAGAGCAGTTGTGAGGATTGAGAGATGATGCATGAAACTCACTTTGCAAACCTTAGCTTTAAAAATTTGGCTAATATTGTTAATAATTTGTTGAGAGAATGTAGGAAAGAAGGGCTGGGATGAAGAGGGAATTCCCATATGTGGGAATGGCCCTCTGCTCCATCAATACCACCAGGGCAGTTTTCTGATGCCTAAGAGGAGATGCTATGCAGACAATGAAGTGGAGCCTTGTCCCAGTCTTTGTACCCATGACCCTCTCTCTCAGTTCAGTGACCTTTAGCTTCCTTTGCTTACTGACCTCATAGTGACTCAGCTCCTTGGCAGGCCTGAGTTTTCTAGTATGCTTGATGATTGGTAGAGCCTAGGGTGATAAAGTGGCCATAATCTGTCTCCTGTACCTCTGCCTGCCCTGGGCAGGAGGGAGATGAATTCACTGATTCTGCTCAGCTCCCTGACTGATCCATGAATGGACTTTATTGGGAGCGTGTGACGAAGTGCACACGAGCCCTGGGCTAGCTTTGGTGGAACAACAAAACTGGACAGGTCCTTCCTTCGTGTCCTCTATAGAAAGGCAGGGTTGTGTAATGGAAAGCATTAGCCTGTAATTCAGGAAATGAAGATTTTAGTTCTGTCTCTGCCTTTACTACCTGTGTGCATGCCTGGCATCTGACCCTTTGTGACCCCATTTGGGGTTTTCTTGATAAAGATACTGGAGTGGTTTACCATTTCCCTCTCCAGCTTATTTTATAGATGAGGAAACTGAGGCAGACAGGGTTAAGTGACTTGCCCAGGGTCACTCAGCTAATAAGTGTCTGAGGCCAGATTTGAACTCAAGAAGATGAGTCTTCCTAACTCCAAGCCCAGTACTCTTATCTTCTGTACCTCCTAGCTGTCCCATCTACCTTTGTGACTTCAGGAAAATCAGTTCACTTTAGTACCTACTTCACCAGCTTTCTGTGAGGAGGAAGTTCTTTGTAACCTGGAATATACATGTAAACTAAACAATAACAATAGTAATAAGTTTAAAATGACAGTAGATAGTATATGGTACTTAAGATTTTCAAGGTGCTTTGACATGTATTATCTCCTTTGAGCCTCTCAAACCTCTAAGATAGGTACTCTTTTATTATTGTCATTAAGGAAACTGAGGTTTAATAGTGTTAAGTGACTTGTCCAAGGTCATACAACTAGTATCTGAAACAGGATTTAGTCTCCACCTGACGTGGAGTTCAGCATTCTAACCACTACTTACACCCTGCTCTCTCCCTATTCTGTGACTACTGTAGGCAAGTAACTTTCTTGGAGCCTCAATTTCCTCATCTGTAAAATGAAAGAGGTCAACTTACCTGGCTTCTTTTATGTCTTAGCTAAAATTCCACTTTGTGTAAGATTTCCTCCTAAATGCTAGTACCTTTCTTCTGTGATTATATCCAATTTGTCATATGTAGATATACATTTATATATGCATAATGTATGTGTGTATGTATATGCTTGTGTGTGTATTGTATACATATGTATACAATTGTTTGCATATCATCTCTCTTGATTAGGGGAGTGTGAGCTTCTTGAAGACACAGACTGATTTTGCCTCTTCTTGTATCCCCAATGTTTAGCATAATGTAATAACTGTGTCAGTACATTGACCATGTACCATATGCGTCCTTCTGCACCTATAGTTCCCCACCTATGTGCCAGAAGAAAGGGGGGATGTTTCGCTCTCAACCATCTGAAGTCCTGAATTGTCACTGAATTCATCAGAGTTCTGATGCCTTTCAGAATTGTTTTTAATTTACATTATTGCAGCATAAACAGTTATCCTGGTTTTATCACACATGATATTATATGCAGGCATTTTTCTTACCAGTTTGTACTATAGACCTCATCGACTTAGAAAAATACAACTTAGCATTATCTATGTTACATTGTTTTTGTTTTGTTGTGTATTTCGGTTTTTGGTGTTGGTTTTTTTTTTTACATTTTATTTGACTAAGCATTTCCCAGTTACATTTTAATCTGGTTCTGGCTGACCATGTGTTCAAAACCTCTGATGTAAAGTGTTAGGCCTGTCCATTCCTCACTGATGCTGCACTGCCAATCCACCATCTTTTCTGGTAGCTCATTTCTCGGATGACTTCCATCATAACCACTTCTCAAAGGGCAATTCTTCATTAGTTGCCAGTAGGCTTACTAAGTGTATAATTATGGCATATTTTAAATTGCAGATTGGCAAGTTGCATTCATTGAAGGTTTTTCTGTGTTTTTTACAAATGCATTTATAAGGTATTAATCTATGAGGAGTAGCATACAACAGAACTGAGCACAGATGTCAAAAGACCTGGACTTGCTACTGGGCAAGTCTCTGAACCTGGTATCACTGTGCCAATCACTGAAGATCAAAAACCAAAATGAAATAGTCTTTTCCCTCAAGTAACTTATAATTTAGTAGGGAAAATGGCATGTACACATATTAGTAAATATAGGGCATGTGTTAGTCAATATAGAACATGTGCAAGACCAGTGCAAGGTAATTTGTGAAGGGAAGGCACTAACAACTAGCAGGGATGGGGAAGGACTTTATGTAGAAGCTGGCAGTTACGGTGAGTTTTGAAGGAATCCATGAATTCCCAGAAGGGTTGAGGAGAGAGTGCAGAGCCACAGAGACCAAGATGGAGTATCATGTTTGAGGAATAACAAGTTGGCCCGCAAGGTGGCACCATAGTGCAAAGAGCCCTGAGCCTGGAGTCAGGAAGGCTCATCTTCCTGAGTTCAAATGTGACCTCAGACACTAGCTGTGTGACCTTGGACAAGTAACCTAACCCTGTTTGCCTTAGTTTCCTCATCTGTAAAATGAACTGGAGAAGGAAATGACAAAGCACTCCAGTGTCTTTGCCAAGAAAACTCCAAATGGGGTCACAAAGAGTTGAACACAACTGTTGAAAAACAACTGAATGACACCAAAATGGCCTTTATGACTAGACTTTGGAGTGCTTGGAGGGGAGTGATGTGAAAAAAGACTTGGGAGTGTTGGTAGGCAAGGGGGATGGTATAGGAAAACTCTGAGATGAGAAGGGATTGGAGGTTGTGGAAAAAATGAAAATAAGTTTAGGAAAAGATAAAATGGTAAAGGGATTTCAGAGTTCTTAATCACAGAAGTGAAACACTTATGGACAAGGGTAAGATAAGGATGTGACCATACCTTTGTGTAGTTGAGTGGAGGTAATAGGAATTGAAGACACTGAGAGATTGGAAGGTTAGGTCATTTGAGGGAGACTGAACACATATGTTGAAATTCCCCACTATGAGGATAGAAGTTGGAATAGAGAGGAAGACTGTGAGCTAGGCACTGAATTCATTGAGAAAGAGTCGAGATCAGTAGAGAAAGCCACCAGGTTCTGGATTGGATGATAAATTTGGATAGGGCACTATAAGGGGTAGTATACAAGTTGGGGTAGTACCCAATATAGGGTACTATATATGTAGTATAAAGTATGGCTGAGGACACAATGTCATCCAAATCTCAAAGGGCCAGAAAATGAAAAGAACATGAGGGGAAGAGATCTAAAAATGTAAGTTAGTTAATTACAGAATGGGGTAGGGCAGAGAATATAGTACAAAGGGTGGGCTCATAGGGCACATCAGTGGGAATAGGTTCATAGGATGAAAGAGAGGGCAACAAGGTTTGGAGAGTCAAGGTTCAGCTCTTTGGCAATAACAATTTGGGGCTATAAGAAGGACTGGGAAGTTAGCCATTAGAGCATGAGCCCAGACAGAGAATCAGTGGGTGAGAGGAGGCAGTGAATAGGATGTTCAAGACCAGGCAAAACCTCTAGGTCTTTCTCTTCCCAGTTTCTGAGAGGGAGAAAATCTCTGAAAAGAAAAGATACTATCATACAATAAAACAAACAAAGCTATTAGCTTTTCTTCTCCGCATCCTCGACAATATCAAACAGATAAAATTATTTGTTTTCAAAACAGAAACTAAGGGAATTTTTTTTAATTCCTCAAACTCATTAGATACAGCTTTTGGTACATGGATCTTGACTAGTTTGGGGGCATCTAAATTGGGCCCTTATGGGCCAAATGAGACGTGCTTGACTACTGTCTGACCTACTTAATATTTTTATTAGAAAAATTTTTGTCCAAGTATCTTATATATATAAGAGGTATATATGATATAATGTAATGGCTTCCAAAATATGATCTGCAGACCACCTGCAGGTTCCAGAGACTGACTCTTCAAGGAGATCCTTGAGTTAGAAATTATTTTCTTATTAATTCTAAGACATTATTTGCCTATTAAAATACTTTCTTTTTCAACATATCTGTGGGAGGCCAGATTTTATTCATATGCTTAAACTAAAGCAATATTGCAATATTTTGCAGAAACAGAGATATTAATCCAACTGTCTTTTGTTAATCCAGATATTAAAAATGTTTGTAAAAATGCCATTCTTTCTAATGGAAATTTTTTTTGTTTTGGAAATATATTTTTCATTAAAATGTTATTCATGTTAACATGTAATAGACACATCATTCTTTTTAAATGAATTAAATACGTATTTTTAAATTTTTATCAATTTTAATTTCCAATGCAATAAATATCAGTGGATATGACCAATATAAGTGAAAGCTCTTTGTGCTTCTTAACAAATTTTAAGAGTGTGAAGAGGAGGTGGTACCAAAATAGTAGGGAACCGGCAGTGACCCAACTGAACTCTCCCAACATTCCCCTCCAAAGAACTTCGAAATAACTCCTGAAATCGAATTTTGGAGCAGTGGAGCCAACAAACGGTCAGAGTGAGACATTTTTCCAACTTAAGACACCTTAGGAGGTCAGCAGAAGAGGTTTGTGACCAAGTAGGGGCCAGCCCAGAACATGGCAGGAGCACCAGCAAAGGGAGCTACATCAGCAGCAACCCAGAGATGGTAAGGGGGTTGGACAACTGGTCAGAAAGAGATTACGGGGACTCTGTGCTGCCACTGGGTGCAGCTGGTGCTGATGGCAGCCCTATTGTCCCTATACAATTCTGGGTCACAGTTGCAAGGCAGAGAGGACCATCTGTGGTTGGTCATAGGGGAGCAGGGGACCTGGTCACAATTCCAAGGCCAAGAGGATCACTAGCGCTTATGGCGGCCTGAGAGCAGGGGACCTTGTTGCAATTCCAGGCCCAAAAGAACACCAGCACTTGTGGCTACAAGGGAGCAAGGATTCTTTTTGGGTGAAGACTAGAGCACAGACCAGGAGAGCAGTAAATATATCTCTCCCTATATTACACCACTTTGGAAGTACTGAAAACTTGCAGACCCCCCGAACGGGCTCTGAAAATAGCAACACAAAAAAGCCTAAAGCTTGGGACAGCCTCCCTGCCCCTGGCTGAACAGAACCCAACTTTAATATAAAGATCAGAGTCAAGAAATAGGCTGGGAAAAATAGCAAATGACCCCCCCAAAAAAAAGAGCTTTACTATGAAAAGCTACTATGGTGGCAAGGAATACCAAGACATAAACTAAGAGGAAGATGACAGTGTGAAAACAGCTACAACAGAAGCCTCAAAGAAAAATGTAATTGGGCCCAAGCCCAACAAGTGTTCATAGAAGAATAAAAGAAAGAGATAAGAGTGGTAGAGGAAAAATCCAGAAAAGATATGAGTATGATGCAAGAAAATTATGAAAAGAGAAATAATTAACAGCTCAGTAAAAGAGGCACAGTAAAATACTAAAGAAAATAACACCTTAAGAAAGAGAATTGGCTTAATGGTAAAAGAGGCACAAAAATTCACTGAAGAAAAGAACTCCTTAAAAAGCAGAATAAGCTAAATGGAAAAAGAGGTACAGTGATGAAAATAATTCCTTAAAAATTAGAATTGGAGGGGCAGCTAGGTGGCGCAGTGAATAGAGCACCAGCCCTGGAATCAGGAGGACCTGAGTTCAAATCTGGCTCCAGACATTTAACATTTACTAGCTGTGTGATCTTGGGCAAGTCACTTGACCCCAATTGCCCTGTGTTACCCCCTCCAAAAAGCAAAAATAAAAACATTAGAATTGGGCAAGTAGAAGCTAATAATACCATGATATATCAAGAAACAATAAAACAAAGTCAGAAGAATGAAAAAAATGAAAGAAAATGTGAAATATCTCCTTGGAAAAAACAACTGAGCTAGAAAACAGAGAAAAGAGAATTCAAGAATTTTTAGGCTACCTGAAAGCAATGATCAAAAAAAGAACTTAGACATAATATTCCAAGAAATTATTGAGGAAAATTGCCCTTTTATCTTAGATAGAGGGTAAAATAGAAATGAGTCCCTCAGTAACCTTCTGAAAGAGATCCCAAAATGAAAACTCCCAGGAATATCATAGCCAAATTCCAGAGCTCCCAGGTCAAGGAGAAAATATTGCAAAATCCAGAAAGAAACAATTCAGTTATCATGGAGCCAACAGTCAGAATCACATACAATTTAGGAACTTCCATGTAAAAGGAGGGGAGAACTAGGAATATGATATTCTGGATGACAAAGGAGCTAGGATTACAACTAAGAATCACCTACCCAGCAAAACTGAGTATAATCCTTCAAGGGGAAAAATGGTTATTTAATGAAATAGAGGACTTTCAAGCATTCCTGATGAAAAGACTAGAGCTGAATCAAAAATTTGACATTCAAACACAAGATTCAAAAGAAACATAAAATGGTAAACATGAGAGAGTAATCCTAAAGGATTTAGGATTCAACTGTTTATATTTCTATATGTGAAGATGATACATGTAACTCCTAAGAATTTATATCAATTAGGGCAGTTAGAAGGAGTCTGCAAAGACAGAGGGCAAGAATGTGGTTTAGTAATGTTGGGATAATCATTCAAAAAGGGTGTGTGTGTGAGAAAGAGGGATATATTGGTTGTAGGGAAAAGGGAGAGGTAGAATGAGGAACATAAAAGGCACTCAGGAATAAGCTTTTATAATGGAGGGGGGTGGCAGGCAATGCATAAATCTCACCCATCAGAATTGGTTCAAAGAAGAAAGAATATAAATGGCCACTCATTGGGTATAGAAATCTATCTTTCTATCTTATCAATTAGGGAAATGGGAGGGGAAGGGGATAAGAGATATGGGGTGGGGGAAGTGATAAAAAGGAGGGTGGATTAAGGTAGGCAGTGGTCAGAAGCAAAACAAATTTTTGAGGAGGCACAGGATAAAAATAGAGAGAAAAAGATAAACCAAAGAAAATAGGATGGAGAGATATATAGTTATTGCTGTGAATGTGAATGAGATAGGCTTACCCATAGAATAGAAGCAAATAGCAGAATGGATTAGAAACCAGAATCCAACAATATGTTGTTAACAAGAGAAACACTTGAAACAGAAAGACACACACAGAGTTAAAATAAATGGCCGGAGCAGAATCTGTTATGCTAAAGTAAAAAAGGCAGGGGTAGCAAAAGTAGACCCAATTAAAAGAGATAATCAGGGAAATCACACTTTGCTAAAAGGCACCATAGACAATGAAGCAGTATCAAAAATTTTTATGCCAAGTTTCCCTGATAAAGGCCAGTTTCTCAAATATGTGGGGAACTAAGTTAATTTAAAAAAAAATAGAGCCATTGACCAATCAATAAGTGGTCAAAGGATACAAACAGGCAGTTTTCAGAAGAAATCAAAGCTATCTATAGTCATATGAAAAAAATGTTCTAAATTATTATTGATCAGAGAAAGGCAAATCAAAACAAGTCTGAGGTACCCTCACATCTATCAGAAATGACAAATGCTGGAGGGCATGAGGGAAAATAGGTACACTGATAAAGTGTTGGCCGAGTTGTGAACTGCTCCAAACATTCTGGAGAACAGTTTGGAACTATGCTTAAAGGTATATAATACTGTGCATGATACTTTTTGATCCAGCAATACCATTACTAGATCTGTACTACAGAGAGATCATAGTAAAAGGAAGTAGACCTACATGTACAAAAATATTTATACCAGCACTTTTTGTGATGGCAAAGAATTGGGAACTGAGTCATCAATTGGTGAATGACTGATTTATTGTGAAGGAATACTATTATCTCTAAGTACCTTTTATGTAAGAAAACTTTCCTCATTCTACCTCTCCCTTTTCCCTACTCCCAGTGCATCCCTCTTTCTCATCCCACTCCCCCCTCCTTTTTTTTTGGAGATCATCCCAACATAAATGAATTACATTCATGCCCTCTGTCTGTGTAGACTCCTTCTAACTGCCTTAATACTGATAGAATTCTTCGGAGTTACATGTATCATCTTCACATATAGGAATATAACAGTTTAACTTTATTAAGGTCCTTAGGATTATTCTTTCATGTTTACCTTCTTGTGTTTCTTTTGAGTCCTGTGTTTGACAAAGGAAGTGGTTTCAGAAAAAACGTAGCAAGACCAATATGAATTGATGCAAAGTGAAGTGAGAAGAACCAGGACATCATTGTGTACAGTAACAGCAATGCTGAAATGATGTTCAACTGTGATAGACTTGGCTACTCTAATCAATACAATGATCCGAGACAATTCCAAAGGACTCATGATGAAAACATGGTATACACAACCTCCAGAAAGAGAACTGATGAACTCTGAGTGCAAATTGAAATATGGGGAAGAGTCTTAAGGACATACCATATGGGGATTATTTGAAGAAACTGGGGCTATTCAGCTTGGAGAAGATTCAGGAGAGACATGAGAACTTCAGATAAATAAAGGTCTAGCATGTGGAGGGGAGAGTATATTTATTCTATCTGTCTTCAGAGAGCAGAAGCTAAAAGTACTGAGTAGGAATTGCTTTAGATTGAGCTTTTGATTAGATATCAAGAAAAACTACAACTGTCCTGAAGTGGAATGGGCAAAAGATAGTAGGTTTCCTTTTTTTTGTTTTTTTTGGGGGGGAGGCAATCTCAGTTGAGTGACTTGCTCAGAGTCACACAGCTAGTAAGTGTCTGAGGTCATATTTGCACTCAGTCCTCCTGATTCCAGGGCTGGTGCTATATCTGCTGTGCCACCTAGCTGCCCTGAAGGTTGTCCTTCCTTGGAGGCTTCAGACAGGATAGATGATCACTTGTTGGGTATGTTAAAGTGGGAAATCTCAGTGCTGGCATTTCACTTGGTCTGGCTGCTGTTCCCTTCCAGCTCTCAAATTCTGTGATTCTGTGAAATCTCACTATGGATGGGACTCTGCTAATTGTGTGACTGTGAGCAAGTCATGTAATTTCTGTGTCTCACAGGCAGATTTCTTTCTTTTTCTTTTTTCTTTTTTTGCTTTTTGGAGGGGAAAGGGCAGGGCAATTGGGGTTAAGTGACTTGCCCATGGTCACATGACTAGTAATTGTGTCAAGTGTCTGAGGCCAGATTTGAACTCGTGTCCTCCTGACTCCAGGGCCGGTGCTCTATTCACTGTACCACCTAGACACCCCATCACAGTCAGATTTCTTTTTTTTGGAGGGCAATTGGGGTTAAGTGACTTGCCCAAGGTCACATGGCTAGTTTTTGTGTTAAGTGTCTGAGGCTGGATTTGAACTCAGGTCCTCCTGACTCCAGGGCCGGTACTCTATTCACTGTGCCACCTAGCTCCCCCTCATAGTCAGATTTCTAAAAGCTAAATTGCCTTTAGATCACAATTGGGTTGTGATCTATTTGATGTAAAGAGGCTGCCTCCACTGAAACCACAAATGGAAAATTGTTGTATTGTCATCGTTAGGACCCACTGAAGCCAGTGGATCTAACCATATGTTCCCTGATATGGCTATATAAATGCTGCCTCCAATTATAATGGACTTGGGTCAGTTAGTAATTATAACTGAAGTTTAATTAATTAATTAAATTCATGAGACCTACATACAAGAGAGTTGCTGATTGTGTGGCCCAAGATGAAAAAAAAAAAAAAGAATTCAGATGCCAGCCTCAGACCTAATTTCAAAGTTTTCCTCAGATACTTACTAGACACAATCATGGGCAAATCATTTAACTTTTCAGGCTCTTTTCTTATCAGCAAAATGGAAATATTTATTGGGTACGTGAGGATCAAATTTATATACAACACTTTGCAAATCTTAAAACTTATACAGGATGTCCCAAAACATCTTATTGCAAATTTAATCTATTAAAAACTTGAGAAAGGTTTTTAAGATTAGAATAGCACTAAGACTTTTGGGACACCCTGAATAAATCCAAGCTATTGTTTTTATTAATAACTGGTCTCATTTTCTAAGCAGTTTTGTTATGTCGTTATTAGCAGTTTTTGCTTCTAAAGATTTTTTTTTCACCTTCATCATTTTCTGAAAGTTACAGAGCTGTCTGAATTGAGACATACTTTTCTTTATTCAGTTATGCCTTTAGTTCTTTTCAAAATCCCAACTCCTTCCTTTGACATGCATCAGAAGGTAAAGAAGTCTAAAGCTTGTAAAAAGAAAGACAAGCCAGCTGCTCTGCTGGGTGAACGCCTGACTACCATTCTGCTACAGAGAGGTGTTTGGCAGAATCCCAGATTGCTTTCCTAGACTGAAGAACCTTGTATCTTCTGCATTGAAAAGTGCCTTGCTATTACCACGTCCTTAATGTGTCACTCATCTGGTAATCAAGGACAGCAGCAGTGCTGTCATCACTTACAATTTCTGCCTTTGCCTAAATGGATGTCGCCACCAGTAGTGGGGACAGTAACATAGCCACCAGCCTTCAAATTAGAAGTGGAGAGGAAGCCCTTGAGCTAAAAGGGATAGACCCCTCCTCTTGTGTGAATCTCTGTGTCCTTTAGAGACAGGGATGCATCTTGCTTTTAGACTTTGGAGTTCAGTTCTGCTCACCTTTAGTATATATAGCGGTTTCAATGGTCTGATCTGATTAGATGTTAGAATATGGAGTTAAGCGTTAACTAAACTAATCTTAAACAATAGATTCATTATTATAAAAATAATTTGAAAACTGGAGTCTATCCCCACCCCACTCCTAGCAGAGGAAAACAGAAACAAAACTGGGGGGGGGGGGTGCAGTGAAGGGGGAGGGAATCTGGTTTCAAACATTTTCCTTTGTCCTCTTTGATCAAGGTTCTCACTTCTCTTGCAAGAAGCCAGATCTGGGAATAGCAATCTGGTTTAGGCCAGATTGAGAAGCTTCTTTCTCCACCTACTTACATTCCCCCTTCCCCCCCCTTTTTTTTTTTGGAAGCAGAAGATAGCAGGGGCCTTGGTTAGTCTGTCTCCTGCCAGTCTGCAGTTAAAGGAGGGGCAAGGTCAGGGTCCTTCATGGACTCATGGGTAAGAAGGTGAGCAGCTGTGAAATGACCTGATCCAGAAGGAACAGCTGGAGCACCTTCTTTCTCCCAGACTCTCACTGCCAGAGGTGGGACCAGCCATTTATATTTCTGAGCAATTGTTTCATTACTGTAGCCAGATGTGTTTGGGATTTGTACCCTTCATGTGTTAGAAACCACCAGAGGAGGTTTTGAGTTTTTATTGTAACACATGACTTGACTGAATGCAAAATAAATACCTATGGCTATGGATAATAGAATTTTCTGGAACTAAAAATGTGCATTTATCTTTTTAAAGTAATACCACGGGGCAGTTAGGTGGCTCAGGGGCTCAGTGAGTAAAGCACCAGCCCCAGAGTCAGGAGGACCTGAGTTCGGTTCTGGCCTCAGACACTTAACACCCACACAAAAAAACTAGCCGTGTATCCTTGGGCAAGTTACTTAACCCCAATTGCCCTCCAAAAGGCAAAAAAAATAAAATAAATACCACAAAAAAAATAAATTGCCCACAGATCTGACTCTTACATCACTTCAGTAAGGCCTTTATGCTTTTTAAAGACTAGCAGCAAAAGCAACAAAAACAGAGGGTGATCATGAAAAGAAGAATGAAATACTTTTAATTTGAATGAAAAGAAATGACTTCCTTGACCCAAAAAGTACCCTTTCTCAGTATATAGATACATAGATAGATTACAATAAGTTGTGTACTTCTGTTTTGCTAAATCCCTATATATTCCTCGCATGACAGATCTCATTCTCATTTTATGGGTGGAGGTTGTCCTGTATATACTTTGTTCAGAGGTTCTTAAGCTTTTTGTGTCATGGACCCCTCTGACAGTCTGGGGTATGGACCCCTTTTCAATACAGTGTTTTAAATGCATGAGATAAAATACAGAGGATTACAAAGGAAACAAATTATATTGAAATGTAATTATTAAAATCTTTTACATTCACAGATCCCCCTGGGGGTCCATGGACCCCAAATTAAGAACCCCTAACTTTGACCAGTGTAGGCTAAGAAAGTATTCTTCCTACATGGTGAGCTCTGAGTGTTTGCCTGCCATGCATACCTCCATCATCTGACAGCTATCTCCTTCCACCTTAAATGACAGGTTTTCTTATACCGCTCTCTTCTTGTCCCACCCCCAGGTGTCAGGCACCACGCTGAAAATGAAGGTGAACCTGGAGCAGCACTTGGCCCGGCTCAATGAGATCTTTGCCGCCCGAGGAGACTATATCCAGACGCTGAAGTTCGTGCAGCAGATGTCAGGCAACATCATCCTACAGCTTTCAGGCTTGCCTGTGTGGAGGAATGTCAGCATGGAACTGACGGAGATGGCCAACAAGACCACCTATGTGGAATATTACAGGTGAGAGAGAGGAAGTGGTGGTCAGGGAACTGTAGACACAACCCTGGTCTCCTCTCAGTCTGTATCCGGAATTCCAGGCAGATGTCCAGAAGACTTAATAAGCAGATGCAAGGTGATGCAGTGGATAAGAGTATTGGCCCTGGAGTCAGGAGAACCTGAGTTCAAATCCTGCCCCAGACACTAACTAGCTGTGTGACCCTGGGCAAGTCATGTATTGCCTCAGAGATTGCCTCAGAGAAAGGTGGGGGAGAGAGAGAAAGCAGATGATTTTCAGTGGTGACAATTTAGGTACTTCCTAGGGGGGTGTAAACAAGCTTCCTGCCCTCGAGGTATTTACAAAAGTCTAAGACACCTATGGGAAGAATGAAATTAATTTAACAGGTATTTACCCTGTTTGCCTAAATTCATACCAAGTACTGTACAGCGTTGGTTTGAAGTGCTATTAGGGAAAGAAGAGACCTAGGGGTAGGGATGTGCTGGTAAATGTTTAAACATCAGAACCTCCTCCCCACCCCCACCAGATATACTTTTCACTTTAAAAGTGTGTCAGATTCGCTTTTGAAGTTTAATATACATTATTACCATTTTCTCTATCACTTTCTTAAGCCTAGGCAATCAACAAAACAATAAATCCTGTTCACACTGAAAATTTAACATTGCCAAGTTTGAACTGGCCTATCCCTATTCACACAGCCACCACCCTACTTTAGGCACTCATCACCCCTCCCCTGAACTATTTCTATAACCTTCTAATGGGTTTCCTTGCCTCCAGCCTTTCCCCTCACCAACTGATATGCCCAACCAGGGATTACAAGGGAGGTACATAGAAGATTTTAAATTTGAACTAGACTGTGAATAATAAGTAGAATTTCAGCAGGTAAGGGGAATGTGGAGCATGTGTAATAGCATTGTGACTGAAGAACAAGGATTATGGAACAATATGAAATATCTCTGAAAAAAGTAGGTTGAGAGCCAAATGAGTAGGGTCTTGAAAGCCAGACCAGAGTTTGGTCCCAGGCTCAAAAAATCTTCAATGGCACCTCAGTTGCCTAGTGAATAATCAGTGCAATTCTAGAAAGGTTAATCTGGTAATTGTGGATAGGATGAAGATGTTGAATGAATACACAAATAGGATTAAGTATTTATATGCAGGATTTAGGGTTGAGGAGGGCAGTGGGTCAGGGCTCCAGTATAGCCTTGGGGAGGGGTTGTTGGCAGGCAGAAAGCTGGGGAAGGTAGCAGATTCACCATCTAGAGGTAACCTTTCCTTCCACTGCCAAATACCCAATCCCAGAGCTTCCCTTAGGCACCATTCTGCCATAATCCTGCTTTATAGAGCTCTGTATTATAGCCTTCTTTCCTTTCCTTTCCTCTCCCCCTCCCTGCATCTCGATCTCATTCACCTTCCTACAGGCTGATTCAGAAAAGCCTCTGGTGTTTAAAACATCTCACAAGCCTTGTGTATACTTTCCAGTGTCCAAACTCAGCTCTGTGTAAGAGTCTTGGCTCCCAAGGAGATGTGTACTCTGCCTCTGGTGCTGAGATGAGTGTTGCATTTTTTACAGCTAAGCACACATCATGACCTGGAGATTTGGTAGAATGTAAGCTCCTTGAGAGCAGGATATATGTGGGTTTTTCCCATTTAGTCTTTGTATGCTGTGTCCAGCTACAGTTGAGCCGGATTGAATCGAATTGAAAGAAATTATTTCTGCTTGTGGGAAGCTCCCAGTGTAGCAGGGAAAAGGGACATATGTTAAGAGCACATATAACAGGACTAAGTGAACAAGGACATAACTAGTAAGAGCTGTACACACACACTCTCCTTGCTCCTTACACTTCTTGAAAGCTCTCCAGCCTAATGGTCTGAAAGCATTTACCAATAATGTTTCAGGGTTAACCCCAAATTTCTAGATTGGCTACTCTCCAGCCACTCTCCTAACTCTGGCCCCTATATCTTTCCCATTATCACACCTAATGCATCACAAGCAGAAAGAAACCACTGCACTAAGAGTGAGTTCAATCAATCAAACAATTTAAAATAGATTTTTATTGATATTCCCTCTGTATCCCCTTCTTAGAGAACCATCCCTTGTATCAGCATTTACAAAGATGAGGGGAGAAAAGGAGAGAGAAACAAAATTCAGCAAAACCAATCAACATGTGAAAAAAAATCTGTTCTTATAGTCATTGGTCCTCTCCTGTGGTCTCTTATCTCCAAAAAGAAGTGAGGAGAAATGTTTCCATATCTCTATTTCTTCTTTAGTTTTGATTGATTGATTGATTGGTGTTAGCTATTCTTTCCATTCACCTTGTAGTCATTGTAACATATGATTTTCCTGGCTCTGCTTACTTCACTTTGTATTAATTTATATAAGTCTTTCTGTGCTTCTCAATATTCATTGAACAAGCATTTATTCAGCTTCTTCTATGTATCAAGGTACTATGATAAGTGCCGTGAATACATAAAGAAAGCTGAAACTGTCCCCATCCTCATGGAGCTCGCATGCTATGGAGAAAACCTGTGTGTATATATAGAGCAGGTAGGCTGCTGCATATGAAGCACATATGTGGTGACTGCTCTTCTCTGTCTGCTATTGGCCCATTTTTCTTATTTATTTTTACTCCCTCTTCTGATGTAATCAAGGCATATATTCTGATATTTGCAAGTTAAGTACTAAAATTGCAGTATTTCCATCATTAATTAGCTGAGACCTTACCACAGTTTATCTTTCCTTCTCCTCCCTCTCTCCTTCCATGTCTCTCTCTCTGTCTCTCTTTTTCTCTCTCTCTCTCCCCCTCTCCCCACCTCCCCCTCATCTTTCCAAGTTATTGGCTATTTATTATCAGGATAACAAACAAAATATAAAAAATATTTCCAGTGTATCAGTTGTGAGAAACATCACAGCCATGTCACCTTTAACTACTGCTAAAACCACTAACTTCTGCTTAATACTGAAAACACAAATCCATTCAGTTCTCTCAGGATAGTCTTTTCTCACAAATTCTCTCCAGGGGTTAAATGCAGTTCTTTCAGGAACTCAGTTCTCTTAATCCTTTTCCTCTGTCTTCTCTTCACCTGTCACAGTTAATCTCTCCAGAACATCAGTCAAGCTCTCAATCTCCTCACAGACTCTTCGTAGAATGACATCTAAACTATTGACAGTTGAATGACAGTTAAGTAGTCATTCCAAGATTCCATTGCTTCCCAAAGATGCAATGACAGTACGGATAGACTTTGGGACTGTACTTTGAGAGAAGCTAGTGTTAAATTTCTCCCTGGAGTCAAAATTTTCAGTCCCTGAAAATGATTTAGAGGTGCATCAAATACACATTAATATTCTATATAACACACATATCATAATTCAAAGCAACACTTGTCAGGCTACTTCAGATAGCATCACTTAGAACACCAATGCCTGGTGTACATAGTAGGTGCTTAATAAATACTGATTGATTTTTTTTATTCAAATAAGGAGAAAAAATGATATAATGCTAGCTGTTGCCATCATAATAATAGCTAAATATAACAACAATGTCAAACACTAGCTATGTGACCCTGGGCAAGGTCAATTAACCCTGTTTGTCTCAGTTTCCTCATCTATAAAATGAGCTGGAGAAGGAAATGGCAAAAACATTCCTGGATCTTTGCCAAGAAAACCCCAAATAAGGTCACAAAGAGTAAGACACACCTGAACACAATAACAATACATTCATAAGACTGCGTATACATTTTTTTAAAACCCTAACAGCATATGTATTTGAACAGTGTGTTACATCTAACTGAAGAGGTAATCATTTCTCCCACAACATCATAATTTAGCTTATTAGCGTATTATCTTCTGTACTGAATCTTTTGTGACCTATTGACCTTTTTACATCTGTACCTAAGGTGGTGGCTGTTAGAGGCTCACTACCAGTATTTCTAAACTCTGTCTGGCTTATCTGTTCAAGGAACTCTAGAGCAAAGATTCTAAGCTCTGTTTCTGGGTTCAGTTCTCCTCACCTATCTGAACCCCAGTTCAGATCCTTCAGATCCTTCTCAGTCCTAGGCAGAGTTATTTAGTTTCTCTCTTCTGTGTCTGATTTCAGCAGGACCTTTTTCAGGAGCTCCCCATGCTGAGTGGAATGGAAGCCCTGCTTTATCATTCTTAGCTTCTTTTTTTTTTTTTTTTTTAAGCAATCAGGGTTAAGTAACTTGCTCAAGGTTACACGGCCAGTTATTTCTGGGTGTGGTGCTGAGTGTCTGAGCCCGGGATTCGATCTCCAGGTCGTCCCAACACTGGAGCCGGTGCTCTTACTCGCTGAGCCACCTGGCCGCCCCAATTAGCTTCTATTTTAAAGTAACAGTTTTCTTTGGAACATTTTTTAAAATGTTTTGTATCAAGCTGTGGATGTCAGCTGTATCTAACTGTGTATTTAAAATAGGAAAATTGTGATTCGTTGTATATTCTCAGGCACAGTGCCTAGCACATAATAGGTGCTTAATAAATGTTTATTGGGTCAGCTAGGTGGCACAGTGAGTAGAGCACCGGTCCTGGAGTCAGGAGGACCTGAGTTCAAATGTGATCTCAGACACTTGACATACTTACTAGCTGTGTGACCTTGGCCAAGTCACTTAACCCCAATTGCCCTGCCTTCCTCCCTCCAAAAAAAAAAGACAAAAAATTAATAAACATTTATTGATTGATTATTATAGATTATTGATATAGTGATGCAGTCCACCTCTGCCTTGCTTCCTAATTTCTTCTTAATTGAGATGCTTTGTGTTTCTGCCTTTCTATGTAGTTCTCAACACTCATCCAAATTCTCTGAATAGCAGCATTTTTCAGCAAAATTTTTTTATCTTGTTTCAGATTCCTGAGAACAAGCTCAGATGTCATACCATTATTTGTTTCTCAGTTTCTCAGATCCTTGGAATCCACTTCCTCCAAACCAAATACATTTTATTCTTAGGTGCATTTGATAAATATATAGCTGCATGATTTACATTTTAACAGAAAATAGCTTTGCCTCTCTGTTTTATCTTCTTTAATTAAAAAAAACATTCTGAATTTAAACACCAAAATTGAGCATTTCTTTACACACAGAATACAAAAAGAGTATTCCTTCTGAAACCATGAAGCTCTATTTCATAACACTTGCTTTTTTTCTAAAAGTATGTAATAAATTCTACGTATTACTTTCAAAACTTTACTTCTGGACTCCTTTCTATTCTTTTCTGTGTACTTTTGAAAAATATTCCAGTGGTCTTTTTTTTTTTTGTATCATTATTGGTAAGTGTTCCCTTCCTCCTTTAACCAAGGAAAAGAATAAAAAAATAAACAAAAATCCCTAGAACAAATAAGCATAGTCAGGCAAAATGAATCTACACAGTGGCCATGTCCAAAAATGTATGTCTCTGAGCCTTATGTCTCTCTCCAGTAACATGCTTCATCATGAGTACTCTGGAGACACGGTCATTGTATTGATAAAACTTCTTAAGTTTTTGAAAGTTTTTTTTACTTTGTTTTTGTCCTTACATAAGTTGTTCTCTTGGTTCTGCTCACTTCATTCTGCATCAGTTCATGCTACCCAGGATTCTCTAAGATGTTCTCTTATATCATGTCATATGGTACAACAACATTCAAACTATATTTATATACCACAGTTTATTCAACCGTTCTCCAGTTATCTAAGAGGCAATCTAAGGTGCCTCCTTACATTGTAGTTCTTTGCTTTTTTCCCCCCCTCTCTCATTTATTACTCTCCCCCTTATTTCAGGATGAGAAAGTTTGTTTTGCTTGCACTTCCCAGTATTATCTTCCCACTTAACCCCTTGACTTTAATATATTTATGTACTAAACTCTCTGTGTGTTCAGTCTTCCTTTGTCCATCTCAGATAAGTGATCTCTGATTTCATCTCTTTTTTCCCAAGTGGTAAGTTTGATTTATTAATGCAATAACAAATGTGACAAAACTTATCTAGTTAATGTACCTTTAGCAGTCTTAAATACTGATGAAAAAAACATGCTGTTCACAGTCAAGCCTTATTGTAAAAAATTCACATTTGTTGTTGTTGAGTCATTTTTCAGTCATGTCCAACTCTTCATGACTCCATTTGTATTTTTCTTGGCAAAAATAATAGAGTGGTTTGCCATTTCCTTCTCCATCTCATTTTACAGATGAGGAAACTAAAGCAAACAGGGTTTTACCCAGGGTCACACAGGTGTTATGTGTCTGCAGCCAGATTTGAATTCAGAAAGAGGACTTACTCTAAGCCTGGCACTCTACTGTACCACCTAGCTGCCTTAATAGATTAACACAGTTTTGAAAAATTCATATAACCTTCTAAAAATGCAAAAAGGTCGGGGGGGGGGATTTAACAGCACAGAAAAAAATTTTTAAAGCCATTAGTTTAATAAATGGCTCCTTCTTAAATCTGTCCCAGGCCCAACTAAACCTAGGCACAATTTTTAAAAAATACAATTATATACACAGCTGTTCAATAAGGAAAAGCCCAAATATGATGATATGAAGATGCTATTTATTTCACTGATGAAAATAATTCCTGCCTTCAAGTCAAAGGGGACCATTTTTAAAAATCTCTTTTAAGACATTTTTTCCTTAAATCACAATTGCTTTTTGCCTAACCTGAGAACACAATTTCTTTTTCAAATCCATATACATCTAAAAGAAATTAAGCCAGTCCAATTCATAATACACTTTGCATTTGAGTATTTATTCATCATTATTTAATGAAGAGTTCAAGGGGGCCACAAATGTCCATTTGGTAAGCAGAGAAGATTCTTATGCACATACATGCGTTGGAAATTACTGGTCTTTGCACCATATATAGCATTTCAAAATATATTGTAACATGTTCACCTGTCACTGAAAGCAGGACTGTTACAAGAATTGTTGTTTTGAGCTGAGAGTATTTACAAGCTAAAGACATTTGATTGGCTCTAGTGTGACCTGTTCATTCCAATTAGTATTAGTTTGCTATGCTGACTGAACAATATTTGAAAGATACTGGAAGAGGAGTGAAAAGAAAAGAAACCTAAAATCAAAGCATCCTTATGGGTTTTTTTGTATTTTATAAATTGACTCATAGTGGATTTTGTTTTTATGACTTTCTATGGATGACAACAATGTCTTCTGCCAGTCCTCTAAAATAAATGCTTTATGCTGATCCCCTTTTTCACATGTAGGAACATTTATTTGAAAAGCTCATTTCTGCCTCCTAAATTTCTTCCCTTTTCTTATCAACTCCATTACAACTTCTTATTTATTGAATGTGGACATACAGAGGATCTTCAATGTTAAAGCTGTCACTGTTAAAAAATCATCTTCGAGTTCTGGAGGAAAACCCTTTGTAAAACGAATTGTGGGTTTTCTGCTCAAAATTTAGCATGTCTTTGATTTTCTGCAAAAAAAACTGCAGGTTGCTGAGACAAGGGATTCTAGATGGAAGGGGTTCAAATGCCCTCTGCCCAGCTCTCAGGCAGGTGGGGAGGGTGTGGCTCATAGAAAGGGACAAAAGGATGCCAACCATGGCCCAGGATAATTATTCCCAAGGGTGGCAGCTGGCAGCTGCAGTGCAGCACACCAGAAATGTGGGCATGGGAGGAATGCGTGCTAGTTGGCCCCTAACTTGCTACTTCCCTCACTTTTCCACTGATCTGGTTGTGCCTCAGTGATGTTCTTGTATCAGGTTGTAATGAAGCTGATGATGAAGTTATTCTTACTGTTTTCAGAGTCCAGGATGTACTGACCCATCTTCATTTCCTGATGTTGATTCTTTGGAATTTAACCTCATATGCCAATTCTGCTTTCCTCTTTGGGTATATTCATCACTTGTGGGTCCATCCAGGTCAAGGAAGGGAAGAAGAAAGGGAAGGAAGAGAGGAAAGAAGGAGAGAGGGAGGAAAGAATTGAAGGAGAGGGAAAA